>NC_090653.1:231606347-232346310 GCF_040937935.1 Hyperolius riggenbachi | reverse complement strand
GCCGCTCTGCGGCGATTCGCCGCGAGCAGCGGCGAAAGAGGGTCCCCCCAGCCGCCTGAGCCCAGCGTAGCCGGAACAAAAAGTTCCGGCCAGCGCTAAGGGCTGGATCGGAGGCGGCTGACGTCAGGACGTCGGCTGACGTCGATGACGTCACTCCGCTCGTCGCTATGGCGACGATCTAAGCAAAACAAGGAAGGCCGCTCATTGCGGCCTTCCTTGTTTATTCTGGGCGCCGGAGGCGATCGGAAGAACGCCTCCGGAGCGCCCTTTAGTGGGCTTTCATGCAGCCAACTTTCAGTTCATGAAATAGTTTTTTTTTATTTAAAAAAAACCCTCCCGCAGCCACCCTGGCGATTTAATCAGAACGCCAGGGTGGTTAAAGTACCACTATCTCAAAAATATGTCAAATTAAAAATTCATACATATAATATATAGTTTATCTAGAATAATATGCACTACAAGTTTATTTTTTCCTATGTTGCTGTCACTTACAGTAGGTAGTTAAAATCTGACAGATCTGACTGGGTTTTGGACTAGTCCATCTCCTCATGGAGGATTCTAAGGATTTTTCTATATTTTTAAAAGCACTTACTAAACAGCAGTTGCTCAGTTTAACTTCCAAAACTGTGTGCAAACAAAGAAGGAAGCTGGCTGGTATCTTTGTATATATCTTTTACAGGGAGGGCTTTTGTAAAGCATAAAGAAAATGCTAAGAATCCTCCATGAGGTGATGGACTAGTCCAAAACTTGTCAGATCTGTCAGAATCTCACTGCTAACTGTAAGTGATAGCAACATAGGATTAAAAGGGTAATTTATAGTGCATTTTACTCACAAAGAAAAATACATATTATATGTAAAAATGTAGTGGTCCTTTAATCATAGCTCCCAACTAACTGTCCCTTTTTGAGACAGGTTACCCTAGTTTTTTTTTTAAAAACTGGAAAAGTGGTTCCAGTTCCAAAGTGAATTTTAGACATGAGGGGACTGCATGTTTGAATAAATACTTCTTTATTTCTTTTGATGAAGATGTTACTAAAACCAACATGCATCTTTGTTTTATTAGCCTGTCAGTCACCACATTTAACCTACTTACATGCAATGTCATTTATGAATTCTAAGAACCTAACACCGTTTCTAAAAACACCTGCTGTACATATGTACATGATGGGTGTTGAACAGCTATTCTTATCTTGTATTCAAAGATAGCCAAATGCCAAAACAACTTGCTTTCTTTGTTTTATGTGACCTCACCCTAAAACGTGTGTATATGTTGCATTCCAATAGCTTCAAGGACGCTTTCAACCCGTAGTACAGAGTATACTGCAGCCACATGCAAAACACTTTCAAATTAATTTGTATACTCTCATGAAAAAAAAACCTTAATACCCATTAATTATAAAGCATGATGGGAGTGACCTCCCCGTGACCCTGTATAGCAGTAGGAGAACAGAGGCGCCAGCAGGATAAAAGCGGATAAAAACTTTAAAATTTGCTGGGAGGAAGCGGTGGACTTACCTCCATAAAGCAGACATGAAAGACTGTCTGAATAGTAGCAATCACATTTATTCACTAGTACCCCAAAACAGATCAACGCGTTTCGCAGGCCCAGCCCGCTTCATCAAGCAATAAACATGGGGACAAGACAGAATTTCAGCAATAGCAGGTGTAGCGCCTCAGTCACCCTGTGCACTAGCTTGGGTGCTGAAGTGCAGTGTTCAGCATACTTTGGATGAATGCAGGCTCCCGAATTTGAACTCCAACAATAGCAGTGAGTACTCTGCAGGGGCCCTGGGGGAGCACTATTATTGGGGGAGCCCCGAGAGGCCTGTCAGCTACCTCCAGGCCTGGCGCTATCATAGAGGCAAAGGGGGCAATTGCCCCAGAGCCTGTAGCCCCCCCCCCCCCCCCCCCCAAGGTGTCCCCCTCCCCAACTTAACTGTTCTTCCCTAGGGACCTTGCAGAGTTTTCGGCAGCGTAACGTCTCACTTGTCCCAGCGGGCGCACTCCTCTGTCAATGTGTGGCTCTGCGCATTCCCATCTTCATCCACCGCTAACTGCATCTTCTCTGTGACCTGCAGCATGATATTACATGATAACATGGAGTCATGGAGGAGAGGCACCACTGTGAGGATGAAGCCGGGGAATGCAGGAAGCCATGCACTGATAGGATAGTGCACCCCCAGACAGGGGTGTGTCTGGGTAGTATAGCGACTAATGCAAGAACTGAATCTGCCCCCCATGGGTCAGAGCCCCCTTCCCCTCTAAACCAGCATCCTTTATTGCGTACATGAGTTATGGTTGCCTGTGTTTTTTGGCTTGGATATTGCAAAAATTACCGTATTTCGCGCCGTATAAGATGCTCCGGAATATAAGATGCACCCAGGTTTAGAGGGCAAAAACCAGAGGAAAAAAAAAATATACTAAACCTGGTGCGTCCATATTCCAGGAGCGTCTTGTACATGTTATCCCTCAAATGGTGTCCTCATGTCTCCAACATTGTTTCCCATGTCTGCCCTAAGTGTCCTCCTGTGCCCCATTGTCTCCCCATGTGTCCTCTGTGTCCCCAATACCTGCCCCATGTGTCCTCTGTGTCCCTCATACATGCCCCATGTGTCACCCGTGCCTGCCCTATGTGTCCCTCATGCATGCACTGTGTGTCCTCTGTGTCCCCCATACCTGCCCCATGTGCCCTCTGTTTGTCCCTCATGCCTGCCCCATGTGCCTGTTTCCCCCATGTGTCCTCTGTGTCACCCATGCATGCCCTGTGTCCTCTATGTGTCCCTCATGCCTGCCTGATGTGCCTGTGTCACCTTGTGTCACCTATGAATGCCTCGTGTCCCTCATGCCTGCCCTATGTGCCTGTGTCAACTGTGGCTGCAAGTGACGTGTGCCTCTGGTGATGCCTGTTAAGTGTTTGGCTGCGTGTCCCCCGCGAGTGTATACTATGCCCGCTCCCCCCGTGTGCCTTATCTCCCTCCCTCATGTGGTTGCTGCCCCCCCCCTCCCCCCGGGTGTTAATCTGCAGCGGGCTTACCTCTCCGCCATGCCCGCGAGGATTGGAGTCTTCCTTCACAGCCGCGCATCTCGCTCTAGTGATCGGCATGTGATAATGACGCAATCACCACATGCCGATCACTAGAGCGAGATGCGCGGCTGTGAAGGAAGTCTCCAATCCTCGCGGGCATGGCGGAGAGGTAAGCCCGCTGCAGATTAACACCCGAGGGGGCCAGCAACCACATGGGGGAGGGAGATAAGGCACACGGGGGGAGCGGGCACAGGCAGGGAATTCCCGACGTGGCGGCGGGTCGCGGTCCGTATCGGCGGGCGTTTATATGTCGGGGATTCCCTGCGTTTGCCGTATAAGACGCAGGGACTTTTTTCCCCTATTTTTTGGGGAGAAAAAGTGCGTCTTATAAGGCAACAAATACGGTACTTGTTTTGGAAATATCTCTTCTTATTCCCTCTCTGTACTCTAACACTAACCTTTCCCTCTTTTAATCAAGTAGTCAGGTGCCTCGCGGTAAACAAAATAAATAGCCAGGTGCATCAAGATAAAATAATTAAATAGCCAAGTGCATACATAAATTAAGTAGCCATGTTCCCCAGATAACAGAATTAATTTGATCTGAGGTCTGAGGGGGAAGCATGGGGGCAGGCATGGCAGGGCAGCACAGGGGCAGGCATGGCGCCAATGGGGCTCTGACACCCATGGCCCAGGGCCATGCCTGTACCCCTCTACATACGCCACTGCCCCCAGAACAGATGAGACGCTACTCTGCCGAAGACTCTGCAGAGTCCCCAAGGACTGCTAACAGGGGGGATCCAGCACTGGAATGCGGAGACCGTAGGAGGAACATGAAGGCTTTATAGGACCCAGAGCCTTCCCTCTGCTTAGGTGAGTATCTGTTTTTTTTAATTTATATATACTTGCTTAAGACACACTTTGAGTGCGTGTGAGGGGAAGCAGCCGACTCAAGGCCCCTGGGGGAAATTTGGCTGCAACAAAGAGCCCCTCATGTTGCATTCTGGTTTGGGTGTATGTCGGGGGCCGGGGGGACAATTTATTTTCCCTGGGGGCCTCATTTTTACTAAAACCAGTCCCAGGGCAATCATACTATCTACAGTGTTTTCACAGATTTGCTGAAATCTATTAAAACCAGTGGCGTACCTACCACAGGGCTGCAGGTGCTCGCAGCACCTTGTGTAGCCATGGCTAGGGGTGGTGCTCAGCCACTGTTCTTCCACCTGGGGCCTTTTTCCATATTCCAGGCAACATTTAAGAGAATGCAGTGCATGGGACTGTACTACTTCCTGCACTAGATGTAATACCCCTCCCCCTTCCTGTCTCGTGGGCAATGTGTCTCCTTGCTCGCTACACACAGCCTGCAGTGAGTGAATGTGCAGGGCAGCAGAGTGAGTAGAGATAATTGCTGTTCTGCAGCTGGGACATTAACAGGGAGAGGGGGGCAGGATGTGTTTGTAGTTCTTCAGAAGTTGCCTGTCATTAGTAGCCATGTGCACTGGCTGCTTTAATACCAGAGTGCCCTGGACTATTGATTATTTAGCCTGATAATCCTAGTAATTAATCCATAATGTAGGGCAGTCTGCTGTTGCTGCAGTAATACAGGTGCTGACAGCCTACTTCTGCAGTGAGCAGAGAAGCAAACTTCAGGCTATTTAGATTAGCTTGATTGCAAGTAATTGCACTATAGTCATAGTCTAATGTCCTACCATATTGTTATTGTGTATTTATTTACAGCACTGACATCTTCTGCAGCACTGTATAGAGTACAGAGTTTCATAACGGTTAGCTTAGTCCACATCCTGACGACTCCTTTTCCCCAAAATTTGCAGCAACACGCTCAATGCCCCAGCCCATCCACCCTCCCATCAAAAAAATTGATTGTTGTGGGGAGGGAATTGCCTGTAAATAATCAGCATCGGGTGTCAAATTCCCTAGGTATAGCTGATTAAAACATCTATATGTGGTGCGTGACTCTGAATAGATTCTGATCTGAAAGGGATCTATCTTTTGACCTAATTGGGTGCCCATCGATAAGTGTATGAACTGAAGATTGCAGCTTACAGAGATGAAAGGTTGAGCTATAGGAAGGGGTCAGTGTTTGAGCTCTTGCCTACTTATATTAACAATGACTTGTTTGGCATTAATTCATATTAAAGAGCTTCTACACAGACAAAAACAAGCTCTGCTTACTCAAGTCTAGGAATTTATAATGGAATTTTATAGTCATGCAAATAAACCTATCCTTCAAACTCCTTCTCCAGCTTTTAACAACCGTTATGTCATTTTATTTGAAAAACAATTTCTGTCATATACAGAGCTTTAGATTAGAGTTCAGTGTAGCAATAATGTAACTGCTTCATACTTTTTCCTCCCGGTCCAGTTCTCTTCCTCTGCAACCGGGAAGGTGGCATCTTGGAAATGCTGTTGAACCAGATTTGGAAGGAGTACTTAATTCTCCTAACAACAAAAGCTTTACTGAACCAGGAAGTGTGTGTTAGAATTTAACTATTATATGATTGAATTCGTAGGCCTCAGTTACTTTAACTGAGGTGAGTTAAAAGACTTGATTTGCAGAGTATGCCTTTAAAGAGGATTTCTAGAAGCACTGAAGAACAGTGTGATACAGGAACACCCAAGGCTGTATCAGAGATATCCAGTGCAGAGGCCAGACCAGCTGGCACCGAACAACATAAACATGAGCCATTGTTATGAAAATATTCTCACAAGAACATTAAACAAATGGCCTCTTCAGAACAAGATGATAGTTCTTAGAACTAGGTGATGGTTCAGGCATGCGCAGTAAAGACCGTGCCTGTCATTACATCACGAGGTTTTATCAGCCAATAGCAGGCGATGAGGTCCTGCTCAGATGATGTCACATTTAACTCTTTAGTGGTCGGTACTAAAGCAGCTGACAGGCTCCAGAGAGCCATTTCTGACTTGCTGCTGCTTCTACTGATGTCTGGCTGATGACTTCCACCTTTTACTTTTATTTGTAATGTATTTTCATATTATCTAACTGTATGTTGTATATAGGCCTCAGTGCCACATAGTATAGATGTAATCTAAGAGAGGCCTGATCTAGCTATTAGAGATAGATCAAGTATGCAAGTAACGCAAAGAGGACTGACTACAGACCAATTGCTTTGCTGAGATCTAGCTGTTAGAGATAAGTATATCTGTTTACTGAATAAACTCCTTGAAACTGTAATGACGCCTAAGAAGTTCTATCTCCTATGCTGCTTGCTGTGATGAGAGTCAAGTTATCACACTTCCTGTGATATGGTGCCGAACGAAGGTGTAGTGTTGTTGCCAATAGCAACCAACGTATAGATTCTTACAGTGTGAAGCCATGCGAGCAAATGAAAGCCTCTAGATGCTGATCAAGTAGCTACAGCAGTGCCAATTACCTGGCTGCAATCTAACTTGATTTTATTTGCTAGTATAACTTCCATTACCAGACAGTGACGGATCATCTGCAGAATTTTCCACTCATTCTTACCACCACTCCTAGTTTTTATTCTGTTATAAAGCAAGAACCTGCTTTCACTTTTCATCTTATTGCAGCTCACCCTCAGATCTTGTTCAGTTTTAACAAAATTTGCTTTCAGTTTTAATCATAGGTTATTAATAACAACATAAACAGGTACAGGTAATAAAAACCTGCTTTCAGTTTTTATTACCTGTCAAACAAAGGGAATCAGATTTCAGTTTCCATCTTATGTTGTAACTACCATATAGCAGGAATTAGTTACTTCAATCTATGGTTTAGTGTAAAGGTACCCATAGATCTGACGATTAGGGGCAGATTCGACAAAGAGACAAATTTATCTCTAATCAAATCTGATTAGAGATGCATTTGTTTTTGTTAATTCTGTACATACACTGCAGGCCGATTCCCATCTGATTTCAGCATGAAATCAGTCTGCACAGCTGCTGCCCTCAATGTATAATATGCACCCCCGTGTGTGCATTTATACATTACCTGTCCTGTAGTAGCCTCCGCGCAGTATCCGTAATCCTCCGGGTGGCTATCCATACACGGCACTGGTGCATAGTGTCTGACGTCAGACACTATGGGCCAACGTCAGACACTACGAGCCAGTAGCGTGTTTGGAGAGCGGCACAGAGGTTACGGACACCGCGCGGAGGATGCTACAGGACTGGTAATGTATAAATGCACTCACCGGGCACATTTATGCATTGCAACGGTAGCGGCAGGGGTTTCGTCATCTTGTGGCTCGTTCCGGAAATTGCCGCTGTACTGCCACACACCTGACCAACCAACTTTGGCCTGACATCTTGCGGCATGCGCAATCAACCATGCAACCAATTTCCTTCCTGAAATAGGTCGCTTTGTCGGTCGGGCATGCACTTGGCGGCTCCGATTTTCATCCAATTCGATTATAATAATCAAACTGGATGGTTGATCGCCCGCCAAGTTGCCTGATGTATAGCAACCCTTAGGCTTTGTATACACACTATATGAAACTCGGCCAAGGATGGCAAAAATGACCGCCTCTTCCGGGAATCCAGTGTATATAGAGAGCATCCCCCGACCTTCAATAACATTTGGCCAGCAACCCAGACCTTAAAGGGACACCGAGCAGTGGCGAAACTATGGAAAGATGCATATCATTTTAAAGCTCTCTTTCTCCTCTTTCCAATGATATATAAACCGCCGCCCTACGCCTTTTAATTTTCGCGATTGAAATTGCCGCGGCCACGATGCGAAAATAGAAAAAACTAAAAGACGTAGGGCTGCGGTTTAGGTGTCGCCAGAAAGAGGAGAAAGAGAGCTTTAAAATGATATCCATCTTTCCATAGTTACATTGTATTACAGAGGGCGACTTTTTCTCAAAGTCAGCAGCTCCATTCAGCAGAAAAAGTCGCCCTGTGTAATACAATGTAACTATGGAAAGATGAATATCATTTTAAAGCTCTCTTTCTCCTCTTTCTGGCGACACCTAAACCGCGGCCCTACTCACAAAAATAGCGAAAACTAAAAGGCCTTGGGGCGGGGTTTATATATCATTGGAAAGAGGAGAAAGAGAGCTTTAAAATGATATGCATCTTTCCATAGTTTCTGCACTGCTCGGAGTCCCTTTAACTCCCTTCTCACATGTGTCCCTGACTGCTTGTCTGCTATATCCTCTTTCATATGTTTAGTAATGCAAGGATTCCTGGGAGGCTGCAGGGGGTCTGAGCAGTTTTGCTGGGGAGATGGCTAGAGATCTGCTTGGGGGAGGATGGTATTCCTCTGCCTGAAGATTTTGGTGGGGATTTTCCTGTAACAATGGCCTGAAGGGAGGAGGTTGAAGAAACAACGGCTAGGGTGTGAGGGGTTATGTGTTATCCTCTCAGCCCTGGACCTCAGCCTGAATGTGAGGTCCAGCGTTGGCAGGGTTGACCCGATGATCCTGTCCATGGCGCTGATTGCTCTTTGTAGTTTGTGCCTGTCACTTGCAGCTGTGCCTGAAAACCAGATGATGAAGAAGGAGCAGAGGATGGATTTGATTGTAGCAGTGTAGAAACTGGACAGCAGCTCCCGCGGCATGCTAATCTTTTTCAGTTGTTTCAGGAAGAACAGTCTTTCTGTCCTTTCTTCTGGGTCTTGGTGGTGTTCTTAGTGTCATGGATAGAGACTGTATTGAGTATGGCCGCCTTCTAAAATCCACACTCACACAGTTTTTTTGCGAAATTTAGGAGGATCACTATAATGATATTTCACACTGAAAACATTTCTGAACATTCTGTTCGATACACTGTGGTCACATAAATGTATGAGAGAGCACAGAGGGAACTCTGGTTGTCGACAGACCAAAAGGAAAGATTTCACATATAAACTGTTCATTTAGATGTGTTTCTCAACCTTTTTGAAGTTGTGACACAATTGCGGAAAACGCTCAGATCTCCATGACACATCAAATATGTATAATAGAAAAATAGTAACAATAAACATGAAATTGATTAAAATAGTGCATTATTCTGAATAGGCTTGAAAATGAGGCCTAGAACCTTTCAGGAATATGAATTAAGAGAATTGGTGGGACACATAATTTCTGTATATATGGTCTAACCTTCGACAAACACACTCATATCTCCATTGCTATATCAATGAGCTGTGATTTAATTTTTGGAGGGGGTTGCTGGGTGGGGATAATGCGATACTGGCTGGGGGTGTTCGGTGATGATAACGTAATGTTGGCGGGGGGTGATAGGTGGGGATAATGTGATGCTGGAGGGGTGCTCAATAGGGATAATGTGATGCTGGCTGAAGGTGCTGGGTGGGGATAATGTGATGCTGGATGTGGGTCCTGGGTGGGGATAAAGAGATGCTGGTGGAGGTGCTGGGTGAGGAGGATAATGTTATGCTGGTTGAGGGTGCTGGTTAGGGATAATGTGACAATGGCTAGGGGTTGTTGGGTGGGTATAATGTGATGCTGGCAGGGGGTGCTGGGTGGGGATAATGTGATGCTGGCAGGGGGTGCTCAGTGGGGATAATGTGATGCTGGCAGGGGGTGCTCAGTGGGGATAATGTGATGCTGGCTGGTGGTGCTCGGTGATTATAACGTGATGTTGGTGGAGGGTGCTTGGTGGGGATAATGAGATGCTGGAAAGGGATGCTGAGTGGGTATAATGTGATGCTGGCAGAGGGTGCTGGGTGGGGATAATGTAATGCTGGCACAGAGTACTGGGTGGGGATAATTTAATGCTGGAAGGGGGTAGCTGGGGAGAGGTAGGTGAGGCTGTGGTAAGGCTGGCAGAGGGTGATGGATAGAGACTGAGGTGCTAGCTGCTGAGAGGCAGGTGAGGATGCTGGGCTAGTAAAGCTGGCTGCTTTTACTTAGTGGGGAGAGGCAGGCGAAGGGGCTGTGTCTAGACTGAGGAGGGTAGCTGGTGAAAGGCAGATGAAATTGGCTTAAGTGACTCATCAGGGCACACCTTTCATGCAGTCTGATGTAGGCATCTTCCTCCGCTCCCCCTGATCTTCCTCCTCACCCTACGATTGTAGTTAGAGCATGACCACAAAACAAAAGCCACCAATATGTCTGTGAATGTGGACTCCAGCAGCCATTTTTTTATAGTACTGCTCTAACTACAATTACACCGTGAAGAAGGAGGCAACATAGCAACACAGTGAGATTTACCCAAGGCGCTGTCGCGGCACATTAATTTGTCGAGGCACAGGAAACCCCTGCTAAAGTGTTACCCACTTTACACTAAATATGTCACCTTAATACTACTTACTACTTTAACTTTTGCTTTTTCCTCCTGAAGTTCATATTATAAATCACGCTTTTTCAAGCGATTTTGTAAAGCCATTCCCAGCGTTTTTTGAGTGTTTCGCGATTTTTTTGTTAGCATTTTTGTAAGCGTTTTATTTTATTTTTTTTATTTTTTTGCGATTTTCAATTTTGTAGTGATTTAGGCTTGAATTAAAGATACCTGGGCCCATATGCAATTCACTTTTTCACCTGAGTTTTCTCCTAGGAGATAATTTTTCATCTTCAAATTAAAATACATTTCCAGTACTTTTCAACTAAAAAAGTACCAAAAGTAAATAAAAAAGAAGCTTTCTGATGGCTTAAAATGCATATTATTGACAAATTTAAAAATATCACCTAGGAGAAAACTCAGAAGAAAAAGTGAATTGCATATGGCCCCTGGTCCTAATTAACAAACATTAGTAAAATTAATTGTTTAATGTTTTGCCCATGATGTATAAGGGGAGTAGTCCCTGCAATGCTTTGTGAGTTTTTTGTGAGGAAATAACTATGGTTCCTGAGTTGGTGTTCTTGTTTGCTGTGCTTTTATGAGGAAAAGGACCAGGCCTCGAAGGTACTGGGTGCATCCTCTGATTCAGAGCCAGGATTCGAAAGGACAATTAAGGTCTATATATTAAGATTTACGGGCTCATCCTGAGACATTTTTTAATTACACCAGGATGTTTATATCCAGGTAAGGTTATGGTTCTTTATTTCATTTTGTGTATCATACCTTGCTGATGCCATTATTTGTCACCTTAAAGTACAACTGTAGTGAGAGGTGTTTTTAGGCTTTGATATTTACATACTTTAAAGAGACACTGAAGCGAAAAAAAATTATGATATTATGATTTGTATGTGTAGTACAGCTAAGAAATAAAACATTAAGATCAGATACATCAGTCTAATTGTTTCCAGTACAGGAAGAGTTAAGAAACTCCAGTTGTTATCTCTATGCAAACAAGCCATTAACTCTCCGACTAAGTTTAGTGGTGGAGAGGGCTGTTATCTGACTTTTATTATCTCAACTGTTTTCTTTTTCTCTGCTAGAGGAGAGGTCATTAGTGCACAGACTGCTCTGAAAGAATCATTTTGAATGCTGAAAGTTGTGTAATCTGCACATATTATAGAATGATGCAATGTTAGAAAAAACACTATATACCTGAAAATAAAAATATGAGAATATTTTCTTTGTTGCTAATCTTCTAGTAATTATTCATAGTACACAACCAATTCACTATATCATATTTTTTTTTTCGTTTTAGTGTCTCTTTAACACAATAACATTTGCCTGTCAGCCCTGATGATCGATTTTCAGTAATGCTTTTAGACATACACTCTGAATAGCACCCAGGGGCGTAGCAATAGGGGTTGCAGAGGTTGCGACCGCATCGGGGCCCTTGGGTTAGAGGGGCCCTGAAGGGCCCTCCCTCAACTACAGTATTGGCTCTCTATTGGTCCTGTGCTCATAATAATCACTTCTATAGATACTTTGAACTGTGGTAATCATTAACAAAGTGTTCCCCATCTCATTCTTCTACCTCTGACACTGTAGTTGCCATTGGCAGGTGTTGGTGTGCCGTATCTATTGTTATGTATAGAGTGCTTGGGGGGCCCCATTGTAAAACTTGCATCGGGACCCACAGCTCTATAGCTACGCCACTGATGGTACCTTTAAATTTGTTTGTGTCAGAATTTATTTATAATACATCTTTGGAATTAACACACCAGTATATTTTATTTGTGTAGATCTGTGGAACCTGTGGTCTAGTTTGATAGAGAAAATGGTGTCACAGAAATAGACATGACATTCACGCCCGTTGATGCAAAATATGTTACTATAGTCAACTGTACCAATATACTGTATGTATGAGTTGTTAGCTAATGCAACCACATGGTATTGATAAATCATTTATTTAAAAAATGTGTAGACACTTTTTTATTGTTTTTATTTTATCTTTTTATTTATTTATTTATTTTTTTTGGAGGGGGGGGGCAATCATTTCTAGTTGTTGCCGAAATTGCCTAAAAAAGTCACCTTAGAATACCAAAGAATTTAAGTTGTGAACTTATCAAAACGAACAAAAACATTTTTTCAAAAACGTTGCTCTTGCAAACATGTGTGATCAATTTGTCCCAATTTAACCAATTTTTACTTTCCACAGTTTTAACCACCTACTGGAAAGATTATGTCCTACACTTCTAAGGCAAGATATGACTTTTTGACAGGCAATCTACCCTACTGAACGGCTTCTCATTACCTTGCGGGAAGTTTGTTTTTAAACGTAAAAACACAATTTGTAACATACAAATGAAAAAACTCTTGCGCCTTGGCTAATTAAAGCTAGAACTTCTTAAATATAAAAGATAATACTTTTTAAAATATGGTACCAAAAGTGTACGTAATAAAAGGAGATAGAATAGAGGACCACAAACATACAATAGTCCCTCAGACCAACAAGGAACCTCCTAGTTCATGCACACCTATTCCAGACTACAGAGAGGCCGTCGTAGGCTAGGTATGCTTATTAGGAAATTGATGACACATTGAAATTCATGAATTTTACAAATCAGATGTCAAGTTCCTCAAAAAATATGATAAAAAATGTAGTTAGTGCCTCATAGCAAAAATAGTCCTCAATAGGAAAAATCTTTAGACACTATAGTCTTGAATAGCATCAAACGTTACGCAAGGTTTTTTTCATTTGTGTTGCTGATAATTGTGATGGACTAAGGAACATTATCCCATTTCTCTTTGCAGCCTAATCATATGACAATCCAAACTGCATATTGTAGCGCTGCAATTGTTTTATGTGATTTTACAGTTTGTAACATATATTTTTAAAATAACATAAACACTTTCTACATGTCATGTAACAAGAGTAACTGGGACATGCTTGTATCTTCACTGACAGGAGAATTGTTATCTGCTATGGTTTGGCTTGGTTGTTGGCCACTTAAAGAGACACTGAAGCCTCAAAAAAAATAAAATCTACTTAACAGTCTTGTACCCTACCTGAAACACCGCATCCCTGAGGCTGAACTCTCAAATAACCCCCCCCCCCCCCCCGAAATTCCCGGGGGAAGATTTAGGGAAGAGGTAGAACTTTGGGCAGTAGCTCTGTCCCTACTCACGTCAATCTGCACTGATCGCCCCCTCTCCCCTTTTAGTGAAAATAGAAGGGAGAGGAATATGTAGGTTGACATATTGGGCTTGATTCACAAAGCCGTGCTATGATTCATAGCACGGTCGCGCTAGCATTTTGCACACGTTATAACGTGCATAACTGTTTTCGCGTGCGATCGCAAATTTTCATGTGAAAAATTTGCGATTGTGCGCAAAAAATTCCCAATTGCACGTGAAAACCATTATACACGTTATAACGCACGCAAAACGCTAGCGCAACCGTGCTATGAGTTAGCACTGCTTTGTGAATCAAGCCCATTGTTTGTAAATTTCACTATACATGTTGCCTGGCAATCCTGCATATGTATTGTAAAGTCATATAATGTTCAACACAACCAAAACAAAAGGTGTTTAGATAGCTACAATTATTATTTTCTATGAAAATGTTATTTTAATAATGTTATGATCAGTTTTATTAAAGTAAGCAATGTAGAGTTAGTAACCTATAGACAGCCAGGCTCCATATATTGTATAAAACTTACATGTTAAGTCACACTACATAATCCTCATTCTATGTGTCGACATAAGCATTACCGTGATCCTTAAGGCCCGGTTCACATTAGCGTTCGCTGTTCAGATTCGTCTGATCGGATCCGGACGGTATACTGTACTAACGGAACGTACGTTCCGCATAGCAATGCAAAGTCTATGCGGACGTTCACACGCCTCCGTTCCGTACAGAACGGAGCCGGATCGGATCCGGACTCCGGACACTTTTCCAACGTGCTCTATTTTTCGGGTCCGGATTATCCGGCCTACGCACCCGGACCGGAACATGACTGCACCATCCGGAAAAAGAAACCAATGGGGAACGGAAAGCACAGAACACACTGGCCTTAAAAAACTGATGTTCTACCTCACTTCCTATGCGTTTTCTAGCGGCCATTTTGGATGGGGACACATGGGCCCAGCATTTCTGCAGTGGAGCAGCACTGCAGTGACTAATTGCTGGAGCTGTTTGGCAGTATGTCTGACGTGGAGGTGAGGCCCTAAACAGCGGAGGACCTGATTCTACAGGTGAACCTTCTGCTGACCTCCCAGACCCCAACATTTTAATTTATTTTTGTATCTCTTTTACCAAACGGATCCAGATTGCAGCTGTACACCTACCTGATGCAACCGTATGGTTCCGATCTGGATCCGGTCTGGTCATCCGGTCCGTTTGGCACAGAAACGGGGCCTAAGTCGAAAAAAAAAATGACTTTTACTCACCTGGGGCTTCCAATAGCCCCCTGCAGCTGTCTGGTGCCCTCGCCGTGTCCCTTCGATCCTCCTGTTCCCGCCACCAGCCACTTCCAGTTTCGGCGACAGGATCACTTTAAGTAGTGAAATGGAATAATAATTTGATATACTGTAAATACTTTTGGGCCAGAATCATGATTTTGACCTTAAAAACTCAAGGAATGGTGAAAATTTGTATTTCCGCCTGTTAGAGGATCTGGCACCACTTTTTCCCTCACTTTTCTGTTTCTCAAGTTCACGTCAGTAATTGTCACAAACAGATTTCCAACGTGTTTTCAATTGTTCAACTGCAAAAGAACACATAAATTATGTTTTTGTTGATGTTTCATTTCAGATTTCGGGCAACAGGACATACATATGCAGCACTGCATTTTGAATTTTGATTGGGAAAGGCAACTATACAAAATATTGTGTTGGACACCTGTAAAAAAAATCTAGCAAGAACTTTAGCCAGAGTATATACCTTTTGCAGATCTGGCCAAATGGGAGGAAAACATTGATTTGTTTTGGCAGAGGCACCATTTCCCAAATTGCCTGGGTGCTGTGGATGGCAAGCACATGAGAATGGTTCTTCCTTCATCCTCTGGCAGCCAATACTTTAATTATAAGAAATATTTTTCAATTGTATTAATGGCTGTGATGGATGCAGATTATAAATGTGTTTATGTGGATGTTAGTGCCTATGGCAGCTGTAGTGACTCAGCTATTTTTCGACACAGTCGTTTCGGAATGAGACTACAAATGGGCCAACTGAACGTTCCTGGACCACGCCCTTGACCAAATACACAATCAGCACCATATCCCTACACCTTTATTGGCGATGAGTCATTTGCACTGTTTGAAAATGTCAAGAGGCCATTCTCGCAAAGATCCATGGGAAGTTCAAAACGTTACTTCAATTACCGACTCAGCAAAGCCAGAAAAGTAGTAGAACGTGCATTTGGAATAATAGCAAACAAATGGAGCATTCATCATACTGCCATCAAGATGTATCCCACAATGCAGTGACCGTGGTAAAGGCAACCTGCACATTGTACAACTATGTGCGAACAACGGAAGGGCACATAGTTGATGAGGATGTGATCCCTCCCACATTTAGAAACTTTGGTGGCGAAGTGTAGTGTATGCGGATGCTTATGCCCCTATGCAGAGAATTGTACGCATTAATTCCTCTTTAATTGCCTATACCAGGAACTCTTCTATGTGTACACTCCCCTTTCCAATGAGTAAATTTGTAAGCATACAATCGCACGTGGAAAATTAGACGCGAGTAACGCATTCGTAGTTAACTACGCAATACACATGTTAACTCCGCATAGTGGGCGTAAGCTACGCGTAGCGGTACTTCGCTACGCGTAAATTAGTAAGCATAGTTTTGAAACTTCACCTACGAACTACGATGCGTAGATGCGAACTACGATGCGTAAATTCGCACTGGCGTAGTTTCTGCTCATCCCTGCTCATGTCTCCTCCTGTCCCTTCTGTCTCCCCCATTGTCCTCCTGTCAGCCCATGTGTCCTCCTGTCACCCTCACCATGTCTGCTGCTGTCTCCCCCATGGTCCTCATGTCTCCTCCTGTCCATTCTGTCTCCCCATGTTTCTCCTGTCACTTCCATGTCACTCCCTTTGGTCCTCTTGTCACCCCACTATGTCTTCCTCTTTCTCTCCCCCATGGTCCTCCTGTCCCCTGCATGTGTTAGCGGCTCCTCCCACCCCCTCCCTTTGCGTTGTGTGGCCCCCCCAGATGTTTATCGGCAGCAGCTTACCTCATCCATCATGCCCGCGTGGACTGCAGACCTCTGTCTTCTGTGTGAGGCTTCCTCTAGTGTCGGTTTCTAATGACATGTCATTGATGACGCGTCATTAGAAGCCGGCACTAGAGGAAGGCATGATAGATGAGGTAAGCCGCTGCCGATAAACACCTGGGGGGGGCCACACAATGCAAGAGGACGGGGCGATGGCATGCGGGAAGCCGCGGACACATGCGGGGGACTGGAAGTCCATGGCGAGCCGAGGACAAAAGTGACAGGAGGAGGAGACAGGAGGAGGCACACAGGGCAGGGAATCCCCGACGTGGCGGCGGTTCGGAAGTCGGGGATTCCCTGCCTTTGTCATATAAGATGCAGGGACTTTTTCTCCCCATTTTTTGGGGAGAAAAAGTGTGTCTTATACGGCTGAAAGTATGGTATCCCAGATGTCCTCAGCAAATTCAGCTGCAATGTCTGACCACACCTGTTTGTTTGTTTGTTTGTGTGTTTCTCTGAATCCAGGATTTTTCTTATCATAGAACTCAGGGTGTCACTGAACTTTTGAGATGAACTCTTCAGTTGTGAACCAATTTTTCCTGCCCGTCATGATGCACTTTTCCTTCTCCTTCAGCTTGTACACAAACAGGAAGTGCAGGCTGACCCGGAGATAGATCACATTCAAATTTACACTGAACAAAAAGCGCTAAAAAAATTTGCCGCTGTAAGCGCTTTGTCAAACGTTTTGCGCTTTTCGTTTACCTTGCATTGAAACGCAAATGCTCAGAAAATGGTGCAGGAGCTGTGTTATAATTTAAGTAGGCCTCAGTTACTTGGCCTGAGCTTTATGTAAAAGGCTTGTCCGCAGTGTATGCCTTTAAAATAAATAGAGGTTTTGTGATGCAGGCAGAGGCATCTCAGGGTCTGCGTGTAGCAGAGGATACACGCAGATACTGAGAACATGTTCCTAAAAGAAGGCCATCGGACTACTCTGACCTTAACACTACACCACAGGAACAGAAAACATTGGCCATATTTACTAAACATCCACGTTCCTGCATATGGGTCAAATGCCTCATTGATTAAAAATCAAGTAGGTGTGTATGATGACACCACGAGTGGGTCCACCAATAATCTGATCTAGGGGGTGGCGAAGATGATGTCATATTTAACTCTTTCCTAGTCGGTATTAAAGGCTGAGGGAGCTATGAGAGCTCACTTCTGCTTCTTCCTTCCGCACTAGCTCGCAAGGCCGACTGGGACCTCTAAGCATGTTCTTCCTTTCTGTAATCTGATATAATGTATGCTGTACATAGGTAGTTTAGTGTAACGTAGTTAGGAAGAAGGTACCTGATAGACTTCAGCAGGGAGTCTCATCACGAGCTTGTAACGCAACATGAAGATTGGCATAGCTAGGATATGATGACTGTATCTATCTGTCTTTCTGTGACTTGAATAAATAACGTAAACATTGAAGAAGCCTGAGAAAGTCTATCTCCTGTTTGCTGTGTGGAGAGTCAAGTGATCTCACAGTCTGTGAGACAAAGGTGATATAGAACAGTTTATAACAAGCTGTGTTTGCGATTGGAAAGGAATCTCAACCCTCAAGTGAGAACACTCACATAGAAAATCATTGCACAAGCGCTTTTAGGCCTTTTGCACACGACATGCAATTCCGATTTTTTTTTATATGATGCAATTTTTGATTCTGATTAAAAAAATGTAGCAGCATGCAGTACTTTTTTTTTATCGGAATCAAAAATCAGATTGTATAAAAAAAATCGGAATCGCATGTAGTGTGCAAGAGGCCTCAAAGCGACTTTTAAAATCGTTGGTGCTTAAAAAAATCACGGAAACGCTCATAATGTGAACAAGCCCTCACACTAATACCTTCTTTTAACATATCACAAAAAGAAAGTTATCCTCTCATTGAATCCTACTGCACAATTTTTTATTGGTTTTAGAGAAATTTTCAATCTACCACACACACCATACAAATTTACAAAAAAAAATTGATTAGAAACTTCCACCACTCCCAATCAAGAAAAAAAAAAAAATCCGATCGGATTTTTCACTCAAATAAAAAACAACTAATCATTTTTATCAAATTGCTGTAAAATCAAATCATGGTATTGTAAGCTGTGTGGCCACCTTAACCACTTAAAAGGGCACTATAGTGAAAAATTGTAAAATTTAAAATATGCGCAAACATAAACAAATAAGAAGTATGTTTTTTTCCAGTGTAAAATGAGCCATAAATGACTTTTCTCCTATGTTGCTGTCACTTACAGTAGGTAGTAGAAATCTGACAGAAGCGACGGGTTTTGGACTAGTCCATCACTTCATAGGGGATTCTCAGGGGTTTATTTATTTTGAAAAGCACTTAGTGAATGGCAGTTGCTCTGTCCAACTGCCAAAAAACTGTGTACCAAGCAGGGAAGCTGGCCAGCATCATTGTTTAGATCCTTTTTAGGGAATAGCTTTATAAAGAATAAAAGCCTTGCTGAGAATCCCCTATGAAGAGATGGACTAGCCCAAAACCTGTCACTTCTGTCAGATTTCTACTACCTGCTGTAAGTGACAGCAACATAGGAGAAAAGTCATTTATGGCTCATTTAAGGCCCGGTTAACATTGGCGGTCTCCGTCCGGAATCGCCGTGCCGGAGCCGGACCGCATGCCGAACGGACGGAACGGACGCACGGCATAGCAATGCAAGTCTATGCGTCCGTTCACATGCGTCCGTTTCGTCCGTACCGGAGCCGGACCGGACTCCGGCATAAGATCCAACATGCGCTATTTTTTGGTCCGGCTCCTCCGGCAGACGTATCCGGAGCGGAGCCGGACTGCACCATCCGGCCAATACAAACCAATGAGAACCGGAGAGCGCACAACACACTGGCTATAAAATCCGGATGTTCTACCCCACTTCCTATGCGTATTGTAGCGGCGATTTTGGATGGGGACACATGGGCAAGCATTTTGGAGTGGAGCAGCAGTGACTTTAAATGTGCTGGAGATGTTGGCAGTATGTCGGAGGTGGAGGTGAGTGCTAAACAGCGGAGGGCCTGATTCCACAGGTCCACCTTCTGCTGACCTCCCAGAGCCCAACATTTTTATTTTATTTCTACTATCTTTTGCCAAACGGATCCGCATCGCATCCTGATGAACACCTGATGCAACCTGACCGGATCCGGATCGGATCCGGATCAGAACCGTACGGTTCCGATCCGGTCCGGATCCGGTCAGGTCATCCGGACCGTTTGGCAGAGAACCGCAAGTGTGAACCGGGCCTTACTCTGGAAAAAAACTAAGTTCTTATTTGTCTCTGTTTGCACATATTTAAAATTTTACAATTTTTCGCCATAGTGCCCCTTTAAGCCCGAAGGGATGTTTATTTTTTACATCTGAGAAACTTTCACCTCCCATTCATTTTCCAATAACTTTATCACTACTCATCACAATGAATTGGTCTATATCTTGTTTTTTCCGCCACCAATTAAGCTTTCTTTGGGTGATACATTTTGCTAAGAATTATTTTATTTTAAATCTATTTTAACAGGAATATTAAGAAAGAAATGGAAAAAAATCATTATTTCTCAGTTTTTGGCCATTATAGTTTGAAATTAATACATGCTACCGTAAATAAATCCCATGTATTTTATTTGCCCATTTGTCCCGCTTATTACACCGTTTAAATTATTACTATCACAATGTATGGCGCCGATATTTTATGTGGAAATAAAGGTGCATTTTTTCAATTTGCGTCCATCACTATTTACAAGGCCATAATTAAAAAAAATATATTAATATACTCATTTGACATACATATTTAAAAAGTTCATACCCTTAGGTAACTATTTATGTTTTGGTTTTTTTTAATTGTAACTTTATTTTTTTGTATTAAAAATTGTATGTGGGTAATTTTTGGTGTGGGAGGTAAACAGCTAATTTTAAATGTAAAAAAATGTATTTATTTATTAAAACATAGATGTGCGGCCTGCGGGAGTGCATGCAGCCCAACTGGACGAGAATGTTCGTCCAGTTGGGCTTAAGTAGTTAAAGGTGACGTGACATAATGAGATAGACATGTGTATGTACAGTGCCAAGCACACAAATAACTATGTGTTCCTTTTTTCTTTCTCTGCTTGAAAGAGTTAACCATTAGGAATGCTAGTGAGAGTTTCTGTCTGGATGGGGACAGGGTCAGACTATATCCTAGACCCACTCCCCAGCGAAGGAGACCAGGAGCCACCGGAGCTGCGGCGAGGGCACAGGGCGGCTTCCAGGGGCTGGAGGAAACCCCAGGTAAGTGGATTTTTGTTTTGCCTGGACGTATCCTTTAAATAGAAAGGGGTAGTACGAAGGCTCTATCTGTTAATGACTGGGGGTATTTAATTGGACAAGAGCTAGAGAATGTTCTAGACATGTTCTCTAAAGCTGGAGGGAGAAGACACAGAAGAATACCTCCCAACTTTTAGAGATAATAAAGAGGGGCACTTAAGCCACGCCTTTGCTACACCCCTAGTCACACATACCATAAAGATTTCATAAGAAAAATATGTTGTTTATATTTCAAACCATAATGGTCCTTTTTATCCTGGTTCATTTTCCTTCATATTAACATTTGAAAAATAAAGGGTGGGATTAAAGTTTAGAGGCAATTGAACAGATTTTGGCAGTCGAAAAATACATGTATTTATATAGATTTGTACATCAGTCCTGAATGAGGGACAAATAAGGAAGAAAGAGAGACAGAGGGATTTGGTTTCCAAAGAGGGACTGTCCCTCCAAAAGAGATATGACAGAAGCACGTAGAATGCAGAGAAGCACGTGCCACATTGGACTAGTTCCTCTGACAAACAGTTTAGCTGTATTCACAGCCATCTGGCACACACAGGTATGTGTTTGCTGCATATGACAAGAGAGACAGGCTTTTATTATCAGACAGGTACAAGACAATGTGGCAGATTTACCAACACAAGTGCATGCAAAATGGAGGGAAAACTATTGCAAAAGTGAAACAATTGATGTTTGTGCTGCTTTTTTCCTTTTGGTTGCGATAAATCTGCTCCAATTAACTGTGATTCAGATCCTGAGTATATGTGCATATACAGTATATTTACTTATTTTTATTTATTTATCTTTATTTTTCCATGCGTCGATTGTTTTATCATTCAAATTTTTAATACCACAAATTTTTAATAACATTGCTCATATCATTCAATGTTTTTATACATATGAATGCTGTGATATCCTTATACTGTGTATGCATTTTTGAGGAGGTGTGGAGGTGTTTATATTTATGTGCATGAGATTATTATATGCGGTTTTTAATGATCTTTTTGGAATGCTTTTATATGTTGATGTTTATTGTTATATGTTGAATATAATAATAATCTAAGTAGTGCCTACATTGTTCCCTGTTTCAGACACTGTTTTGTATTATTATATGTTGATTATAATAATATTTTAAGGAGTGCCTACATTGTTCCCTGTTTCAGACACTGTTTTGTATTATTATATGTTTAATATAATAATAATCTAAGTAGTGCCTGCATTGTTCCCTGTTTCAGACACTGTTTTGTATTTGATCTGAGGAAGCGGACTGTGCTCCACGAAATGCTTTATCGTTTATAGTGTCCGATGTACAATAAATATTTTATTTGAAATTGGCATTGCCCCTTCTTTTAGAGGTAAGCCATTTTTATTTATTATTTTTTTCTTATTTTTAGTCACATAATATAGATATACTTGTCATTCACTACAATCTATTTTTGGGGTACTGTCTCCCTCCCAGTTATATACAGTATATTTGTTCTCCCTGCTTAAAAGCTTTGTTGTACTCTTCATATTGAATTACCATGCTTATTTTGCTGCTGAGATGTTGTAATGAAGAAAAGATAGCTTAGCTGGGTTCGTACACATATCTGATTTGTATTGGTCAATTAGCTCCCAATTTTACATCTCCCATGTAGTATGAGAGTATACCTACCCAATTTGCTCATAGTATTAAAAACCTGTTGGCTGTCATGCTACATAAAGGTGGTAAAATTGGACAAATATAATTGGATGTGTGTTTGCACCCTTATGTGCAAGTTCAGATTTACGAATGCTGCCCATACATATTGTATTTTTTGGACTATAAGACTCACTTTTTCTTGGCTGGAAAAGTCACTGGGCCATGTCCCATTGCAGAGCTTGCTAGAGCTAAGCACTGGCGAGTTCTTAATTTAGGCGATAAGGGCAACGCCTAATCCTATTTAACTTAAGAATTCCCCCACCACAGGCGGAAAATAACTCGCTTGGGCAATATAATGGCCCAGCGAGTTCTTTACACGCTATCATATTGCCCTTTTCATGTCTCCAGGAAGCGATGGTTGCACTGGGTGCCAGCATGGGTGAGGGTGATAGGTGTGGGCAGGTGGAAAGAGAGAGGGAGCTGCCGTAAAGCGTCCGCATATGACACGCTCTCAGCTATACTAAGTATAGCTGACAGCTAAAGCATCTTTCAATTTCCCTCCAAGGTTACTTAACTGACCAATGGGGATCCTCCTGATCCCCATTGGTCTGTTAAGGTACCAATGGGGAGCCTTGGAGGGAAATGTAAAAATGCTTTAGCTCTCAGCTATAAGTGCACAGGGGATCGGCATGTGTGGCATCATGTGCGCTGAGATCTTCAAACAAGATGTAATTAAAGGTCAGGTAAGGATTTTTGGTTAATTAAGAATAATAAAATACTTGTTGTTGTGTTTGTATTTCATTTATCCCTTTGTGGAAATGGGTAAAGGGTACTTTGTACCCCTATACTCATTTCTCCTGGGAGGGGGCGGGCATCTGGGGGTCCCCTACTTGAAGGGGACTCCCAGATGCCACCATGAACCCCCCAGCCAGGGGGGGGCCCTCACCTCCTCCTGGTGGCACCAATTTTTGGGAAGAGCCCCTTGTCCATGGATTGGACAAGGGCTCCGGGGGAGAGGGGAAGGCTTGGCCGCCCCTCTCCCCCAGAGCCCCCCCATGCCATGGACCATGCGGGTTGGGATAGCTCAGGGTGCGAAGCCCCACTTAGCTGGGGCTCCGCATTCTGGCTATTCAAGCCTTCATGGGGACAAGGGGTAAAAGAGGCTCGGGAGGGGAAACCCCAATCCGGAAGTGGGCGGAGCCGTGATTGGAATCACTCAAATCCGGCATTGGGGGTATCCGAGCAACCCTACCTGCGTTAATGAGCATTAATGTGTTTTTTTGCAGCAAAACACACCATAAGTGTGCCGCTAATTGCTCACTTCCTGTGGCGCAAGTAGGCATTGCAAGCATTTTTCCTTCGCAGGGCCAGA
This sequence comes from Hyperolius riggenbachi, assembly GCF_040937935.1. Classification (NCBI taxonomy): domain Eukaryota; kingdom Metazoa; phylum Chordata; class Amphibia; order Anura; family Hyperoliidae; genus Hyperolius; species Hyperolius riggenbachi. The sequence continues at coordinate 232,322,510 of NC_090653.1, read as the reverse complement.
TTACATTGGCATCCGTGCATGCGCACCACAACGCTAATGTGAAAAAGTTTAAAATATCTGCAGCTCCATTGACTTCCGGTCAATGTGGGTTCCCGCAGATCCTGGCCCATAATGCGCTGATGACCTTGCATTAAATCAGATGCGATGCACCGGAAGCATACGTTCTGTAGACTTTTATTGCTTTAGCGTAACCCTGCGCTAAAAATGGGCAACACAACGCAATGAAAACGTGGCAGTGTGAAAGGGGTCTGAGGCAGGGGACATACTTGTCTATTTTCGTGCGCATTTTCTGCACAGAAAAACTGATTTAAACTGAGAACTCATGTTAATCAATGGGCTAGTTCACACTTGAATGCATTTTTCGCGAGCAAAAAAACATCCTGCAGCATAATTCTGCACCTGTGTGCTTTTTCTCTATCAATTACATTCCCTGCCTTAAGGTGGCCGCACACCATACAATTTTCACTAATTCGATAATTTCGATCGGTTGTCCCCAAAAATCGAGACCTTTCATTGTTTTCGATCGATAAATCCGATCGAATTTCCTGTTTTTTGTTTTTTTGGGGGGGAGATTGGACATGTTGGAAATTTCTTTCACTAAGGTTTTATTGCAAGAAAAGCAAAAATAATACAGATAGTATTTGCATAAGAAAGTAACAATGATATCAACAGAAAAATATACCGTTATATCTTGCATAGAGTAACAAGTAGGAGAAAAACCCGATGGGAACTAAAGAAATATGCAACCATCTTTGACAAAGATATTGAGATCGCAGAAGATAAAACATACTAAAAAGACGAACCAAAAGCTCTGGTAAAATTAGAGTAAATATATAGGAGTATCCACCTCTCCATGCTCAAGGACTAGTAAAAGGTACAGAGAAAATAGTAGAAAGAGACCATTTCTGCCAAGCCAACTGATACTTAGGGATAGAGTCCTGAGATAAGTGGAAAATATAATCCATGGTGCGTATGCTTTCCACCCTTTTTAAAATTTGATCAGTAGGTATTCCTGATTGTTTCCAGTTTCTAGCAATAGCCCATAGAATGGAACAAATAACAGTATGGTAGATTCGTTTCCAGGCTTTTGGAACACTCTTATTAGGAGCTAATAACAGCACATGTTGGGGTTCTAGTATAATAGAAACGACGAAAGGTTGCTCAGATCCCTCACAAACCAATCCCAGATATGTTTCACAACCGGGCAGGACCAAAATATGTGCACAAAAGAGCCTTCATCTTGGCAGCCTCGGAAACAAAGAGACAAAGCAGAAGGGAACATTTTATGAATTTTAGTTGGAGTCCTATACCAACGGGTAATTAGTTTCAGGACAGTGTCTCTAATCATAGGAGTCTAAAGCCCCATCTACACGATGGGACATTGCAGCGATCCGGCGGCTCGATTAGCCGCCGGATCGCCTCTTCCGCGTGCCCGCCGCGTCCCCGCTCGCCGCGCGTGCGCCGGCATCAATACCCGCTCGATTCCCGCTCGTCCCCGCGCCGCTTATCTTCCGCTCGATTCCCTGCCATTGTCCCCTAGCGGGGAGCGAGCAGGGAATCGGCGGAAGCAAGATCCGTCCTGTCGGATCTTATCAATCGAGCCGCATCAGCGGCTCGATTGATAAAGAGCATCGCGGCCGCATCTACGCGTGTAGATGCGGCTTTAGTAGCGTTTAACATATTGAGGCCTATTAAAATCCAATCACCCGTATCTAATGTAATTTGCAGCTCTTCTTCCCAGTCAATCATAAATGTAGTTTTTTGATCATACAGCAGTCCTAACATATGGGAATAAATTTGAGAAATATATCCACTGCCCATAGTACAGGATAGAATTTTTTTTTCATAAAATGTACAATTAAGTCTCCCGAAAGGGCTAGTGTGCTTTTGGAAAAAAAGCTCTTGATCTGAATATATCTGAAATATTCCTCATTGGGGATATTTTTATTGAACTTGAATAGCGAAAAATATATAAATGGATCCAAAAATTATTAGACATAGTTAGTGAATTAGAAATCCACCAATGAAAAGAGGAGTGGTCTACAACAGCAGGGGGAAAATCAGGATGGCCTATGAAGGATAATCTGGGAGGTTTATCTGAGCAAAGCTTCATCTTAAATCTATGTATATACCAAAGCGAGATATTGTCCCAAACAATTAAGTTAATAGTTTTCAGGAATTTAGGAGTACGCCCTACCAATGAAGGGATTGAAGTGAGATTATAAGGGAGAACAGAATCTCTTTCAAATCGAACCCATGGAATATGAGAATCCAAGGTAAACCAGGGGAGCATCTGTGTAAACCCGGCAGCTAAGGAGTACAGCCATAGATTAGGTTGCGCAACTCCACCTCTTACCACTCGTCTGTATAAGTTTATATTTTATGTTGGACATTTCAGACCAACTTTATCAAGAATTGTATGGTGTGTGATGGATTGTCAATTACTTGATGTACAGTTCCAATCAATTTTTTCTGATCTTTCAATTATTTTATTCATGATTGGGGAAAAATTGAACATAGGTGTGTGGTACATTGGTCAGATTTCTGATTTGTTACAATCAGTCAGAAAAATAGTTTGCTATCCTTGAATTAAACAGATATTTAAAAAAATGTATGGTGTGTGGCCACTTTAAGGGTTCTTTTACACTATATCACTTGCTGTCAGTTGTAACTGAAAGGACAACTGATGTGCAGTCTAGTGTCCATGTTTCCCTATGGCCTCTTTCACACTATACGCTGAAAAAACTGAAGCTTTTCACAATGCACTGCTATGGAGAAAAAAAGAATGCATACCAATGCATTAAGTGTAAAAGGGCCCTAAGGGTTGGAAAATACCATTCTCTCTGTAAATGTACATTGTTGTACATGGAAAAATGAAATTGTCAACTATGAGAAATTTATGATGGAATTCAGTGTTTGGAGCGTTAGAATGATGAAATGACTATATTTGAATCAATGTTAATTTATGTATTTTTTTGTTTTCAAGAATAAATGTAGATAGTTGAAAAATAGGACCTGCTCTGTAAATTAGCCCTAATGCATCTTGTAGAGCAAATATGAATACAAGACCCTGTCTTATTTTCAGGAAAACTCTGTCTCTCAATCATCCCCTCTCCTCTCTCTCTTTCTTCCACTCTCTTCCTTCCCCTCTCTTCTCTCTCTTTCCCTCACTATCTTTCTTCCCCTCTCCTCTCTCTCTTCCCCTCTCCTCTCTCTCTCTTTCCCTCACTCTTTCTTGCCCTCTCCTCTCTCTCTTTCCCCCACTCTCTTTTTTCCCCTCTCCTCGCTCTCTTCCCCTCTCCTCTCTTTCCCTCACTCTTTCTTGCCCTCTCCTCTCTCTCTTTCCCTCACTCTCTTTCTTCCCATCTCCTCTCTCTCTTTCCCCCACTCTCTTCTTCTCCTCTCCTCTCTCTCTTTCTTCCTCTCTCCTCTCTCTCTCTCTCTTTCCCTCACTCTTTCTTCCCCTCTCCTCTCTATCTTTCCCCCACTCTCTTCTTCCGCACAGTCACACGGACACTCACTCATGTCTCTTCCCCTCTGTTTTGAAGTAACATTACAGAATACATAGGGATGTCACTGATAGTCCTCAGAGGAGCTCACAATCTAATCCTACCATAGTTATTCTAAAGTCCTACCGTATTAGTATAATACATTAATGTAGCACTGACATCTTCTGCAGCAAATTACAGTGTACATAGTCATGTCACTGACTGTCCTCAGAGGAGCTCACAATCTAGTCATAGTATAAAGTCTACCATAGTCATAGTATAATGTCCTACCATATTATTATACTGTGTGTGGCTGAGAAAGACCTTTCAGGAACCCCCCCCCCCCCCTTAAAAAATCCAAGGTTAGCCCCACAATATCTTTATAAAACATTAAATAGTATTTAATATGCTGATAATGACAAAGATTGGTTTGCTACCGTTTCCTACAAAGGCTAAGCTCTGTTTCTGCTTTTCATCGAATATGAAGTGAAACGAAAGTGATATCTCTCTCTCTTCACAGTAGGCTGTTGGTGACGTACATAGTGGGTGTGATGCAGAGCTGAGCTGTGCTGTGAGCAGTCTGTAGGAGTGGACTAACTCAGTATATAAACTTGCCTGAACACGTTCAAGGAAAGGCTTCATCTGCGCAGGCTGTCAAGTCACTTCTTATTCTCATCAACAGGTACGGTTTTGTGCTGAATGTGAGAGTGTCTGCATGTTGCTTGTATTCACTTATTATCTTTATAGCACTGAAATCTCCCACAGCGCCTTGCACCCCCTCAGAGGGGCTCACGATCTAATCCTTACCATAGTCACATGTCCATCATAATCTAACGGTATCTGTAGGTTTTTGAGATGTGGCCAACCAGAGTACCTGGAGGAAACCCATACAAATACAGGGAATACATACAAACTCATTGCAGAGAGTCCTGGTTCTAATTCAAATCAGGAAACAAGTTTAGCAAGGCGACAATGTTGTCTACTATGCCACCATGGGTTGGCAATATAATACCAAATGGGTTGCTTTTTCTGTTTAAATCAATACTGAAGTGAACTTGAAAAAAAAAATGATACCTATAGAGAGGGAAGGCCCTGGACCCCATAGAGCCTTCCTGGTCCTCTCTCCATGCCTTCAAGCCTACACGCAGAACATTTATATCGCTTTTCTCCTGGTGGACTCAAAGCATTAGAGCTGCAGCCACTAGGACGCGCTCTATAGGAGGTAGCAGCATTAGGGTGTCTTGCCTAAGGTCTTCTACTGAATAGGTGCTGGTTTACTGAACAGGCATAGCCAAGATTCAAACCCAGGTCACCTATGTCAGAGGCAGTGCCCTTAACCATTACACCATCCAGTCACTTCAGGAGTCCTCGTGAAGGCTTTGGAAACACTTGCAGAATGCAGCCGCTCGTTTTTGGAAGCTCTCGGTGGCACGAGTGCTTTCAAAACCTTCCGAGGACTTCTGAAGGCACTAAAAATTTCAGCTGGGAATAGCAGTGGCCAAGGGCACGGAGAGAGGACGAGGCAGGCTCTATAGGATCCAGAGCCTTCCCTATCTACTGGTAAGAACTTTTTTTTAACCAGTTTACTTTAGTATTGCTTTCATTGAGAAACAATTGTTTCAACGAGGACCCAAAATGTTTTTTAACTTTTTGACTTTCATAAACCAGAAAGTGAGCGGTATGAAGTACAGAATCAGAAAATGCTTCGATCAGTCAGGCTGGAAAATGTATCCCGATCACACAAGTGTCTGACGGGTTTTTGAGACCTCACAATGGATTCCTGTTCTATTGAATTCGACGCATTGGCTCATACGCTAAATTTCATTGCACTTTTTTTCTGTTGGTACTTTACTGCAAAATCAATTTGATTACTGTGTGTCTTACTGCGATCGACTCGTTTTCAGTCAATATTTTCTTGAACAAGTCAATCAAACGATCGAACTTAAACGAAGTTGTGTTTTGCTATCTGAAGCTTTTGCTGGTTGCCTTCTAGACCAGAATGGGAATTGCAATAATTCTTGGTTTCAAAATTTTTATTTAACATTTCATGTATAACAAAGTTAAACAGTAGCTCAAATGTGCATACATGCAGGGAATGAGCAGAAACTACGCCAGTGCGAATTTACGCATCGTAGTTCGCATCTACGCATCGTAGTTCATAGGCGCAGTTTCAAACCTACGCTTACGAATTTACGCGTAGCGAAGTACCGCTACGCGTAGCTTACGCCCACTATGCGTAGTTAACATGTGTATTGCGTAGTGATCTACGAATGCGTTACTCGCGTCTAATTTTCCGCATGCGATTGTATGCATACAAATTTACGCATTAGAAAGGGAAATGTACGCATAGAAGGGTTCCCAGTATATGCATTTCTAAAGAAATTAATGCATACGAAGCAAATATTTGTTTTTGAAGCCGTAGTTTGGCGAAGCGTAATTGCGTAAAACGACGCGTATTTCCAGCGTAGCGAAGTTGGCTGACTACGACCATCCCTGCATACATGAAAAGACATTATACGGCATCCTATGCAGGGGAGCAGCGATAGTATCAGTAAGCATAGGCATATCAGCAACTCCAGCAGCTATCAAGCTTCTTATACTGTTGAGGCCCAAGCCTCCCATGTAACCTTGTACAATCAACATCAACATTGTGAACAAAGAAGTAAAGAAAGAACGAAAACATCCTTTGGTTCTGCGGCAGAATTGCAATAATTGCAATCATTTTTTATGAGGGGCACTAAGCGGCACATGAGAGCTCACTGTACACATTACTGAATGCAGCACTTAAAGTGAGTCTGAAGCGAATTAAAACAAAAATCAGATATTCACCTAAGGAAAGGGAAGGCTCTGGGTCCTATTGAGCCTTCCCGTTTCCCATTCCTCCTAAGGTCTCTTTCTTCTAGCACTGTGCCCCCCCCCCCACCCACCTGCATGCTCCCAAAGACAGGCCACTCAGTATTGTGCATTCTGGCGCACTTTCACAGGCGCAGTACGCAGGGCCGGCCCGCTCATGAGGCGGGGTGAAACATTTGCCTCAGGCGGCAGATCTGGGGGGGCGGCACCCGCCCGTCCATGGACGCTGGGGCCGCCCGCCGAGCTGGAGGGGTAGCGGGCAGAAAGGGGGTATTGGGCCTAGCGGCGGGGAGGGGGGTCGGACCCCCCCCTCCCTCGCCTGGGTCCCCCGATCTGCGCTCCTCCTCCAGCGTAAAGTACCAGCCAGCGTGCATATGAGAAGAGGCAACGGGCGGGGGAATCACTCACCTTCCGCGTTCCATCGCGTGCTCCACTGACGTCACTTCCGGCAACACCGCCCACTGTATTGTAAGTGGACGGCCTTGCAGGAAGTGACGTCGGTGGAGCGCACGATGGAACGCAGAAGGTGAGTGATTCCCCCGCCCGTTGCCTCTTCTCATATGCAGGTTGGCTGGTACTTTACGCTGGAGAAGGAGCGCAGATCGGGGGACCCAGGCGAGGGAGGGGGGGTCCGACCCCCCTCCCCGCCGCTAGGCCCAATACCCCCTTTCTGCTAGCTACCCCTCCAGCTCGGCGGCACCACCACCCCCCCCCCCACCCACGGGGGGGGGGGGGGGGCGATTTTTTTTCTAATTTTGCCTCAGGCGGCAAAAAGTCTAGGGCCGGCCCTGGCAGTACGGAGCCACCCATCTTTGGGAGCACTCGGGCTACTGAAGACTTCCGAAGCCTCCCGCAGCGGGAGATTTAAACGGGAGAGCCAGTGTTCTTTCCAGTGAGAGGAATTGGAAAGCTCTATAGGACTTACTGTGAGTATCTTTTGTATCATTATTATTTGCTTCAGACTCCCTTTAACATAGTATATATTGAATTTCTTTGAGGGAAAGTTAGTAAAATGCCTATCTAATCATTACAGAAGCCATAAGTTAAAGGGGAACTGTAGTGAATATAACTAAATGGATAAAATTGCTTCTTCTTTTTTTACAATACTAATTTACAAATTATTTAGTCAGTGTTTGCCCATTGTAAAATCTTTCCTCTCCTTGATTTACATATTGAAATGTATTATTGGTGGTGACCTATTTAGTCTTGCCAGGTCCAGCTCTGCAGAATGTTTGTTTCTGAGAATCCTGGAGAAAAATTTTGAACACTTTTGCCCAATTTACCAAATGCGTAAATCTTGAATTACAAATTCTTGACATTTCTTAAGAAATTTACCACACAAGTCGGTAATTAACCTCACTAGTTGGTAATTCTAATTTTCTATGTGGTAATATATTTAGTGAATTGGAATTTGGTAAGGTGAACGGTAAAACTAGCTATTTTCAGCATTACCGAATGTGGTAATGCTTAGTGAATTGAGGCCATTGGAGGAAACCTACCACACCAGGTTATTCATTCATACCTCCCAACTTTTTGAAATGAGAAAGAGGGACACTTAAACCACACCCCTGCCACACCCCTAATCACACCTCTGACACACCCCTAGTCACGCATACCATAAAGATTTCATAAGAATAATATGTAATTTTATAATTCAAACAGCATGGGTCTTCTCATATATATATATCAATTGAAAGGATAGGAATAAAGTTTAGAGTCAATCAAACACATTTTTAGTAGAGAAATATATATATATATATATATATATATATATATATATATATATATATATATATATATAAAGAGGGACAAATGAGGGGGAAAGAGGGACAGAGCTCCCAAGGAGGGACTGTCCCTCCGAAAGAGGGACAGTTGGGAGCTATGTTCATTTCTACACAATCCCTAAGGCCTTGTTCACATTATAAATCGCCAGTGCTATTGCAAGCCCTGAGCGATTTATTGAGTGATTTTGAAAGTGCTTTTCTAAGCACTTTCAAAGCAATTTTTGCTTAGAAAAGCTTTTGTGCAGTGTTTTTTTCACTTCATGTCAGTCAGCAAGTGAGCTCTTTGCATGAACTCTTGAAATGAATAAATACAATGAATTTATTCAGTAAAAGCACCCTGGAAATCGCTTTTCAAAGTGCTTTTTTTCAAGCGCTTTGCGATCTCCCCATCCTTTCTATTGAATCGCAAACGCTCTGAAAATTGTGCAGGAGCCACGTTTGCGATTGGATAGAAAGCTCATCGCTTATGTGAGAACATTAACATAAGCTACCATTGCAGAAGCGCTTCTAAGGCAATTTTTAAAATTGCCAGCGCTTAAAATAAGCAAAAACACTCTTAGTGTGAACAAGCATTTATGCCAGTGACACGGCTACTGAGGTGAGGGTGGGAGGGTGTATTTTTATTATGATTTTATAAACATACTAGCTGAAAACCCGGCGTTGCCCGGGTATATATTTGGTTGTTGTTTGTTCTTACTACATTTTCTAACCTTAATACACAGTAACTCAATTACTTTTAGGGCCCGTTCACACTGCACGCGTTTCCAGCCGCGTTTTGGAAACGCGTGCAGGTGGCCAAAACGCACGACATCAGACATTGCATAGAGTGCAATGTCTGATGTTCACACTGCATGCGTTCCGGACCTGTGCGGTCCAGGAACGCATGCTGCAAGCAGATTTTGCAAAAACGCGTGGCTGTCCCATTCACTTTTCAGTGATGGGATCAGCCACGCAACGCACACAAACGCGGATGGCCATGCGTTCGTACGCGTTGCGGTCCGCACGCGTTCCGCACGCATGGCCATCCGCATTTCTGATCTGAACGGGCCCTTAGTTTGTAAGCTTCGGGATCCTTGGCATAAATAATGTGAGAATGGAAGCAGTTTAAATGTTCCCATTTAAATCAAGCAAACAAATTGATTGGCTGTTTGTGGCTTCGCCACTTCATCTGAACTTGTACTTCAGTCACCCAATGAATGATTGTAGCAGGTTTGAGGCCTCTTCCATTAAAGGATACCAGAGTCGAAAGTCTCTGGTAAAAAAAAGTGAAGGTTCAGTGGGTAGGAGGGATATGAGCAGATACTTAACACGCCTCCTGTTCCCCTCCGTCACTTGCCGTTCTCCTACACTCAGTCCCGTTTTATTCCTGGCAACTCGGACGACTCCTAACACGGACATACTGCGCTGCGCATGCGCAATATGTCTGTTCTGCTCCCCTGTGGCTGCGCAGTGATGTCACAGAACAGAAGCCCACTCGCTCCCCCCCCCCCTCCTGTGTCCTGGCATGCCCGCTCTACTGCAGTGAGCATCACATGCTGAGTGGAGACGTGTAAAGAGCGAGCGCGCTCCTGTCCTCTGTGACATCACTTTGCGAGGGCACAGGGGAGCAGGACAGACATACTGCGCATGTCAAAATCGCTGAAAATAACGGGACTGAGTGTAGGAGAATAGCAAATGATGGAGGGGAATGGAAGGCATGGTAAATATTTACTTATACCCCTACCCACTGCACCTGTACTTTTTACCACAGCGTTTTGGCTCTGGTATCTTTTAACAGTGTAAAAAAGGCAGCAATTTAAATATTCCCCTTGAAAATCAATAGGTAAATTTTGATTGGCTGTTGTAGGCTCCACCCATTTTCCTGAATATTAATCACAGTTACTCAGTGAGCAACAGTGCCAAGTTTGAGAACCCTGCAATTAACAGTCAAAGAATGGCTGCAGTTTACATTTTTTCATTTGGTTGTTGTTGACTCCACCCACTTTTCATAATCTTGACACCCAGTCACTCAATGGCCATGTTTGTGAGCTTTGGGGTCCTTGTAATCCATAATGTGAGAATGGAAGCAATTTATCACTCAAATGACTGTCTGTTTCAGAATTTGAACCCCCAGTCACCCAATGACCGATTGTACCAGGTTTAAGGCCTCTGCCACTAACTGTGTAAGAATTGCAGCAATTTAAATCTTCCCATTGAAACCCAATAGGTGAATTTTGATTGGCTATTGTAGGTTTTACCTACTTACCTGAATATTAATCCTAGTCACCCAGTGACCACCTGTGCCAAGTTTGAGAACCCTGCCACTAACGAATGGCTGAAATCAATCAGACAAATCCTCCTTTAGAGAATTCTCACCTCAGTCACCCACTGACCAACTGTAGCAAGTTTGAGGCCTCTGCCATTAACAGTGAAAGAATGATGGCAATTGAAATACTCCCCTTCAAAACCGACAGATGAATTTTTATTGGCAGTTGTAGGCTCCACCTACTTTCCAGAATATTAATCCCAGTGAGCAAGTGTGCCAAGTTTGACAACCCTGCTATTAACCACCCTGGCGTTCTGATTAAATCGCCAGGGTGGCTGCGGGAGGGTTTTTTTCAAATAAAAAAAAAACTATTTCATGCAGCCAACTGAAAGTTGGCTGCATGAAAGCCCACTAGAGGGCGCTCCGGAGGCGATCTTCCGATCGCCTCCGGCGCCCAGAATAAACAAGGAAGGCCGCAATGAGCGGCCTTCCTTGTTTTGCTTATATCGTCGCCATAGCGACGAGCGGAGTGACGTCATCGACGTCAGCCGACGTCCTGACGTCAGCCGCCTCCGATCCAGCCCTTAGCGCTGGCCGGAACTTTTTGTTCCGGCTGCGCAGGGCTCAGGCGGCTAGGGGGGCCCTCTTTCGCCGCTGCTCGCGGCGAATCGCCGCAGAGCGGCGGCGATCAGGCAGCACACGCGGCTGGCAAAGTGCCGGCTGCGTGTGCTGCTTTTTATTTGATTAAAATCGGCCCAGCAGGGCCTGAGCGGCGACCTCCGGCGGTGTTGGACGAGCTCAGCTCGTCCAGACCGCTCAGGTGGTTAATAGTGTAAGAATGGCTACAGTTTACATTGTGCCATGTAAAATGAACGACTGTAATTTGATTGGCTATTTTATGCTCTGCCCACTTTCCCTAAGTATTTAACCTTGGTCACCAAATGACCAGCTGTGCCAAGTTTGGGTACTCTGGCTTTATTACTGTGAGAATGGCAGCCTTTTACATTTTTTCCATTGAGATGAATGGGTGAAATCTGATTGGCTGCTTGTGGTTATGCCCAGGTGTGCAGGAGGGTGCGTGACCCCCAGAACATACCATCCCAGGTAGTAAGGAATCTGTATACCAAGTTTCGTTGAAATCGGTCAAGGCATTTTGGAGTGATCGTGGCACACACATACACACACATACACAATTACACATATATACATCCGATTTTATATATATAGATTACAATTAACATTGAACATCACACCACATTTAGGACAACAAAGACTGTTGTAGATACTTTGCGTTAGTAGCGGTCCTACCTTGACTAACCACCACTGTGACATTCAGAGAATCCTAGTCCAAACGTATTCATACCTCCCAACTTTTTGATGTAAGAAAGAGGGACACTTTAAAGGGACCCTGAGCTGTAATTAGAACCAGAATTTGGACTTACCTGGGGCTTCCCCCTGCCCCCCCCCCGTAGCCCGCGAGGTTCCCCAGTATCCTCTTCTTTCTTCTCCTGGTCCCGCTGGCGGCTCCGCTATACAGCAAATTCAGGTAAAGTTGCATGTGCGTGCCGTAACACTCCTGTACATGCGCAGTTCTGTAAAGACTGAACCGCGCATGTGCAGGAAGCTTACGGCGACCAGCATGATGAGGCGGCGGGGGGACCAGGAGAAGAAAGAAGCTTATGTCAGAGGACTTAACAGGCTAAGGAGGGCTGGAGGGTGCCACAGGTAGGTCCAAATTCTGGTTTTAATTACAGCTAAGGGCCCCTTTAAGATATGCCCTTAGCCACACCTCTAATCACGCCCCACCACATCCCTAGTCATGCATACCACAAACAATTTAGAAGCCAATGATGTAGTTTTATCATTGAAACCACACTGGTTCTTTCTATAGTCAGTAGTTTTCCTTCATTTTAACATTTAAAAATAAAAAATATATCAATTCAAATGATGGGAATAAAGTTTAGAGTCATTTAAACACATTTTGAAAGGTCGAAAAAAACATATATTTACATAGGTATGTACATGAGTCCGGAAAGAGGGACAAATGAGGAAGATAGAGGGACAGAAGGATTTCATTCCCTCCAAAAGGGGGACAGTTTGGAGCTATGCTTATTACAATATATGTTTAATCAAACAAACCAAGGCCTAGTCAACTCTTCTGTTGTTTATTCATCGAGTGAAGTGCTTTTAGCAGCTTGAGACAACCACCTATCCCATACTTTGTTAAATTTCCCTGAACAACCTCTGTTACTTGAAAAAAAAGTGGACCAAATAGATACTTGCCTCCAGAAGCTTCCCTTGTCCACCTTGCTGATACAGTGTTGGGACCCCTCAAACATCATTGACAAGAGCACTGCGCAGGTGTAGCATAAAGGCACTTCAGGCTTGGTGAAAACAGCCAAGCCAAGGTGGTTCAGGCTCAAGCCGCCCTGCACCTGTGCAATACGGCTGCGATCATTCACATACGAGAGCACAGCCTCACGCTTTTTGATGAGAAGTGGTAGTCTGGAGGTAGACATGGGAAGCCTCTGGAGGATCCAGAGTCTTCCATCTACTGAGGTACAGAGATGTCCAGCATTTATTGAGGTGGGCCTGCATGCACAACACTGCCAGAAAGTTACAAGGAAGTTGCAACTGTGGTTGCTGTGGCAGGTCGGGTGGAGAAGCTGGCGTATCTTTTACGGACAGGGGGACCAGAGGAGCAGCACAGCATAGGTAAGTACTGAGAATGAGAATAAGCTCCTGAGAGAAGTGAAACGGCCGTTATGCCACTCTATTTCCCCTATGCACTCACCATTTATCTACCTACCTTTGGATGTATGTACTTTGTGACACTGTAATAGTGCAATAAAACATTTGTAGATATTGGACACTGCCCGGACTTTGTCTCCTTTGTTTCCAATTAATACTATTCATTACTATTTTTTTTTTTTATTTCAACTTAGACCTCAATCAGTTAGTCAAATAGGGTTGGGTAGGAGCAGGGCGCAGCATTCCCTCAGGACCTCAATGTTATACACGCTATAGACCTTACAGAAGATAACCTTAGTGAATTGTGGCCATTATATCAGTAATCAGATATAATAACGGTCTCTCCACCAGTTGACAACATTCTCGTATGCTGGAGTGTTTGGTGATCCCTTGAAGGACTTCCGAGGCCACAAAATAAATGTAGTTTTACTTACTTGGGCTTCTTCCAGCCCCTAAAAGTCATGGTCCCTTGCCACAGCTCTGGTCCTCTCCGGGATCCCGCTGGCAGCCTCTAAGGATCGGCAAACCCCAATGGGTCAGTTTCTTCTGCACATGCATTTGCGCAGTGCATTCCCGGTGACGTAGGCACATTCTCGTGTGGGGCTGGCACAAGCGCAAAAGACGTCAACCCATCGGGGGTCAGCGATCCTTAGAGGCTGCCAGTGTAACACCGGAGAGGACCAGAATTGCGGTGACGGATCTAAATTACTCCTAGGGGCTGGAAATAGCCCCAGGTAAGTAAAACTACATTTATTTTGTGGCCTTGGAAGTCCTTTAAATCGGAACATTTCAAGACATTATTAGATTCTGAAAAAAGGATAAAGGAATAAGAGGAGAAAATCAGAGATAGAATGTGGGAGAAGAAAGAAAAGAGGGTCACAACACAAATCAATATTGTGCATTGTATTGTGTCCTTTGACTTATCTAATAATGTATAAGAGCATTAGGAGTTAATGCTACAATGTACCGTATATACTCACATATAAGCCGACCCGCATATAAGCCGACCCCCCAACTTTTACCTAAAAAACCAGGGGAAAATGATTGACCCCATATAAGCCGGGGGTAGGAAATGCTGGATTGGTGCAGGCGTGTGATCCCCCCAGTGTGTCCCAGTATAGCTAGTATAGTGCCCAGTATAGCTAGTAAAGTACCCAGTATAGCCAGTATAGTGCCCAGTATAGCCAATATAGTGCCCAGTATAGTGCCCAGTATAGCTAGTATAGTGCCCAGTATAGCCAGTACAGTGCCCAGTATAGCCAGTAAAGTGCCCAGTATAGCCAGTATAGTGCCCAGTATAGCCAGTATAGTGCCCAGTATAGCCAATATAGTGCCCAGTATAGCTAGTATAGTGCCCAGTATAGCCAGTATATTGCCCAGTATAGTGCCCAGTATAGCCAGTATAGTGCCCAGTATAGCTAGTATAGTGCCCAGTATACAGTGGAGGAAATAATTATTTGACCCCTCACTGATTTTGTAAGTTTGTCCAATGACAAAGAAATGAAAAGTCTCAGAACAGTATCATTTCAATGGTAGGTTTATTTTAACAGTGGCAGATAGCACATCAAAAGGAAGATCGAAAAAATAACCTTAAATAAAAGATAGCAACTGATTTGCATTTCATTGAGTGAAATAAGTTTTTGAACCCTCTAACAATAAAAGACCTAATACTTAGTGGAAAAACCCTTGTTTGCAAGCACAGAGGTCAAACGTTTCTTGTAATTGATGACCAAGTTTGCACACATTTTAGGAGGAATGTTGGTCCACTCCTCTTTGCAGATCATCTCTAAATCCCTAAGGTTTCGAGGCCGTCGCTGTGCAACTCTGAGCTTGAGCTCCCTCCATAGGTTTTCTATTGGATTAAGGTCCGGAGACTGACTAGGCCACTCCATGACCTTAATGTGCTTCTTCTTGAGCCACTCCTTTGTTGCCTTTGCTGTATGTTTTGGGTCATTGTCGTGCTGGAACACCCATCCACGACCTATTATTAGTTTCCTGGCAGAGGGAAGGAGGTTGTCGTTCAGGATTTCACGATACATGGCTCCGTCCATTTTCCTGTTAATGCGATTAAGTTGTCCTGTGCCCTTAGCAGAAAAACACCCCCAAAGCAAAATGTTTCCACCCCCATGCTTGACGGTGGGGATGGTGTTTTGGGGGTCATAGGCAGCATTTTTCTTCCTCCAAACACAGCGAGTTGAGGTAATGCCAAAGAGCTCTATTTTGGTCTCATCAGACCACAGCACCTTCTCCCAGTCACTCACAGAATCATTCAGGTGTTCATTGGCAAACTTTAGATGGGCCTGCACATGTGCCTTCTTGAGCAGGGGGACCTTGCGAGCCCTGCAGGATTTTAATCCATTGCGGTGTAATGTGTTTCCAATGGTTTTCTTGGTGACTGTGGTCCCTGCTAATTTGAGGTCATTCACTAACTCCTCCCATGTAGTTCTAGGATGCTTTTTCACCTTTCTCAGAACCATTGACACCCCACGAGGTGAGATCTTGCGTGGAGCCCCAGAGTGAGGTCGATTGATGGTCATTTTGTGCTCCTTCCATTTTCGAACAATCGCACCAACAGTTGTCACCTTCTCTCCCAGCTTCTTGCTAATGGTTTTGTAGCCCATTCCAGCCTTGTGCAGGTCTACAATTTTGTCTCTGACATCCTTGGACAGCTCTTTGGTCTTTCCCATGTTGGAGAGTTTGGAGTCTGCTTGATTGATTGATTCTGTGGACAGGTGTCTTTTATACAGGTGACTAGTTAAGACAGTTGTCCTTAATGAGGGTGACTAATTGAGTAGAAGTGTCTAACCACTCTGTGGGAGCCAGAACTCTTAATGGTTGGTAGGGGTTCAAAAACTTATTTCACTCAATGAAATGCAAATCAGTTGCTATCTTTTATTTAAGGTTATTTTTTCGATTTTCCTTTTGATGTGCTATATGCCACTGTTAAAATAAACCTACCATTGAAATGATACTGTTCTGAGACTTTTCATTTCTTTGTCATTGGACAAACTTACAAAATCAGTGAGGGGTCAAATAATTATTTCCTCCACTGTAGCTAGTATAGTGCCCAGTATAGCCAGTATAGTGCCCAGTATAGCCAGTATAGTGCCCAGTATAGCTAGTATAGTGCCCAGTATAGCGAGTATAGTGCCCAGTATAGCCAGTATAGTGCCCAATATAGCCAGTAAAGTGCCCAGTATAGCCAGTATAGAGCCCAGTATAGCTAGTATAGTGCCCAGTATAGCCAGTATAGTGTCCAGTATAGTGCCCAGTATAGCCAGTATAGTGCCCAGTATAGCTAGTATAGTGCCCAGTATAGCCAGTATAGTGCCCAGTATAGCGAGTATAGTGCCCAGTATAGCCAGTATAGTGCCCAGTATAGCCAGTATAGTGCCCAGTATAGCCAGTATAGAGCCCAGTATAGCTAGTATAGTGCCCAGTATAGCGCCCCCCCCCCCCCCCGCCCGCCCGCTCCCTCCGCGGCCGCCGCTGCTATTACCTGCTTTAGGCAGCGGCTACTTCCTAATCCGGGTTCCCCTCTTCATCATGCATACACCGTAAGTGTATCACGCGCTGCTGCTGTGACGATGCAGGGGGCAGGAAAGAGCGGTTCCCCTGGTAACGGCGATACACATCGCCGTTACAGGAAGCCGCGCTCTTTCCTGCCCCCTGCATCGTCACATAAGCAGTGCCAGGCGCGCTGCTGTGATACACTTACGGTGTATGCATGATGAAGAGGGGAACCCGGATTAGGAAGCGGCCGCTGCCTAAAGCAGGTAATAGCAGCGGCGGCCGTGGAGGGAGGGAGCGGGCGGGGGGCGCGGACCACGGACCACCACCCACGACTCGCATACAAGCCGACCCCCAACTTTTGACCCCCTTTTTGGGGATCAAAAATTCGGCTTGTATGCGAGTATATATGGTATTACATTAATTAAAAATATTAATTTGTACTGTGACCCCCCTTTCACCTCGTTTCTTCTCCCACATTCAACCTACTCACCTGTAAACTATTTGTATGGATGAAACTTTGGCAGTTTTGCCCAAAGTCTTGCTGAACCAGCCTCCAGCATTGTGGCCTCCACCAGTTGTAACCAGTTATAAAATACGTGTGGGCTGTAAGTAGTACCAACTCAAATCTCTTGTGCTTGCATGTCTGCCTGATTTCCCTGGTGATCAGACCATTTGTAGTAGCAGGATTGAGGTAAGCGCAACAGGGAATTATGATTGTTCATTAACAACTAATAGCGATTATCATCCAAACAGATCTGCCAGGACGGATCAGTGTACATGAACGATAATCACTGACTTTTGTCGTCATTGGGGCATGTTTTTATACTATTATCAGCCGGCCTGTCATTCATCTACAAGTACCAACTGAATGCCAAAAATGGAAGAGAAACAAAATGGCTTGATATGCTGGAGATAAAGAGGTCATGGTAGCAATTACAGGATTCTACCGATGAGGAGGTGGAGGGGAATATCACTCTTATAAGGTTTCCGTAGACCTCAATGTCCGACTCCTAGACATAAAGTAGGTGTCATCCATCTGAGAATTAGAAGTAAGGAAAAAACTCCCACACAGGGAAACAGACAGCAGCAAAAACCTTAGATCAGCTACAGCTTTTTCTGAGATTCTCCTCAACCCCTCCAACAGAAAAGACAATGAAAACCTAACAGACATTTCAGATTTGTTCCAAAAAGGCAGTAGCTCAACTTTAGAATGCTCTATGACTTTTTTCATGCACAGAGCTGATTTTAAACAAACTGGCATAAAGTGAAGCTATTGTGCGCAGAAACATGCAACCCAACTGGTTTCTATGGACTACAATCCCACATTTGGGAATACTTTGGAGACCTTTAACAGGTTGTTTGAGTGAGGAGAGCCGCAGTCAGATGTCAGAGCTCAATTGATGCCAGTGGGGAGAGCAGTACATAACCAACCAGGGTTCCCTTTGCTTTGAACTGCTTCGGGCAGTACAAAGCTACCAGCTGTAATGGTACAATCTACGTTAGACAACATTTCAACCAAAATATTAGTTACTGATCTTCTTAAAGGTGACTATCGGGTTGCTACAACCTTTGGTGGCACGCAGCTGCAACATTTTCGGAACTGTCTCCTGAGCACCAATGCCCCCTCTGGAGATGTCAACACGTTTGAAAAACTACATCTTGCTCTGGCAGGACAAACAAGACTACTTAGTCAAATTTATAAATTCATGTGTAGCCAAGCTGACCTAGGTTCAGCAAAGCTTAAAAAGAAATGGCAAAAAGATCTGAGATCTAACATCTCCATTAGATTGGGAGAGGGTGTGGCGGTCAACCTGGTTCCCAAGGAATGCTCAGTATCAATTAATACAATACAAGGTGGTTTTCGGTGGTATCATATACCAAAATTATGTGTCCAAATCAATAATGAAAATAGACTACTGTGCTGGAGGTGTTAAGCTCCTGATGCCAGACCATATGTTCTACATTGGTTTTGGGACTGTCAGCATATTAAAAGATTTTGGATAGCAATAGAAAGTTTTATTTAATCCCATCTAGATCCCACTTTTACACTCAGTCCCTCTCTAGTTTCTAGCCCTTTTCAGATTGGACAGTGGGCCGAGCATGTGCCAGCATGATAGTCTTTTCTTCCTTCTTTCTCTGACAGCGAGGAAAGTCTTGATTGGAAACTGGAAAAGCAAGATACTTCCATCTATAAAAGTGTGGATCCATTGTACTACATGCTTCTTCAATTTGGAAATGCCTGATAATTGTATATCTAGAAAAGGACTTTCTTTAGTTAAAGCCAAAGCAGAATGGGATACTGCTCTGTTGAAGGCGACAGAGCTCCTTAGTTAGTCAGTTAGGAGATGTCATGGCAAAGGACCAGCTTTTATCGATGAACTAGGCACATGACTTGTCCAAAAGTTATGTTATCTTATGTTCTCTTTTCTTTTCCCTTTCCTTTCTTATTCTTTTCCTTTCTATCTTGCTCTAGACTACTCTAGGTATGTGTATCTTTGTGGATGTATGTTTTTACACGTGATGATATACACACGTATATTTACATTTTAGTAATCATTCAGGTAGCATAAGAATTAAAATAAAAATGCAAACAATGATGCAAATTAACGCCAAGGGATGCAGGAACACAGCTGTGAAGTTAGTTTTTACCTTTGTCCTGGCAATATAAACTGGCTGATTTTTGCGGATAAGAAAAAAAAAGGCAACATTTCTACTGAAATCTTGTTTAATATCTGCTGGGGCAAATTGGTGTATGTTTTAAACAATCACTGTCTGAAGGATGTTATTTGTTTTCCTGACCTATCACAAATTATATAATGTATGGTTAGAGTTAAGCATGTGGGCAGGGCCGAATTTCTGTAAAGGCCCCAAAGGACTGGAACTTGGGCGGCTGCAACCCAGTGGGAAGGCTGGGCACAGAAGAGGGGGGTTGCTTTGTATTGAAGAGGAAGCTGGCAATGGGGAACAACGAATTGAAGCGAGAGCTGCTGCTCAAGGGAGCTGCACTTAAAAGTGAGGGGTTGCTGTACATGGATATTGCACATGGAAAGGGGGGTTGCGCATGGCATAGAGGTGGCATGCTGCTGTACATGGATGCTACACATGGATAGGAAGCAGCAGAGAAGCTGGCCTACTGTTACAAAAAATGTATATCCAGCTTTGCCTATGGGTGTGACTGCCCTCTAATAGATGTGGTCGCCTCCAATGTAGTTGCTCTGTTGAACAAGCTTGCTAATTGGATGCAGTGGGTGAAGACTCTTTACATTCCATTGTGCCTCAAAGTTCAATGAAGCATTGTAAGCAAGACAACCATACTGTGACAGCGCAGCAGCTTCTGTGTGACTTTGGCTTACTCTGCCTTTATTCATGTTCTGGCCCCATCCAGAATCTATACAGTGTAGTTGCTGTTTAGTCATGTGTTCCTATAGACAATGATGCTTTACTGAACTGTACGGGAGGCATAGAAACACAGCAGTATGGCTTATTAGCTGCTGTGTAAGCCATTTTCAATTACAAATTTTCTTAAGCATTGAGAATTGTTGCTAATGTGATCGCTCAGCCAAAAGTATTTTCCCCCCTTTTTTTAAGAAGGATGGCAATGTGTTTTTATTTTACAGTTACATACAGGACAGGATGGAAGAGCTTATATAAATGGACGGACGTATCTGCCAAAATAAACTAGAAACAAAAAGGGGTTGAGGTGAAAGTAGACCTATTTAAATAATTAGCAATGATGGGCCAGCTACACAGCCCCATCTCCCCAGGGCCTATGCTGCATCCCAGGTACGACGGTGTCACACCATATTAGACATGTCTTGCCTCAAAGCGGAGAGTCACACTGGACCAGCTCTCCTGGCTGCTCTTAACAAACAGGTAGATCAGTGGCTGACCCCGCACCAGCTGGAGATCTGCAACGTGCTGTGTGACAACGGCAGCAATCTCCTTTCCGCTTTGAATTTGGGAAAGCTGACACATGTACCCTGTGGGCTGTGGAGGAGCATGAACAGGAACAGTTATGGCAGGAACAGTTGTGGGAGCAATTTTCATCAGAATCAGATGTTTCCTCAACACCTGCGGCAGCACAGAGGTGGGAGGAGGAGGAAGAGTCATGCGGGGAAGAGGAGTCAGACTCTGATGATGAGGAAGATGTTTCTTTGGAGGAGGAGGAGGCGGCGGCAGAAGAACAACCGCATCAGGCGTCGCAGGGGGCTTGTGCTGCTCGACGATCCTGTGGTATTGTTCGTGGCTGAGGGGAGGACTTACCTGACGTCACTGAGGAAGATCAAGAGGGAATGGATAGTACGCCTGGATCCAACTTTGTGCAGATGGCATCTTTCATGCTGTCCAGCCTGTTGAGGGACCCTCGTATAAAAAAACTTAAGGGGAATGAGCTGTACTGGGTGGCCACGCTACTAGACCCTTGGTATAGGCACAAAGTGGCGGACATGTTACCAACTCACCAGAAGGCAGAAAGGCTGCAGCACATGCAAAACAAGCTGGCAACTATGCTTTACAATGCGTTTAAGGGTGATGTCACAGCACAACGCAATAAAGGTACTGCCAGTAATCCTTCTCCCATGTCCACGCAGGCAAGGACAGGACGCTCCAGCGATCTCATGGGGATGTCGGACATGTGGACATTCTTTAGTCCAACGCCTCGCCTTAGCCCTTCCGGATCCACCCTCCATCAATGCCTGGACCGGCAGGTAGCCGACTACCTGGCCTTAAGTGTGGATGTAGACATTGTGAGCAGCGATGAACCCTTGGACTACTGGGTGCGCAGGCTTGACCTGTGGCCAGAGCTGTCCCAATTTGCCATCTAACTTCTGTCTTGCCCTGCCTCAAGCATCCTGTCAGAAAGGACTGTCAGCGCAGCTGGAGGCATTGTCACTGAGAAGAGAAGTCGCCTAAGTCACAAAAGTGTTCAGTACCTCACCTTTATCAAAATAAATGAGGCATGGATCCCGGAGGGCTACTGCCCGCCTGAAGACTAAGTCAGTCCCCACACACAGCATCTCTGCCTGCACGCCGTATGACTGCCTGCCCCAAGACTAAGTCGCTCCCCACACAGCATCTCTGCCTGCAGGCCGCTTGACTGCCTTCTCCGCCACCATCAACAGGGTCCAGGACTCCAGGTGGATTCCTGAATTTTTAAGGCTGCTGCTAGCAGCGGCTGCTATAATAATTTTTCTGGTGCATGTACATGGCTGCCTAATTTCTCTGGCTGCAGTGCAGCTGCAACAACAAAACAAAGGCACATGCATGTGCCAATTCCCCTTCGTGATCATTACCTTGCCGCGGTGAAGGGGCTTGCGTATCACAATGAAGCAATGACCGCCGGCTATATGAGTGTCTCCGTTGGTGTGTCAGTGTGAAGCAGTACTCTAATTACACTCCCTGATTGATGTATACACATGCAAGATGTTTTAAAGCACTTTAGGCCTGCAATTTAGCATTCAATGTGATTTCTGCCCTTAAAACGCTGCTTTGCGTCCAATCCAGATTTTTCCCCGGGACTTTTGTCATGTATCCCACTTCGCCATGCCCCCCTCCAGGTGTTAGACCCCTTGAAACATCTTTTCCATCACTTTTCTGGCCAGCATAAGTGTTTCTAGTTTTCAAAGTTCGCCTCCACATTGAAGTCTATTGCGGTTTGCAAAAGTTCGCGCAAACAGAACTTTCGCGGAAGTTCGCGAACCCGGTTCACGAACCGAAAATTGGAGGTTCGGGCCATCTCTAATGACAATCTAGTAGAACAACATTTATTTATTACAGGCAATGTGTTTCATGGGTCTGAGCCCGCTTCCTCAGGCCAATACAAGTACCAAGTAGTAGACAGTGTGATAGTGTTGACCGCCTCTGAGTCTTCCCCTCTGTGTACAGATTGTCAATGGAAGGCCCAGCCCTGTGTAGGACTAGCCGAGATCAGCTGGGGCTACCAATTTCGAGGGTTTGTGTTCATTTCATTTTGGGACTAGTTTCCAGGGGTAAATAAGCTTCTGTCCAACTTGGGACAATATGAGCATATCAGTAAACATACAACAACCCTTAATATCCAGTTCCCTTGAGCTATAATGAATGACGGCTCTTACAGGCCTAAACAAGGTTTGCTGTACCAACTCAGTTAAGTTTTTATTTAAAGAAAGAAAGCTGTCCCGGTCTTACCTTACTCAGGCTCCAGCAGTGACTCGCATGCTGCCGGGAGCCAATCGGCTCACCCTTCCTCTTCCAGCATCCTCGGCACCCCCATGGTGGTTCACAAATGAGTGCGTACTGGCTTCCCTTGTTTGCTGCTCTTATGCACTGCGGCGTTGGCACTAGCCAATCAGGGCAGTGCTAGAATTAAAGGGGAAGAGTGACCTATTCAGCACTCTCTTGTTGCTGAAGGGGATTAGGGGAACTGTAGTCCTGGTGAGTGTGAGAGGATCCTGAGCGCATAGAGGGTTATTTAAAGGGCTGCCTCACCAAAGTTCCTTGCCCGTGATAGCATTAGCTGTCTTGTGTTACTTCGCTGGGTGTGATTATTATATTGTGGATTTCTGTTTATGACCTTGCTTGCCTATTGACCCTGATTTTGAATTGCTGCCTGGATTGACCTTGGAACTGTTCTTATCTTGAGATTTCCTTATCCCTTGTTACTGTTTAAAGAGGAGCTGTTAGGTATAGGGTCTCAGAGGAAAAAAACACATATTTCAGTAGCTAAATATTGGCTCTACTTACATTACATATGCATTTCATGTTTGGATTTCACAGAATTTTTATATAGTATTTGCAGAGAATGATGCTCCTGACAGCTCATGGCAGGTTCCATGTTTGTCTGTCTCCTATGAAGCCAATTGTGATGTCATATCCTCCCTGCTTCCTGATCATTCGACTCACAAAAAAGATCCTAATGGACAACACTACTGTGCAGTAAATATTAATTAGCCATGTGGCTAGGAACAATAGCAGACTCATGCAGTATACTCTAACAGAACATGTCCCCTGTGATTTTTCAGTGCTGTGAGTTTAGGCTGCTGTTAGAAGCTGCTGTAACATGAGCCTGTAACTTCTCACTGTGAAAGCAGCCTTAGGGCGGCATAGGGAAATAGGGCGTGATAGGGAAATTAAGGGTATGACCCAAGGTAGTGCAGTGGGGAGAAGAGGCAGCCCCAGAATGCTTTGCAGTATCTGTTATGCGTCCTGCCGGCCTTCTTATGAGCTTCGGAATAACAGCCTTGCTGTTCAGCACACATCACAGTAAGAGAGATTTTTAACTTCAGTATTGCCTTTTTGGCTTCCTTCTAAATTGTTTAACACAGGGGAATAGAGGTTTAAATTAGCTTTTGCAGCCTGACAGTTACTCTTTAAGTGTGATCTTCCGTGTATGACCACTGGATTGTTATTGGATTTCCTTTGTCTCTGAGTTTTTGTACTGCATAGTTCTGATTCACTCGTTGCCAACTCAGGCTGTCTGACTCTTTGCCTGTTCCTGTCCAGTGTGGTTTTGTTGGTACCTCTTGTCTTGCTCCTTTCAGTTCCTATACCTTGCGCATATCAAGGCCTGGGTGTAACCGGGTGTTGTGATGACGCACTTGTCATTCCTTGGCTGACCGGAAACACACCATACAAGGTGGAGACTGGGGAGGAGATTGGGGCATAGGAACTGAAATAAGACAGTGGATCCAGCAGGCCTCACAAAAGCTCCGTTCAATTCCATATATAACGCATTATCGAATAACTCTAGAGAAAACTAAACCATAATTTTGAGTGAACAGTGAATAGATTTATTCTATAAAACTGCACTATTATTATTATTATGGATTCATATAGCACGATCCTCTTCCATGGCCTTGTATGGTCAACATGGCTCCAGAATGGTAAGCAGCGGTTTGTCAACCTGTGAAAGCCACCTTTCAGCACATTGGTGCCTCTAGCCTTGTGCCTACTGTACCTAGTGCTAAATATGGCCTACTGTGCCTAGTGTTAAATTTGGCCTTGACTTCAGTCCAAGCAACAAGCACCATACGAACTCATCCCCATCTATTGACATGAAAATCATACTGCCATCAGGAAATAAGGCGTCCAACTTAAAAAGTAGCTTTACTTTAGTACTAAAAATTTAAATAACCAGTATACAAGTTATTTTGAAACCCAATACCATAATATAGTTACCGGTACCTACAACTTCACTCAGCATCTGCCATAAGTTTTTCTTCAGCAAACATGTTTGAAACCCTTGAAACCACAGCAATAGCATATGGTTTGGTGCTGAACATGCCAAGTAGGAATTAAAATGTATTATCCCCTTTGCAGACCCTACAGCTTTGTTGGGTTCATTGCTACAACTCATTTCACAGAGTAGAGGGATTCTACAAACCTGTGGGAATGCTGGCTATGCCTACACAGCAGTTGACACAGTACACAGAATGTTGTTTATTGAATCTGCTGTCCAATAGTAGTCAGGTGAGAGCAATCCATCCTGCCAGATTGTTACCGGGAGGCAGGGCCGGATTTGTACTTTTTACCGCTCAAGGCCCATTACCTCCAGCCGCCCCATGACAACAACGTGGTTAGGATAGGGTTATCGGACACAGAAAAGGGGGGAGGTTAGAAATACTAATAGATCAGGTTATTAGGTTTAGGTACTTACAAAAAAAAAAAAAGTGCTTAGGAAATATTAAAAACTAGGGCTTTTGGCAATTTAGGTTGAGGCTAGGAATTTAAAAATAGCATTATTGGAAAAGGGTTAAAATTAAGTATCAGGTTAGAGTGAAGCTGGTCATACGACTATAGATTTCTACCCAATGTTCCAAAGCTAGTTCAGAAGGAACTATGAGGTTAGTTTATGGGGTTCTGCCCAGATTCACAGCTTTACTCGAAAATGGATCTCATTGTGTGCCCAAAGGGTGGAACTGAATAATTTTGAAAAACATTTTTATTTGGGGGAAAAAATGAATAAATCAATCTCTAGTCTATACTCAAGTATCTGTGCTGCGGATCATAGCCAGGATCTCCCGGCGTATTGTAAGAAATGGGAAAGAGAGCTGGGGTTTAGTCTGGAAGGGTCTTGGCCACAAATATGGGCAAATAATTTTAAAATTCAAGATCCAAGGCTACAATTGATACAATTTAAAACAATTGGTAGATGGTATATCACACCATTTCGTATTAGTAAATTTGCAAGATGCAAGGTGATGTGCTGGAGATGTGGACAGGGGGATGGAGATACCCTGCATATGTGGTGGGGGTGCCCGATAGTCAAAAAATTCTGGGATGATATTTGCCTCCTGGCTGAGAGATTACTAAAAGAAAAATTTGAGCTTACACCAGAAGAAGCAATCTTCAGTTATATAGACACACAAAAAAAAAAAAAAGAAAGTCCCGGATGCTTATTGATCAAAGAATATGGCACAATAGTGGCCAAAAGCATTATTGTTAATAATTGGAAAAATCCGACCACTTTGGATACAAGGGAATGGTTTGTTGGGATGGATGAATTGTGTAGGAATGGGGGGTTGGGACATGCGGCCAACCTTGAAGAAGTGTGGAGAAGCCTCACAACTAACCTTAGTTAGATTACCTGAAAGAGAGTGACTGGGGAGAGGAGAGGGGCATGTGTAAGTGGGTATGGTTGTATGTGTGTAGGATGTGTCTCTGAGAAGGATAGTTAAAATACCAGACTCAGCAGCAGTCGTTTATTGGTGAGGTAGGGTGTGAAAAGAAAGATCTATGAGGCTTGTATATAGCTACTACCAAACTATGATGATCACACAATTCAGTTTAGGGGCATGGCAAGAAAAGAGTATTGCCAATGTCACATATAACTGATTACTCATGAATTTGGGTCTGTGTGCTGAGTTTGAAAAAAAAAAAAAAAAAAAAAAAAAAAAAAAAAAAGAAGGAACTGATTCCTACCATACACAGCACATTCATTTTTTAATAGATTCCAGCAGGGAATCTATTGAAGAATCTATTGAAAACTGATCGAGCCCCAATACTGCACTATTTGATATAATGCTATGGCCTATCAATCATCTGCCACTCCTGCTCCACCCCCAATTGACCCAGGCGTCCTGTTTGATCGATACTTTAGATGAATTTTTGGTCAAAATCAATGAAATATAAAGGAATTGATTTCCATTTGATTTGATCAGAGTGAACGAATCAGCAGGGAATCACATTAGAAATGTAATGTGTGTGTATGGGGACCTTTGCTGATCACAATACTAAGGTGATTAAAGGGCCACTATCGCGAAAAAAGTAGGCAGTTACAATCTGACAGGTTTTAGGCCAGTCCATCTCCTCATGGATGATTCTCAGGGTTTTCTTTGTTTTCAACAGGATTTCCTGAACAGCAGTTTAACTGCCAAAATAGTAAGATACCAGACAGCCTCCCTTCTTACACTTGCACACTATTTTGTCAGTTAGACTTTGCAACTGCTGTTCAGGAAATGCTGTTGAAAACATAGAAAACTCTGAGAATCCCCCATGAGGAGATGGACTGGCCCAAAACCTGTCGGTTCAGTCAGATATTAACTGCCTACTTTTTTCATGATAGTGGTCCTTTAAAGTGCTGCAGAAGATGTTAGCACTATATAAATACATAATAATAATAATAATGTAGGACATTAGACTATGACTATGGTAGTATTAGATTGTGAGCTCCTCTGAGGACAGTCAGTGACATGACTATGTACTCTGTAATGTGCTGCAGAAGATGTCAGTGCTATATAAATACATAATAATAATATGGTAGGACAGTACACTATGACAATGGTAGGATTAGATTGTGAGCTCCTCTGAGGACAGTCAGTGACATGACTATGTACTCTGTAAAGTGCTGCAGAAGATGTCAGTGCTATATAAATACATAATAATAATATGGTAGGACATTAGCCTATGACTATGGTAGGATTAGAGTGTGAGCTCCTCTGAGGACAGTCAGTGACATGACTATGTACTCTGTAAAGTGCTGCAAAAGATGTCAGTGCTATATAAATACATAATAATAATATGGTAGGACATTAGACTATGACTATGGTAGGATTAGATTGTGAGCTCCTCTGGGGACAGTCAGTGACATGACTATGTACTCTGTAATGTGCTGCAGAAGATGTCAGTGCTATATAAATACATAATAATATGGGAGGACATTAGACTATGACTATGGTAGGATTAGAGTGTGAGCTCCTCTGAGGACAGTCAGTGACATGACTATGTACTCTGTAAAGTGCTGCAGAAGATGTCAGTGCTATATAAATACATAATAATAATATGGTAGGACATTAGCCTATGACTATGGTAGGATTAGAGTGTGAGCTCCTCTGAGGACAGTCAGTGACATGACTATGTACTCTGTAAAGTGCTGCAAAAGATGTCAGTGCTATATAAATACATAATAATAATATGGTAGGACATTAGACTATGACTATGGTAGGATTAGATTGTGAGCTCCTCTGGGGACAGTCAGTGACATGACTATGTACTATGTAATGTGCTGCAGAAGATGTCACTGCTATATAAATACATAATAATAATATGGTAGGACATTAGACTATGACTATGGTAGGATTAGAGTGTGAGCTCCTCTGAGGACAGTCAGTGACATGACTATGTACTCTGTAATGTGCTGCAGAAGAGGTCAGTGCTATATAAATACATAATAATAATAATCATATTATAAGACATTAGACTATGACTATGGTAGAATTAGATGGATGTCACTTCCCGCCTGCTGCGTGATGTCACGCACGTGCCGCTCTGTTGTCCCTCTCCCCCCCAGCATGACAACAGAATGCCTTGTCAGTTACACAGCTGAGACACTCTGTACAGTCCAGTCCAGCATTTTCACCCAAGGGAATTGGGTCTCGATCCCAGACAGGTGACATCAGTCACAGGTGTGTACGCACATTAACAACCACCCATAAGTACTAAGAGCAGTGCAAACTAATTAGGCAGGTTTAGATAAAAAACAATAATTTTTAGTCAACTTTAAAAAGTGCTTTTATTCATATAAAGTAGCTGTAGGGAGAAAGTGCTGGTGCTCAAACATAGATACAATTAGGTTGAGTCATGAAATGTTAATGCGCTAAGCCACATGGGTTACACCGGTGAGCGCACGCTATCAGCGTAGCGAGCGCTCTTGGCTGCACGTGCTCCTTTGAAGTACAGTGCGATGGTATGTAGCACCACCGTCATACTTTGCTAGTGCGGCCGCTGCTACATTAAATGTAGTAAAGTATCATGGTCATGCTACATACCATCGCACTGTACTTCAAAGGAGCACGCATAGCCAAGAGCGCTCGCTACGCTGATCACCGGTTTAACCCATGCGGCTTAGCACATTAACATGTCATGAATCAACCTCCAATATCCTTTAAAAAACAGAGTGAACCAGTGATTTCAGAAGACTAAAAGTGCAATAAGAAAAGGAACAAGTGTGAATAGCTGTGCTAGGGCAATGGAAAGACAAATGACTGTGGGGGGAGGAGGAGAGAAACAATTCTACCTGATGAAAATGATGAAAGGAATGACAGGGGTGCATAGAGAGAAGAGATGTAAGCCAGGCTACAGGAGGACAGAGGAGAGCACCAGGCAGCCCTGTTTTAGTAGCTTCTGGAGTCACAGGCTCCCGGGAAGGAAGAAGGGGGGGAGAGATAGGGGGATCCCAGCTGGTCACTCATTCCACAGGGATCAGGCAGGCACAGCGTGATTCTAGTCTGCAAAATGCTTGCTGTTCTGCAGACACTTCTTCTCCCTCCCTTCACTTTTACAGCGCTGCCACCATGCACAGATACCTGTATGCATTGCTGTGCTGAGAGTAGCCGCCCGCCCGCCCCGTCTTCTTGATCTGAATCTCGCGCTTGGCTTCTCTGCTCAGCCCCTCCTCCCTAGTGTCAGAGCAGAGAGGAAAGGAGGGGAGGGGCGCTTTCCACCGTGCACTGCAGAATGCAGATCCTAGGAGAGACTGGGGACAGCGCGGCTGCCTGGTGCACAATGTGCGACAGCCGCCCCAGCTTTTCTATCGGCAGGTTTCCGCCCTAGGAACAGGCCTAGGTGGCCTGTGCGGAAATCCGGCCCTGCCGGGAGGGCCAGTGTGGCACTTTAGATTTCCAGCAAAACAATCAAGAATGATTAAATTATTTGAGTGACAAAAGCATGTCTGTAGCTTAACTTTTTCTTATGGGATGAACCTTTTTCATCACATAAAGTGTAACTACACAGCCAACACTACAAAACTCTAACATTTAAACAGGAACACTGTGGTATTTAATATGCTACAATGTATTCATTACTTCCTGTTGCTAAGCTTAAATAGCAGATGAAAAGCGCCAACTAAGCCAGCAATGCCAGAGACATTAGCCCTGCATGAGGACACCGGGAGAGGCTCAACTGGAGGGAGGCGATTTCAATAGAATTCTATTTATGTCCTGTATGTAACAATAAGGAAGTCATTTATCACATGAGTATATGAACATATTGTATGTAGGATGGAAACTGGTTGAGCAGGCCACTTACCTTAAGGTATCAACAGTTTCATAGGTGAGGAAGGGGTGAACGGGTTAAGTGAAGGTCATCATCCGGGACTAGGAGAGTGCTGGGTTTAGGTTATAGCCATTAGTTAGGTAAAAGTATTGTTATTAAGTGCCAACATCTTCCGCAGCACTTTACAGAGTATACTGTATATAGTCTTGTCACTAACTGTCCCTCACAATCTAATCCCTACAGTCATATGTCCAGTATGTATGTATATATCTAGAGCCATTTTTAAGAAAGCCAATTAACTTATTGGTATGATTTTGGGATGTGGGAGGAAACCCACACAGACATGGGGAGAACATACAAACTCCGTGCAGATAGTGCCCTGGCTGTTACCCAGCGATGCAAGGCGAAAGTGCTATCCACTATGCCACCCTGCTGCCCAGAAAAAGTATGAGGTCAGAATAGGTATGAGTGTGAATCATGAAACTGCTTAGTGTCAAACTACATAAAATCTAGGAGACATAGACTTTATAAATCCATGGTGACCACTTCCTGAATTTATACATTTATACTGACAGTAGCCAGTTACCTGAAACAATCACAAACAACTCAGGATAATGTTTGCACGTAAAGGCATTGTTGAAGGGTTAAGCGTGAGTTTATATGGAAGGCAAGTATTAAGGTAGCCATACCGTACTAGATTTTCTATTGAGCGATTAAGCTATCGACTTTATGGAGCGATCATCTACAGTGAGGTTTATAGAAAATCAACTGACTAGTGGCCCACACACTACGGGCCTGATTCACAAAACGGTGCAAAGTGTTTGCACGCCTGTGAAAAGCCCTTTATCACGCCTAAACCCAGTTTAGGTTTGATAAAAATAAACTCGCGCGAAATTCCCGCGCGCAAAGTTTTGCGCACGCAAAGTTTAGTGCACATAAAGTTGTGCGTGTGTAAAGTTTTATGCACCCATTAAACCCTATGCAACTTTCTGCGCGCACCGGACTATGCGCGCATAAAACTTTGCGCGCGAGTTTTATTCCTGAAAACAGTGCTAACCTACTAGTGCAAAGGTTATCATGCCTAAACTACTTTAGGCGTGCTAAGTAGGTTAGCACTGCTTTGTAAATCAAGCCCTACAAACAAAAGCCTATGCGATTCTCCATGCTCTGAAACCAAAAATTGATTCTATGTCAGTCGAAATCATGTGAAGAGTAGACAATTCCTTTACAGTCTACTGATATCTTCCATCCAGATGTTTGCCATTCTCCATCGATCGAGCAAAATGGAACATAATTGACTTCCTTGACACAATAAAATTAGGTGGGGACATTTATCAAGAGTGCTAAGAAAATCATCAAACAGTGCAGTTTACTTCTTAAATTGTTCCTAAATAGGAGGAGTTAGGAAGGTTTCTCAGACAGTGCTGTGTGTGAGGGAAATTGCGGTTGCTTAAAGAGAATCTGTATTGTTAAAATTTCACAAAAGTAAACATACCAGTGCGTTAGGGGACATCTCCTATTACCCTCTGTCACAATTTCGCCGCTCCTCGCCGCATTAAAAGTGGTTAAAAACAGTTTTAAAAAGTTTGTTTATAAACAAACAAAATGGCCACCAAAACAGGAAATAGGTTGATGTACAGTATATCCACACATAGAAAATACATCCATACACAAGCAGGCTGTATACACCCTTCCTTTTGAATCTCAAGAGATCATTTGTGTGTTTCTTTCCCCCTGCAGCTATCTTCCACTGAAGTGTCAGGCTGTTTCTTCCTGCAGAGTGCAGACAGCTCTGCCTGTATGTAATTCCTCAGTATGTGAAAGCCCAGCCAGCTCAGAGGAGGATTTATCCAGCTTGTAAAAGATAAGAGAGAAGAGAGAAGCTGCTCTAATCTAAATAATACACAGGCAGTGTGCAGAGAGGGGCCTGGAGGGGGGAGATGCATCACAGAACCACAACACTGAAGAACTTGGCAGCCTTCCAGACACAGGCTGACAAGTCTGACAAGAGAGAGATAAGTTGATTTATTACAGAGATGGTGATAGTAGAACGTGCTGCAGTAAGCCAGAACACATTAGAATAGCTTTTGGAACTTGTAGGATGATAAAAAACAGGATGCAATTTTTGTTACGGAGTCTCTTTAAGTAACCAATACATCTGCTGTATTGCATCACTGCCCAGCATTGTAGCAGTTTAGGAATGGATTTGCACTTTTCTTAACTGTAGTGCAGTTCTAGAAATTCACACTAAACTGCCACTGTTAAGTAGAATTTAATAATGTTCTTATTATCATGCAGAACAGTTCCCCCTGCTGGTTAGAACTGTTTAAGAAGAAAAGACTGTAATGCTTTGATAAATTTGACCCACTGAATCTAATGGTCAATTAGGACAGAGAGGGGGATATTATCAAGTTTTCATTGTTATCTATATTCGAAGCAGTAGGGTGTTGTACCATGTTAGCCATCAGTAAAACCAAGGAGTTTTGAATCAGGATGATACCATTTATTGGCTAACTTAGAGATGAACAAACAATGAGCTTTCGGCTTATAAAAAGCCTTCGTCGGACTGGTTCCTGACAAAAACTGTGTTTTTCAGTTTTTGTCAGGAACCAGTCCGACGAAGGCTTTTTATAAGCCGGAAGCTCACTGTTTGTTCATCTCTAAGTTAACCAATAAATGGTATCATCCTGATTGAAAACTCATTGTTATCTATATTCATACAACTGAATATTGAATATTGCCGAAACATTGGAGCAAAAATGGTTTCAGCCGACCTTTAAGATGAGTGCAGACTATTTATTGTGACTTAGGGTTTTCTTTAAAAGTGCAAAATTTTGTTGTAATTGGGCAACCACCCAATGTGAGTAATATAAAATCAAACTATACCCAGTGTTTACGTACAGTATATACTACAACACTGAGAAGGCTCCTGCTTCCCCTGTTTATTTGCCCCTCCTCTTTCCTCTATGAGGTTCCTCAAACATGTCATTAGATGTTTGTGTGCTTTACAAATGATGCCAGGCATTTACTAATTATGCTGATTTAAAACTTTGGTAGGCATAGTGATTATTACCGACTGGTTTTTCTGGAGTTGGCAAGGATCATGTTAATTAAACCTCCTATGTTATTTCAGGCAAAGGAATGCTAAAGTAGAAACTCTGGCACATGGCTCAAACCTAACCTGTGGGGAGAAAACATTATACTTTCCCTACAGTGCCCAGTCCCGCACCTCCTTGGTTGGGACCTCGCTTCTCCTCCAATGCCACTGTGTTCTCACAGGAGTAGGGGTGGTCGTAAATGCCATTCTCCGATTCCACGGAAAATCGGATTTCCGCCAATGCCAGTTACTGATTCTGTGGATTTCTGATTGATTTCCGATTTTCGAGTAGCCTTTTGTTTGGTTATTTTTTGCATTCTCTACTTCAGAGTTTTTCTGCAATCTCTGATTGGTCCAATGGTTCCGAGTTCTGTAATTGGTCTAAAAATACCAAGTTGCTGTAATGCAGTTTTTCCGCCAAAATCCAAATTCCGAGTTCCGTTTTCCGATGTATGAGTTTGGATTGGAATCCGATTGGAAATACGGACTTCCGATCGCAAATGCGGAAATTTTAATTCCGCAAAATCCAAATAAGAATCCCTATGTTGGGGTTTCACCAACACTTTTTTTTGTCGCTGACTCCCTTCAATAAATAAAACTTTTGAAATTAAAAATTCTAAGAGGCTGGTTGTCCTGCAGACATTTTAGCTTTAGCAGTGTCTTCAAGTGAATCTAAATCTGAAAATAAACTTATGAGATAAATCCTAAATTGGATTTTACTTTTTTTATTTTAAGAGTTAAAAATCTAGGTTTGAATTTTTTACTATCAGGCTACTTTCCCACCAAGACGTTGCGTTTTTGGGGACGTTATGGTCGCATAACGTGCCCCTAACGCAACGCATGGTGATGTTGAAGTTGGACGTCAGATTGAGCTGCGTTATGCAGCTCTCGAAGCAGCCGCTCCAGGTTAGTGATAAGAAGTCCGGATCTTTTTAAGGATTCGGATCATTTGAATTGGATCATTGAAAAGAACCGGATCTTTGAACTGAGTCATTTAAATCATTTTACTAGGGAAGCAGACTGGGGGTGAAATGACTAGCAGGACAGGACTTTCCCTGCACTGTACATTCTGTATGTTCCTGTTTCTTCCAGACAGACATCCTCTGTGAACCGAATCTTTCATTGTGATGATCCGGGTGATTCGACTCACAAAAAAGATCTGGATCAAATGAACGATTCGTTCATGATCCGGACAACACAACAGTCCCACCAGGAGTCACCAGAGTGCAGTGAATATTAATTAGCCATGTGGCTGCTGCTGCTGCTGCTGCTGCAGTGCCCCGAAAAAAAGATAGTGTCACATATTAATTTTGCTCCAAAAGATGTCCTAGGGCTTATTTTCAGCGGATGTCTTATATTTCTATCAGGAAGTGTCTCTCAGTAGAACATTTCCTGTTCCTTTGTACTGTGCTGTTCCTGTGCTGTGTGTCCTCCTGTCTTTCCCACTGTGCTGCCTCTTCCTCTGCTGGATCCGCACATATGCTACTGTACTGATCAGGCACCTGAGTTTCCAGGCACAAACTTCTTGTATGCTATACTCTTCCATAAGCAGTGGTCAGGGCCGGTTCAAGTAACAATTGGGCCCTAGGGCAAAATTAGCCTGGGGGCCCCCCAACAGACACCCCCCGACCAAAAAGCGTAATTAGAGGCCTTTTGTTGCAGCCACATTTCCCTCCTGGGTCCCTGAGCTGGCTGCTGACCCTCCCCCAATCACCTCCCAACTTAACAGACTCTGCAGAGTCCCTGGGGAGCAACAGTTAAGATGGAGGAGGGACACCCTGTGGGCCCCTACAGGCTCTGGGGCCCTGGGGCAATTGACCATTTTTTCCTATGGTAGCTCTGGCCCTGGCAGTGGTAGTCATTGTATTAGCTGCCTGCAAACAAGTTGCTTTCTTTGACATTATACATCCCCATTGGTCAGAGGATTATACAGTCTGGCCTTTCCTTTTATGAAACTGCTATGATTGGGATGCTTTTCAGATATTGCTATGCTAATTTGGTGCCTGTCTATGTAATGTAGGTATATGTAGTTTTACTACTGCTTAGTTGTTATTTTTTGTTTAAATTAAGACTCTTTGGCGTTTAATCTTTCATTTCATTGAAAGTTTATATCAATCATTTCTTGCATGTTACACTTGCATGAAAATTGCAGTTTTCCACATTTTATAAATTCAGTTGGTGTACAAGCATCTTTTTGCTTTTTGTTAGGATCAGAAGCATGAGGCTCCCAATTGCACTGACACAGATCAATGGGAATTTTCTCTTCCCACAAAGGATTCTCAATGGTTCAATGAGTTGTGGACCAGAGGTCTAGCTAGGGTTTTTAGAACCCGGGGACAAAGAGAGTTTTGCCCTCCCCCCCCCCCCCCCCCCCCCGGACAAATTGGGTGTGCCCACACATCAGAATGTGGCTGTGGTCATGGGTGGAGTCAGATGTACAAATACTGTTTAGATAGCCAAATGTGACCCCTTCCTCCAGTCAGATAGCCAGATGTGCCCCCCATAAATAGCCAAATGTGCCCCCCTTTAGATAGCCAGATGTGCCCCCCTTGCCCCTGTTTAGAAAGTCAGATGTGCCCCCATATAAATAGCCAGTTTTGCTCCTATTTAGTTGCTGTTAACACTTCTGCACTCCTCTGCAGAGGAAGAGAAGCAGGGACACTTTGGGCAGCCAGCGTGCTGCTTCTCATGCAGGTGGGGGTGCAGCGGCTGTGCTGAGCTCCCTCACAGTGCTACGCCAAGGGACACATGTTCCCCCTTGCTCCCCCATAGCTATGCCTCAGTGGTGGACCTATGAGAATCCTCTCTGGTGGAGGGAGAATTCCCATTTGGACTGTTGCAATTTAGCGGGGAGCACACATGCCTCTGCCGGGGTTACGATCTGTATACCGGTACGTCTCCCCTGCAGTAGACCTGAGCAGTGGTTGCAGCAGCAACTGTGAAACCGAATGTGATGGCGGCAGGTGAACCGAACGTTTGATGTCGTGAGCGGACCAGTTGCACAATGGTGCTTATGTGAACGAGGTGCAGATACTGTGATGGAACGCAGCGCATCCAGAGCAGATATGCTCTGAACACACTGTGCATCTGATGCAATGTGAACCCAGCCTTAGGCTAAGTTTCCATTGCTGCGATTTTGTGCCGATTCCCCGCCCGCGAATTCGGGATGGATTTTAGCAGCCTATAGAAGTCTATGTAAGCCATCCGAATTTGTGGCCGAGGAAAAATCTGAGGCCCTGCAGCATAATTCTGTGCATGACTGTACGAAGCCCTTAGCCGTGTATAGCGCAGCTAGAGGGATTCGGCTGCGAGAGGCGAGCAGCTGTGCCGGCATCGCGTCTCGCAAGACGCATGCCGCGCACAAGTGGAAACGAGCCCTTATGGTTCCCATACATGGTATAATTTTTCAATTAGATAATTTTGTTTGATTATTTTGTTAGATTTGAAAAAAATGCATAATTGTTTTCAGGATACCATACACAAACGTTCAATTTGTCAGAAAATCTGGAAAAAATAATCAACTATAAAGATTTTTCCAACATGTCTGATCAGATTTTTATCAAAAAAATTAGATAATCATTAGATTTTTTTCGTGATTGGAAGAAAAAGATTCTTTTTGACTTTCATTTGATTTGATTATTTTGGTCGAATAAATGGAGAAAATCGAAAGTATTTATTGTACTGTGTATGGGCACCATTAGGCCTCTTGCACACTACAGTCGATTCCGATTTGTAATTTGGAAGCGATTTTACATGCAATTCCGATTTGTACTTTTTTAATCGTTACTGCATGCTGCGTTTTTTCTGCGTTCTTCTTTTGATAGAATCCAGGGAAAATCGGAGTTGCAAATCAGAATTGCAAATTGAATTTGCACTGATAGTAAACCAGCTGAAGTCTGTGCTGATCGCTGCTTCTTAAATTATATGCTTTGAGACTACCCATGCTGTTTCTGCTGTTAAAATGACTCTCTAAACTCATTCGCATATCATCATTGAAGTGTAAATACTAACTATGGGTATACTGGCTGCTCCTGGATAATTTCTGTAATCAGTATCATAGATAAATGTAACATAGTTTGCTTGAAAAAAAAGACATCTGTCTATCAAGTTCAAGCAGAAACAAACCTGCACATATCCCAGTTGATCCAGGGGAAAGCGAACAACCTTACAAGACCTTGGCCAATTAGCCTTAAAAGGAAAAAATTCCTTCCCGACTCCAGATAGCAGTCAGGTAAGTCCCTGGATCAGTTCTCCTAGGAATTATGTAGTAATTATAGCCGTGGATGCCCTTCAATGCTAGGAAAGCATCCAAGCCCTCTTTAAAGAATACCCGAGGTGACATAAGATGTGCAGTGCCTAGCACACAAATAACTATACTATGTTCCTTTTTTTCTTTCTCTGCCTGAGAGAGTTAAACATCAGGTATGTACAGTGGTGTGAAAAACTATTTGCCCCCTTTCTGATTTCTTATTCTTTTGCATGTTTGTCACACTTAAATGTTTCTGCTCTTCAAAAAACGTTAACTATTAGTCAAAGAAAACATAATTGAACACAAAATGCAGTTTTAAATAATGGTTTTTATTATTTAGTGAGAAAAAAAACTCCAAATATACATGGCCCTGTGTGAAAAAGTGATTGCCCCCCTTGTTAAAAAATAACTTAACTGTGGTTTATCACACCTGAGTTCAATTTCTGTAGTCACCCCCAGGCCTTATTACTGCCACTCCTGTTTCAATCAAGAAATCACTTAAATAGGAGCTATCTGACACAGAGAAGTAGACCAAAAGCACCTCAAAAGCTAGACATCATGCCAAGATCCAAAGAAATTCAGGAACAAATGAGAACAAAAGTACTGTAATTGAGATCTATCAGTCTGGTAAAGGTTATAAAGCCATTTCTAAAGCTTTGGGACTCCAGTGAACCACAGTGAGAGCCATTATCCACAAATGGCAAAAACATGGAACAGTGATGAACCTTTTCAGGAGTGGCCGGCCGACCAATACCCCAAGAGCGCAGAGAAAACTCATCCGAGAGGCCACAAAAGACCCCAGGACAACATCTAAAGAACTGCAGGCCTCACTTGCCTCAATTACGGTCAGTGTTCACGACTCCACCATAAGAAAGAGACTGGGCAAAAACGGCCTGCATGGCAGATATCCAAGGCGCAAACCACTTTTAAGCAAAAAGAACATTAAGGCTCGTCTCAATTTTGCTAAAAAACATCTCAATGATTGCCAAGACTTTTGGGAAAATACCTTATGAACCGACGAGACAAAAGTTGAACTTTTTGGAAGGTGTGTAACACAGCATTTCAGCAAAAGAACATCATACCAACAGTAAAATATGGTGGTGGTAGTGTGATGGTCTGGGGTTGTTTTGCTGCTTCAGGACCTGGAAGGCTTGCTGTGATAGATGGAACCATGAATTCTACTGTCTACCAAAAAATCCTGAAGGAGAATGTCCGGCCATCTGTTTGTCAACTCAAGCTGAAGCGATCTTGGGTGCTGCAGCAGGACAATGACCCAAAACACACCAGCAAATCCACTTCTGAATGGCTGAAGAAAAACAAAATGAAGACTTTGGAGTGGCCTAGTCAAAGTCCTGACCTGAATCCTATTGAGATGTTGTGGCATGACCTTAAAAAGGCAGTTCATGCTAGAAAACCCTCAAAAAAAGCTGAATTACAACAATTCTGCAAAGATGAGTGGGCCAAAATTCCTCCAGAGCGCTGTAAAAGACTCGTTGCAAACACTTGATTGCCGTTATTGCTGCTAAGGGTGGCCCAACCAGTTATTAGGTTCAGGGGGCAATTTCTTTTTCACACAGCTCCATGTAGGTTTTGAGTTTTTTTTCTCACTAAATAATAAAAACCATCATTTAAAACTGCATTTTGTGTTCAATTATGTTATCTTTGACTAATAGTAAACGGTTTTTGATGAGCAGAAACATTTAAGTGTGACAAACATGCAAAAGAATAAGAAAACAGGAAGGGGGCAAATAGTTTTTCACACCACTGTAAGTGGCAGTTTATGTCAGGATTGGGTCAGACTACAGTGTGACCCTCACTGACAAGAAATTACAGCTATAAAACACTTTCCTGGCAGAAAAAGCCCTCACAGAGCAGAAAAGAGATAAAAAGGGTCAATAGTTCATAGATTGGAGCTCTGGCATACTTCAATGAATGTGTCATTGAGCAAAAACAATATAACAGTAAAAACTTAAAAATTAGATTTAAATATGAAATAAAACTGTGGAATATCTTAATAAAGTCATTTTTAGGAGAAGGAGGATAGATACAATTGTTTATTTTATTAGGTTATTTTCACCTCAGGTATCCTTTAAATGCAGATATAGAGTTTGCCATAACTACTTCCTGAGGAAGATGTTACAGATGAGGAAGATGTTCCAGATTTTAACCATTCTTACTGAGAAGGACCTCTTTCTAGATAGATGGCAAAAATGTATTTCCTACACATGCAGATCACATCCCCTTGTCAGTTATACAACCCTAGGGACAAAGTTAATCCGCCAAGCTTTTGTATTGCCCTCTGATGGATTTATACATGTCAATCAGATCACCTCTCAGTCACCTTTTTTCCAAGCTAAATAAGCCCAGTTGGTCCAACCTTTTTTGCTAAGTGCAATCTTACATCTGATTAATTTCGTTTTAGAAGGTCAATGTCCTAGAAGTGTCAGCTGGATGGCATACTGGTAAGGTTGTTGCATTTGATGTAGGATTTGAGCCCTTGACCAGGGTTTGAATACAGGTTCAAGCCAGTACGTATAACAGTAAGGAGTATTTGGGCAAGGCTCCCTGATGATCCCAGTTACCTGTGGAGCAAGTGGCTGCAGCTCTGGTGCTTTGAGTTCGCCAGGAGAAAAGCGCAACATAAAGGTTGTGTGTCTTGTCCTTTCTATACTGTGGTGCCCAAAACTGTATCCCA
Source organism: Hyperolius riggenbachi (assembly GCF_040937935.1). NCBI lineage: Eukaryota > Metazoa > Chordata > Amphibia > Anura > Hyperoliidae > Hyperolius > Hyperolius riggenbachi. Next base: position 232,282,368 of record NC_090653.1, on the reverse strand, counting down.
TACTCCAGATGTAGCCTTACAAGTGATTAAGACACTCGAGAATTGTATTTCCTGTTTTATGCATCCAAGAATTTTATTTGCTTTAGCTACTGCTGCTTGGCATTGTATAGGGTTACTTAACTTGTTATCAAGCAGTATTCCCAAGTCCTTCTCTAAAAGTAACACCAGTAGAAAATGTATATGGCATTATTTAGAGTCTCATATTATGCAAGTAGAGTTAAAGAGACACCACAATTACATAGAGAATAATGTACTAAATTATTCAGGATACCAAATTTTACATGAATTTTCCTGGATTAAGCATCAAAAGCACTTATTATATTACTGTACATTGGTATGTAACCCCCACCCACCCAGTGATGTTTTAGCGCAGTCTATTATGTCACAAAGCTTCTCCTCCCATTGCACTCTGGGAGAACAGGTGCTGTTTCTGCTCACTTTAGAACACTCAACAAACAAACATTTCGCAGTGATGCACCTGCCAGCAATAAAGATGTACCGTATCTACCTGTGATGAATTTATGAATGTAAATCAGGGTGAAGAAAGATTTTACAGCGGGCAAACACTGGCTAAATAATTTCTAAAGTAATACTGTAAAAAATAAGCAGTTCAACTCAGTAAAGTTCCTCTTTAACCCATTCCCGACTGCCTAATGCCAATAGACGTCGGGACGGTGGCAGCCCCAGGACCAGCTAACGCCGAACGGCACCAAGTCCTGGGGCAGGGTTTTGCAGGGGATCGCGTGTGCCGATGTGCGCACATCCCCGCTTAAGTGACGGAGACCCACTCCATCATCAGTCTACCAGCACCGACATCAGTCTACCAGCACCAATCGCCGCTAGCAGACTGTTAGATAGCGAAACTGACATCATTTTACATTGTACAGCGCTGTACTGGGGACAGCCGCGTCACTCGGCTGTCCCCTGGAGGGTAAAAACAAAGGACCAGCAGCGCTGCTGCTGATCGCAGCGCTGCACCATGTAAATAGACGGCGATCACGCAGTCTAACAGTCTCCCGAGCGGAAATAGCCGCTCGGAGACTGAAGGCGGGGCAGAACTCCGCCCCCCAAGCAGGAGATGCGCGCGCAGCATGCGCATGATTTCCTGCAAAACAGAGCCCCAGGACTTTACGCCAATCGCCGTTAGGTCGGCAAAAGGTTAAAAACTTTTAAAAAGTTAATTTTTTTTTATTCAGCAATGACAGTCTGTCCCATGTCTCAGAAAGCTAAAATATATGAACTACTAGCTGATGGCCTGGCGTTGCCTGAGTATGTATTTGACTGGTTTGTGAGCTTTGCTGTCTTTGGCATCAATAATTTGCATTGAAATGAAAAAACTCTGGCTGTTTGTGGCCCCACCCCCTTTTCTGAATTTGAACCCCAGTTACCTAATGACCAACTGTACCAGGTTTGAGGCTTGTGCCATTAACAGTGCAAGAATGGCAGAAATTAAATATTCCACTGAAAATCAATAGGTGAAATTTGATTGGCTTTTGTAGGCTCCAGCCACCCTCTGAATATGTACCCAGTGACCAACTGTGCAAAGTTTGAAAACCCTACCTTTAACAATGTAAGAATGGCTGCAGTTTACATTTTCCAAGTGAAAGTTGTATTTGTCTCCACCCACTTTTTAGTTATGGGGATAAAAAGTATCCTATATGTTATTCCAGGTAATGTACTATGTGTGTGCCAAATTTCATTCAAATCCGTTCAGCCATTGTTGCGTGATTGAGTAACAAACATCCAAACTTTTGCATTTATAATTTTAGTGAGATTGACCTTTTTTATCTATCCTCTGCTGTCAAAATATTTTCCTATCAGAGAACTGGGCTTATATGGCTGTAACTTCCAGGCAGGGAAAGAAGAAAAGGAGCACAGCATAAGTATTTGTATGTTTACTACTATACATACACATCTCTATCTCATCATGTCACATGTCACTTAAAGGACTTACGAGGCCAACCTATACAAAAAAAAAGTTAAAAAAGTTAAGTACCTGCGTCTCTTTAATAGACACGGAGGACGCCATCCGCGCCCTCCGTGTCGTTCCGCCGGGTCCCCGCCATTTAATTACTGTAGCGTGGATCGGGGGGTTGGCCCTAGAGCTGCGCAGCCGCACACGCGGCAGGTGCGGACTGCGCAGCCGCGGCCAGCTCCGGCGGCCATGTTGGCAGAGGAAGGAGAGCCCGACCCGGGCCCTGCGGTCGTGACCGGCCGGGGGGGCTATTAAATGGCGGGGACCCGGCGGAACGACACGGAGGGAGCGGATGGCGTCCTCCGTGTCTATTAAAGAGACGCAGGTACTTAACCTTTTTTTTGTATAGGTTGGCCTTGTAAGTCCTTTAAGGTTCCCTTTAAGTATAAGTACTGAAGTAATTTACTATATGTTAAGCTTTCATCTCAATTTTTTTTCTTTGTTTAAACACTACAGGTCACAATCATGGAAAGTTTGGTGAAAACTTATATTTTCATTGACCTAGAAGCCACAGGTCTAAATAGAGACCAACCCAAGATCACAGAGCTGTGTATGGTGGCTGTCCATGCCATTTCAATAAATAATCCAGTAACTGATGAGTCAGGGGAGGTGCAGTTACCTCGAGTGATGGATAAACTCTGCCTATGTGTGGACCCAGGGAAGCCGCTCACCAAGACAGCTTCAGAAATCACCGGTCTCACCAATGATCTGCTGACAGATTGTGAGAAGCAAACATTTGATCAGAACCTCTTCAACACCATGAGTGAGTTCATAAGTCGCCAGGCCCAGCCAGTTTGTTTGGTGGCCCACAATGGCTTTTTCTATGACTATCCCCTACTGAAAACGGAACTACTACGGCAGCAGCTTGACTTATCTGAATCCATCCTGTGCCTGGATTCACTGCAAGCTTTCCGAAACCTGCAAAATCAAGGCCAAGTACACCCAGAATCTGGCCGAAAGGCGTGTTCATTAACGGAACTCTACCGACAGCTCTTCAGCAAGGACCCTAACTTTGCTCATTATGCAGAAGGGGACGTGTTGACCCTCATCCTGGTCTTCATTTGCAAAGCAGAAAAACTTCTTCAGGTTGCCAAATACAGAAGATGGGGAGAGATTGTGCCTATGTACTAATATTATGTTCTATGCAGGCCTTAGGGTTTTAAAGAGAGTACCTAAACTAAAAATGACAGAGGCAGAGTCCTGACAGGCTCTGTCTTAATGAAGACTTAAATACTTACTTGTTCTGGTGTCCTCCCTCCAGGCAGGTGATTGCTCTGCCTCCCTCAGAGAATGGGCCCTTGAGAATTTTTTTTTTCAAAATCACAACTGAAGCTCTGAGCCACCTCCAACTTGGCAGCCACGGCCTAATTGGTGGAAATGCAGGCGGATGTTTCTGAAGGGTGAAGGGGGCGGAGCATCACCTGTGACCTGAAGACGACAGGTGTGTGTTTAACCCCATGACCCCACCCATCCATCCTCATTAAGACAGAGCCTATCATTTTAACTTAGGTACTCTTTAAATATTTATTCTCTCAACCAGGAAATTATTTTTTAACATGTGTATCCTTACTATATTATAGCCTTTCTGGTGGAATTATAAATGTTGCGAAAGTGATCAAAAAGTGAGTCCAGACCCGAAAAGTGCAGACCTCCCACCTAATTGGCAGTCTGTTGTGGAAGGTATAGGAAGGCAGGCATATTTATTCCCTTTTAAACAATGCTAAATGCCTGACTCATCTTTTGATCCTCTGTCCATAACAGGGGTGTCAAACTCAAATACAACGTGGGCCGGAATTGAACACTGGGCCCTAGTCGCAGGCCAACCTCAATATCTACTGGCCATCTTACTCCCTTATAAATTTCCCAGGTGTCTAATGGCCTCCCTCCAAACCCTATACAGTTCCCTGGTGTCTAGTGGTCCTCCCTCCCTCCCCTATACAGTTCCCTGGTATTTAGTGCTTTCCCCCTACTTCCTCCATATGGCTTCCTTGGTGTTCTAGGACTTCACCTCCAATATTGTTTCCCTGGTGGTCTACAGTGGGCCAAACATAATGCAAAGTGGGGAAACCACTTGGGGCCAAATTTAATGGCTCTGAGGGCCAGATTTGGCCTGCGGGACGGAGTTTGACATGTATGGTCTATAATATCTTGAGCCACTGACCTAGAACCACTATGCAATTTCATGTGCTCTGACTAAAGTCTGACTAGATTAGCCTCATGCTTGTTTCAGATGTGTGTTTCAGACTCTACAAAAGACAGAAAGATCATCAGGACTGCCAGTATACCGACATTGTTTTAAAGGAAACAAAATATGACCGTCATAGTCATGCAATCTTGTCAAAGTCCGCATTGAAGCCAACCTACAGTAACTCCAGTAAGGAAGCAAATGTCCTCAGGCCACTCTGGTTTTCTACAATCAAATTACCCCACCAATACAATACTTTTACTTGGGGGGCAAATAATCATGTGACCACTTAAAGGGAACCTGAAGTGATAAGTATATAAAGGCTGACATATTTATTTCCTTTTAAACAATACCAGTAACCTGGAAGCCCTACTGGTCTATTTGGCTGAAATAGTGTCTGAATACGCAGTTATTCTTGTCACATTTGATAGAAATGTCAGAAACACCTGATCTGCTGCATGCTTGTTCAGGGTCTATGACTAAAAGTGTTAGAGGCAGAAGATCAGCAGAATAGCCAGGCAACTGGTATTGCTTAAAAGAAAAATAAATATGGCAGCCTCCATCCCTCTCACTTTAGCTTCCAGTTAATGAAGACCTACACTCCCATTAAAGTGTTGGTGTACTTGTACTTTTCATATTATTGGGACGATTGTTGGACTTTGAATGAAATGAACTCAAACTAAAGTGTATTTTTAATATTTGTCTGAAGCTCCTCTTTAGTAAAAATAAATTGGATATGAAATACATCAAACGCTATAGAAGGGTTTATTGAACATTCATGAACATTCAATCATTTACCCAATAGATGAATATGAAATCGGCATTCACTAAAGTTAACGAAAAGAAATATTGAATGTTCTTGAATTGAATTGAATTTAATGTATTGATATTCATGTGCTAAAAGTATCAAAATTTGCATTCATCAAGCAAAAAGTGGGCGTGTTTGCATGCTATATCCCGAGCAAAATATCTCCAGAACAGAGCTGTCTGTATTCCTGTCTAGAGGCAAATATGGGCAGATAAACTTAGAAACGACTTACTACTAGCTACCATGCATAGAAGCCATGTGCTCTAAAGAAAATGACGCTATCAATAGAGTTACACCATCAACATGCATTTCAGGTACATCATACAAAACAAATAACATCTATTTAACCACCCATTCACCATTATATGCTGTACAACAACCAGGGCCAGATTTACCATAAGGCACCGTAGGCACTTACCAGCAGTCGCCTGATGATGGAAAGATGTCTCACTCCCCTCCCCCAGTGCCTCTCTCCCACCTTATCTATTCAGACTCCTGAGTGGGGTGTAAATGAAAGGTTAGTCACCTGGGCCTCAGCATTCCACTGACCACATCTCCCTTCAGTTGGGGGCACCTCCAGCTAGTAAATACCGAGGATAGCTCTGGCTGCCTAGAACTAAGGGACACCTGTAGCTACCTATGGCAGGCCATGGAAGTAAGAGAAGTGACAGCTGGGCCAGCCAGCACACGTGTGGTGTGGTTCAGTGAGGGTTTGAGGGTTCATGGAGGGTGAAGTCTAGGGTGCCAGGACCTCTATGCCTATAGCTCCTGTGACGTAAATCGAGGCATGACAACAACAGTGTTCTGGATATATGTCACAACATTCAGAACAAGTGCCAGAAAAACAAACTAAACCATACTTACGCCTGATTGCAGCAGACCTTAGAGGATGGATTTCCTCCCTTCTGCCACCATACGCATCCTCTCTTCCTCTCAGAGTGGCGTGAAAAGCTTTTCAATATTCACCCTGGACCTCAGAATTGCTCACATGGATTAGGCAGCAAGCCGGTGCACTCCTCCAGCAGGTCCACCGCTCCTGCTACATCAATACATCTAACAATTTGAAAAAGGCACTCCACAGGCTTCAAACTTTAATCTGATTTATTTGAGCATGGACACATACATGTAATGGGTCACCTAACACTTCCTCACTTGCCTCTTTTTCTTATAATACAACACGTTGCGGTGTTGCATTCGGTAAAATAACTCCTACTTCGATAAATAATGAACATAGAACTCAGTCACTCACTCTTTTCAAGGTTTTAATGAACGCTTTTGATATTTTAGCAAATGCGGCACTGATGTGGAAAAATCTTAGGGAATCCCCCCAAAAAACCTGGTAATCTTCAAATATGGAATTTTAACAAAGGGATTTTTAGTCATCGAATCCCTGTTGATAAATTGAAGCCTATGTTCCTAAAATTCAAAATATCCCTTTAGACAAAACTCAGGAGAAAAGTTCATAGGATATGGCCCTACGAAGTTTCCCATGTTAAAAAAAAACCAGGTCTGTGATTTTACTCATTTGCCTGTTGACTCCTCAATGTAAAGCATTAAACTTATGAAATCAAGATCTATTGATTTGGCTTTTTATTACGTTTCTCATACGAATTATATAAAGTTTACAAAATTGTTTAATCTATCTTTATGTATTGTATTTGCAAATGTACATATCTACCTGACTGTATATGCACTGATGAGTCAAAACATTAAATGCCTTTTCCTTATATTGTATAGGTCTCTATGTTGCCAAAACATCTCTGACCCATTCAGATATGGATTCCACAGTGGCAGATACTACAGACGGTACCGTGTGGTATCTGACACCAAGACAGTGGCAGTAGATCCTTTAAAGTAGCACCGTGGTGACATACAGTAGAATGCAGTAAATTATTCAGGATACTCAATTTTCTTATACAAAAAGAAGAACATTTCTTCCAGAGTAAAATGAGCTATAAATTACTTTTCTCCTATGTTGCTTTCACTTATAGCAGGTAGTAGAAATCTGATAGAACTGACAGGTTTGGGACTAGCCTATCTCCTCATGGGGGATTCTCAGGGTTTTCTTTATTTCAAAAGCACTTAGTGAACAGCAGTTGCTCAGTCTAATCGCCAAAATAGTGTGAAAACAGGTAGGGGGGCAGCCAGCAACTTTGTATGGATCCTTTCCAGGGATTGCTTTTGTAACAAATAAACAAAATGCTAAAAATCCCCCATGATGAGATGGCTAGTCCAAAACCTGTCAGTTCTGTCAGATTTTTAATACCTATTGTGAGTGACATCAACTTAGGAAAGAAGTAACGTATGGCTCATTTTACTCTGGAAAAAATGTACTTTTTATTTGTATGTGTTTACATCTAATTAAAATTTTACAATTTTTCGCCATAGTAGTCTTTTAAATGTCCTGGTTTTAGCATCAGAAACACTTCCTATAGGTATATATTACTGTATGTAGCCCTGCCCTCCCAATGATGTCACAGCCTAGGCTGTTTAGCTATGTGGAATTCTACTTCCTAGGCATTCTAAATGACCAGGTATTTTTTCTACTGGCTTCAGAAAAATGAGTATACAAACATTCTGCAGAGCTGCACCTGACAGGACTAAAGATGTGGCCACCTGTGATAAGTTTCAGAATGTAAATCAGGGAGAGGAAAGATTTTACAATGGGAAAATACTGACTAAATACATTTATAATGTGATATTGTAAAAAAAAATTAAAAAAAATAAGCAATTTTATTCAGTATGCTATTTTCAGCACATTTCCTCTTTAAAGTGGACCTGAACTCAGGACCTCCTCTCAGCTGTAAAAGATACACAACAGCATAATAACCTTTAAACTAAAACATGTATTTGTTACAGCTGATACAAATCCTAAAATAAATCTGCACAGGTTCTACTTCCTGATTCATGGAAGCAGACATATTGTTTACAGCCTGTGCTTTCAAATGGGCTTATCTGCTTATCTGCCATAGGCAGTCATATGACATGGGGTAGATCAAATTACAGTGGTGATTAGATACAGATGAGGGGGAATTAGACGGCCTAAACTCTCTGAATACATACAGGGTGCATTTCTCTATGTTTTTCTTATGTCCTGTGCAAGAGTTCAGGTCCACTTTAAAGAAAAACCGTAACTAAATCTACCCCCCCCCACAACCTATTCCTAACACTCCCCCTCCCCCTACCTACTCCTAACAGTACCCCCCCCCACACACACACACACACACACCTACTCCTAACACTACCCTCCCCCTACCTACTCCTAACTCTACACCCCCCCACCCACCTACTCCTAACACTACCCTCCCCCTACCTACTCCTAACTCTACACCCCCCCCCACCCACCTACTCCTAACTCTACCCTCCCCCTACCTACTCCTAACTCTACACCCCCCCACCAACCTACTCCTAACACTACCCTCCCCCTACCTACTCCTAACTCTACACCCCCCCACCCACCTACTCCTAACACTACCCTCCCCCTACCTACTCCTAAATGTAACCCACCCCTACATACTCCTAACACTACCCTCCCCCTACCTACTCCTAACTCTACACCCCCCCCCCCACCACCTACTCCTAACACTACCCTCCCCCTACCTACTCCTAACTTTACACCCACCTACTCCTAACACTACCCTCCCCCTACCTACTCCTAAATGTAACCCACCCCCTACCTACTCCTAACACTACCTTTTCCCCTACCTATTCCTCACTGTTACCCTAATCCTAACACTAACCTTACCCCTTCCCTACGCCTAACAAATCATCCCCTCCTGCACATTACTTTTCAGTTTCGGTTAAGTTCGGCACCCACATTATACATTGGTCTCCAATTAACATTGCAGTTTATGGCACCACCAAAATTTCCAGGTGCAACGTAACACCTAAATTACCTGCCTTGCAATAATGAGCCTTCAGCACCTATGACCTTGTTGTTGGTCTTAATGTTGCATCTGATCAAACTATCTTTCCCTGCCTGTGATTCTCTATCTCTCTCTCAGGGAAATATGAAATATTACAAATAAGTGTTTCTTTTTTTTGAAGGCACAGCTTTGATTTGCAAGTTTTGTCAATAGAAAACATTGTACTTTATCTGTTGTGTATTATCCTGAGGTCTTAAAAGTAACACAAGCAAAGCAGGATCTGCATCAGCTGAGGAGTGCTTAAAAAACTAAGGAAGACTTCAATGATCTGCTTAAAGGGACACTTAAGCCAGAAATAAAAAATCAGATTTACTTTCCTGGGGCTTCTATCAGCCACCCTGTGCCCTCGCAGTCACTCACGGAGCCTCCGGTTCCCCGCCGCCAGCTAGTTTAGTTTTCGCTGACAGGCCCGACAGGCCTGGCCACGCGTATTTTTCTCTGTGTTCCCGTCCGCAATAGAGACCTGCGCCTGTGCAGGACACTATTGAGGACGGGAACATGAAGAAGGACACGCGTGGCCAGGCCTGCGCAGGCGCAGAAAGCCCGCCGACTCCCTGTCAGGGCCTGTCAGCGAAAACGAAACTAGCTGGCAGCGGGGGACCGGAGGCTTCGTGAGTGACTGCGAGGGCACGGGACAGCTGCAGGGGGCTGGTAGTAGCCCCTGGCAAGTAAAACAGATTTTTTATTTCTGGCTTAAAGAGACTCTGAAGCGAGAATAAATCTCGCTTCAGAGCTCATAAATAGCAGGGGCACGTGTGCCCCTGCTAAAACGCCGCTATCCCGCGGCTAAACGGGGGTCCCTTCACCCCCAACCCACCCCCCGCAAAAGTGTGTCGTAAAAAGGTCGCAGAATTTCCCTTCCTGGAGGCAGGGCTAACGGCTGAGGCCCTGCCTCCAGTCGCGTCTGTCAGCGGCGCATCGCCGCCTCTCCCCCGCCCCTCTCAGTGAAGGAAGACTGAGAGGGGCGGGGGAGAGGCGGAGATACGCGCTGACAGACACGCGTGGGGCAGGGCTGCGGCGGTTAGCCCTGCCCCAACCAGGAAGCGCTCCCCGGGTGTATCGAGGGGGATTTGGGGGTGAAGGGACCCCCGTTAAGCCGCGCTATAGCGGCGTTTTAGCAGGGGCACACGTGCCCCTGCTATTTATGAGGTCTGAAGCGAGATTTATTCTCGCTTCAGACTCTCTTTAAGTTTCCCTTTAAGGCCCAGTGCACACCAAAATCGCTAGCAGATCCTCAAAACGCTAGAGATTTTTTGAGCAGATTTCACAGCGATTCTAGGCATGTTTAGAGACATTTTCTAAACATGCCTAGCGTTTTTGGGAGCGTTTTTGTGTAGCAGATTTCAGATATTGTTACAGTAAAGCTGTTACTGAACAGCTTCTGTAACAAAAACGCCTGGAAAACCGCTCTGATCTAGCGTTTTTCAGTGCGGTTTGAGCATTTGCTATACTTTACATTGAGGCAGAAACGCTTCTGCAAACTGCAAAAGTGCTGCAGGACCCACGTTTGCGGTTTGCTGAAAACCTCAAACCGCTGGTGTGCACCATCCCATTGAAATACATTAGCCAAGCGTTTTCACAGGCGGATGCGGTTTGGAAAACGCTACAAAAAACGCTCGGTGTGCACCAGGCCTAAAAACTGAATTGCAAATGAAGTGTTGTGTTGTTTTTCTTAATAAACTCTTGTGATTAACCTACTTTTGTGTTATTAAAAAAAACTAAAGTTGAATAAAATATCCTTTGTTAATATAGCATAATAACGATATTGGTAGCAGTGGTGCAACAACAATAAATGGGGCCCCCCACAAAACTTTGAGGGGTCCTCCAATGTTCACATCCCTTCCCTTGCCTCCCATTCATGACATGGGGGCCCATCTCACAACGGTCATAATACAAGTGTGGCCATTATGATCTTCACATACATAACAAGTACAGCCACAATGACACCTGATCAGAGGTATAGTCCCCTGCACCAGAGGAAGGGAAGGTTAGTATTTAGGAACTATAAAGCTCTGGGTCCCCTGTGAGTGCAGCGGCTGCTCCCCTCTAGTTACCCCCATGATTGGTAGCTGAAGTATAACTATTTAGGTCACAAGTAACTTCAAAAGCGCCTTCCCTCACATGATGGGCATTACAGGGGCTGACGGGAGCGTGACTGTAGGAGGGGCATCTCTGCACAGAAATTCACCAATAATGAGGACCCACTGGAGCGCAACAGAGCCCAATTTTAGAATACTGCCAGTGATGACTGGGTGGGAAGTCTGCCGGTGCCTAGCATGCAGGAGCGTGATTGCAAACCGTGGGTCCCCTCAGCGAAATTGCCTCCCTTCCACTACCACCATAACAAATGTGGGCTGTATTACCCTCACACAACCCCAGCCAACTAAAATAAGGGTGATCAAGGACAGAGGCAGCATACCTCTCCTCCATGCGGCTCCAAGTGCAAGTCATGTGACATGCATCAGTAGATGTCAGGGCAGTACGCTGCAGCAGATCACATGACTGCGAAGTGAGGATTGCCTGGCACTAGAAGCAGATAAACCTTTTTTGCATTGCTCTGCTAACTGCTGTGGAAGGTGAAGAGAGAGGAGAGCTGATGTTTCTAAGTTACATTTGTACATTTGTCACTCTCTTTAGAAACTAAAGGGATATCTCTAGCTCTTAAAGAGGAGCTGTCAGCCATACTATCTCAGAAAACAAAAACGCATATATAAGTAGATAAATACTTGCTCTACTTACATAAAATATGTATTGCAATGTCCACGTTTTGATTTTAGTGATTTTTTCTGAAAAAAAGAGAAAATCCTTTTTAGTATTCTCCATTTTAACTGTGTCTATCTTGAAGCCAATCCTGATGTCATTTCCTCCCTTACTCTCCTCTGCCTGATTGTGTATGCATTGCCCGCCCTCCTCCCAGTCTTCAGGCACTCCCCCTCAGCTCTGCAATAGAAAGTGCGTTGTCTCAGCATGAGAAATATTGGCCAATTAGAGAGGAACAGAGGTGTGGGAGGGGAAAACAGGAGGGAAAGAGGCTTCAGCCAATCAGGCTGCATTAGTTAAAGGGGAACTGAAGTAAAAGGTATACGGAGGCTGCAATATTTATTTCCTTTTAATCAATACCAGTTGCCTGGCAGCCCTGCTGCTCCTCTGCCTCTAATTAGAGATGGGCCGAACGGTTCGCCGGCGAACGGTTCCAGGCGAACTTTGGTGGTTCGCGTTCGCAGAGAACCGGGAACTTTTTTTCAAAGTTCGGTTCGCCCATAGACTTTAATGGCCGCCGACTTTAATGGTTAATAGCAAAGTCCCCTTACATGGTAGAAACACCAAGATTGTTGGGAATGTTAAGTGGAATAGTGGGAACAAGAGGTAAACATTTTTTTTTCAAAAAGACCGTATACCTTTTGAGAAAATCAATTTTAAAGTTTCAACGTAAAATGAGCCGATTCATAAAAAAAAGAACCGATTCATTAAAAAGAACCGGATGATTCAAGAACCGTTAGTATAGCAGAGAATGCGTCCTGAGCAGGACGTGAAGCTGCCGGCTCCGCTGCTGTCTTTCCCCACCTGCCTGCACCTGTCACCCTCACCTAGCCTGGCACCCAGTGCACCCATGGGTGCCAGGCTAGGTGAGAGTGACAGGTGAGGAGGTGGGGAGAGACAGCAGGAGCCGGCAGCTATGCGTCCAAAAGGAGGCATTCTCTGCTATGTGGGAGGCGTTGGAGATCTTCAATCAACTTAATTGAAGATCGCAACATAAGAGGATACAGTTCGTTGGATCGTTTACCGTGGATATTGGCGTGGGAAAACTTTTTTAAAGGTACAGGTAAGTATTTATGGTTAATTTAGAATAATAAAATACTTTTCTCGTGGTTGTGTTTTTATTTCATTTAACCTTTTGTGGAAATGGGTAAAGGGTACTTTGTACCCCTATACTCATTTTTCCTGGGAGGGGGTGGGCATCTGGGGTCCCCTTCTTAAAGGGGACTCCCAGATGCCACCATAACCCCCCCCCCCCAGGGAGTCGTCGCCCCCACCTCCTCCTGGGGCACCGGAGGTGGGGAAGAGCCCCTTGTCCATGTATTGGACAAGGGCTCCGGGGGGGAGAGGAGGGGAAGGCTTGGCCGCCCCCCCCCATACCATGGACCATGCGGGCTGGTATAGCTCAGGGTGCGAAGCCCCAGTCGGCCGGGGCTCCGCATTCTGGCTATCCCAGCCTGCATGGGGGACAAGGGGTTACAGAGGCTCGGGAGGGGGGACCCCACGTCATTTTTTTTTCATTTATTTCCCACACTCAGCACATAAAAATAATAAAAAAAATATATATATATATACATTATATATATATATATACACATATATATATATATTTATTTATTTTTAAAGGACTTACGAGGCCACAAGTATGAAAAAAGTTAAATACCACTTCATAATCCAGATCCATGGAGGACGCCATCTGCGCCCCCCGTTCAACGGGAGTGCGGGGATAGCGCCCTCCATGGATCTGGATTATGAAAAGGTATTTAACTTTTTTCACATTTGTGGCCTCGGAAGTCCTTTAAATATTGTTTCCTGCTATCTTTTTAATATATCCTGCAAATTTGGTGTTGCTAGGATGTAAGGGGCCTTTGCTATTAACTGCTAAAGTCGGCGGGTGATGATAACCAACCAGAATTATAGAGGTGCAAAAGTGCTGAATTCTGCCATAGGCTTCCATTAGGCTCCCTATTTCACTTTCAAAAATCTCAAATCTTTTCAAAGGGCAATTGCTCAGCAGTGGCAAATTTTCTAGCATTGTAGGAACTGTTAGGGGGATCATAACTGGTGAGTTTTGGGCCCCTAGGCCAAAGAGGTCATATCCTAGGGTCACAAAAACCTGTTTATTTGGGCAATTTCAATGGTAGTGATTCTGACGTACATAAATCGCAGCCATGGCCGTTAGCAACGTTTGAATTTCACAAAAAAAGTGGTAAAATCCGCCATAGGCTTTCATTGGGCCTCCTATTTACCGTTCCAAAATCTCACACCATTTCAAAGGGCAATGGCTCAGCAGTGGCAAAACTCACCAGTTATGATCCCCCTAACAGTTCCTACAATGCTAGAAAATTTGCCCCTGCTGAGCAATTGCCCTTTGAAAAGATGTGAGATTTTGGAAAGTGAAATAGGGAGCCAATGAAAGCCTATGGGGGATTTTACTACTTTTGCACCCCTGTAACTCTGGTTTGCAGAGATGTAGGGACCCCATCTTTGGAATCCAAGTCTAACAATATGTCTTCTACCTGCATGAGACATTTCGTGAAATTCAGACGTTGCTAACGGCCATGGCTGCGATTTATGTACGTCAGAATCACTACCATTGAAATTGCCCAAATAAACAGGTTTTTGTGACCCTAGGCTATGACCTCTTCGGCCTAGGGGCCCGAAACTCACCAGTTATGATCCCCCTAACAGTTCCTACAATGCTAGAAAATTTGCCACTGCTGAGCAATTGCCCTTTGAAAAGGTGTGAGATTTTGGAAAGTGAAATAGGGAGCCAATAAAAGCCTATGGGGGATTTTACTAATTTTGCAACCCTGTAACTCTGGTTTGCAGAGATGTAGGGACCCCATCTTTGGAATCCAAGTCTAACAATATGTCTTCTACCTGCATGAGACATTTCGTGAAATTCAAACGTTGCTAACGGCCATGGCTGCGATTTATGTACGTCAGAATCACTACCATTGAAATTGCCCAAATAAACAGGTTTTTGTGACCCTAGGATATGACCTCTTTGGCCTAGGGGCCCAAAACTCACCAGTTATGATCCCCCTAACAGTTCCTACAATGCTAGAAAATTTGCCACTGCTGAGCAATTGCCCTTTGAAAAGATTTGAGATTTTTGAAAGTGAAATAGGGAGCCTAATGGAAGCCTATGGCAGAATTCAGCACTTTTGCGCCCCTATAATTCTGGTTGGTTATCATCACCCGCCGACTTTAGCAGTTAATAGCAAAGGCCCCTTACATCCTAGCAACACCAAATTTGCAGGATATGTTAAAAAGATAGCAGAAAACAATATTTAATGGACTTCCAAGGCCACAAATGTGAAAAAAGTGAAATACCTTTTCATAATCCAGATCCATGGAGGACGCCATCCGCGCCCTCCCGTTCATTCCCCCATGGCTCCCGCAGTAATACCGGCCCCGGTCGGGTCCCGACTCCCGACCCCTTTTTATTATTTTTATGTGCTGAGTGTGGGAAATAAATGAAAAAAAAATGACGTGGGGTCCCCCCTCCCGAGCCTCTGTAACCCCTTGTCCCCCATGCAGGCTGGGATAGCCAGAATGCGGAGCCCCGGCCGACTGGGGCTTCGCACCCTGAGCTATACCAGCCCGCATGGTCCATGGTTTGGGGGGCTCCGGGGGGGAGGGGCAGCCAAGCCTTCCCCTTCCCCCCCCCCCCCGGAGCCCTTGTCCAATCCATGGACAAGGGGCTCTTCCCCACCTCCGGTGCCCCAGGAGGAGGTGGGGGCGACGACTCCCTGGGGGGGGGGGGGTTCATGGTGGCATCTGGGAGTCCCCTTTAAGAAGGGGACTCCAGATGCCCACCCCCTCCCAGGAGAAATGGGTATAGAGGTACAAAGTACCCCTTACCCATTTCCACAAAGGGTTAAATGAAATAAAAACACAACCACGAAAAAAGTCCTTTAATTTTCTTAATTAACCAGAAATACTTACCTGTACCTTTAAAAAAAATTTCCCACGGCAATATCCTCTGCAAATGATCCAACGAACTGTATCCTCTTATGTTGCGATCTTCTATTAAGTTGATTGAAGATCTCCGAAGCCCCCCACCCACATGGCAGAGAATGCGTCCAAAAGTCCTTTTGGACGCATAGCTGCTAGCTCCCGCTGTCTCTCCCCACCTGCCTGCCTGCACCTGTCAACCCCCACCTAGGCTGGCACCCAGTGCATCCATGGGTGCACTGGGTGCCAGCCTAGGTGGGGGTTGACAGGTGCAGGCAGGTGGGGAGAGACAGCAGCGGGAGCCAGCAGCTTCACGTCCTTCCGAGGACGCATTCTCTGCTATACTAACGGCTCCTGAATGAGCCGGATCTTTTTAATGAATCGGTTCTTTTTTTTATGAATCGACTCTTTTTTTTTACTTTAAAATCGATTTTCTCAAAAACTATAAGGTCTTTTTTAAAAAAAAAAATTTCCTCTTGTTCCCACTGTTCTTCTTAACATTCCCAGTAATTTTGGTGTTGCTAGCTTTTAAAGGGGCTTTGCAATCAACCATTAAAGTTGGCGGGGGTATATTTTCCCAAGGTCAGAAGGAGAATTTACATTGAAACTTTAAAATTGATTTTCTCAAAAACTATAAGGTCTTTTTGAAAAAAAAATTCCTCTTATTCCCACTGTTCTCCTTAACATTTTCTGCAAGTTTGGTGTTTCTAGCTTTTAAAGCGGCTTTGCTATTAACTGCTAAAGTCGGCGGGCACTTAATTTTCCCACGGTCAGAAGGAGTTACTTTAAAATTGATTTTCTCAAAAACTATAAGGTATTTTTGAAAAAAAAATTCCCCTCTTGTAGTCACTGAAAGATCTCAGGTGTTAGACACCTTGAAACAACTTTTTCATCACTTTTCTGGCCAGCAGAAATGTTTCTAGTTTTCAAAGTTCGCCTCCCCATTGAAGTCTATTGCGGTTCGCGGAAATTCCTGCGAACCGAACCTTCCGCGGCAGTTCGCGAACCTTAAATCGGAGGTTCGGCCCATCACTACCTCTAATACTATTAGCCATAGCCACTGAACAAGCATGCAACAGATCAGGTGTTTCAGACTTTAAGATCTGACAAGACTAGCTGCATGCTTGTTTTTGGTGTTATTCAGATACTACTGCAGAGAAATAGACCAGCAGGGCTGTCAGGTAACTGGTATTGATTAAAAGGAAATAAATATGGCAGCCTCCATATACCTCTTACATCAGTTCCCCTTTAAAGGGACTCCGAGCAGTGCAAAAACTATGGAAAGAAGCATATCATTTTAAAGCTCTCTTTCGCCTCTTTCTGATGACCCCTAAATCGTCACCCTATGCCTTTTAGTTTTCTCTATTTTCGCAATCGAAATCGCGGCCGCGGCAATTTCAATCACGAAAATAGCGAAAACTAAAAGGCGTAGGGTGGCGGTTTATATATCATTGGAAAGAGGAGAAAGAGAGCTTTAAAATGATATGCATCTTTCCATAGTTTCTGCACTGCTCGGAGTCCCTTTAAGTCCGAGGGGAAATAAAGAAGCAAAAAAATGACAACCCAGCATGCCCTGCAACTACCTTTGTGCTGCAATGTACCAAATAAGAGTCAGGTAAACTGGGGAATGATCATTTATCAACAAGGAAAGTAATAGTGATTTTTAACTTTTGGATTGCCTAGTTAGCATCCTAATTACTTGTTTGCCAGAAAACAACAAATAATTGATTTTTGATTTATGCCCGACAGTTACACTTTAACCCCTCTAAAATGAATGTGTTTACACTAGAGGAGGGGCAAAGCAAAGTCAAGCCAGTTAACTTTGATGTTGTAGTGAAACTACAGTATGTAGATTGCAGTGAAACCGTTCATTATCTCCTGACTATGACTACAGCATGTGCAAATATATGCTACAGTATTTGATTGGTCCATTTTCATGCTGCATAAATTTGCATGAAATTGTCAGGCATTCAAATTTGCACCAACTCAGGATTATTGTATTTTTATTGCCCATCCATATATGGAAACAAGTTCGGTAAACTTAAAAATCATGCAAGTCAGGAATGTATATTGTGATATTGCAGTGGGCAAACCTGGATATGTTACAAACAGACTTTGTGAACAAGCCCATAGGGAAGCATGGATCCATTCTACATACTCACTGGTACGCTGCCTTCCAATCTGGAGAATGGTCTGGCACAAGACCTAGTATGAATCGACACTTAGGCTAAACTTACACTGAATCCGTTGTGGTGCGCTTATAATATTGCAACAGATTCCAAAAACAGACACCTGCGTTGCAACCAGTGCTGCTCGGATACCCTTTTCAAAATCCGGATTGAATCCGGATCCGGATACCCAGATATCTGATCCGGTTTGGATATCCGATTTCAAAATTTTCCAATTCGAATCCGAATCAGATATCCGACCTCAGTATCTGGGGTATCCGGCCTGATTCGGATATCCAGATAGAAAACCCGGAAGTGGCCTTTAAATTGCTTTAAAACGTTTTTTAGGGTAAATGAGGCATGTAGAATCATTCTTTTTTAAAGGGAAACACTAACTGATGATGTGGGGACTTAAAATCCCCCCCCCCCCCAAAAAAAAAAAATTGGCTGTCAATTAACATCAGGCCTAGGTTCCAGACAGCGGTCGTGCAGCCCACATTGTGTCCAAAGTCCAACCGCACAACTGGGACATGGCAGTTTTCAGCCAAGACACCTCCAAAAAATTACGCAGCAATTGTGTTTTGGGCTAAATATAGGTGGTATTAGCACAGCAGCAGTGGTCTGTGGCACCCTGGCGGTGGTGGGAGCAGCAAAGGCAGCAGAAGCAGGGCAATGCAGCAGCAGCAGGTGTAACGTCTGCCAGGAGCATGCCGGACGTGGCACTTGGTAGTGGCACGTGGCACTTTGCACTTGGCACTTTGCACGTGGCACTTTAACCATAAAACATCCCAGGTGCCTAATCCTAACCACTGCACCCCAACTGCCTAACCCTAACCACTCTACCCCTGCTACCTAACTCTAACAACTCCAACCTGGCTGCCTAACTCTAACCACTCAACCTCATTGCCTAAGCCTAACCACTCCACCCCCACTGCCTAACCCTAACCACTCCATCCCCGCTGCCTAACTCTAACCACTCCAACTCGGCTGCCTAACTCTAACCACTCCACCCCCACTACCTAAGCCTAACTACTTCACCGCCATGCCTAAACCTAACCACTCAAATCCACAGTGTGCAGCAGCACCAATGGGGGGAGAGTTCAGACGTGCTATGACTCCTATGGTCCATGCACATTAGACCATGTATAGCCAAAGTCCAAAAGCGAGTCAGCACCGTCTTAAGTAGAAATATAGCTCTTTTATTAGTAAAACAGCATGATGTCAAGCATCTATCAGCAGCTAATAGATGCTGCTGATAGATGCTTGACATCATGCTGTTTTACTAATAAAAGAGCTATATTTCTACTTAAGACGGTGCTGACTCGCTTTTGGACTAAACCTAACCACTCCACCCCTTGCCTAATCTTAACTACCCCCTGCCTAACCCTAACCCCCTGCCTAATTTTAGTTACTCCCTGTCGGCATAGGCGGCATTAGTAAAAGCCATTATTGGTGGCAAGGCAGTTAAATTATGAGGCCTGTTAAATAGTGGGTGCTATGTGCCCTCTATTAATCGGGCGCCACAAATTGCAGCTTTTACTATTGCCGTCTATGCCAGCACCATTTTTATTGGTGCTCGTTCTGCCCCATTTTTATCACCTGCGTTCAGTGAGTTTACAGGCTTATTCTTACCATATGCCTAACTATCCCAACGGTTCCTGACTGCTAGTCCCTCAAGCACCCTACATATAAAATGATATGAAAAACGGGAGCAAAACATTCTTGAAAGTAGATTATCGGTGGTGCTACTAATTTTCTATTATCAGTCTATGTTATCCTTTTTTTTTTTTTTTTTTTTTTAATTTGCACGCTAACCTTCCCTGCGTTTATGCCTAACACCCTCCCTCTCTTCCATGCCTAACCTAACACCATCCCTCCTGTCTAGTGGCTGGAAAGTGTACAGGTTAAGGGCCCCGCCTTTGACATGGGCGACCGGGGTTTGAATCCTGCCTAGGGTCAGTAAGGAGTTCTTAGGCACACTGCAGGGTGGCCTTTTGAGTCCAGTAGAAGAAAAGTGCTATACAGATGTTTGGATTATTATCTAAACCTAACTTTGCCACCTCCCCTATACTCCACTACTGCTACTGTCCTCAGGCCCTTTTGCCCAAATTAAAGCCTGTAGCAAGTAATTCAGTAATTTAACATGGGCGCATATAGTGGCACTAAAATTTATAGGCTGTGAGTCATGCTCTAATGTACTGCTTCGCCTTCAGCATTATGTCTAATCTTATGCCTAGTACACACCATACAATTTTCTGTAAGATTTTCTGTTAGATTTACCTGCCAGATAGATAGATACGGTAATTTCCAACATGTTGGAAATTACCTATCTAACCATCTATCTGCCTAGCAATTAAGTATTGTTCTACTCAGCAGGACATGACCAGAAGACAATGCACCAGAGATAATGACCAGTCTTTACCAGTACTTTACAGACAATTATCTAATTACAGAAAATCTTACAGAAAAATCTAACAGAAAATCGTATGGTGTGTACTAGGCATTAAAGAGAGAGAGAGAGGGCTGGTGAACACCAGAGCGGTTCTGGAGCGTTTCTAAAAACGCTAGCTGTTTGAAAACCGCTTGGGTAATGTATTTCAATGGGCTGGTGTGCACACCAGAGCAGTTCGTTTTTTCCACAAACGCAAACTGCAGCATTTTTTAGATTTCTGAGGCATTGCTGCCTCAATGTTAAAGTATAGGAAAGTGGAAAAGCGCTCTGAAAAATGCTAGATCAGAGCAGTTTTCCAAGCGTTTTTGTTACAGAAGCTGTTCAGTAACAGCTCTGTAACAATATATGAAATCTGCTACACAAAAACGCTCCAAAAAACATTAGGCATGTTTAGAAAACCTCTCTAAACATGCCTAAAATCGCGCTGAAAATCTGCTTCAAAAACTTCTAGCGTTTTGCGGATCTGCTAGAGGTTTTTGGTGTGCGCCAGGTAGAGAGGTTTCCTATTTTAAACAATGCATATGTTTACCATTTGACAAACTTTTCTACAACTTTTTCTTTTTGGCCACTAGAGGGTGCTAGTGACATAAACATAATTAATTCTGCCTTTTTGCAAGTTATTTTGGGAGCACTCAAAAAATAACAACAATAAAAAAAATTAAAAAAAAACAACTGGGTGACTAGATTATGGTCAGATCAGCCATATCATGGAAAAAATGTATTTTTTTCTCAAATCCTAATAAGTGACTTTGAAGTGGCCAATCAAAGTTGGATGTGTGTACCAAGCTTCATATTTTAGTCATAGGCGCTATACAAGCAAGTTCTGACTGAAGTCTGACTTGATTAGCTGCATGTTTATTTCAGGAGTGTCATTCAGACACCATGGTGAGGGACTCCACGGACCTCACTGGGCTGGAGGAGGCCCCAGGTAAGTATAAATACAGGCTATTAACTGATCTCCGGTTCTCTTTAAGCCAGATTGCATAACTAACATGATGCATTCATTAGCAGCTGCCCAATGTTTATGGTGTCACTGGTTTCGAAAAGGGATCATAGATTTCATTGAAAAGGGAACTCATTAAAGCACACCTGAAGTGAAAGAGATATTGAACCTTCCAAATGTATTTCCTGTTACACAATACCAGTTACCTGGAGGTCCTGCTGATCTCTGGTTGCTGATCTCTGGTTGCACTAGTGTCTGAATGACGCTCCTGAAACAAGCATGCAGCTAATCAAGTCAGATTTCAGTCAGAGCTTGCTTGTATAGTGTCTATGGCTAAAATACTAAGCCTGGTACACACATCCAATTTTGTTTGGCCAATCACTGACCAATTTGACCACTTCTCTGTAGTTTGAGAGTATACCTACACAATCTGCTTATAGTATTCAGAATCTGTCTGTCCTCATACTACACACAGGTGGTAAAAGTGGCCAATCAAATTTGGATGTGTGTATGCCCCTTTAGAGGCTGAAGATCAGCAGGACAGACAGGCAATTTGCATTATTTAAAAGAAAATAAATACTGTATGTCAGCCTCCACATCACCTTCACTTTAGATGTGCTTTAAGTCAAAGGAAAGGTCTAAGTGCGGAACATTGATTCATAATAGAAGTAATATGGAGAGGTCTCTTTGCAAGTCGCTAATGGTGGCCACACACATTTCAATTGTGATTGTTTGATCGCAATGTGAATCTAAAGCCTCGTAGACATTAGAGACTTGCCGTCTGGCCGGGACCGTGACCGTGACATGATCCCTCAGGCAACATTTTATGGACATGGCTGTACAGACATGTCAGTAGCCTGTAGGATAGCGATGCGTCTCTATGGAGGGCGGTGCACAATGGAGGGGAGAGAGCGCGGGGAAAAAATGTAATAGGGCACAGTTTGGGCAAGATGATCCGGCATGCTAGATCTCTCGCCAATGTATGGGGGCCCCTGTACACACTAGATTTTCAGCAGAGGTGTTTGTTTTTAGTGGCCCCCTTGGACAAATTTACTCTAGTGTGTGTACATGCCTTTAATATTACATCTGTCTGGTAGAAAGCTTTAAATGTCATGTGCTCCGCGTCCAAAATATGCGCATGAAGTCACCTGATGAAGGCGTAGCCATGCCAAAATATGTCAAACTAGGACTCGCCCCTGGCAGTCACCTGTCCCTTGCTGAGTACACCATGGAGACATCCATGCTCCTGGCCATCTCTCCTCTTTACCTATGTGTTTTTGCACTGCTCTCTGTATTTAACCCCCTAAGAACCCCCACACACACTCCTAACACTAAAGGCCCCCGCCTCCTAACCCCCAATGTTAAAAGCTGCGGGCCCCCAGTATTAAAGAGAAACCGTAACCAAGAATATGTAGAAAGAGTACAGAGGCGCCAACAGGATAAAATAAACTAAAATGTAAAAAAAATTATTGGGAGGGAGTGGTGGACTTACTTCCTAGAAGCAGACACAGTAATTTCAAATAGACATAATTTATTGTATACGCCCAAAAAGTGCTGCAACGCATTTTGCAGGTATAACCTATAATAAGTCAGTGATACACCAGGCTGCCTCCAAAGCATTTTTAAAAAATTGTAGTTTATTTTATCCTGTTGGCGCCTCTGTACTATTTCTACAAGTACTGTGTCCACCCCTGGAGGAGAGGTGTTTTACCCCCTTCTTTCCTAACTACAGAGAGCGACTTCTTAATCCTGAGTGAAGACAGGTTTAATCTCCTCACCTGCATGGACAGTGGTTACCTGGAAGGTAAACCTAGTTTGTGAGTATCCTTTTCTCACAAACGCATACTCCCGGGGTGAGGCATTTTTTGGATTGCGGAGGCGTTTCTGCCTCCAATGTAAAGTATAGGAAAAACACAAACCGCTCTGAAAAACGCCAGTTCAGAGCGGTTTTGCAGGCATTTTTGTTACAGAAGCTGTTCAGTAACAGCTTTACTGTAACAATATATGAAATCTACTACACCAAAAACGCTACCCAAAACCGCAAAACGCTAGGTGAAACGCTGCAGAAAAATAAGAAAAAGCATTTCAAAAACCGCTAGCGTTTTGGGGATCTGCTAGCGGTTTTTGGTGTGCACCAGGCCTGTGAGTTTGAGAGAGATTTCACTGCCTATCAACAGTCTGTGGTAAAGAGACCTTAAAGGTTAGGAGGCGGGATCTATAATGTTAGGAGTGTCTGTGTGGGTCCTTAGGGGGTTAAGTTCAGGCATCGGAGGGTAATTAAGGTTAGGCATTGCTGAGGGGGGAGGAGGGTTAAGATTAAGCACCATCAGGGCAGTATTAGGGTAGAGAGAGGGTTCTCTGTGAGTTAGGGTTAGGTTAGATCATAGTAAAATATTACAAATATTTTACAACCATAATTTAGTAGTAAAATATTGGTAGTTTTACCAATATTCTACTGGCTCCTTGCCTAACTACTTTTTACTGGGCACCTGCATCATCACAACACAGTGCTTAAAGAGAACCTGAGACAAACAATTATAAATAATGTATACATACCTGGGGCTTCCTACAGCCCCCTCTGCACCGATCGCTCCCATGCCATATTCCTCCGCCTCCTTGTCCTCCCGTTAGCAGCCCCGATAGCTTGGCGAGTCAGGGCGCACTACACATGCACGGCCCAACCACGGGCCTCCTGCTTTCCAGAGCTGGGTGCGCTCTGCGTCTGCGTAGTACTACTGGGCAGTTGCAGAATGCTCCCAGCAGCAGGAGCGAGACAGGGGGGCACGCACAGCCACACCGCATGCGCCGACTAGCCAAACTTACGGGGCTCCTAACGAGAGAACGAGGAGGTGGAGGAAGATGGCGTAGGAGCAATCAGTGCAGAGGGGGCTGGAGGAAGCCCCAGGTATGTACACATTTTTTATTATTGTTCATCTCTGGTACTCTTTAAAGAGACTCCGTAACAAAAATTGCATCCTGTTTTTTATCATCCTACAAGTTCCAAAAGCTATTCTAATGTGTTCTGGCTTACTGCAGCACGTTCTACTATCACCATCTCTGTAATAAATCAACTTATCTCTCTCTTGTCAGACTTGTCAGCCTGTGTCTGGAAGGCTGCCAAGTTCTTCAGTGTTGTGGTTCTGTGATGCATCTCCCCCCTCCTGGCCCCTCTATGCACACTGCCTGTGTATAATGATCTCTTGAGATACAAAAGGAAGGATGTATACAGCCTGCTTGTGTATGAATGTATTTTCTATGTGTGGACATACTGTACATCAACCTACTTCCTGTTTTGGTGGCCATTTTGTTTGTTTATAAACAAACTTTTTAAAACTGTTTTTAACCACTTTTAATGCGGCGAGGAGCGGCGAAATTGTGACAGAGGGTAATAGGAGATGTCCCCTAACGCACTGGTATGTTTACTTTTGTGCAATTTTAACAATACAGATTCTCTTTAAGTTTCGGGGAAAGGGGGGAGGGGGTGATTATACACTCTTGCCCTGGGAGCTATTTAGCCTAGAAACTGCCCTGCTTCCGGGATTATTGCGGACTGCACAGAAATGTGGCCTGTTTACCGCAAAGGATTCAATGGATCCGTTGCAGGTTGACAATGTGAACAGCACCTATATATATATAAAATAGGAGCCGATCACTGTTAGTTTTGCAATGAGCAGAGAACGGACAAAACATTTCCATTCTCAGCTCAAGTGGGAACATAGCTTTATGCTGGGAATACAGGATGAGCTTTTTCAGATTTACTGTCCGATCGATTTGACGATCATTTTTCCGATCGATTTCCACTCACTTCTATGAGAAATCGATCAGAAAAACGATCGAAAATCAGATCAGACATGTTGGAAATTATCTGTTGAACCATCTATCTGCCAAAAAATCTCATGGTGTATTCCCAGCATGAAGGATGTGAACCTGTAAAATGTGCTGTAAGCTAATTAACTTACAAGTTTCCCTGCTCAGTAATGTAATTATAACCATTACCACTCTGGCTCCATGCAGAGACCTGACAATCCCCCTCCTGCCATTGTTTACAACTACTTCCGCATTACATAACTTCCAACTGTTGCGCTTCTGAAGCCACAGTCCCTGTTATGAAATCCAATGCCGTGTTCCTCTTTCCTTCTCAGCGGTGTGTCTTTTAGGATTTATGTACTTATCTGGACAATTAAATGTGCCATTTATAATTTAAAAATGACAAAACATTATACGGGACATCTAAATTTTTTCATTTTTCACTTAAAAATGCATAGCTCCCAACTGTTCCCCTTTTGGAGGGACAGTCCCTCTTTGGGAGCCCTGTTCCTCTTTCTCCCTCATTTGTCCCTCTTTCAGGACTTTGTCCCTCTTTCTATGAAAATGATATGATAAATAAAAATTTGTTTGATTGACTCTAAACTTTATCCCCATCCTTTAAATTGATATATTACTAATTTTAAGGAATGATGGAAAATGAAGCAGGATAGAAAGGACGGACCTTTGTGATTTGAATTATAAAACAACATATTTTTCTTATGAAATCTTTATGGTATGCGTGACTAGGGGTGTGGTGTTGCGTGGTCAGGGGTGTGGCAGGGGCGTGGCTTTAGTGTCCTTCTCCCTAATCTCAAAAAGTTGGGAGGTATAAAAATTTGTTTTTCTAGTATCCTCTTTTACTACTGGGGACCATTCTACACATTTGGAGGCACGTCAGGGTTATGTCCTTAATGGGGGGGGGGGGGAGGGGGGGGTTATGCCATATCCTAGCTACACAATGCTTTCTGCTGCTCTGGCAGTCTGTCCATGCTCCTTCCTGCACCCTGGCAATCCTCCCAAGTCTGAATATCTCTTTGTGTGATAGAGATTCCCACATCTGTGATCTATAGGGCAGCATGGTGATGGTGACGTATTGGGCACTAGCTGCACGGAGTTTGTATGTTCTCCCCATGTCTGTGTGGGTTTCCTCCGGGCACTCCAGTTTCCTCCCACGTCCCAAAAGCATACAGATAAGTTCATTGGCTTCCCCTTAAAGGGTACCTGAGATAAGCCCCCAAAAAGTTTTAAACATACCTGGGGCTTCCTCCAGCCCCCTTCAGGGTAATCAGTCCCTCGCCGTTCTCACTATGGGTCCGGGTAATTTCCCAAGCTGGTGCCGGCGCAGAACTCTACCAGCGATGGGAGTAAGATGGGGCGCCTCGGCCGAGCCGCGCATGTGCAGTAAGCCCCCAGTTTGGTAAATTACGGGGACCCATACCAAAGGACCAGGCGGCGGAGGGACTAATCAGCCTAAAAGGGGCTGGAGGAAGCCCCAGGTATGTTTAAAACTTTTTGGTTCATTTCAGGTTTAGTATAAATTGGCCCTAGACTACGATACATACTGAACACAATACATACGTAGACATAGGACTATGGTAGGGAGTAGATTGTGAGCCCCTCCAAGGGACAATTAAGTGACAAGACAATATTCTCTGTGCAGCGCTGCGGAAGATGTCAGCGCTATATAAATACTAAATAATAATGTAGATCAGGTCTGAGCACTTCTCTCTAAATATCCATTTCCATTCCCTATTCTGACCACATAAAAAGAGGTACACTTGCATGAGCCGCTCAGACCACTGAAAGCTTTGCTCAGTAAAATGTGATTTGCTGCAATTCTATTTATACACATGGAATGAGGCAGTACTACTAATGCAATTCTCTCCTTGGCTGTACACTGCTGTACTTTTCATAGTAATCTACAGCAAGACAGTTCCTCTCATCCTCCCCGGGTATAACAAATAAAGGCGTGGGGAAATATGGGCACACAGTAACGTTAGTAAAATATCATTCTGAAATACCAATATTTTACGATAAAAGTGTAAAATGTCGATATTAAATAAAAATATTTTACTATTGCCAAACCTAACCCTACTCTCACACAGAACCTTTCCCCTGATGCCTAACCCTAACCGCCCCCCAATGCCTAATGCTAACCCCCACCCACACACACTACCTAACACCCGTGGTGGTGCAGAACGATGATCGCACTGCACAAAATACATTTTTAAAAAACGTTAAATATCAGTTGTAGAATAGCCCCATGATCTCAGCTGCAGCAGCAGTGGGAGGTTTACCACTGGAACCCCACCGGGCAGCATAACATCAGCCCCAACAATATGCCATGCCCGGAGAGCAGCAAGGTGGGGACTGCCAGTGGGTGGTACTGCCACCACGCAGGGAGGGAAAGGGAGGAAAAAGCAGAGATGGAGAGCAGGAATCGGGGGAGCGGGATTTGGTCATATGCTCTTTGCACCCGTGTGTGTGCTGGCAGAGAAGGAGAGCGGTCACTTACCAGGGAGAGCTCACAGAGGCTCTACCTGCGGACACAGCTCAGGAACCCACATCACGGTAGAAAAAATGGGTGCATGCAGCAAGTGAACTAAATACAAAATAGCGGCATTTGGGTGCCCGCGATGCCCGATATATAGCAGGCGCTGTATCAGAGCTCAAATTTCCGCTCTGGTGCCTAAAGACCGATATTTTGTATTGATGCCCATTTCGTCCACTTGCCACGTGCGCCCTTTTTCTTGCTCCGCCTCCCCTACCTCCATAGGACAGAACAATGCTGCTTGGCAGAGAGCACACAAGTTCACTCAACACTGAATAAGGGAAAACTGCCATCCAAACCGGCCAACTAGAGACCATCGTAGGTGACATGTATCCACTTGTGCTTACAAACTTCCCTTGCCCAAGACACTAGCAGAAAGTGAACAGAATAGAGGATGCCTACATCCCGCTGGACATTTACATTCCAAATCAGTTGCCGCTCAGTGTCTGCCAACAGATATACTGTGGATCTTCCATGACATTATCGCTATGTACACTTGATAAAAATAATTTGGTTTCCCCACTTTGCATTATGTTTGGCCCACTGTAGACCACCAGGGAATAGGGGAGGGAGGTTCACTAGACACCAGGGAACTGTATAGTGGTTGGAGCAGGGCCATTGGACACCAGAGAACTTTATAAGGGAGGAAGGTGGCCAGTAGACATTGAAGTTGGCCACGACTTGGTCCCAATGTTCAATTTCGGCCCACTGTATTTGAGTTTGACACCCCTAATGTAGACTGATCCATCCTGATCTATTCAGATGGTAATCGTTGTTATGCTTGGTACACACGATACAATTTCCCATCAGATCAGACAATTAATCTGACAGGAAGTTGCATCGTGTGAACATGTCATACATAATCGTTTTGAACCTGTCGATCGGACGGGAAGTTGTATCGTGTGTACCCAGCATTGGTTGGTTGAAAACACAGGTATCAAACAATGTTGAACCATTGCTCTGTCTGAATCTTATATACGGGGCTAGCTATGTGCTTCTGTATCCTCAGTTTTGAGCTTCCACTAATGATCCTATCGGTAGACTGTGGTTGCACCGTTGTTCAAACAAGCCATGTTGCCATCAGATGTCATCTTATCATTGCATTGTCATCAGGGATTATTTGTTTGCTAACGACGGTGGTCTGGCGTGTGAACTGAGCAATCCGAGATAAACTTTTACTCATTGCATAATTGTGTTCCTTTCATGTAGTTTATAGGGCATTCCTCAAGCCAAATACTTTTTTTGTTTTGTTTTAATACTCTAATTCCCTATAAACTAAACAAGCCTCGTCCACAGCTCCTTTTGTGCCTTGGCAGTGTAGCAAGGACTTATGGGAGCTCAGTCTGGGCAGGAGGAGGAGGAGGTTACTAGCCACTGATTTCAGAGGCAGAGGGGAGGGGGGATGAGGAGAGAGGACTGAATTTACACACAGGCAAGCTGATAGCATCTCCAGCCCTCAGCCTGTGACAATGTGACAAACAGAACATGGCTGCCCTCATTGTATCACAGGGATAAATAATCATAAACTTTTGAAGCTGTTTGCAGCTAGATATGCTGTGTAAACTATCTAAACTTTAGATAAGATATATAGACAAATTACTTGTTATAGTTAGTTTTTCATCTTGGATCCGCTTTAAAGAGAACCCGAACCGAAGCTCATGTTCAGAAGCAAATACTTACCTAAGGAGAGCGAAGCCTCTGGATCCTAATGAGGCTTCCCACAGTGTCTCCAGTCCGTCCCTGCTTGTCGAGACCATCCTGCTGATCAAGGCCACATTGAGCCACTCCAGCATGAGCGGCTCTGGCTTACTGTGCAGGTGCTGCTGTACTCGTGCAGGCACAGTACAGCTGCGCTCATGCTTGCAGAGGAGTGCGACCCTGATCAGATTACAACAATCCCTTGCTGGTATTCTTTGTAGGGTCTGCGCTCAGCCCCGAGTGCTGTGCACAGCGTTCGAGTGCCCGACGACCGACGCAATACAGCTGCAATACATTACCTGATCCGGCCAGCACGTATCCTCCCGGTCACTGCTGCTCCGTCTCCGCGCTGGGCTCCGGATCCAGCAGGCTTCACTTCTTCCTGTCCCGGCAGGAAGTTTAAACAGTAGAGGGCGCTCTACTGTTTAAACTTCCCCCAGACAGGAAGAAGTGAAGCCTGCTGGATCCGGAGACCAGACCAGAGCGGAGAAGAAGACGGCGGAGACCTAGGGAGTCGCGCCGGTGGAGCAGGTAATGTATGCGGGGGGGGGGGGGGGGAGCGGCGGCAGCACTTCCACCACCACAGATTGTGAACGGTTTCAGGCTGAAATCGATTTACAATCTGTTTGCAGTAAAGGCAGCCATACGATCCCTCTCTGATCAGATTCTGTTGGTCGAATCTAATGGCAAATCGACCAGTGTATGGCTACCTAATGCTAAGTGGCACCTGTAGCTACCTATGATGGACGAGGGAAGTAAGGCAGAAGTGACAGCTGGGGCCGTCCAGCACACTTGCGTTAAGGTTCGGCAGGGGTTTGTAGGCTCATGGAGGGTGAAGTCTGGGGTACTAGGACATCTGTGCCTATAGGCTCCTGTGATGTAAATCCAGGCTTGATGCAAGGTATTGGTTAATACAGTCAGGGGGTGCAGTAATAACTATATTTCCTAGATTACACCAGCTCAACATGACCATGGCAATAAAAGCCAAGATTGCAAGAGTGCAACCACAAACTTTATTCACAAACAGAACAGTTAAGGAAGTGAAAAAAAACACTAAGGCTGGTGTCACACTTGTTAAAAATCACATGCGACTTGTGATTTTCTGAAACCACGATTGTCACATATTGGGCTTGGTTCACTAAACTGTGATAGCTCATATCACGGCTGCGCTAGCGTTTTCGCGTGCGTTTTTGTGCGCAATCGTGAATTCATTCGTGATTGCGTGCAAAAACGTTAGCGCGGGCATGATATGAGTTATCACGGTTTAGTGAATCAAGCCCATATAGTGTACGTCAGTGGCATAGCATTCAAAAAGTTTGCTTGGAGGGAAGCCATGATTTGCATTTGACTGCTAGGCACTTTGGTGAATGAGCATTTTCTATGTACATTGAAAACAAGTTAAAGGGAACCTGAACGCTGAATGAAAACAAAATTTAGACTTACCTGGGGCTTCCTCCAGTCCCCTGTAGCCCGCAAGTTTCTCCGGCGTCCTCTTCTTCCCTCTCCTGGTCCCGTTGGCGGCTCCGCCACTCTCTGGTGAAGTTGCGCATATGCGCCCCCGCCGCGTCATCATGCCAGTTGCCGTAAGCCTCCTGCGCATTTGCGGTTCAGTCTTCAGAGACCCACCCATGCATATGAGCGACCGGCGTGATGGTGCGATGGGGCCGCGGTGGGGGCACGCGTGCGAGACTTCACCAGAGAGTCGCCGATTACCGGACCAGGAGAGGGGAAAAGAGGATGCCGGAGGACTTCACAGGCTATGGGGGGCATTTTTATTCGGGGCTCGGAGTCCCTTTAATAAAGCTGAAATAATGTTTACCGTTGATACTTGTAATGTAATGCATGAGCTGCATGAAGGAACTACATTTAAATGGGCAATTTCCTTTTAAAAATAGGTTTTGTCTGAAGTTCCTCTTACATCTATTCTCAAGCTTGTCTAAACCACTTATAATGTATGAACTCATTTTGCCACATCCACCGCCAGCTTCTTTTCAAGACAGATCCACTTATCTGTGCTATATCAATATATTTTTTTTCTTTAGTTGGGAAACTCAGCTGGCCAATGACAAGTGTGTGTGGGTGTGTCCAGGGACAGCTCTAGGGACCGCAGCAATGACAGTCATTACTTCATGTTCGTCCTCAGTGCAGGGCAACAGGTAAGCCTTTTACATTCACCATCTCTTTTCCACCTATAGATATTCCATTGTTCTCTGCAGACACATACTCAGATATGGGAACTTTGTAGCTAAAACTGCAGCTTGTACTACAGGTGCCTAAAACAGTCTGTAAAAAAAGACATATTAACCAATGCTTTAATTTGCTTGTTTTGTTTTTTGTTTGTTTGTTTGATATTTTTTACAGTTGTTTCTTGTGCTTAGTTTTATACTTTTCCTATAGTAAATGATAGGAAATGCTCCTACAGCAGTATCTGTCCTAGGTTAGTGATTCAGAGGGTCTAAAGTGGCCACTAACGGTCCAATTTCTAGCAAAAAATCATTAGAGCGATCAGAAATTCTGATCGGATTGGTTGTAAATAATCTCAGTTTATGGGCACAATCGATTAAAAACGATTATAAAAATAGTCATCCGATTGGATTTTCATCAAACCAAAATTTGGATTTTCTTGTTGGTTGCGATTGATAGGAAGCAAAGATTGGTTAGTTGATGGTGTAGTGAACGATTTTTCTTCCGATCAGAATTATCTGATCCCTCAAAAGATTTTTCGCTAGAAATTGGATAGTTAGTGGCCACCTTAAAGCGAACCTAAACTGAGAAGGATTTGGATATTTCCTTTTAAAATAATACCAGTTGCCTGACGCTCCTGCTGGTCCTGTGTCTCTAATACTTTTAGCCACAGCCCCTGAACAAGCATGCAGGTCAGGTTCTCTGACTAAAGTCAGACTGGATTAGCTGCATGCTTGATTCAGGTGTGTGATTCAATTACTACTGCAGCCAAAGAGATCAGCAGGACTGCCAGGCAACTGGTATTGTTTAAAAGGAAACATCCATATCCCTCTCAGTTTAGGTTCCCTTTAAGGAGAAGCTTTGTGAAGAAGGTTGTTTTGGTGTGAGAATCTGCAAAATTGTGGTGTCACAAGTCATTTTGGGACACAACCGGCTTTGCTTTACGTATGGGAAGAGTTCTCGCTAATACAGAAAAGTTTAAATTAGTGGAAAGGTTAGTTCTGGCTGGCTTCACACTTGTCTGTCAGTTTTCTGTGTGCGTTTTTCTGCATGAGTTTTCTGACAGTGCTGCACTGATGTCAGATTTTTTTTCTGCAAGTGAAAAACGCATTCAAGTGTGAACTAGCCCATTGATTAACATTGGTTCTCTATGCAGAAAACGCACACAAAAACAGAGAAGTGTGAATCCAGCCTAGGGTTAGGCACTAGTGATGAGCAAAATTCTTTGCGCATTCATTTTCGTGAAAGTAATGTAAAATTCGACTTTTGAGCAAAAATGCCTTTGAAAATCATTTTGTAATACATTTGTGATTTTAAAAAAAAAAGAAGAAGCTTTGAAAGGTGTAATTTGCTCATAACTCATAAATGACAGTTTGCAGTTTTGGTGAAAGTTCATTTTCCATGCGAAAATTACTTTGGTGAACACTCACAAGCAACTCTATTAGGCAGTGATAACAAGGTTTGGGTGTGGCTTTGATATGGTTTGGGTTAGACGTCAAGATGAAAGTGCGTTCACACCATGGGCATTGCATCCTAACTTAACTCCTACCGGTAGTCACACAGTAATGTGCTTCAATGACCCAAAAGTGGGCCCATTCATGTTGTCGCATTGGCTTTGTGATGCATCATGTTTGAACGTAATCAATGCAAGCTGAGCTGTGCGCTACCGCTGCTGTTACAGATGGACGGCAATGCGCATGGCAGTGAGACGACAACTGTGTAATCTGTTCCACATTGTAAAGCATTCAGTGTGAATGTAGCCATTTAACTGAGCTGCTAGAATAAAACATACAAATGGGTCTTTCCCCCCCAACGTTGTCATACACCATAGGCAAATGCGGAGGGGGGGGGGGATTACAGCTGCCCAGATTCCCCCCTCAGACCAGGGCAGTGCAGTGTCTGGGGACAGGCACAAGTTGAGACACCAGAATATCTCCAGGTATGCTGCAGCTCACAGTACCGCCCCCTCTCTTGCACTGCTACAGTTGACTTTGGATGTAGAAGCAGCATGTGAACGGAGCATGGAGCAGCTCTGGGGAACACACAGAGCACATAGCCAGGTATGAGCACAGCCCTGTGCCCTTCTGTGTGAAGGCTCCACTTTCCCCAATGTCGGCTGTCCTCATTATTATCTGTATCCAAACTGCTCCTGATCTCTATCCCGTTGTCGGTCGGTCGGACAGGAAATTGCATTATGTGTACCTGCCATGATGTCCTACCATATTATTATACTGTATTGTGTGTGGCTGAGGGAGACCTTTCAGGAATCCCTCCCTTGAAAATCATGGGTTTGCCCCTGCATACACGATACAATCAAATCAATTAATCTTCCCATTTTTTCGATAAAAAAATCAATCATATACAAAATTGAAAATAATTATTTGGAATTGGATCGAGAAAAAAGGATTGCTTTTTTTTTTTTAATTCTTCTTTTATTTTTTTATAAAAATCGGATGTGTTTAAAAAATCAGATAGTAAAATATAAAAACTTACATTTCGATTCGATCATTTGTTTGATATTTTAGGAAAAGTAAGTCATAAGTGGATGGTATATTGGCTCGATTTTTTTGACTATTCGATCAAGATTTCTTCGGTCTGAAAAAAAAAAAAACCTAAAAAATGTACCGGACCGGTAATAATGTATAGCCACCTGGAGGCTACTTTTACACTGCAAATCACTGTGCGATTCCGATTCCAATTAGCAAATCTAATCTTCACTCAATGCTAACAATATATAAATAACACATGAAAAACGCAGCATGCAGAACTTTTTAAAAAGGATTTAAAACCGCAATTGCATTGGAATTGAATGTAGTGTAAAAGGCAGGGCTGGATTTGTACGCTTTACCGCCCAAGGCCACTGTCACCACCCGCCCCCCTCTCCCCCCTCTTCAGTAGGTAGCGAGATGATCCCTCTCCCCTTCCCTCCTGTATAGGTAGCCAGATGACCTCTCCCCCTTCCCTCCAGTATAGGTAACCAGATGACCCCTCTCCCCTTCCCTTCCCTCCAGTATAGGTAGCCAGATGACCCCTCCCCCCTCCCTCTAGTATAGGTAGACTGATGACCCCCCCCCCCCCCAGTATAGGCAGCCAGGTGACCCCTATGACCCCTACTCCCTTCCCACTAGTATAGGTAACCTGATGACCCCCCAGGTTTTTCAGGCAGATTACCCCTCCCCCCTTCCCTCTAGTATAGGTAGCCTGATTACCCCCCCCCCCCAGTATAGGTAGCCAGGTGACTCCTCCCTCCTTTCCCTCCAGTATAGGTAGCCAGATGACGCCCTTAATCCCTCCTTTTCCCACCCGCCCTTTCAGTATAGGTAGCCAGCTCGCCATCACACTGCAGCAACCATCAGTGTAACTCCTTTCTCCGGTCGTCTCCAGTGCAGAAGCTTCCTTAATCTTTCCGTCTCCAATTCTTCCCAAGTCCATAGCCGCCGGCCACAATGCAAACATGCACAGAGAGCAAGGTGGCTGCTGCACAGGCGGCTAGCAGTAGAGTACCGTGGTCAGGCGCTATTCTGATCTCCTTGCATTGCAGTATTTGCAAGCTTACAAATGCTGCACCAGTTTAGCCTGCTACTTTGGTGCCCTTGCTCCTGTGGTGCCCTAGGCCATGGCCTAGTGGGCCTTGGCCTAAATCTGGCCCTGATAAAAGGTGTGGACTGTTGGAGGGGCATTCAGCGGCTGCTCCTTAGCCCTAAGTCTGTACGCAGTCTGACATCTTCTCTGTCCCAGCTGCAGCTGACATATTTTGAAGTGCCAATGGTGATATCATGCGGACCTGGCCACCACAATGCATGAGTTTCAGTCTATTAATGGACTTCATTTCCCAACATGCATTTCAGTGGCCCAGAATAACCCGTCCCTGGTCATAACGCAGGCATAACATTAATTACTTTAGTTACTTTTCTCCTCCGTTGTGATCCTGTTTGTACAGGGAGCGCAGTGTCCCAATGTGTGAAAGTAGCCCTGGCCATCGTGCGAACCAATCGTGTGTTTTTAAACGTTTTCTTTCAGCTTTAGGACATGGCGGACAGGTGAGCGGTTAAATTTTTTTTTTGGGGACCCCTGTGGGAGGGATGCCTGCACGGGGCGGTCCTGCTAGCGACACAATCTTGCGATGGCGTCCAACTGAAGCCTCCCACCTGAATGCTAATGGCTGCTAGATGTGGTATGGCAGGTAAAGGGTGTATGACAGTACATCCTGATTGGCTGACAAGCACCTGCTGACCACTTAAATGTAGCTGGATACATGTACTGCTGTGTTCTATCGCTTGTGTGTGTTGAAAGTAGCCTTAGGCCCCGTTCACACTGCACGCGTTTCCAGCCGCGTTTTGGAAACGCGTGCAGGTGGCCGACACGCACGACATCAGACATTGCATAGAGTGCAATGTCTGATGTTCACACTGCATGCGTTCCGGACCTGTGCGGTCCGGGAACGCATGCTGCACGCATTTTTTGTAAAAACGCATGGCTGTCCCATTCACTTTTCAGTGATGGAATCAGCCACGCAACGCACACAAACGCGGATGGCGTGCGGTCGCATGCGTTGCGTTCCGCATGCGTGGCCATCCGCGTTTGTAATGTGAACGGGGCCTTATAGTCAGACAATTTGCATTTTCAGAATGGGATCAGCAATGGCAGCCTTCACATCTCTCTAAAAACTGTCTTGTTAGTGGATGATAAGTTATGGCACACATGTTGTGTGTTGTACTGATAATTATAATGTACAGCATAGAAATGGCTGTGTTATGCTGGGAATACACGGCTTGATTCTCAGTCAATTAGATGGCTCGATAGATAATTTTCGACACGTCCGATCTCCCGCCTGATCGTTTCGCCGCCCGATTATGCATTGAGGACAATGGAAAAAGATAAGAAAAATGAGTGAAAGATAAGAGAATCACCTGCGGAATCAAGTGGGGAATTGGAGCGGAAGAATCGAGCGGCAAAATCGAGCCGTGTATGCCCAGCATTAGATTACTGAGTTGCTTTGAAATTTGCCATGCAGAATAGATACTAGACTTGGAGGCAACTTGTCTGCATTGCAATGTAAACATCATGCTGATTGGTTACAGGATACAATCATCCTATAAGTCATCTTAATAGAGAAACAGCTCCAGTATTTTTTCTGTACACTGTGCATAGTGCATATATATATATATATATATATATATATATATATATATATATATATATATATATATATATATATTTATATACATATTTATATACATATATGTATGTATGAACCCCAACAACACTCTGACAGTGAAGCTAGTGCTGTGGATACAGCACTGCCCTGCCTGTGTTAACTTCCAAAACGTTCATTTTTCCTATTATAGCTATGTTCTCTAGCGCTTGCTTGCAACCCCATCGTTCTGCCTTTAAATTCAGAGGTTTTATAAGTTGGGTACCACATTTTGACCCAAGGTGATGTTTAATGTAAACCTTAACCTCCCTGCCGTTATGATTATTTGCGGCGCACGGCCGCGGAAGGGTTTTTTTTTTGCTATATTTTTTTTTTAGCATGTAGTTAGCCTAGCGCTAGCTACATGCTTCCCCCCTCCATTCGCTATCCCACCCACCCCTCTGATCCCCACCGGTGCAAATACCTAACAGGAAATCCCGTTCTGAACGGGATTTCCTGTTTGGGCTTTCACCGTCGCCAAGGCGACGATCGGACTGAAGTCATCGACGTCATTGACGTCATGACGTCAGAGGGAGTCCCGGTCCACCCCATAGCGCAGCCTGGCGGTGATTGGCAAAAGGGGCCTCTTTCATGTCGGGTAGCGGCGGATTGGCGGCGAGTGGCGGCGAGCGAAACAAACACGCAGCTAGCAAAGTGCGTTGCTGCGTGTTTGAAAAAAAAATTATGCAAATCGGCCCAGCAGGGCCAGAGCAATCCTCTGCGGCGGCATAGCCCGAGCTCAGCTCGGAATTACCGCCAAGGATGTTAAAGAGAGCCCGAGGTGGGCTCAAAAAAAAAAAAAAGTAGGCTACCTGATCCGCAGGGCTGATGAGAACAGGTACAAGACAAGACAAATAACATTTATATCGCGCTTTTCTCCTGGCGGACTCAAAGCGCCAGAGCAGCAGCCACTAGGGCGCGCTCTATAGGCAGTAGCAGTGTTAGGGAGACTTGCCAAAGGTCTCCTACTGAATAGGTGCTGGCTTACTGAACAGGCAGAGCCGAGATTCGAACCCTGGTCTCCTGCATATCTGAGGCAGAGCCCTTAACCATTACACCATCCAGCCACCACAGGTAGCTGCAAAAACCGCCGCTCCCGTGGGCTGCAATGGCCCACTTTCACTTGCGTGACCGCTGGGTCATGATGCAGCACTGAGAGACTGTGTTGTCTCTCACACAGTGCAGGGAGGCAGCGGATCGGCAGGACGCGGCCAGGGGAGACAGCTGCCCAATGGCAGCTTAGGAAACCTTGTAGGAACGCCCCTGGCGGGTGTTTTAAACAGGGAATTCCTCTCCCTTCTGTTTACCTCCGAGTTAGCGACAAATCTTGTCGCAAAATTTAGGAGGCTATAGCGCGGCGGTGGGGGGGGGGGGGGGCAGAGTGTGCATCGGTTGGGGGACACAGAGCTATGTCATTAGGCAGAGAACATGGCTCTGTGTCCCATCTGCCCCCCATATCCCCTCCTCGGGTTCTCTTTAACTAACCGTCCTGACCTGTATCTGCATGATTCTATGTATTGCACTGCTGCCACATGATTGGATGATAACTGCTTCATGCTCGGTCATTTCTCACCTCTGCTATGGGACTGTGGGGCCCTTGCTGTAAGAATCTAATAGGCCAGTGATCTGCAGACTTGGCTCTCCAATTGTCAAGGAGTACAAGTCCCACAATGCATTACGGAAGTCTGACAGCCCAAGTCATGATTCATAAAGGCAAATGCATTGTGGGACTTGTAGTTCCTTAACAACTGCAGATCACTACTAGGCAGGAGCCCCAGTGTAAAATGTGTACCACTGATGGCAGTAATATAGCCAGAGCTCATGATAGTTCCTGTTAGATCCAGCATTGAAGGTACAAGTTTTTGACTGGCTTATTGACATAACCATCTAAGCTGTCCAGTATTTTATCTCCTATTTCTAGCATTTGCTGTCTATTTCCCAGTGGCATGTTTCTGCTGAGATCAGCAAAATTGTTGAATATTCTATCTCTTTTCTGTGGCGGAACCTCCCTCTTATCATAATGCCACCTTGCGTCTACACAGAAAGGCTCTCTCTCCAGATCAGGCCTGCCCAGATACATGTGACATGCTACAGATGTCTGTGTCAGTGCATGGAGCAGTATAGGTGTGGTTGTACATAAACATAACAAACATATGAAGCAATACATTGGGGGTGGAGCTACCATAATGATACCATAATAGTATACATTTTTTTGCCATTTTATTTGTTTGAATTTTGACTGGAATATATCATCATACTGATATTATTCTGGTGTACATAACCTTAAAGAAAAAAAAAGTTTGTAACGACATACAGTATAGTAGAATATAATAAATTATTCAGGATACCCACTTTTACGTTAAAATCCTGGTTTCAGCACTAGAAACACTTACTATAGTCATATATTGCTGTATATTGGAATGTAGCCCCTCCCTCCTACTAAGGCTTAGCCTAGGCTGTTTATTATGCAGAAATATCGCTACAGAGCATTCGGGGATACTAGGGATATTTTCTACTGGCTTTAGAATTCTCAGTAAGTGAACTTTTCATAATGTTAAAGTAAATTAGGGAGAGGAAAAAATGTACAATGGGAAAACACTGACTAAATAATTTATAAATTAATATTGTAAAATAAATAAGCAATTTTATTCATTATGTTATTTTGACTACAGTTCCTCTTTAATGTAATGCTTCATATATTTGTTCTATTTATGTATATCTATATCTGTGCTGTTCCATACATTGAGAAAGGGGTCTGTGCATCCACGAAACGATCATCTGCATTTGATATATAGTGGCTTGCAAAAGTATTCGGCCCCCTTGAAGTTTTCCACATTTTGTCACATTACTGCCACAAACATGAATCAATTTTATTGGAATTCCACTGGAAAGTCCAATACAAAGTGGTGTACACGTGAGAAGTGGAACGAAAATCATACATGATTCCAAACATTTTTTACAATAAATAAATAACTGCAAAGTGGGGTGTGCGTAAGTATTTAGCCCCCTTTGGTCTGAGTGCAGTCAGTTGCCCAGAGACATTTCCTGATGAGTGCTAATGACTAAATAGAGTGCACCTGTGTGTAATCTAATGTCAGTACAAATACAGCTGCTCTGTGACGGCCTCAGAGGTTGTCTAAGAGAATATTGGGAGCAACAACACCATGAAGTCCAAAGAACACACCAGACAGGTCAGGGATAAAGTTATTGAAAAATTTAAAGCAGGCTTAGGTTACAAAAAGATTTCCAAAGCCTTGCAGAAATGCACTCAAGAGGCCCATGGTGACTCTGGACGAGCTGCAGAGATATACACCTCAGGTGGGGGAATCTGTCCATAGGACAACTATTAGTCGTCCACTACACAAAGTTGGCCTTTATGAAAGAGTGGCAAGAAGAAAGCCATTGTTAACAGAAAAGCATAAAAAGTCCTGTTTGCAATTTGCCACAAGCCATGTGGGGGACACAGCAAACATGTGGAAGAAGGTGCTCTGGTCAGATTAAACCAAAATGGAACTTTTTGGCCAAAATGCAAAACGCTATGTGTGGTGGAAAACTAGCACTAAGAATCACTCAAAACACACCATCCCCGCTGTGGCAGCATCATGCTCTGGGGGTGCTTCTCTTCAACAGGGACAGGGAAGCTGGTCAGAGTTGATGGGAAGAAGGATGGAGCCAAATACAGGGCAATCTTGGAAGAAAACCTCTTGGAGTCTGCAAAAGACTTGAGACTGGGGTGGAGGTTCACCTTCCAGCAGGAGAATGACCCTAAACATAAAGCCAGGGCAACAATGGAATGGTTTAAAACAAAACATATTCATGTGTTAGAATGGCCCAGTCAAAGTCCAGATCTAAATCCAATCGAGAATCTGTGGCAAGATCTAAAAACTGCTGTTAACAAATGCTGTCCATCTAATCTGACTGAGCTGGATCTGTTTTGCAAAGAAGAATGGGCAAGGATTTCAGTCTCTAGATGTGCAAAGCTGCTAGAGACATATCCTAAAAGACTTGCAGCTGTAATTGCATCAAAAGGTGGTTCTACAAAGTATTGACTCAGGGGGGCTGAATAATTACGCACACCCCACTTTGCAGTTATTGATTTGTAAAAAAATGTTTGGAATCATGTATGATTTTCGTTCCACTTCTCACGTGTACACCACTTTGTTTTGGTCTTTCACATGGAATTCCAATAAAATTGATTCATGTTTGTGGCAGTAATGTGGCAAAATGTGGAAAACTTCAAAGGGGCCGAATACTTTTGAAAGCCACTGTACAGCAAGAAAGTTTAAATTTAAATTACACTATTTAAGTGCAGGAACCCTTTTTTATCATTAGGATCTTGAATGACAGTTCCAGCCATGAGAGGTGAATGCACCTCATTGTCATAAGTAGTGCTATAACTGTTCAGGCTGAGGCAGGGGTCACACTTGTCTTTCAGTTTTCTGAACAGCGTAGAAAACTGAAAGACAAGTGTGACCCCTGCCTTTTCTTTTCTGCATTTGTATGCAGAAAAAAAGTATTTTTTTTTTCAAAGCAGCTAATGTAATTGATAGAGAAAAAATTGGCAAAATGTGCACAATTCTCCAGCAGGACATCAGTTTTTTTTCTGCACGCAAAATTTGCATTCAAGTGTGACCTAGCCTATTTATTAGCATGAGTACTCAGTTGAAATCTGTTTTTCTGTGCAGAAAACGTGCTTGAAAGCAGACAAGTGTGACTCCTGCCTCAATGTTCTGTATGTTCTAGATTTGCTTTGCTTGGGGAAGTTGTTTTTTATCTGACTCTTTATACACAGATACTATATAAACAAACTCCTCTCCTGAGTTCTTGCATACGACTAGGTAGACATCTGTGCCTGGAGGACCGTACCCGTGTGGTGTGTGTCTGAGGGTCCTTGTCATGGCCTGTAAGCAATAAGCACGCATGCAGATGAGAAGCAGCAATGCATGTCATTCAGACCAGTAACTGGAAGTAAGAGGCTAAGAGCTGCCTGGGTTGTTCTTAAAGGACACCTGAAGTGAGAGGGATATGGAGGCTGCCATATGTATTTCCTTTTAAGAAATACTAGTTGCCTGGCTATCCTGTTGATCCTCTGCCTCTAATACTTTTAGCCATAGACCCGGAATAAGCATGCAGCAGATCTACAGAGCAGGCTAGTGAACTATTGACCTGTTCTCTGCAGAGAAAAAGAAGATACAATGACTGACAGTTGAGATAAGCTTCAGAAGACAGAGCTCTCTGCACCTTTGAAAGTGTGGAGCTCAGTGGCTCTTTTGCATAGAAACAACTAGAGTGTCTTAACTCTTCCTGTACTGGAAACAATATTAGACTTATGTCTCTGATGCTAATGTTTTATTTCTTAGCTTCCTCGCTGGCCACCCGTAAGGCTTGCCAACCCATTGATGGATCAGTGCTCCTGCGCATGCACACAAACGCGCCCACGTCACGATGCACGTACTGCTCCTACGCAGTAGTCTGCGCGGGCCCACTGTGGGCCTATTTACACACAGGGGTTCGCACCCACACGTGTGCAGAAACAGCGATCAGCCAATGGGTTATCGAGTCTTACAGGCGGCCAACGGGACACCGGGTAGCACTGGGGCAGCAGCGAGGGACCCAGAAGACTTCTAGGGGCTCGAAGAAGCCCCGGATAAGTAAGGATACATTTCAATGTTCACCTTGTGTGTCCTTAAACTAGAGCTGCTCACTGTCTTATCCATTGGTTGAGGAGGAGTTCGTGTTGCTACTTGAAGGGCACCTCCAGGCATCCAGATCCCCTCCTCCCATAGCCAAAAAATAATATAACCATAGCTTTTCAGTGCTATTGACTCATTGCCGATAGACTAAGTTACAGTATATTGCTAATCCTACTGCTTCTTACTTGAAAAAAAAATATCTCTTGATCCTTACCTGAAACATTTCCTTACATTGCACTCATTGGCCTTGTATTCACTCAAGTGTCTATGTTAAGAATGAATTACGTTGATTGTAATCAATGTAGGTGTAAAGGCGTAGTGAGGAGCACAAATTTCTTGTAATTTTGCATTGTAATGCATAATTACGATGCAAAATTGTAATTAATTTCGCATTTAAGCATAATCAGGAACCATAATTTTGTAATTTTGCGTAATGTAATGTAATTTAGTGCCGTTAAAGTGAATGGGAACCGCATTTAAAAAAATTAGACAGATACTTACCCAAGGAGAGGGAAGGCTATGGGTCCTATAGAGCCTTCCGGCTCCTCTTCTGGTCCCCTCGTTCCGGTGCTAATTCGCCCGGTAGCAGTATTTGACTAAAATAGTCAAATACTGCTTTACCTGGCCAAAGGAGGCTTCAGAAGTCTTCAGGGAGCCCGAGTGCTCCTGAAGAAGGGCGGCCCTGTACTGCGCCTGCGCAAGCACACTCTCTTACACGCTCACGCCTGTGCAGTATGGAGCCCCACGTCTTTGGGAGGACACGACTCCCGAAGACTTCCAAATACCCTTTCAGCGAGGGATTGAAACGGGGGGGGGGGGGGCTAGCACAGGATAGAGAGCACCGAGAGAGGAGACGGAAGGCTCTATATGACCCAGAGCCTTCCCTCTCCTTAGGTAAGTATTTGCTTCATTTTTTTTAAATGTGGTTCCCATTCACTTTAATAGCAAAGCCTCCATACATGCTATCGTTACCAAAATTGCTTGGTATGTTAAGGGGAATAGTGGGAACAAGTCAAAAACATTTTTCAAAGACCTCTAGTTTTTGAGAAACTCAAGTTTAAAAATCACTTCAGGTTCCCTTTAGGTATAAATGATTTATTGTTTTGAATCCCAAAACTCGCTGTAATAGACTGACTATGATTTTTTCAAGTACCTCCTAAACCCCACCTAAGTACCCCCAAGCGGTATGGCCAAGTTGAGAATACAGGGCCTAGACTTTACTGCTAGGTTGAGAACTCCTCCCAATTATACTCAGTGTTAATTTACTGAAATCAAGAACTTATTGCCTCCCTTTCCCCCATTTGCAATTTATCCTTCCATGTACATAAGCTTCACCTCCATCTATTTACAAGGTACAGCAGCTCCCACCTTCCTCTATTAGAGCACCTCATGAAAAGGCTGCTCCCTCTATGTTCCACAGCCAGTCTTCATTTAATTAGGACCACCGCTCTCTCCCTGGCTCCCTTGCTGAGGTATCCAAGAAGTTGCCTTGATGTGCTCTTCATAAGGGGGCCCTCACATGAGGCAACCTCCTGCTAGGCTATGGCCTATGTGGCCTATAAGGGGGCCCTCACATGAGACAACCTCCTGCTAGGCTATGGCCTATGTGGCCTATAAGG
Source organism: Hyperolius riggenbachi (assembly GCF_040937935.1). Taxonomy (NCBI): domain Eukaryota; kingdom Metazoa; phylum Chordata; class Amphibia; order Anura; family Hyperoliidae; genus Hyperolius; species Hyperolius riggenbachi. Next base: position 232,238,445 of record NC_090653.1, on the reverse strand, counting down.
GGGCCCTCACATGAGGCAACCTCCTGCTAGGCTATGGCCTATGTGGCCTATAAGGGGGCCCTCACATGAGGCAACCTCCTGCTAGGCTATGGCCTATGTGGCCTATAAGGGGGCCCTCACATGAGGAAACCTCCTGCTAGGCTATGGCCTATGTGGCCTATGCCCATGGGTGCTGCAGTACTGACTGAGGAGGGGAAAGCTCCCGCTGTGATTAGGAGGAGATCTCACTCTCCTGAGGACACACTGCAAAGAGGAAGAGGCACCTACAGCAATGCTAAACATATTAGCACAAGCCCCCAAGTTTTTTTTTTTCATTTAAAATTTTAAATGGGCTTTAAAGACAATAATGCTAGAAGCCTCTATGTCCCTCTCACTACAGGTGCTATGTGTGACTTTTAGAGTCTGAAGTTAGAAGTACATTCCATGTCTCTGCTTTCTATCCCTGTCTTTGCCCTGCCCCCATGTCTCCCAGGCAGTGATAAGTTCTGAAGCTGGTAGTGTGTACAGTATAAGCTGTGATCTGGGCCAGCACCAGCTGGGTGTGACTCTGTAATACCACCAGATAACACCCTATGCAGGCTTTATCTGTTACGGACATTCTCCATCTCTCTGCCTTGTCTGTAAGATAGTCGCCTACTCAGCAGAATCCTGACAGCTCCAAATACTGCAAGTTAGCTCTGAGTGTACCGCCGCATAAGACAAATGTATTACTTTTGTAAGCCAGAATTTTGCAGTAATTAAGGTCAATTAAGACCATACACTGGTTGTTTTTTCCATTGATATCCAGCCAATTCGATCTGTTAGAAATCGATACCCCAACATGCTGGCCCGATCGATCAAACAATCAATACTCGGTCGGTTTTATTGGATATCAATTAGATATCAATCGCTCATGAGGTGGGAGCAGTGACAGTCTGACAGATCGACAGTTCATATTGTTGCACTGCATTGAAAAGTGCAACACTATTGTTAGATTGTGGGATGGGGGGGGCAGGGGTGGAGGAATGGGGAGTGGAGTGGATTACGCACAGAGGTATGTGGATCTAGAATGAACATCAGTCTGTGCTTACCTTGGTAGCTTTGCCTTGGGACAGGTGGGCTTTAAAGGAGAACTGAAGTGAGTAGAATATGGAGGCTGCCATATTTCCTATTAAACAATACCAGTAGCCTGGCAACTCTGCTGAGCTATTTGGCTGCAGTAGTGTCTGAATAACACCAGAAACAAGCATGCAGCTAGTGTTGGGCGAACAGTGTTCGCCACTGTTCGGGTTCTGCAGAACATCACCCTGTTCGGGTGATGTTCGAGTTCGGCCGAACACCTGACGGTGCTCGGCCAAACCGTTCGGCCATATGGCCGAACTAAGAGCGCATGGCCGAACGTTCCCCGAACGTTCGGCTAGCGCTGTGATTGGCCGAACGGGTCACGTGGTTCGGACCCGAACGCGCTCTGATTGGCCGAACTGTCACGTGGTTCGGGTAAATAAATACCCGAACCACGTCATATCTCCGCCATTTGTCTGTGGGTTTAGCTTTGGGTAGGCAGGCAGGGTAGTTCGCGCTCCAGCCACGCTAGCCAGGGTCCCCCCCAGTCATTGTGTGTCACTGCTGGGAACAGTAGTACACCGCTCGTTCAGCCACACTATATAGCATTCTGTGTACTGTTCTGTGTCTGCTGGGAACAGTAGTACACCGCTCGTTCAGCCACACTATATAGCATTCTGTGTACTGTTCTGTGTCTGCTGGGAACAGTAGTACACCGCTCGTTCAGCCACACTATATAGCATTCTGTGTACTGTTCTGTGTCTGCTGGGAACAGTAGTACACCGCTCGTTCAGCCACACTATATAGCATTCTGTGTACTGTTCTGTGTCTGCTGGGAACAGTAGTACACCGCTCGTTCAGCCACACTATATAGCATTCTGTGTACTGTTCTGTGTCTGCTGGGAACAGTGGTACACCGCTCGTTCAGCCACACTATATAGCATTCTGTGTACTGTTCTGTGTCTGCTGGGAACAGTAGTACACCGCTCGTTCAGCCACACTATATAGCATTCTGTGTACTGTTCTGTGTCTGCTGGGAACAGTAGTACACCGCTCGTTCAGCCACACTATATAGCATTCTGTGTACTGTTCTGTGTCTGCTGGGAACAGTAGTACACCGCTCGTTCAGCCACACTATATAGCATTCTGTGTACTGTTCTGTGTCTGCTGGGAACAGTAGTACACCGCTCGTTCAGCCACACTATATAGCATTCTGTGTACTGTTCTGTGTCTGCTGGGAACAGTAGTACACCGCTCGTTCAGCCACACTATATAGCATTCTGTGTACTGTTCTGTGTCTGCTGGGAATAGTGGTACACCGCTCGTTCAGCCACACTATATAGCATTCTGTGTACTGTTCTGTGTCTGCTGGGAACAGTAGTACACCGCTCGTTCAGCCACACTATATAGCATTCTGTGTACTGTTCTGTGTCTGCTGGGAATAGTGGTACACCGCTCGTTCAGCCACACTATATAGCATTCTGTGTACTGTTCTGTGTCTGCTGGGAACAGTAGTACACCGCTCGTTCAGCCACACTATATAGCATTCTGTGTACTGTTCTGTGTCTGCTGGGAACAGTAGTACACCGCTCGTTCAGCCACACTATATAGCATTCTGTGTACTGTTCTGTGTCTGCTGGGAACAGTAGTACACCGCTCGTTCAGCCACACTATATAGCATTCTGTGTACTGTTCTGTGTCTGCTGGGAATAGTGGTACACCGCTCGTTCAGCCACACTATATAGCATTCTGTGTACTGTTCTGTGTCTGCTGGGAACAGTAGTACACCGCTCGTTCAGCCACACTATATAGCATTCTGTGTACTGTTCTGTGTCTGCTGGGAACAGTAGTACACCGCTCGTTCAGCCACACTATATAGCATTCTGTGTACTGTTCTGTGTCTGCTGGGAACAGTAGTACACCGCTCGTTCAGCCACACTATATAGCATTCTGTGTACTGTTCTGTGTCTGCTGGGAACAGTAGTACACCGCTCGTTCAGCCACACTATATAGCATTCTGTGTACTGTTCTGTGTCTGCTGGGAATAGTGGTACACCGCTCGTTCAGCCACACTATATAGCATTCTGTGTACTGTTCTGTGTCTGCTGGGAACAGTAGTACACCGCTCGTTCAGCCACACTATATAGCATTCTGTGTACTGTTCTGTGTCTGCTGGGAACAGTAGTACACCGCTCGTTCAGCCACACTATATAGCATTCTGTGTACTGTTCTGTGTCTGCTGGGAACAGTAGTACACCGCTCGTTCAGCCACACTATATAGCATTCTGTGTACTGTTCTGTGTCTGCTGGGAACAGTAGTACACCGCTCGTTCAGCCACACTATATAGCATTCTGTGTACTGTTCTGTGTCTGCTGGGAACAGTGGTACACCGCTCGTTCAGCCACACTATATAGCATTCTGTGTACTGTTCTGTGTCTGCTGGGAACAGTAGTACACCGCTCGTTCAGCCACACTATATAGCATTCTGTGTACTGTTCTGTGTCTGCTGGGAACAGTAGTACACCGCTCGTTCAGCCACACTATATAGCATTCTGTGTACTGTTCTGTGTCTGCTGGGAATAGTGGTACACCGCTCGTTCAGCCACACTATATAGCATTCTGTGTACTGTTCTGTGTCTGCTGGGAACAGTGGTACACCGCTCGTTCAGCCACACTATATAGCATTCTGTGTACTGTTCTGTGTCTGCTGGGAACAGTAGTACACCGCTCGTTCAGCCACACTATATAGCATTCTGTGTACTGTTCTGTGTCTGCTGGGAACAGTAGTACACCGCTCGTTCAGCCACACTATATAGCATTCTGTGTACTGTTCTGTGTCTGCTGGGAACAGTAGTACACCGCTCGTTCAGCCACACTATATAGCATTCTGTGTACTGTTCTGTGTCTGCTGGGAATAGTGGTACACCGCTCGTTCAGCCACACTATATAGCATTCTGTGTACTGTTCTGTGTCTGCTGGGAATAGTGGTACACCGCTCGTTCGCCACTGTATAGCATTGTGCTTTGTGTCGCTGCTGGGAATAGTGGTACACCGCTCACCCGTCACTGTATAGCATTGTGCTCTGTGTCGCTGCTGGGAATAGTGGTACACCGCTCACCCGTCACTGTATAGCATTGTGCTCTGTGTCGCTGCTGGGAATAGTGGTACTGTATAGCATTTCTGTACTGCCACTGTACTGCTGCCAGTCAGCGTGTACTGTAAGGATAAGTGAAATGAGGAAGAAATCCGGTGAAAGAGGGAGGGGCAAGGGAAGAGGTGTTTCCCCTGACGGTTCACGTACAGGCCACAGGGGAGCACCCAAGAAAACCCACTCAATACCGCCCATGTTGTCCAGGACAACAACCCTCACAAATCCAAAAGAACAGGACCAGATAATTACTTGGATGACCTCTCAAGCGTCCAGCAGTGGGTTAAGCAGCACCAGCACATCACGCACGAGGTCCGAGTCCTCAGCCAGTTACAAGGAGCCAGTGGGCACAAAGCTGACACAACCGGCAGCGACACCACGCACACAACTGCCAGATAACCAGTCCGATGAATTACCTCAGGACACAATGGGGTATTCGCAGGAGCTATTCCCAGCCCAACAAACTTCCACCTTTCAAAGGTCAATGGAGGAACAGCCAGAAATGTTGTGCCTGGATTCACAACCGTTAACTGTGGGAAATGCAACGCGCACTGAAATACAAGGCGAGTCCGAAGAGGACTCGGAAACCCAAATCCCAGAGCAATTTGGGCAGGAGGGGTTGCGATTGCAGGAGGTCGGCCGACAAGATCTGGAAGACGACGTTGGAGTGTGCTGCGCAGAGGTTGTTGTGGGGAGCTCTACTCCACGGCGGTGGCCCACAATGACATATGACGAGTTTGAGGAGATGGAAGAGGAGGGTATGGACAATGTGGACAGAGACCCAGATTTTGTTTGTGAACGAGAACATCGCCGTCGTAGCAGCAGCACAGATGAGTCTGTTGAAGAACACACTGCTGCACGAGTTCGCCTTGTGCCACAAGGTAGGCGGCGCACAATTTCAGGCACCACAAGCGTGGAAGTTCAAGTGAGAGGCAAAAGAGGAGCAAACAGAAATCGCCAGCAAGGAGGCAGGTGCTCCAAAGTCTGGGCTTTCTTTGAAGACTGCACTGAGGATGTTACCATGGCGATTTGCAAGGTGTGCAAGACCCGCCTGAGCAGGGGGAAAAATATTAACAACCTCTCCACCACCAGCATGAGCCGTCACATGCTATCCAAACATCCCACTCTTTGGGCAAACGCGTCAGGACAGGGTACCAGAAACAACACTGCCTCCCTTGGGTTCACCAGACTCACCACCAGACCCGCCTCAGCAGCAGCAGTAGCCCAGCCATTGCGTGGTTCACAACATTCACAAACATCAGACGAGGCTGACACTGTCACTTTCCGGAGTAGTGCTCTTGAGGTCTTCCAGTGTTCATCAAACACAACAACCAACAGCCCTTCCGTGTGCAGCGCTACGGTTCAGTTGTCTGTGTCGGAGATGTTTGAGCGCAAGAGGAAATTGCCAGCAAATGACCCCCGGGCCGTGGCAGTAACAGCCAGCATAGCCAAGCTTCTGGCCTGCGAAATGCTGCCATATCGATTGGTGGAGACAAACAGCTTCAAGGGCATGATGTCAGTGGCCATCCCACGTTACGTGGTTCCCAGCCGCTACCACTTTGCACGCTCTGCAGTGCCTGAGTTGCATGAGCACGTGGTCAGCAAAATAACCCGAAGCTTGAAGAATGCCGTTGCCTGCAAGGTTCACCTCACCACTGACACCTGGACGAGTGCGTTCGGCCAGGGTCGATACATCTCCCTTACCGCGCACTGGGTGAACCTTGTGGAGCCTGGCAGCGATTCCTCACCTGCTACGGCACGGGTGTTGCCCACGCCACAAACAGCTGCACCGCCGTCCCTCCCACTGGATAACAGCAGCACCTACCTCTCTGACTCCTTCTCCTCCAACGCATCTCAAAGCTGTACCTCATCCGGAAACGCTAACCCAGCAGCAGTAGGATCGTGGAAGCAGTGCAGCACAGCTGTTGGCATGCGTCAGCAAGCGTTGCTGAAGCTAATCTGCCTTGGGGATAAGCAGCACACAGGGGAGGAAATTTGGAGGGGAATAAAGGAACAGACGGATTTGTGGCTGGCACCGCTGGACCTGAAACCGGGCATGGTTGTGTGTGATAATGGGAGTAATCTCATTCGCGCTTTAAGGTTGGCTAAGCTGACACACATCCCTTGCCTGGCGCACGTGATGAACCTAGTAGTTCAGCGGTTCCTGAGGACATACCCAGGCGTGCCCGATCTGCTGTTGAAGGTGCGTCGAGTGTCCAAACATTGTAGAAATTCCAGTACTGCTTCGGGGGCACTCGCCAAGATGCAGGAGCGCTTCAATCTCCCCCACCATCGCTTGCTGTGTGATGTCCCTACGCGCTGGAATTCTACGCTGCACATGCTAGCCCGCTTTTGCGAGCAGAAGAGTGCAGTGGTCCAGTACATGACGGCGCAGTACCGAGGCGCATCCGGCCAGCTGCCAAGCTTCTGTGGATCCGATTGGGCCAACATGTTGGACCTCTGCCAAGTCCTCCAAAATTTTGAGCAATCCACGTTGCTTGTGAGCAGTGACAACTCTTCAGTCAGCATTACCATACCACTGCTGTGTTTACTGAAGAGGTCGATGTTAAAAATCAAGGAAACAGCTGTCATGATGCAACTGGGGGAATCTGAAGGAGAAAACGATCAGCGTGATGGTACCAACATCAGGCCATCCGCCTCAGGGAACGCTGGCCCCAGCAGCTATGACGAAGAAGAGGAGGAGGAACAGCTGGAGTTGGAGCAGGAATTTCATGCCACCACTGACGAGGGCCAGAGCGGTGCACGTTGGACTTCCACAATTCAACGCGAATGGTCAGCAGAAGCAGACCAGGAGGAAGGTGACGACTATGATGCATCACAACAACTATCACAACGCTCACAAGAGGATGATGAGGATTCTGGTAGGACTCTGGCACACATGGCTCAATTCATGCTAGACTGCATTGAACGTGACCCACGCATTGTGCGCATTCTGGACAACACCAATTACTGGGTTTATACCCTTCTGGATCCACGGTACAAACACAATGTTCCAAAACTGCTTGAAGAAAGAGTCAGACAGGTCAAAATGGAAGAATACCAGCAGGCCCTTGTGGAGACTTTAGAGAGGAGATTGACATCCTCCCCCTCCTCTAGCCAGTTGTACGCAGACAGACTGACTTCCGCAAACCCAGGACGACCAGGAGGGCAGCAAACAACGCAAGCCGCAGCTAGTACCCAAAAGGGAATGGTATCGGCAGTGTCCTTGGAGTGGGAAAATTTTCTGACACCCATGCAGCCGCAGCCCACTGAACAGCAAGCGTGCAGATCCACCTCCAACACCGATCGCCTGGAGAAGATGGTCAAGGACTACATGTCAGATGGCGTAGCTGTGTCGAACCATCCATCTGCACCCTTCAACTATTGGGTATCGAAGCTAGACACCTGGCACGAACTGGCAATGTACGCAATAGAGGTGCTGGCTTGCCCGGCAGCCAGCGTTATGTCGGAACGCTGTTTCAGTGCTGCCGGAGGCATCGTCACAGATCGGCATATCCGCCTCTCTACAGAAAATGCAGACCGTCTGACTCAAATTAAAATGAATCAATCCTGGATTGGAAATGACTACGCAACACTCCAGGACCCCAACCAAGTAACATGACCAATGAACATCTGGGATGGTGTTGCGTTTCCGGGCCCTGTTTATTGAACCTCTCATCTGTATTACATTTATGACTGCATGGCGGCAAAAAGCATTGCTGCTATATCCGCACGCTTTTTGTCCACATGCAAGGCCTGGGTTGTTGTGTCTCACAAAGCGTGGCCTTCTCCTCCTGCGCCTGCTCCTGTTCCATCACGTCTGCTGCTGCTGGGTTAGCGTTGCCGCGTGGTCCCTGTTTATTGAACCACTTATCTTTATTACATTTATGACTGCATGGCGGTACAAAGCATGCTATCCGCACGCTTCTTGCCCTCATGCAAGGCCTGGGTTGTTGTGTCTCACAAAGCGTGGCCTTCTCCTCCTGCGCCTGCTCCTGTTCCATCACGTCTGCTGCTGCTGGGTTAGCGTTGCCGCGTGGTCCCTGTTTATTGAACCACTTATCTTTATTACATTTATGACTGCATGGCGGTACAAAGCATGCTATCCGCACGCTTCTTGCCCTCATGCAAGGCCTGGGTTGTTGTGTCTCACAAAGCGTGGCCTTCTCCTCCTGCGCCTCCTCCTGTTCCATCACGTCTGCTGCTGCTGGGTTAGCGTTGCCGCGTGGTCCCTGTTTATTGAACCACTTATCTTTATTACATTTATGACTGCATGGCGGTACAAAGCATGCTATCCGCACGCTTCTTGCCCTCATGCAAGGCCTGGGTTGTTGTGTCTCACAAAGCGTGGCCTTCTCCTCCTGCGCCTGCTCCTGTTCCATCACGTCTGCTGCTGCTGGGTTAGCGTTGCCGCGTGGTCCCTGTTTATTGAACCACTTATCTTTATTACATTTATGACTGCATGGCGGTACAAAGCATGATATCCGCACGCTTCTTGCCCTCATGCAAGGCCTGGGTTGTTGTGTCTCACAAAGCGTGGCCTTCTCCTCCTGCGCCTCCTCCTGTTCCATCACGTCTGCTGCTGCTGGGTTAGCGTTGCCGCGTGGTCCCTGTTTATTGAACCACTTATCTTTATTACATTTATGACTGCATGGCGGTACAAAGCATGCTATCCGCACGCTTCTTGCCCTCATGCAAGGCCTGGGTTGTTGTGTCTCACAAAGCGTGGCCTTCTCCTCCTCCTGCGCCACCCTCCTCCTGTTCCATCACGTGTGCTGCTGCTTGGTTAGCGTTACCGGTCCCTTTTCCTGGAACCTCTTATATGTATTACATTTATGACTGCATGCCGACAAAAAACATGTTACCTGTGCAAAGAAAACAGACATTTCCCGCATTTAAAAGACAGTTTTCCCTTTGAAACTTTAAAATCGATTTTCTCAAAAACTATAAGCTCTTTTTGCTAATTTTTTTTTCCTCTTGTACCCACTCCCAAGGTGCACATACCCTGTAAATTTGGGGTATGTAGCATGTAAGGAGGCTTTACAAACCACAAAAGTTCGGGTCCCCATTGACTTCCATTATGTTCGGAGTTCGGGTCGAACACCCGAACATCGCGGCCATGTTCGGCCTGTTCGGCCCGAACCCGAACATCTAGATGTTCGCCCAACACTACATGCAGCTAATCTTGTCAGATCTTACTAAAATGTCAGAAACACCTGATCTGCTGCATACTTGTTCAGGGTCAGACCCGTTTCTAAGGGCCGTGCAGCCCTGCGGCAGCCCTGAGCGCAGACAGCCAAAGGGCGCTGTGAACTCTCCCTCCCTCTCCCCAGGGGACTGCAAAGTAATTAGTTCAGGGAAGCACTGTATACAGCTACACTGACTGGCCAGGAGGGAAGGGGGGCAATCTCCCCCCAGGCCACCTTTCATTCAGTGATTTAGGGCAGGTCTGGTGTCTGGTGTATTTGGGTTTGTTGTAAGGCAATGTGAAACTTGAGGCTAGCTGATAAAAGTGCAATCAGAAGACAGGCAAGCTGGCAAATATACACAGCATGAATGATGCAGAGCTTGCCTGGAGGGTCCGTGGGCAAACATCTGTCTGGTCTCGCCCCATTGTTATTATGACTGCATGTGTGGGTAGGGTGTTATACAAGTTGAAAAGTTTTTGACAGTCCCTAGACTCCAGGAGGGCTGCTTTCTGACTTGTGTGAGGGACTGTCAGTGACAGGAGTCCTATGATAGGCAAGTAGTCTCTGTGTGATGTGCAATACAGATAAGCTCTCTGCTCCATCTCAGGCTATTCTCAATTTCTCTCCACTCCTCTAGTGCACGCAAAAATCGCAATAGCAATCGCTAGCAATTTGTGAGTGTGATTTTGTGAAGCGATTTTCAGAGCTATTTTTAATGAATTGCTCCAAAAAATGCTACACACTGCATGTAGCATTTTTTGGAGCAATTCATTAAAAAAAAACGCTCTGAAAATCGTTTCACAAAATCACACTCACAAATTGCTAGCGATTGCTATTGCGATTTTTGCGTGCACTAGAGGAGTGGAGAGAAATTGAGAATAGCCTGAGATGGAGCAGAGAGCTTATCTGTATTGCACATCACACAGAGGCTACTTGCCTGTAATAGGACTCCTGTCCCTGCCAGTCTCTCACACAAGTCAGAAAGTAGCCCTCCTGGATTCTAGGGACTGTCAAAAACCATTTACTTGTATAACACCTTATCCACACATGCAGTCATAATAACAATGGGGAGAGACCAGACAGATGTTTGCACACGGACCCTCCAGGCAAGCTCTGCATCATTCATGCTGTGTATATTTGCCAGCTTGCCTGTCTTCTGATTGCACTTTTATCAGCTAGCCTCAAGTTTCACATTGCCTTACAACAAACCCGAATACACCAGACACCAGACCTACCCTAAATCACTGAATGAAAGGTGGCCTGGGGGGAGATTGCCCCCCTGCCCCCCTGGCCAGTCTGCCCCTGAACTATACTGGATACCTATACTGGAGGCACCTACCTGGCTAATCTATACCGGGGGCAATTATACTGGGGCACCTATGCCTGGCTACCTATATTGGGGGGACCTATAGCCCACTACCTATACTGAGTGCAACTAGACCTAGCTAACCTATACTGCAGGCACCTATACCTGGCTCCGGCACGGGGGGGGGGGGGGGGGGGGACGGGGAGGGGGCGCAATTTTTACACTCTCGCACTGGGTGCATTTTAGCCTAGAAACTGCCCTGTTCAGGGTCTATGGCTAGTAGTATTATAGGCAGAGGATTGGCAAGATAGCCAGGCAAGTGGTATTGGTTAAGTGGGAATAAATATGGCAGCCTCGATTTTCCCTCTCCTTACAGTTGTCCTTTAAAGGGAACCCAAGATGAAAGGGATATGGAAGATGCCATATTTACTTCCTTTTAAATGATACTAGTTGCCTGGCAATCCTCCTGATCCTGTGCCTCTAATACTTTTAGCCATAGACCCTGAACAAGCATGCAGCAGATCAAGTACTCTGACTCAGGTTTTACTGGATATTACTCATATGCTTGTCTTGTTCCAGAATTTTTAACAGATGCGACTTATGCAGAGCCGGATTAAGGCTAAATGGGGCCCTAAGCAAAGTAACTGATTTGGGCCCCCCCATCATGTCGTAATAGAATCAGAAGATGCAGCTGCACAGCAATATGTCGCACACACCGGGCAGCCGAGCTACTGGTTGCTATGGGCAACAGCACGCTTTCCTCTGTGGGTGCACAATGCAGGGAATAGCAGCGGCAAAATGCAGAGTGAGAGATGAATGGCTGGGACATTTGCACTCAGGGGCTGGGGCACCCCTGTGAAGAGGGCGCCAGATATCACAGCAGCAGCACTTTCCCCCTGCATCTCCAGCCTGGCAATAGCAGAAAGCTCTGGACACCGCCAAACCGAAAGCCGTTCCCCAGACAGAATTACATAACCACCCCCACCACCGAACAACCAATTTCCTCCCAAACTAGACAGCCACCATGCAGCCTCCATCCCAGTGAATACGATAGTCCAGCAGAGAAGGCAGCCGCAGTGGGGGAGAATGACAGCACCAGATGAATCACATTCACCTATTGCGATCCAAGCAATAGAGGTCCCGTCATCCGGAGCCCATCTGTCTCCTCTAGAGTGCTGCCGCTCTGTTACTACTACTATTACTACTTCCTACTTCATGTCTGATCTGAGAATCAGGAAGTTCAGAGCGAGCAGCTGCACTGTAGAAGAGACAGATGGGTTTCAGATGACGGGATCTCTATTGCTTGGATCATGGATAGGTGAGTGAGCGTTTGCCATCTGCTGCTATCATTCTTGCTGCAGCTGTGGTTCTCTGTGGGAAGGGAGGGTGGAGTGGGCAGCGGCAGAGCGCACAGTAGCAGGAGGGGGACCTAGGAGGAGAGCCTGGCTCTGAAGATAATCAGCAGCGCACGGCATCATTTGACAAGACAAGACAAATAACATTTATATCGCGCTTTTCTCCTGGTGGACTCAAAGCGCCAGAGCTGCAGCCACTAGGACGCGCCCTATAGGCAGTAGCAGTGTTAGAGAGACTTGCCTACGGTCTCCTACTGAATAGGTGCTGGCTCACTGAACAGGCAGAGCTGAGATTTGAACCCTGGTCTCCTGTGTCAGCGGCAGAGCCCTTAAAGGGACTCCAAGCAGTGCCTGTGGATATGCCTTTAAGCATACCCACAACTAATTCATTACATCCTCACACCTACCAGCATGATGTTTGTAATTATATCCCCCTGGGTTCCTTATATTTCATTGCATTGTGCTGAATCGAGCTGCCAACTTTGGAGAAAAGTCGTCCTGTGGCCGTGATTTCGATCGTGAAAATATCAAAAACTAAAAGGCATAGAGCAGCTGTTTATATATCATTGGAAAGAGGAGAAAAAGAGCTTTAAAATGATATGCATCTTTCCATAGTTACTGCACTGCTCAGAGTCCCTTTAACCATTATACCATCCAGCCACCGCTGACTTTGGAGAAAAGTCGTCCTGTGGCCGCGATTTCGATCGCGAAAATATCGAAAACTAAAAGGCATAGAGCAGCTGTTTACATATCATTGAAAAGAGGAGAAAGAGAGCTTTAAAATGATATGAATCTTTCCATAGTTACTGCACTGCTCAGAGTCCCTTTAACCATTATACCATCCAGCCACCGCTGACTTTGGAGAAAAGTCATCCTGTGGCCGCGATTTCAATCGCGAAAATATCAAAAACTAAAAGGCATAGAGCAGCCGTTTAGATATCATTGGAAAGAGGAGAAAGAGAGCTTTAAAATGATATGCATATTTCCATAGTTACTGCACTGCTCAGAGTCCCTTTAACCATTATACCATCCAGCCACCTCTGACTTTGGAGATAAGTCGTCCTGTGGCCGCGATTTCGATCGCAAAAATATCGAAAACTAAAAGGCATAGAGCAGCTGTTTATATATCATTGGAAAGAGGAGAAAGAGAGCTTTAAAATGATATGAATCTTTCCATAGCTACTGCACTGCTCAGAGTCCCTTTAACCATTATACCATCCAGCCACCGCTGACTTTGGAGAAAAGTCGTCCTGTGGCCGCGATTTCAATCGCGAAAATATCGAAAACTAAAAGGCATAGAGCAGCCATTTAGATATCATTGGAAAGGGGAGAAAAAGAGCTTTAAAATGATATGCATCTTTCCATAGTTACTGCACTGCTCAGAGTCCCTTTAACCATTATACCATCCAGCCACCGCTGACAGGATGGCAAGGGCTGGTTTATGTGCTAATGGGGCCCCTTTGACTCTGAATGGGGCCCCAAGCGACTGCTTTTGTTGCCTGGTCGGTAATCCGGCCCTGGACTTATGCCAGCAATATCAAGATAACAGTTGTCGGCAATATCAAGATAGCAGTTGACAATGAAAAGATTGAGTGTGTGCACTCTTGTGTGCACTCACCTTCCTCGGCTCTCAGATCGATCGAAATGGTGATTGTAGTCATGAAATTAAATGTCAGATAACCCTCAGCAGAAACACGCTGATAAGCATGAACCAAGTATGGAAAAGCAGACATTAGCATTACGACCAAATCTAGACTGGTTCATGCCATTGTTTTCCCCATAACCATGTATGGCTGCGAAAGTTGGACCCTAAGAAAAGCAGATAGAAGAAAAATCGACTTCCTCGAGTTGTGGTGACGGCGACTGTTGCTACGCATTCAATGGACAGCAAGAATGAGTAACAAAGAAGTATTGGAACGTATAAGACCAGACATGTCACTGGAAGGCAAGATCACCAGACTTAGACTTACATATTTCGGCCACGTGATGTGATCAAATTCCTTAGAGAAAGACCTAATGCTGATCAGTGGCAAAAGGCGACAAGGCCGCCAGAGAACGCGCTGGCTTGACACCATCAAAGCTGACACGGGATTGAGCCTAAGGCAACTGGCAGAAATGGTACAAGATCGGACAGCATGGAGAGAGCTAACCCATAGAATCGCCAGTACTGTGTTTATAAAGTTTTGCATATCTGTGCATTCTACACCTCTTATTTCAGCTACAATTTCCATTGGGGACACTCAAAGCCTGGGGGCCTATCTTGCGAGGGTCATAAAACAAGTGTGGCCATTAAAATCTTTGCACCCACAACAAGTGTAGCCACAAAAACACCTGATCTGAAGGATTTATATGAGGAAGTGAAGTAGTAGTTGGGACCCCCTCACAGCTCTGCCCCCCCCTCCCCCTGCAGTTGCAGGGACTGCTCCCCTGTAGTTATGCCCCTGAGGTACTCTTGCTGCTTCGGGGTGAGTGAGTCTGGGAACTCCTTCATGCTGTACAAATCAGGCCATGTAGCCACACACTGCAAGGGGAAGTTCAGTATTTCTTCAGATACTGAATGTGTTTTCTCAATGAGCAAGAAAACACAACAAATCACCAAGCTATTGCACAAGGAGGGATGTTAAACATGGAGCAAATGGGGATAATGCAATCACTAAAGCCGTTCTGTGACTGATGGAGAAACACAGGAACAGAGGAAGCAGAAATACCAGGTTTACATAAGCTGTATGTTTGATGGCCCATACACACGGCATACATGTGTCTGTAGTTGTGAGGCTGCGACAAACAGACAAGAGACAACAGCATATTTATGGCAGCGACAATTCGAGTTCGTGACAGTTGTACACAGGGGACAACAGAAAGAGTGAAGACACAACGGAAGCTGTCTGCCACAGACTACGTATAGTAGTAGTGCTATGGTAGCGCCTCTGCTGTCTGTAGCAGACTTTCGTACACATCACAGGACACCAACAGACTAAGCAACGGTCTGCAGACAGTCTGCTGATAGTCTTTTATGGAGAAAGGACCGCACTCCAGTGCATGTGTGTGCTGGTGCCGGACTCCCAGGCTGCCCAACAGTAATATAAGAAGAAGAAGTCCGCACACAGGCTCAAGGAACAACCAGTGCTATATTTATTGTCCCATCACATACATGTGCCATACATGTCCGACCTGCAAGGCCGATGATCGTTTTGGGGCCAATCAGGGTCCCCTTTGTCAAGACAGATAGCAGAAAGACATATACGCGTATATGTCTTTCTGCTATCTGCCTTGACAAAGGGGACCCTGAGTGCCCTGAGCTGAGAGGGGGCCCCAACTATTTCTTATGGCACTTGTATGTGATGGGACAATAAATATAGCACTGGTTGTTCCTTGAGCCTGTGTGCGGACTTCTTCTTATATTACTGCTGACAGTCTTTGTCTCTTGCCGCGTCCACACGAACGAACCGTCACACAAACCGATGCTCACCACGTGCCTGTTCAGACATTTGTACACTGTGTGTATTGGCCTTAAAGAGACACTGAAGTGAAAAAAAAATTATGATATTATGATTTGTATGTGTACTACAGCTAAGAAATAAAACATTAAGATCAGATACATCAGTCTAATTGTTTCCAGTACAGGAAGAGTTAAGAAACTCCAGTTGTTATCTCTATGCAAAAAAGCCATTAAGCTCTACGACTTTCAAAGTCGTGGAGAGGGCTGTCTTCTGACTTTTATTATCTCAACTGTTAGTGAACAAATTTCTTTTTCTCTGCCAGAGGAGAGGTCATTAGTTCATAGACTGCTCTGAAAGAATCATTTTGAATGCTGAGTGTTGTGTAATCTGCACATATTATAGAATGATGCAATGTTAGAAAAAACACTATATACCTGAAAATAAAAATATGAGATTTTTTTCTTTGCTGCTAATCTTCTAGTAATTATTCATAGTACACAACCAATTCATTATATCATATATTTTTTTTTCGCTTCAGTGTCTCTTTAAGTGTAACAGCCTTTCCCAAATCTGCAGGTGTTATGTGGTGGATTGACTCCTCGGTCAATATTTGGATCATGCAGTATCAGACAAAGGTCTGGTCAGGCTGGTTCCGTCCAGTGTATGGCCATCTGTATTCTCAACATCTGCTCCAGAATCACCCAAACATGAATTATAGTATAGCTCACCTTTGCCAAAATATATCGCGTCCAAGTATTATTTTGCAGTCTCCAACAAGCTGATCACATGGCTTGCACGTGTTAGCTGTGTCCCTTCGACTGTACGTTTCGCCAACGCTTCCCCGCTGCAAGGGCCATGCAAGTCTTGCATAGTTCACATGATGCGACGCGGTGCGCCTGCGCCGGAAGTATCCAAACCGAGGCAATGCTGGTGCAAAGGCTGCATGATCCATGCTTACTGCACAGAATATGCAGCAATGCAAGTCAATGGGCCACGCAGCAAGGGTGGACGATGGGACTGCGGTGCAATCATTTTTAAAAATCCAATTCAGGTTTGTGTTTATGGATTCCAGGGTAATCCTATCTGAATAACTGTACCCTAGAGTAACTACATTACATCGTCCTTTCTGATGGGCTGAGTTATGGCTATACTAGCTGATGACCCGGCGTTGCCCGGGTATGTATTTGGCTGGTGTTGGCTCCGCCCACTTTTTCTAACCTTAACACACAATTACTCAATAACCTACTGTCCAAGTACACTGCGCCAACCACATATAGTTCTCAAGATCTCAGTAGACAGCAGCTTATGGTGGGTGCGCACACTGGCAGTGTCCCAGGTAATGGATAACAGTATGTCAGAATACCAGTGCGCTC
This sequence comes from Hyperolius riggenbachi, assembly GCF_040937935.1. Taxonomy (NCBI): domain Eukaryota; kingdom Metazoa; phylum Chordata; class Amphibia; order Anura; family Hyperoliidae; genus Hyperolius; species Hyperolius riggenbachi. Next base: position 232,221,592 of record NC_090653.1, on the reverse strand, counting down.
TCCACAAGTATCAGGACCTAAAGAGGGAAACACAAAACTTCCATAGCGTAATACTGTAACTTCAGATGAGCAGCACCTCGACTGACAGGAGCTGGTGTTGTATAGAACCATTAATCATACACATCCAAGCCTGGATTTACATCACAGGAGCCTATAGGCACAAATGTTCTGGCACCATAGACTTCACCCTCTATGAATCTACAAACCCCTTCCGAACCGCACCACAGGTGTGCTGGCAGGCCCAGCTGTCACTCCTCCTTTACTTCCCTTGCCCATCATAGCTATAGGTGTCCCTTAGCCAAACGTACCCTCAGCAATAAATAGCTAGAGGTGCCCCTGACTGAAGGGAGATCTCGTCAGTGGAATGCCAAGAGCATGGTAAATAACCTCTCATTTAAACTCTCATCAGGACTCTGCATAGGTAAGGTGGGAGGGAGGCCGCCTTTCCATCATCAGGCGCCTGTAGGCACGTGCCTACAGTGCCTTATGGTAAATCCAGTCCTGTACACATCCAATATCCTCACACAGTAGGACTGAGGCTCACCGGATTGTTGTCACCTCAGAAAACAAGGTGGATCTAGCACTCTGGCTGCCATCCAGCCGATGTGTGGTAAAGTCAAGGCAAGTTCCACAGATAAAACTTTATTGTACAGGATCCATCCCACACAGATATACAGGCTGATCAGTATGCAATACACTTGCTCTCCAGGGCACTTTTGCTGAAAACACTGCGGCATCCCGCTGGTGAATGATTTCCCCAGATAGCTCCGTATCGGTGTTGTGTCTGATTGCACTGCCTGTGGATTTGCGCTGCCCCGCATGCGCAGTAGGAGACTGTGCGCCACAGTTCCTATTTAATTATGCTGCTGATGGTAAAATACTAAATATCTCCGCTTCTTCACATCCTACACTCCCCAAATTGTCAGGGTAGGGAGGGGACCCCCCGAACTACCTCTATGCCAAATTGCAGCCCCCGAGACCCACTGTTTCCCGAGATAGGTTTCTCTAATCTATCTCCTGAACCAGCGAGGCTCGGGGCTGCAATTTGGCATAGAGGTCGTTCGGGGGATCCTCACGCTACCCTGAAAATTTGGTGAGTGTATGATGTGTGGAAGCGGAGATATTTATTATCTTACCATCAGCAGCATAATTCACTTCACACTGCACATACGTGCTACTCAGTGTGGAAGGGAGCTTCCGGGCAGCGCAATCAGACATTACACCGGCATGAATGTTCGTTTCCTAGTCGGATGATGTCAGCACGCACTGGCTCCGCCCTACGCGTTTCGTCCAATATGACTCATCAGGGGCTAACGGAGCCAGCGCATAGCAGGCTAATTTAAAGGCAGCGCTGGGTGGAGAGGACGCTCCTCCCAGACCAATAGAACAGCGGCAATTGCGGAGGGCGGAACTATAGATCGACAGCGTGTTAGCATATTAAAAGCATTGAAGCCGACTGCATAAGTTTCCATTCATCACATTGCTGTCAGCTTCATGCTCACATACAAATGCAAGAATTCAAACTACCCCAAATCCAAACTACCCCAAACTAGTGCATAGAGGCACCTAAATGGAAAATAAACAGTCCATATACAAATGCTGGGCACATAATTTACAAAATACCTTAGATCAAGGCTGCTAAATAAGCTAAAAATTATACTGAGATTACAACAAGAGCAAATAAATGTGAAAAGGAAAAGTCCATAAAACGTCATACATTAGCAGATGGCTCATTCTCATTATCAACGCAATAAATACAATAAAATATGCGAATACTGCATGTGCGAAGGACACACACACACACATAATCATGTATATATACGTCCCCCCCGATGTACAGACCCAAGCGGGTCAATAAAAGCAAAAGAAACCCACCCAATTAGGATGTGCAAAACACATCACACATACACATATTAGGCAGGTTAGATGAACCCCACCGGCCCCTTCACATTACCAACAGAGAGCATAGTCTACATGTAGAGCAATAAATAGATATAGAGAAGATCATGCCTGCCTGTTAATCATTAGAAATGTGGCAGTTGAGGTCAAACAGGGATTGAATATTGAATTTTTGACCTCAAGTGCTTCATTTCTAATGATTATTTGCTCTTGTTGCTCATGTATTTGCTCTTGTTGTAATCTCAGCATCATTTTTAGCTTATTTAGCAGCCTTGATCTAAGGTATTTTGTAAATTATGTGCCCAGCATTTGTATATGGACTGTTTATTTTACAGTTAGGTGCCTCTATGCACTAGTTTGGGGTAGTTTGGATCAGTATTAGCTGCTGTTAGAGATGAGCGTAATGACGTAATTACGATTTCGCGAAATTTCACGTAATTAGTGTAATTACGATTATGGCCGTAAGTACATAATCGTAATGAAGAAGGATTTCGCGAAATTTCGCGTAAGCGTAATTTTTCGCGTAAATTTCGCATTACATTGGGTATTACGAAATTAATGCGTATGGCCATGCTCCCAAGCAGAAAAGTTGACGCATGGATCAATGTTAGGTAGCCGCCAACTTTAAGGGTTAATAGCAAAGCCCACTTAAATGCTGAGAGCCTCAAATTTTGAGAATATATTAAGGAGATCAGGAGGAATAAGAGGAAAATTTTTTTTTTCAAAAAGACATTATAGTTTTTGAGAAAATCGATGTTAAAGTTTCAAAGTAAAAATGTATACATTTAAAGAGACACTGAAGCGAGACTAAATCTCGCTTCAGCTCTCATATATAGCAGGGGCATGTGTGCCCCTGCTAAAACGCCGCTATCCCGCGGCTAAACGGGGGTCCCTTCACCCCCAACCCACCCCCCGCAAAAGTTGGTCGGAAAATGGTCGCTGGTAATATTCTTCCTGGAGGCAGGGCTAACGGCTGCAGCCCTGCCTCCAGTCGCGTCTATCAGACGCGCATCGCCGCCTCTCCTCCGCCCCTCTCAGTGAAGGAAGACTGAGAGGGGCGGGGGAGAGGCAGAGATACGTGCTGACAGACGCGCGTGGGGCAGGGCTGCGGCGGTTAGCCCTGCCCCAACCAGGAAGCGCTCCCCCGCATTACGGAGGGGGTTTGGGGGGACAGGGACCCCCGTTAAGCCGCGGGACAGCGGCGTTTTAGCAGGGGCACACGTGCCCCTGCTATATATGAGGTCTGAAGCGAGATCTATTCTCGCTTCAGACTCTCTTTAAAAACCCGCCGACTTTAACGGTTAATAGCAAAGCCTGCTTAAAGTTTAGGAACACCAAATTCCTAGGGTATATTAAGGGGATCAGTGGGAATAAGAGGAAAATTTTTTTTTTCAAAAAGACCTTATAGTTTTTGAGAAAATCGATTTTTAAGTTTCAAGGGCAAAAATGTCTTTTAAATGCGGAAAATGTCAGGTTTTTTTGCACAGGTAACAATAGTGTATTATTTTCATAGATTCCCCCAAGTGGGAAGAGTTTTACTTACTTCGTTCTGAGTGTGGGAAATATAAAAAAAAACGACGTGGGGCCCCCCTCCCAGACCTCTTTAACCCCTTGTCCCCCATGCAGGCTGGGATAGCCAGAATGCGGAGCACCGGCCGCGTGGGGCTCCGCACCCTGACTATACCAGCCCGCATGGCCCATGGATTGGGGGGTCTCGGAAGGGGAGGGGCAGCCAAGCTTTCCCCTCCCCCTCCGAACCCTTGTCTAATCCAAGGACAAGGGGCTCTTCTCCACCTCCGATGGGCGGTGGAGGTGGAGGCCGCGATTTCCTGGGGGGGGGGTTCATGGTGGAATCTGGGATCCCCCAGATGCCCACCCCCCCTCCCAGGAGAAATGAGTATAGAGGTACTTGTACCCCTTACCCATTTCCTTTAAGAGTTAAAAGTAAATAAACACACAAACACTTAGAAAAAGTATTTTAATTGAACAAAAAACATAACCACTAAAAAAGTCCTTTAATATTCTTAATTAACCATTAATACTTACCTGTCCCTTTAAATAAATGATCCCACGCAATATCCTCGGAAGTTTTCTCAAAAACTATAAGGTCTTTTTGAAAAAAAAAAATTTCCTCTTATTCCTCCTGATCTCCTTAATATATTCTCCAAATTTGAGGCTCTTAGCATTTAAGGGGGCTTTGCTATTAACCCTTAAAGTCGGCGGCTTTTTTATATTATACGGAGCGTTACGGTTTAACGCGAAATTACGGTAGCGTTTAATGTGAAATTCCGGCATGAACGAAACACGAAATTACGCGTTGAAAATTACGCTTACGGTATTTTCAATTATGATTTTAATGGCAATTACGCTATTGTAATTTCGCATCGTAATCGCAAATTTCGCATGCGTAATTATAGTAATGCAAAATTAAGAAAATTTCGGCTCAACTCTAGCTGCTGTACAATTCTTGCATTTGTATGTGAGCATGAAGCCGACAACAATGTGATGTTTGGAAACTTCTGCAGTCGGCTTCAATGCTTTTAATATGCTAACGTTGATCTATAGGGCAGTTCCGCAATTGCCTCTGTCCTATTGGTCCGGGAGGAGCATCTTCTCCACCCAGCTCTGCTTCTATATTAGCCTACCGTGCGCTGGCTCCGTTAGCCCCTGATGAGTCCTATTGAACAAAACGCGTAGGGCGGAGGCAGTGCACGCTGACGTCATCCAACTAGGAAATTAACGTTCATGCCGGTCAGGAACTATCTGGGGAAATAGCCAGCGGGACGCCGCAGTGTTTTCAGCAAACGTGCCCTGGAGAGCAAGCGTGTTGCATACTCATCAGTCTGTATATCTGTGTGGGATGGATCCCGTGTAAGCAAGTTTTATCTGTAGAACCTGCCTTGACTTTATCAGACATCGGCTGGATGACAGTCAGAGCGCTAGATCCACCTGGATTCTGAGGTGGCAACATTCCGGTGAGCCTCAGTCCTACTGTTTGAGGATGTTGGATGTGTATGATTAATGGTTCTATATAACACCAGCTCCTGTCAGTCAAGGATGCTGCTGCTCATCTGAAGTTACAGTATTACGCTATGGAAGTTTTGTGTTTCCCTCTTTCGGTCCTGATACTTCTGGAGAGCGCACTGGTATTCTGACATACTGTTACTCAATGACCTAGTTTATGAGCTTTGCGGTCTTTGGCATCAATAATTTGCATTGAAATGAAACAAATCTGATTGGCTGTGGCTCCACCCCCTTTTCTGAATTTGAACCCCAGTCACCCACAGACCAATTGTATCAGGTTTAAGGGCCTGTTCAGACTATGCGCGTTCCTAGTCGTTTTCAGGGAATGCGTACGGGTACCAAAAACGCATAGAAACGGCTCCTAATGCTTTTGAATGGGCTAGTTCACATGTATGCGTATGAGACGCATACGTTTCTCATCCGCATTGCTGCACGCAGTTCTGTGCGTCACGCATAGAAACGGACGCAATGAAAGTCTATGGACGCGTATCAAAAACGTGTACTATTGCGTTTTTAGCGTCCGTTTTCCTCTGCGGTTCCCATAATTCTTTTTTTTCCCCTGGGTCACGTGTGTGTGCAAAACGCAATAGAATACGCATTAGAACGCAAGAAAAACGCATGCGTTTTTCAACTTGCGTTTCTTTGATTTTAAACGCATTCTTCATACGCAGATAGTCTGAACAGGCCCTAAGTCTTGTGCCATTAACAGTGCAAAAATGGCAGCAATTAAATATTCCTCCTTGAAATCAATAGGTGAATTTTGATTGGCTTTTGTAGGCTCCACCCAGGGGCGTAGCAATAGGGGGTGCAGAGGTAGCGACCGCATCGGGGCCCTTGGGCGTTTTAGGGGACTTATAGTACATGGACAGTGGGTGGTCCCAGCTTACAGTTAACTTGATTCCTCTAATGTTTTCTGTGTTTTGTTGCAGACACCCTAACCTTTGAACATGGCGTCTCTCATCAAACTCTGTCCCTTCTACACCCGGGACCCCTCGGTGTTCCTGCGGGCAGCCCATCCCATGATCCTGCGTAGTGCAGAGCGCTGTCCAGTCTTGGTGTCACGCGCTCTCTCCACAACTGCATCTAATCAGCAGAGGGCCAAAGACACAACGCCCCCTACTGGAGGTAAGTAATTGCGTTGCTAATGAGGGGCTGCGGGAAGCAGGGAAAGGCATGGGCAATACTTCATAAGAGCTTCTGACTGTTGTTGGCAAGGCATATTTACCTGAAGAAGTGGCTCTAGGCCACGAAACGCGTTGTTGTTTGTCCTTGTTATTGAACAGTTGTCTTCATTGCAGGTAAGCCAATGCCTACCTTCTTTTTAAATTGTTTATCATTATTTTATACATTTCTGCATACCTCTGTTTCCTTGTTACTAATTATATTATTGAGAGCTGTAAATTACGGCTTGTTTACCTTATTTTTATTGTAAGCTCACTTTTATTTTATAGTATAGGCGTCCGCAGAAAATTTTCCAGGGGGGGGGCAAAAAGTGCGCGCGCCGCGCCGCAAATCTGGGTCGGTGTTGCGCCAAAAAATGGAGCTAGCCGAAAAATGGGTGTGGTCATGAACCAGAATGTGGGTGTGGTCGTGGGTGGAGACAAGTTTACATGAACTAAGCAATGGTGGGACATTAGATTAGGACAGTGGTGGCGAACCTTTTGGAGGTCGAGTGTCCAAACTGCAAAGTCACTTTACTATCACAAAGTGCCAACAGCAATTTAAACTAAATACAAACGTTTTAACTCATACATGAACATTATGGAAAATTAAGTTGAAAATAAACTGTGAAGATAAACAATTTCATCCATCGTACACCTGAAAAAATTATTCATTTTTTTTTTGAACCTCCCAGTTTCATTTTCTGTTTTAAAAAGCGGAAAAAGTAGGTTTAATGCTATTGTCTCATATGATGATGATTCAGCTTTTTCCATAGTCTCGCAGTTAGCAATCATGTGACCCCCAACAAGACAAATTCAGCAATCATGAGGCCCCCCCCATCAAGACAAATTCAGCAATCATGAGGCCCCCAACATGACCAACTCAGCAATCATGAGGCCCCCAACAAGACAAATTCAGCAATCATGAGGCCCCCAACAAGACAAATTCAGCAATCATGAGGCCCCCAACAAGACAAATTCAGCAAATTTGAGGCCCCCAACAAATCATGAGGCCCCCAACAAGACAAAGTCGGTAACCATGAGGCACACAACAAGACAAATTCAGCAGTCATGAGGCACATAAATAGACAGCTTTTCACATAATTAGGCAGAATGCCCCCTTAACCTGCTGGGCGGTCTGGACGAGCTCAGCTCGTCCAGTACCGCCGGAGCCTGCCGCTCAGGCCCTGCTGGGCCGATTTTCTTCAAATAAAGAGCAGCACACGCAGCCGGCACTTTGCCAGCCGCGTGTGCTGCCTGATCGCCGCCGCTCTGCGGCGATCCGCCGCGAGCAGCGGCGAAAGAGGGTCCCCCCAGCCGCCTGAGCCCAGCGTAGCCGGAACAAAAAGTTCCGGCCAGCGCTAAGGGCTGGATCGGAGGCGGCTGACGTCAGGACGTCGGCTGACGTCCATGACGTCACTCCGCTCGTCGCTATGGCGACGAGGGAAGCAAAACAAGGAAGGCCGCTCATTGCGGCCTTCCTTGTTTATTCTGGGCGCCGGAGGCGATCGGAAGAACGCCTCCGGAGCGCCCTCTAGTGGGCTTTCATGCAGCCAACTTTCAGTTGGCTGCATGAAATAGTTTTTTTTTTATTAAAAAAAAACCCTCCCGCAGCCTCCCTGGCGATCTTATCAGAACGCCAGGCAGGTTAATATGTAGACACCTCTCACCTGGCAGCAGTTCCCCAAAATACACTCAATCTGACAGCAGTGGTTCCCCAAAAATAGGTAGCCCCAGGTCTATAGGTGTCCCCAGAATAGGTGGCCAGCGGTATAGATGTCCCCAGTACTGGTAGCCAGGGGTAGAGATGTCCCCAGAACAGGTAGCCAGGGGTATATGTGCCCAGTATATGTAGTCAGGGGTATATGTGCCCAGTATATGTAGGCAGGGGTATATGTGCCCAGTATATATAGGCAGGGGTATATGTCCCCAGTATATGTAGGCGGGGGTATATGTCCCAGTATATGTAGGCAGGGGTATATGTCCCAGTATATGTAGCCAGGGGGATATGTCCCAGTATATGTAGCCAGGGGGATATGTCCCAGTATATGTAGGCAGGGGGTATATGTCCCAGTATATGTAGGCAGGGGGTATATGTCCCAGTATATGTAGCCAGGGAGATATGTCCCAGTATATGTAGCCAGGGGGATATATCCCAGTATATGTAGGCAGGGGTATATGTCCCAGTATATGTAGGCAGGGGTATATGTCCCAGTATATGTAGCCAGGGGGATATGTCCCAGTATATGTAGCCAGGGGGATATATCCCAGTATATGTAGGCAGGGGTATATGTCCCAGTATATGTAGGCAGGGGTATATGTCCCAGTATATGCAGCCAGGGGGATATGTCCCAGTATATGTAGCCAGGGGGATATGTCCCAGTATATGTAGGCAGGGGGTATATGTCCCAGTATATGTAGGCAGGGGGTATATATCCCAGTATATATAGCCAGGGGGATATGTCCCAGTATATGTAGGCAGGGGTATATGTCCCCAGAAAAAGTAGCCAGGGGGATATGTCCCAGTATATGTAGGCAGGGGTATATGTCCCAGTATATGTAGGCAGGGGTATATGTCCCAGTATATGTAGGCAGGGGTATATGTCCCAGTATATGTAGCCAGGGGGATATGTCCCAGTATATGTAGCCAGGGGGATATGTCCCAGTATATGTAGGCAGGGGGTATATGTCCCAGTATATGTAGGCAGGGGGTATATGTCCCAGTATATGTAGGCAGGGGGTATATGTCCCAGTATATGTAGGCAGGGGGTATATGTCCCAGTATATGTAGCCAGGGGGTATATGTCCCAGTATATGTAGCCAGGGGGATATGTCCCAGTATATGTAGGCAGGGGTATATGTCCCAGTTTATGTAGTCAGTGGGTATATGTCCCAGTATATGTAGCCAGGTGGATATGTCCCAGTATATGTAGCCAGGGGGATATGTCCCAGTATATGTAGGCAGGGGTATATGTCCCAGTATATGTAGCCAGGGAGATATGTCCCAGTATATGTAGCCAGGGGTATATGTCCCCAGAAAAAGTGGCCATGTGTGCCCCAGCAGGAGGGGAGCAGCGCAGAGAAGAGGGAGAGCTATGGGCACTCACCTTAGGGGGCTCTCCCTCCCTCTCTCGCTCTCCCCTCCGGAGTCCGGAATGAAGTGTGCAGCGGCTGGACAGCGGGCGGAACTTACCTCCTCTCGTCGCACGCGCCGGATGGATTAGCCGCTACTCTGGTCTGATCCAGACCAGAGTGCGGCACCAGAACTTCCTGCGCAGGAGCGAGACGAGGTAAGTTCCGCCCGCTGCCCACTTCATTCCGGAAGGGACAGCGAGGTAGAGAGAGCCCCCTAAGGTGAGGGAAGGGGGGGGGAGGGAAGGGGGGGAGACGTCCGCCCTTCCCCACTGTGCCCATAGCTCTCTCTCTTCTCTGCGCTGCTCCCCTCCTTCTGGCTGCACGGGCACGCGGCCAGGGGGGGGGGGGGAGCAGCGGGCGGCCAGGCTCGGGCGGATGCCCGGTTTTGCCGTATGTGCGGACGCCCATCCCAGTATATGTAGCCAGGGGGCTATGTCCCAGCATATGTAGGCAGGGGTATATGTCCCAGTATATGTAGGCAGGGGGTATATGTCCCAGTATATGTAGCCAGGGGGATATGTCTCAGTATATGTAGCCAGGGGGATATGTCCCAGTATATGTAGGCAGGGGTATATGTCCCAGTATATGTAGCCAGGGGGATATGTCTCAGTATATGTAGCCAGGGGGATATGTCCCAGTATATGTAGCCAGGGGGATATGTCTCAGTATATGTAGCCAGGGGTATATGTCCCCAGAAAAAGTGGCCATGTGTGCCCCAGCAGGAGGGGAGCAGCGCAGAGAAGAGGGAGAGCTATGGGCACTCACCTTAGGGGGCTTTCCCTCCCTCTCTCGCTCTCCCCTCCGGAGTCCGGAATGAAGTGTGCAGCGGCTGGGCAGCGGGCGGAACTTACCTCCTCTCGTCGCACGCGCCGGATGGATTAGCCGCTACCCTGGTCTGATCCAGACCAGAGTGCGGCACCAGAACTTCCGGCGCAGGAGTGAGACGAGTTAAGTTCCGCCCGCTGCCCACTTCATTCCGGAGGGGAAAGCGAGGGAGAGAGAGCCCCCTAAGGTGAGGGAAGGGGGGGGAGACATCTGCCCTTTCCCACTGTGCCCATAGCTCTCTCTCTTCTCTGCGCTGCTCCCCTCCTTCTGGCTGCACGGGCACGCGGCCAGGGGGGGGGGCAGCGGGCGGCCAGGCTCGGGCAGATGCCCGGTTTTGCCGTATGTGCGGACGCCCATGATGGGCACTCGCCTTAGGGGGCTCTCCCTCCCTCTCTCGCTCTCTCCTCCGGAGTCCGGAATGAAGTGTGCAGCGGCTGGGCAGCGGGCGGAACTTACCTCCTCTCGTCGCACGCGCCGGATGGATTCGCCGCTACTCTGGTCTGATCCAGACCAGAGTGCGGCACCAGAACTTCCGGCGCAGGAGCGAGACGAGGTAAGTTCCGCCCGCTGCCCACTTTATTCCGGAGGGGACAGCGAGGGAGAGAGAGCCCCCTAAGGTGAGGGAAGGGGGGGGGAGACGTCCGCCCTTCCCCACTGTGCCCATAGCTCTCTCTCTTCTCTGCGCTGCTCCCCTCCTTCTGGCTGCACGGGCACGCGGCCAGGGGGGGGCAGCGGGCGGCCAGGCTCGGGCAGATGCCCGGTTTTGCCGTATGTGCGGACGCCCATGAGTGTACATTTTTGTTATAAATTCATCTATCTCTTCATTGGGTTTATTGTGTAAATCTACTGTATGTTATAATAGTTACAATCATTTTAAGTATGGTAGAGGTGTCTAAAAATGGCAAAAATATTTTAAATATAAAAAAGGAGTGTAAATTTCTTTTGTCTAGCAACAATCCAATAATATAGTATTAATACAAACTTTGGGGCTCTGCGACAATGTGTTTGTTAGGATATAGGAACTTGCTCAGGCTTTTTGTGAAATCTGTTGAATCAGACTGTTCATGAATGCATCTCCCTTTTAGAGTTTCTGGACCAATCAGATATGTTTTATATTATACATTTACTTATCCTTTATAGCAGTGGTCCTCAAACTAATGCCTGCGGGCCGAATGTGGCCCCCGAGGGTTTTTTTTACCAGCTCCCCACACACAAAATGTATTATAGATGCAGCCAGCTACATCTTTAAATATTGGTGGTCTGCATATAGAATGAAGCCAGAAAGCAGTAATTCGCTGGTTTCCAATCAAATTCCACATCAGGTGACACTGTTGTCCAATTGGACTGAAGGCTGTCACCTTAGTATGCATCACTGTCTGGCCAGCAAAAACTTCTATGTACACTCCGGCCCCCCAGCAGTCTGAAGTATGTTGACCCGGCCCTCGACCCAAAACATTTGGGGACCCTTGCTTTATAGTATGGTGTATATCGCACCTGCTGGTTTTGCGTACATGGTTACATCTGTGAAAAGAATATATATATGTTAACTATAGTTAATCACAGCTATGACTTAGTTGTGTTAAACCTATTTTTAAACAAAGTATACTAAAAGAGGAACTGTAAACAAGGATTGAATTTCATCACAATCAGCAGGTGATACCCCCTTTTCCACAAGAAATCTTTACCTTTTCTGGAATAGATCAACAAGGGGGATCTGTATTGCTGATATTGTGGTAAAACCCCTCCCACAGTGTGATGTCAGAGCCTTGTTGCATTGCAGGAAATAACGTCCGTTATTCATCGGATGTATATATGGCGAATATCAATCATTTCTTGGTCTCTATTTTATTTTTCACTTCTCACTTTGCAATGTACTGGTGTATTTGTTTCCCATTTTTGCTAAAGTTCTTCTTTAATGTTTATGTTTCAGTCTCCTCTGGAGCCTCCAACAGGCGTACCTTGGTGCAGGCAGCTCCACAAGCCGCTACTGCCAGCACCAAGTGTCCCTTCATCGAGACAGAGATGGAGAAAGGAGAGGGCGTTATTGTCCAGAAGGCTGGACCTGAAGTGCAGGAGGACCTTAAAGGCTTCAAAACTGGTATGTGTTATCTACAGCTCCCAGCTATCCATGTTCTGGAGGAAAGGTCCATAATTTGTATGCTTACACTGCAAAAACAAACTCCATCATTATAGGTGTAATGTGTCTTGGTAGTCTTCTGACTTCAGGAAGCCTAGTGGAATGAGGGACTAGTAATAAAATGGATACAAATATAATTCAGTGGATTGCTGTGCCATCTCCAATATTTGCCTTGGATTGAACCAACCTGCAATCTGCATGAGAGCCCAAGATCGGGCAGAAAGGTCCTCCTAGACCTGTGAAGACCCTAGAATACACTCAAACCCTCAGAGTGTATTTGATTTTCTTTGTGTAGAAGTTCCTATATTAGCTGTGTCCAAATAGGTGATTTTGAAGGTAGTTGGCTAGGAACACGGTGGCGTAGTGGTTAGCGCTCTCGCCTTGCAGCACTGGGTCCCCGGGTTTGAATCCCAGCCAGGGCACTATCTGCAAGGAGTTTGTATGTTTTCCCTGTGTCTGCAAGGGTTTCCTCCGGGCACTCTAGTTTGATAATGATACAACTGTGTTTCCTAGATGTTCTTAGTTCTCTCCTGTATGAAGTCCAGTCAAGCCTGAAGAAGAGGTTCCTTGGAACTCCTGTGAAAAAAGTGAACCTTGGAACTGGTGCTCCTCTCATCCCAACTCATCTGATCAAAGAAAACATGCAAGGTACTGAATTCCTCCAAAGGTTTGTGGCAGGCCAAACACACACAGTTACAATCTTTGTGTCCAAAAACAATCATCAGTATAATGCCAAACAAGAATGGAAAATATACAGGAGAGGCGGCAACTCTGGCTGCTGTTCACAGCATTCTATTGTGTAGTGCTAATAATGTACAGAGTACAAAACTCAAAATGAACGTGCTGCACAAAATCTGACCCCATAGCAGCTCACCCTGTGGCTGTGCACTGATGGTGCAGGTAAGCAGATGTTACGCAAATGCATTACGCAAATAGACTATACAGGGTGGGAGGAGGCGCCCCAGTGTGAGTGTAAACTATTCATTTGGGAGTTAATAAGGAACAGTCTTACCATGCTACAGAGACACTGTGTTAAAGACACTCAGGGGTGTAGAAATAGGGGGTGCAGGGGTAGCAACTGCATCGGGGCCCTTGGGCCAGAGGAGCCACGAAGGGCCCTCCCTCAACTACAGTATTAGCTCTCTATTGGTCCTGTACTGGTAATAATCACTTCTATAGATACTTTGAATAGTGGTAATGATTAACAAACTGTTCCCCATCCCCTTCTTGCACCTCTGACACTGTAGTTGCCATTGGCAGGTTTTGGTGCGCCGTATCAATTGTTATGTATAGAGTGCTTGGGGGGCCCCATTGTAAAACTTGCATCGGGGCCCACAGCTCCTTAGCTATGTCACTGAGACACTGCTGTGTTATTAATGTGAAGAAGCTGGTGAAACCCATGAAACGCTTTGTTTGTTTTTGGTGTCCAATAAATTAAACAAAGCGTTTTTTGGGCTTCGCCCGCTTCTTCAGGTTAAAAAAAACAGTGGCCCATATGCAATTAATTTTTTCACCTAAGTTATCTCCCAGAAGACAATTTTCATCTTCTCTTTAAACTAAATTTTCAGCAATTTACAAATTTATTTTGAATATTTTTTTTGCTTGCTGGTGGCTAAAAAGGCATTTTATGACAAGCACTGTAAATATCACCTAGGAGAAAACTAAGGAGAAAAAGTGAATTGCATATGTGCCTGTGTCTTTAAAGGATACCAGATGCAAACTTAGTGGGAAAAACGGGGGGAGCAGGCGTTCTCCTATCTGCCCCTCTAATCCTACCTAAATGCCTCCCAGCAGCCACTTCCGAGTTGCCGAGTCAGGCTTTACTGCGCAGGCGTTGTCCCAGCTGCACACTGCCGTGGCCGCTAGCGCACTGCGCATGATGTCATGACTATGAGCATGACTTCACTACTATGCGCATGATGTCCCCTTCTAAATGGGAGTCTCTTCCCAACAAGGCTCCCATTGGTTTTTAGTCCTCCTCTTCATTTCTCTGCTGGCCTGTTCTGCTGCCACCGTGAACATGTTGAAGTTCATACTGCTCCTTTTGGCAGTTGGCACTACGGGAAGACATGCCACTACCATTTTACCTTTCCATACTTCTGGTGACCGGAAGTGGTGGGATGGATAACTCTGAAAGGACCACTCCAGTGAAAAAAGTAAGTAGTTATATCTTGACAGAACCAACAGGTTTTGGACCAGTCCATCTCCTCATGTGGGACTCTCTGAGTTTCCTTTGTTTTCAAAAGCATTTCCTGAATGGCAGTTGCTAAGTCTAACTGCCAAAATAGGGTGCAAGTCAGTAGGGAGGCTGGCTGGTATCTTATTATTTTGGTAGTTAAACTTCCCTACAGGAAATGCTTTTGAAAACAAAGAAAACCCTGAGCATCCTGCCATGAGTATATGGACTAGTCCAAAACCTGTTGGTTGTGTCAGATTTTAACTGCATACTTTTTTCGCTTGAGTTGTCCTTTAAGATACAGAACACACTTGCCAAAGACACCAAGAAAGTGAAGTAAAAGAGTACCAGGAGTAGTGGGAACCTTCCTGGGTAGGTGGATATTAGCGATGATCTGTTTTCTCCATAATTTATTTTCTTCTAATTTAATCCATCACCTGCATTACCTGCTACTCTATCTGTGAAGATTCTCATACATGAATATATGTATTATTTTGGCCACTTCCTACAGTCGTTGTCCATCCAGTTGATGCTTTATTGTCTCCTGACAGGTGGAGCTGCTTTTGAATACGATGAGTTCTTCAGCCGGAGGATTGAGGAGAAGAAACAGGACCACACATATAGGGTGTTTAAAACAGTGAACCGCAGGGCTGAAGCCTTCCCATTCGCTGAGGATTACTCTGACCTCCAGAGCAGTAAGAAGGAAGTATCCATCTGGTGCAGCAATGACTACCTGGGCATGAGCCGGCACCCAAAGGTGCTGGAAGCTATTTCGTGAGTATTTCCTCTAACCTGATAAAGAGCACCTGTTACCAATATACACTCGCCTAAAGGATTATTAGGAACACCATACTAGTACGGTGTTTGACCCCCTTTCGCCTTCAGAACTGCCTTAATTCTACGTGGCATTGATTCAACAAGATGCTGAAAGCATTCTTTAGAAATGTTGGCCCATATTGATAGGATAGCATCTTGCAGTTGATGGAGATTTGTGGGATCCACATCCAAGGCAGGAAGCTCCCGTTCCATCACATCCCAAAGATGCTCTATTGGGTTGAGATCTGATGAGGGTCTGACGGACCCGTCGTTGGCGGCCGTCGTGCGTGTGTACGCACTTTTAGTGCGCTATTGTGTTTTGGTGTATAAGCTAATATTGTTTCACTTTGCGTACCACCGTATCTTGAGTGCACTTAAAGATATTACTCATTGTCTGTACCTTGCCAGTGTGAATAAAGGTTAAGATCTACACCTGTAATGCCTAATACACACCATACAATTTCCCTTCAGATAGATATAAACCAGCTTCGTAGTGTGCAGAAAATGTAGAATGCAGGAGAAACAAATATTTATAACACTTCATGGCTAATGTCTCTTTTGGATAATACACATTAACCAAGCAGCTTGGGTTGACCCAAAACCACAAGGATAGTATAGGTAACTAAAAGAGACCAAAAAGCCCTCCTACTAAAAAGCAGTTCTTAGTGATTTTTGCCTTCCTAAAACCGAAGGATTTTGCGATAATTCAGTTTTAAGTGAACATCTGTGGTTACCCACAAGGCACCGCTACTGAATATGCAAATTATCTCTTTATGCCCCTGAAGCCAGGCTTACATCTAGAACCGCTGGTGTCTACCAAAAGTCCTAAACAGGCTGTCTGCATGTGGGGTTGTTGTGGCTCTGTAAAATTTAAAGCTATAAGCTTGCTAGACAGCAGCGGTTCTGGATGCAAGCCTGGCTTCAGGGGCATAAAGAGATCATTAGCTTATTCAGTAGCGGTGCTTTGTGGGTAACCACAGATGTTCACTTAAAACTAAATTATCGCAAAATCCTTCTGTTTTAGGAAGGCACAAATCACTAAGTTTTGGGTAATACATCACAAGGGCGTCAATTCACCAGAGGTTACCAACCTATTTATCTCTTGGGAGGTAATTTACCTCCTGTGATATCTCCAAATAGCAATTCTCTAGAAGTATAGGGGAAAATATCGACAGAGAGAAATGCAAGAGATAAATGTGAGATAAGTATGAGATAAATAAGTGATAGTTAGTAGTTAGTTTTTCTCCAAATCACAATTCACCAGGGAAGAAAGGGGGTGTGGCCATTCGTTATTTTTTCATCTCTTTATCCCCTGGATGAACCTGGAGATATCGTGGTTTTCACACAGCAGCTGCTGCTGTGGAAGATGGAGCCTTTTGAGCTTACTCTGTTAGGCCTGGTGCACACCAAAAACCGCTAGCAGATCCGCAAAATGCTAGCAGATTTTGAAACGCTTTTTTATTTTTCTGTAGCGTTTCAGCTAGCATTTTGCGGTTTTGTGAAGCGTTTTTGGTGTAGTAGATTTAATGTATTGTTACAGTAAAGCTGTTACTGAACAGCTACTGTAACAAAAACCGCCTGGCAAACCGCTCTGAAGTGCCGTTTTTCAGAGCGGTTTGCGTTTTTCCTATACTTAACATTGAGGCAGAAACGCCTCCGCAATCCAAAATCTGCAGCAGCCCGGGAGTATGCGTTTCTGCAAAACGCCTCCCGCTCTGGTGTGCACCAGCCCATTGAAATACATTACCCAAGCGTATCCGCAGCCGCAAGCGGATCGCAAAACGCAGCCGAACCGCTCTGGTGTGCTCTAGGCCTTAGAGCTTGCTTCTATTATGAGGAGACGAAGGCGCAGGAGGAGGGTCTGTTTAATCGCCCCTCGTATTTTTCGTGAGAGAACAGTTCTTGATAAACTTACTGAGACAGAGGTGGTGAAGAAGTTCAGACTCATTTGTGATATGATTTATGATATGATCCGGCAGTAAAAGGCGGAAATACTCTGGTCACGTAGTGGTAAAACTCCGCCTCCTACCCACAATGCTTCACTTTCAAGCTTACAGAGAGGAAAAGTATCCCATGTAAATCATTAATACCGATTACCTAACTCTCTGCTTTCTCACACTTTCCTCATGTATATCTCTCCATTATCCCCTGCTATCGAACACTTTTCTCTCTGTCCTCTCACACTGATGAATTGACTCCAGAGTGTTAAAATACCTCATGAGATAAACTACCTACCTTTTTTCTCTTAGTAAATCCTCTCTGGTGAATTGACGCCAAAGATGCAAACAAGTTTATTTATAGCTTCCTTTCAGACACATGATGTAATAAGAGACCTTTGCTACTTTAACATTGTCATCCTGTGGTTATAGCTGGTAATGCATCCTATACACACAATAAACTGTTGTTGCTAAATGCACATTCCAAGAAAGTAACATTTCAGCACTGACAGCAGTTGTTCTCTTCAGAGAGACCGTTAATGAGCATGGTGCTGGGGCAGGTGGGACCAGGAACATATCGGGCACCAGCAAGTTCCATGTGGATCTGGAATGTGAACTCGCAGATCTCCACAATAAGGATGCCGCTCTCCTCTTCTCTTCTTGCTTTGTTGCAAACGACTCGACTCTCTTCACACTGGCAAAGATGATTCCAGGTGGGTGGAAAAATAATCTTCAACTGATTCAATCACAAGATGCAATATCACTTTAAATGTGAGAAAACCTCAATACAACCATCTTTATACAAAAAAAAAGCTGCAGATTGATTTGTAAAATTCCTGCACTTGGCAGAGCTTGAGGCCGGCTTCACACTGCAGATTGGTGGTGCGGTCACCGCACCGGTGAAAAACAGGCCTTCGGGGATTACCGCGTTAGTAAACAGTAATCCCCGTCTGGCATCTGGCCAAGCAGGAAGTGATGCTCACTTCCTGTTTGGCAATCGATGACAAGCACGGAAGCGTATTTGTAAAATACGCTTCTGTTCCTGCGCGACGCTGATAACTGGGTTTTTTAAACATACGCGTGTTACTTACATGACTTCTGGTTCGATTGCCGCAGGAGCCGCGTGGTAACGTAGGTATTGAAGCGCGTTAGATAGGGCATTTTCGGCGCAGTGTACTGAAACCCGGGGAGTGTGAACTCTCCCATAGACTAACATTAGGCTGCGGTGGGGTGTGGTAAATTTACAGAGGGGTGAGCCAGGGGAGTGGAACAATTTGGTAATGATTACCACTATTTGATCATTACCACTATAGCACCAGTCAAGCACCATTTCAGCGGCTCAAGAAGGAATCTGGGTGGGTCTTCAGATCCTGGTACCACCCCACTGCTGTCAATGCAGTGTTAGCGCAAGGTGAAGACAAATAATGTCTCACCCTGCTCCAGCACAAAGTCCAGGCCTGCGCTGATTACTACAGTATTCCCCCTTGGAGTTGTAGCAATTTGGGGGACACGTAATTCAGGCACCAGCTATTGTCGGTGGCTGTATTACCCTTTTTAGCTTATTTGTGTGGCGCCCGGCTGAAACACCTGGTGCCCAAATCAGGCACGCAGTGCTGGCCCCGAAACGATCGCCCAGCACTGCACTGAAATCAGCTGCCTCGCATTGCTGCACAGTGAAGTAAAACTGACTAGCTCTACACATATACATTGCTTGCAGGCTGTGAGATTTACTCTGATGCTGGAAACCACGCCTCCATGATCCAGGGCATCCGAAACAGCGGAGTCCCAAAATATGTCTTCCGCCACAATGATCCCGCTCACCTGGAAGAACTGCTCCAGAGGGCCAACCCCAAGACTCCCAAGATTGTTGCCTTTGAGACAGTCCACTCTATGGATGGTAAGTCCTCAGACAGGAAGGGGAATGTAGAACATTCTCATAGGTGAGCAGGCAGCATGAATAAAAATCCAAAAGGGAGTTTAAAGTAAAATTATTTTTTTTGGAGCTGGGCTATAAAGTATACATAAACTGTTCCAGAGAAAAAAGTTTGGGAAGAAGATAGTAGACTAAATATGAATCCAGTGTAATATCAGTGATGGTCCTAATTAATTTTATGGCATCTTCTTTTTTACAGTAAAAAACTGTAGCAGAAAAGTGATTAGAAATGGCTTCTGTCTGGCAGTTCACTCTTTCAGAGGTGATGCTGTCTTCTAGAGCAGATCACAGTCTCCAATTTGTAACCAGAGTCACACTCGTAGTTACCCTCTCCTCTCCTTCCTTGCAGCCTATAGTATACTTGCCATCTTCCTCTGAGTCAAATGGTAGCTGGGGGAGGTCTGATGCATCCATATTCATTTAAATTCCTTTACCACTACACCAGTGGCTTCATACTTATTTAAGGATTGCCTATGATAGGTAGACAGACATTAAATCCTAATCCCAGGTCTGTGGATCGAAAATTTATAAATTGGTTCAAAGCTGTGGAGAAGGGTTTGAATAAGGATAAAAACTTTTTATATTGGTATGAGGCTGATGATATTTGAACTTTCTCAGCCATTCTAGCTGAACTTGTGAACTAAGAATTTACGATACCTCTGGGTCAATCCTAATCCCAGGTCTGTGAGCATGGAGTAAATAAGGATCCTTATCTCAGCTAACAACCTCTAACCCCATTTAGATGTTCTGTTTGAATTAAGGCATCTTAATGACATGTATTTATGCTTGAAAACAATATCTGTTTTCCCTTTTGATGCTGCATGTATAAAGCTGTCTGTACCACCACCCTGCAAACTAACAGGATATAAGCCCGACCAAGGCTGCAAGGCCGAAAGCTTGCTTATTTTTATTCATTTTTAGTTAGCCAATAAATGGTATCATCCTGATTTAAAACTTCTTTCATTAAATCCAAGATAGAATGGTGCCTTGGCTAATTAAAAAATGTACATATATAGCTGTCAATGGATGCATTGGTGTAGCAATCACCCCTGGGATCCCTGCCATCGCAGACGGGTCCAGAGGCTTTGGGGGGCCCTCCACCTCCCTCTCCGCAACTGCAAGTGCAACCAATTAGCAAAGAAATCTCCCCTTTCACTAATTTTTATCTGCTCCCAGAGGCTGCTTCACAGCAGGACACTCTCTGCTGCCATTCGCCAGCTCCCAATCCCATGGGGTTCAGGGACAAAGGGGGCCCCATGCTATCATTTTTGCAGGGGGGCCCTATTAAAGAGACACTGAAGCGACAAAAAAATGATGATATCATGAATTGGTTGTGTAGTACGGATAATTACTAGAACATTGGTTGCAAAAAAAAATGATCTCATATTTTTATTTTCAGTTTTACAACTTTTTTCTATAACATTGCATCATTCTCTAATATTTGCAATTTGCACCCTACTCAGCATTCTAAATGTTTTTTGCAGAACAGGCATTGAACTTTTGACCTGTCCTGAACTGTTCTCTGCAAAAGAAAAAAACAATACAGCTGAGATAAAAACCATCAGAAGTCAGAGCTCTCTGCGACTTTGAAAGTCTTAGAGCTCAATGGCCATTTGCATAGATAACTGGAGTTTCTTAACTCTTCCTGTACTGGAAACAAATATTAGACTTTGAAAGTTGTAGAGCTCAATGGCCATTTGCATAGATAACAACTGGAGTTTCTTAACTCTTCCTGTACTGAAAACAAATATTAGACTTATGTCTCTGCTCCTAATGCTTTATTTCTTAGCTGTACTACACAACCAGTTCATTATATCATATTTTTTTTTCCGCTTCAGTGTCTCTTTAAGTCTAGTTACGCCCCTGAATGGATGTGATGTTACATACATTTATTTGACCAATCTGTACCCTCAGGTGCTATCTGCCCCCTGGAGGAGCTATGTGATGTGGCACACAAATATGGAGCTCTGACATTTGTGGATGAGGTGCATGCAGTGGGGCTGTACGGAGCTCGTGGAGCTGGAGTTGGAGAAAGAGATGGAGTTATGCATAAGATGGACATTATCTCTGGAACTTTGGGTAAGCCAAGATAACAGTGACACTGTAACACATTGAACACAGATTCCACCAAAAGCCTTTTTTATTACTTTGAAATGAAAATTGTAAACATTACTACTGTATCACCACATACTACCTCAGAAACTCAGCAGAAAAGCTAAGCCATGTCAATGAAGCTAAAGCCACCACAACCTTCTTAAAGGGACACTTAAGTTAAACAAAAAAAAAAGAGTTTTACTCACCTAGGGCTTCCAATAGCCCCCTGCAGCTCTCCGCTGCCCTCGCGGTCTCCCTCCGATCCTCCTGGCCCCGCCGGAAGCCACTTCCTGTTTCGGTGACAGGAGCTGACAGGCTGGAGACACAAGTGATTCTTCGCGTTCCTGGCCACAATAGCGCCATCTATGCTGCTATAGCATATATTATTCACCATATAGCAGCATAGAGGGTGCTAATGTGTCTGGGAACGTGAAGAATCACTCGCGTCCCCAGCCTGTCAGGTCCTGTCACCGATACAGGACGTGGCTGCCGGTGGGGCCAGGAGGATCGGAGGGAGACGGCGAGGGCACCGGACAGCTGCAGGGGGCTATTGGAAGCCCTAGGTGAGTAAAGCTCATTTTTTTGTTTGACTTAAGTGTCCCTTTAAGAACTGTAAAAGCACAATAGATTGAGATCTCAGTTAAAAACGGCAGGGGTTTTCTAGCGTGTTCGGGACCAGATAGAGCAACAAAAGACTTGTGTACAACAGTTTCTGTAGAACATTTGCAGCATCTAAAGGTAATAACTTTTTGGAGTCCCCAAATGAGCCATTATTCACTCCAATAGATGGATAATCCAATCAAACCGATAATTTTCTAAGTTGCCAAGCACTTACAGTAGATGTTTGGTAAATACTGATTGGTCCTGCATATGTTGCACTGTGTTCTTGTTCAACTGATCAATACATGCAAGAACCCACAGGGACTATTTCAGGACAAAAGATCAGTTAAAAAAGCCATTGTTCATGTATGTATGATATGTTTTGCATTTCCAATGGATCAGGCCAGAATTAGGAAATCAGTTATGATGACTGATTGTCCAAATGGTTGCTCACAGATTGGCTTGTCTGTACCAAGCCTGACAATTCCAGCCCGTTATTTAAAATCAGTGATGTAGGAGCAGGGGTCATAGCTGTTGCAATTGTAACCAGGCCTGTGAACCTGGAGGGGACCGTGCAAGCCTTAACATGCAGATAGTGCAGTGGAGCATACTCGTAACTCACCTGTCCTTCCTAAGAGGGAGAACATGGTTGGTGAATAAGTGACAAACTTACATTTCTGCCTGGGGTCCCCAGATAGCTACCAAATGTTATTAATTGGGGAAACACATGACTACTTAATATTACAATTGCTACCTAGTAATACTACCAACTAGGGTCCGCATGACTATTTAATGCTACTGTCTGGGGACCTCATATGACTACTTAACCATTTCAGCCCGCAGGTATTTTTCACCTTATGCATCAGAGCAATTTTCACCTCCCATTCATTCGCCAATAACTTTATCACTAATTATCACAATGATTTTATCTATATCTCGTTTTTTCCACCACCAATTAGGCTTTCTTTGGGTGACACATTTTGCTAAGAATTATTTTTTTTCTAAAAGCATTTTCACAGGAATATTAAGAAAAAATTGGAAAAAAATCATTATTTCTCAGTTGTGGCCATTATAGCTTTAAAATAATACATGCTACCATGATTAAAACCTATATATTTTATTTGCCCATTTGTCCCGGTTATTACACCATTTAAATTATGTCCCTATCAAAATGTATGGCGCCAATATTTTATTTGGAAATAAAGGTGCATTTTTTCAGTTTTGCATCCATCATTATTTACAAGCTTATAATTTAAAAAATGTTCATAATATACCCTCTCCACATGCATATTAGTTCAGACCCTTAGGTAACTATTTATGTTTTGTTTTTTTGTTTTTTTATTTGTATTTTTTTTTTCATTAAAAATTGTATTTGGGTAATTTTTGGTGTGGGGCATAAACAGTTAATTTTAAATGTAGTAATGTCTATTTATTTCATGTAAAATGTATGTAGATGTAGTTTTACTATTTGGCCACAAGATGGCCAGTCAAAATTTATTTTTTTAATCCTGGAAGCCAACTTTCTCGCTTCCAGGAAGCTTAAAGAGAACCCGAGGTGTGTTTAAAGAATGTTATCTGCATACAGAGGCTGGATCTGCCTATACAGCCCAGCCTCTGTTGCTATCCCAAATAAATCACAGCCGTGCTGTGAGGCTGTGTTTACATCTGTAGTGTCAGTCTCAGCTGCTCCCCCGCCTCCTGCATAGCTCCGGTCCCTGCCCCCGTCCCTTCCCTCCAATCAGCAGGGAGGGAAGGGATGCAGGCAGGGACCGGAGTTCTTCAGGAGGCAGGGAGAGCTGCAGACTGACACTATAGAGATAAACACAGCCAGCTCTGACAATCTGTTTGTCAGCAGCGTGGCTGTGATTTATGAGGGATTGCAGAGTGCAGGGGGACCTTAGGGGGGTTTGGGATAGCAACAGAGGCTGGGCTGTATAGGCAGATCCAGCCTCTGTATGCAGATAATATTCTTCAAACCCACCTCGGGTTCTCTTTAAAGAGGGCAGGAAACTTTTTTTTTTATTAGAAAGAAGGCGGTTTCTGATAAGAAGCTGTCGGACTTTCAATCAGGGACTTAGATCAATGAATGGGAACTATATTCCCATTCATTGATCTCCGGGCTAATGGGGGCAACACGTGTGCGTGCACGATCACGCACTAGAGCATGCAGCAGCGCTACAGCAGCTGCCTGGATGTGACATACATGGTTAAAGTGACACTGAAGCGAAAAAAAAACCTCTCATGATATAATGAATTGGTTGTGTAATACGGATAATTAATAGAACATTAGTAGCAAAGAAAATAGTGTCATATTTTTATTTTCAGGTATATAGCTTTTTTTATAACATTGCATCATTCTCCAATAATTGCAGTTTCCACAATACACTCAGCGTTTAAAAGGATTTCACAGAGCAGGCTAGTGACCCTTTGAACTTTTCTCTGCAGAAAAAACATAAACAAAGAAGAAACAATGAGAGAAAGTTGAGATAAGAGCTTCAAAAGACAGTGCTGTCCAAGACTTTATAAAGTTGCAGAGCTCACAGAAGCTCATTTGCACAGATAACAACTGAAGTTTCTTAAAGGCAAATACACACGTCTGATTTTCACAAACGACCGTCGTTTGGACGTCCAAACGACCGGTCGTTCGGACGTCAAATCGGGCGTGTGTACAGTCTGTCGTTTAGCTGATAAGACTGGACTTGAGCAATCCGCTTGGCGAATCGCTCAAGTCCAGTCTTATCAGCTGAACAACAGACTGTACACAAGCCCGATTTAACTTCCGAACGACCGGTGGTTTGGACGTCCAAACGACGGGTCGTTTGCGAAAATCAGACGTGTGTATGGGCCTTAACTCTTCCTGTACTGGAAACAATATGAGACTCATATCTGTGCTAATAATGTTTTATTTCTTAGCTGTACTACACATACAAATCATTATATCATACGTTTATTTTCCCTTTAATACTGCTATCGGAGGAACACACATGGCTCAACTAGGGAGTCCCATACATTGATTAATGCTGGGAGTCACAGGGAGTCAGACAGTTATGGGGACACACAAGCCCTTCCAAATCCTGCATTGGGGCCCAGAGGTCTGTATCTTTTACCAGCAGAGAACGCATACCCAATTTGCGCACTCTAAAACATAGTAAAAACATGCATTTATTTTAACTACTTTCCAGATCCTTACACCACATGAATACTAACGCTACATACAAGAATGACATCAGGCAGAAAAGTGGCAGGTGACAGCCAACATTTCTCAGCGCAATAGGCGCTGTCTCATGACCGCTGTATGTATCTTTGCCACTGCCCAGAGTGATAATGCAGATCAGCTGCTCTCTTTAGTGCTCCCATTACTTTACTAGCATGTTTGTTTCAGGTGTGAGATTCAAACACTGCTTGTAAGAAAGCGCGGAAGAGCAGCCGCTTGCTCTCAGAGCGGGGCGGCTGCTTCCGCATCCAGCATGGCGGCTCCCGCGGCGGATATCAGGGACAGTGCTGGTGTGGCTGGGACTCATAGTCCACCAGCGTTGAGAGTGACGCGCGCGCGCACTGGGGCAGAGAATATATGACAGTCAGAAGTGAGTCAGCTGACCAGGCTGGTCAGCTGACTCTGGCTCCACTCCTCATTGGTCCAGCACTTTGGGAGGTGCTGGAGAGATGCCTGTGTATATATACTGCCGGCTGTTCAGTTGCTGGTTGTCTGGCGTTGCGAACACAACGTGGGAGCACTCAGACCCTTAGTCAGATCCTTAAGTGTGCCGGGACCAGCTGGAGCTGTAATCCTACACTTAGCTAGTTTCTGTTGATAGCTTAAAGGGATACTGTAGGGGGTCGGCGGAAAATGAGTTGAACTTACCCGGGGCTTCTAATGGTCCCCCGCAGACATCCTGTGTTGACGCAGCCACTCACCGATGCTCCGGCCCCGCCTCCAGTTCACTTCTGGAATTTCTGACTTTAAAGTCAGAAAATCACTGTGTCTGCGTTGCCATGTCCTCACTCCCGCTGATGTCACCAGGAGTGTACTGTGCAGACACAGACCATACTGGGCCTGCGCTGTGCGCTCTTGGTGACATCAGCGGGATCGAGGACACGGCAACACAGGCGCAGTGGTTTTCAGACTTTAAAGTCTGAAATTCCAGAAGTGAACCGGAGGTGGGGCCGGAGCATCGGAGAGTGGCTGCGCCAACACAGGATGTCTGCGGGGGACCGTTAGAAGCCCCGGGTAAGTTCAACTCATTTTCCCCTGACCCCCCCTACAGTATCCCTTTAAAGTACTAGTTTGATTGTGATTATCTGTTATGACCCTTTGCCTGCCTGACTATCCTCCTGAACTCTGATCTTGTACCTTGCCATTCTGATACTCTGTTGCCGGACCCCCGGCTCGTTCTTAGACTCTGCTTCTGCCTCCTGACTTTGTACCTCGATATATCTGATACCCTGTTGCCGAACCCTGCCTGTACCTTAGACTCTGCCTCTGCCTCCTGAATCTGTACTTTATCTGTCCGTGTGTTTACGACCTGGCTTGTCCGACCTTGAGAACCGACCTTACTATTAGAGGCGGTTCCCCGTCCTGTTGGTGACACTTCCTCCGGAGTGTCACTCTCAGATAATCCTTCCTACTCTCAGCCTGACTCTTCCCGTTTTGGAGAGTCTTCGGAAGGAATCCGTGCAGTACTCCTTACTGCTCTGAGGCTTAGTCTTCTCAGTGTTACTGTTACACCTAACACTACACTCTACTCGGGTGTACAGAGGTTAGCGGGTATATCAGATTATCGCTGATACTGCAGATCACTTATAATCTGGTATATATCTGTATTCCCAGTGATACTGCAGATCACCGGTAATCAGATCCTCTCTGTGCTCCACCGTTCGTTACACTGCTGAAGCCAAAGAGGTCAGCAGGCGCAGATCAGCCAGGCAATTAGCAAGGTTTATATGGAAATAAATATGGCAGCCTCCATACCCTTGATTAAAGACTCCCACCTTTGACATAGAATAGCAGGTTTTGGTTCTTGGCTGGAGCCAGTATCTGTTCAGTAAGGAGTCACTGGCCCTTATTCAATTCACTTTTTCTCTTATGTTTTCTTCTGGGAGATAATTTTTTACTGAATGTTTAAAATAACTTCAACCTGTAATTGAAAAAGTTCTGGCAAACTTAATTTAATTGAATGGGGGCCATTGGCCCTTTATTCAATTCACTTTTTCACCAGCACCAGCAAGCAAGAAAATACTCAGAATAATTTTGACAGTAGTTTTTCACTTAGTTTTTTGGACTTTCTCAATTGCAGAATGCTAGTTATCTTAAACAGAAACATAATTATTATCTCCTAGGAGAAAACTTAGGAGAAAGAGGCCAATATGCAATTGACTTTTTCACCTGTTTTCTCCTAGGAGATCATTTTTTTTATTTCTTTTTGAAATTACATCTCAGAATTTTCTAATCGAAAAAGTAACAAAAAGTAGGTGAAAAAGTACTATCAAATAAAAAAAAAATGTCTTGCTTGCTGGTGGTTTAAAATGCATTTTATTGGCAAGGTGTGAAATTATCATTTAGGAGAAAACTCAGGAGAAAAGGTTAATTGCACATGGGCCAGAGTGAATTGAAAAAGAGCCACTGTGCAAGAGTCCCTACTACTCCATGGTGTTCTTTTTAGCATGCCCAAACTGCTTTGTGTCTGACATATTTCACATATCTTCAATGACATGTATAAAAAAATAATAATCATGAGATGTTAGTTAACACTAGTATAGCGATTTTCTCCTGTTTTCCTATATCAGGGGTTCTCAAACTGGGTGCCGCGGCACCCTGGTGCGCCTCGGGCACCTTTCAGGGGTGCCTCGGCATGCATCCCCATCCTTTATGCAATACCATCAGGTAATGCAGCCGCACATTGATATACAAGTAAGGGCCGGCGCTACCATAGAGGCAAAGGAGGCAACTGCCCCAGAGCCTGTAGGGGCCCCCAGTAGCTACAAGAGGAAAAACATTTTTCAAAAAGACCTTATAGTTTTTGAGAAAATCGATTTTAAAGTTTCAAAGGAAAAAAAATACACATTTAAAAACCGACCGACTTTAACAATTAATAGCAAATCCACCTTAAATGCTAGTATCCCTAAATTTGCAGGATATGTTAAGGCGATCATTGGGAATAAGAGGAAAAAACAATTTTTCAAAAAGACCTTATAGTTTTTGAGAAAATCAATGTTAAAGTTTCAAAGGAAAAAAGTATACTTTTAAATGCGGTAAATGTCATTTTTAGTAGCAAACCTAACGGTAGTGTAATTTTACATGAATCAAAAGAAAGAGCAATACATTTCCTGACGGGGTTTCCAGGGGGTCCATACGCAGCCGCAGCGCTTTGGCCAGGGATCGCTATACAGCCGCAATATGGCTGTATGAAGATCCCTGGCATGTTTTCCTATTTTCCCCAAAAAATTTTTATGTTTAGAGTGTGGGAAACGTTTTTTTTTTTTAAATTATGTGGGGTCCCCCCTGCTGAAACTTTTTAACCCCTTGTCCCCCATGCAGGCTGGGGTAGCCAGAATGTGGAGCTCCGACCGATTGGGGCTTCACACCCTGACTATACCAGCTCCAAAAAAGGTCCCTTAATGCCGATTTTTGCTCTGGGGTATCTGTTGGGGGGCCCCCCAGGTTTATTTTTTCCTGGGGCCCCATAGTTGCTTAAACCGGCCCTGCTGCTAGTTAACCTTTAGTCCCCACAACCATGGTTGAAGTTGAACATGAGAGGAATCACAGTGCCTAATAAGCATCACTAGCTACTTGGAGTGGCGTGTCACCTAACAAGGGTCATAACGGCATTTCGGTAGTTGTTTTTGCTGAGAGGTGCCTTGAAAAAATTTCAAAGCCACCAAGGGTGCCCTTACCCAAAAAAGTTTGGTAACCACTGTCCTATATGACTTAATATTATAAAGATATGTGAATTTAGTATTTGTGTGACTCAAGTAATCAGATTTATGGTAATGTTTTCTACATACTGGATCCCCTTTACAAAAACCACAGATTTGTGACAGCTAAATAACCAAGATCACTTCCTGTAAAATGTATTTCTTGAAGAGAGTCTTGTTATTCCAGAGTCAGCAGGGTACAGTGCCATGTATCAGCTGCTGTGGCTTTGGGTGCGTCAGAGGTTTACACCCAGAGCCCTATCGGAGACCCCAGTGCAGGCTGGATGTGTTATCAGAGCAACGCACACGTCATCGGCAGCAACCATATCTCCAGCTATGCTGTACATCACATGGAGTACATTCCATAGACATGCCCCTTCTTTAAAGAGCACAGTCACACTGACAATGCTGGAAAAAATGATAGCAATGGCTAATGGTGCGTTTGCAGGAGCTGCTTGGTGCTGACTGGTAATGTCAACATTCACTAATTAGTTTACATTGTCCTAACCTAGGTTGTGCTTAACATGCTTTAAGGTAGCCATACACTACATTTTATTTACGATTGAATACATTGTATTGTCAAATCAAATGTCAAATAAATTGTTCTGGCGGTCCAGGATCGAGCCGGGAACACAGCTGGGGTGCAGTGGTGTACCTGTTTGTTTTGCCATTTAAAATAACCATGGGCTTAATTGATAGAAAGTGATACTGCACAACAAGATAGGGTCACTACACCAGAGTGATCCCACAAGTACTCTTACAAGTGATTACAGACCTCTACCAGAAAAAGACATCTGCTAAAACTAAGAACTAAATATTTAAGTCTCTGTAGTTCTATTCTGGAACACCTGTGTCTTCCAAAATCAATACAACATACATGTATACGGTAGCGCTCTAGGATTCTCCTCATCAATTCAAATCACCTACAGCGAACATCCATAAGAGTGACACTCACCGAAGGGTGCAGCCGCCCACCACAAAGGTTTCTAAGAGCCTTGAGGGTTTTTGCCACCCTCCCGCTATCTCCAGCAAACAGCTTGTCCGCCCAGCCCTCACTACAGGGGCCTGCCGTTGTTCCTCTCCTGCTGGCTTCAGCCTTAATTACAGGGGCGCGGTGATCTCCCTTTCAGCCCTTGCTACAGAGGGTGCATAGTTTTCATCCCTCCAGGGTAACAGCCTGTTCAACACTGAAGAGGACCAACCCCTGTAGTGAGTGCTGGGTAGACAAGCTGTTTGCTGGCGATAGCGGGAGGGCATTAAACCCCTAAGGCGCTTACAAACCTTTGTGGTAGGGTCTGCACCCATTGGTGTCACTTTTATGGGTGTTTGCTGTAGCCTATTTGCATTGATGAGGAGAATCCTGGAACGCTGCTGTATATATGCATGGAGAGGAGCGGGAGCTCAGCACACACTT
The DNA here is from genome assembly GCF_040937935.1 of Hyperolius riggenbachi. NCBI lineage: Eukaryota > Metazoa > Chordata > Amphibia > Anura > Hyperoliidae > Hyperolius > Hyperolius riggenbachi. The sequence continues at coordinate 232,191,530 of NC_090653.1, read as the reverse complement.
TGCTGCAGTAGTGCAGCATAGCGTGCGTGGTAACTTACGCATGCTCCTTGTAAGTAACGGCCACTCCACTAGTCCCGCCCAGAGCCCCTGCCCTCAGCCCCTAGCTATACCCCCACAAATCTATATACTAGCAGCTATCGCCACTGACCAATAACCTAAAGTCATACCTACCAACATTTTGAGATAAGAAAGTGGGACACGCACCTGCCCCACCCCTAATCCCCCACTCCAACATTGTACACACATGGCCAACTACACAATATCTGCCCAACAGTCGTCTGAGTTGGTTCGTCAGATGGACCTGGTAAAATGCCCAATGTTGGCCACTAGTCGTTATTGTTTGGATACATTTTTGCACACGATTGTCGTCCAACTCTGTGAAATCTATAGTTTGTCGGACGTGTCAAACAACTTTAGCTTAGCGTGTGTATGAGTCTTACGACATGTTAAAGTGAACCTCCAAACTAAAAATCTACTCAGCAGAACTGAAAAGACTTTAACAGTTTCACAGCATCAGAACTTTGTTTTTCTTACCGAAGTCTCATTTTTAGCTGCATTTTTAGCTAAGCTCCGCCCCATCAAAGAAAACGGCCCGGGCATTTTTCCCCTGATGCTGTGAAAATCATGATGGGATTTATGATGTTGTTGTTCTCCTTGCCTAACAACTGGGAGGGGTGATCAGCACACAGGACAGTTGGAACTGTGTCTGATGCTCCCTGTCACCTCATTTCAACCAAAAAGATGGCTGCCCTCATGAAATCACAAACATTTGCCTGTTCTTTTAAAACTGGGTGGGTAAGAGATTATATTACCTAACTATTTTAATTAACATAACTAATGTAACGTAATGACAGTATGTTTGTTTAGGCTAAAGTTCCTCTATAATGTACACTGCTGCCTCTAATCTTCTATCCATTGTTCTTTTAGGGAAGGCGTTTGGCTGTGTTGGTGGCTATGTGGCAAGTACAGCTGCTCTCATAGACACAGTGCGCTCCTATGCAGCTGGCTTCATCTTCACTACCTCCCTCCCCCCCATGGTGCTAGCTGGAGCATTGGAGTCTGTGCGCGTCCTGAAGAGCGAGGAGGGGCAGGCTCTCCGACGTGCCCACCAGCGGAACGTCAAGCACATGCGCCAACTGCTGATGGATGCTGGCCTCCCAGTCATCAACTGTCCCAGCCACATCATCCCCATTAGGGTAAGCTACAGAATGGAAAGAAACTCATTTATAGAGCCCATTCACACTACTAGCGGTACATACCACTCGGCACCACTGCTTGCAGTGATGGTATGATGCTGTAAAGAATGGCATTACCCCATTCAGTACATAAGAATTGGAACAACACATCAAAATGCTGCAGGACCATCTAATGTGCCTGTGCAGACTCCAATAACAGGTAGTCGGTTGTGGAAGGTGTTCTCAGCCAATTGCTTTCTACATTGGTGCTGCAGGGAGCCTCCTGATCAGCCTCCTCCTCTCTCTATAGCACAGTCCTTGCAGCTCGGCCAAATTCAGTGCTTGGCAACACACTGGGGGCCGAAACAATCACAAACAATTGTTTTGGCTGGTAAAAATTCTATATGGGGCTCAAAACTTTAAAGCCAATCTTCAGACCCAAAATTAGCATCTAATGGCTTGATCTGCATATGTGTTCTGAATCAGTGGTACTGTCCACTGTTAGTAAATACAGTTAAAGGGGAACCATGGTGAAAAATTGCAAAATGTTAACTATGTGCTAACATATACGAATAAGAACTACGCTTTTCCCAGAGTAAAATGAGCCATAAATTACTTTTCTCCTATGTTGCTGTCACAGTAGGTAGTAGAAATCTGACAGAAGCGACAGGTTTTGGGCTAGTCCATCTCTTTATGGGAATTCTCAGGGATTTATTTATTTTCAAAAGCACTTAGTCAATGGCAGTTGCTCTGTCCAACTGTCCAAAAACTGTGTAGCGAGCAGGGAAGCTGGCCAGCATCATTGTTTAAATCCTTTTTAGGGAATGTCTTTATAAAGAATAAAAGCCTTGTTGAGAATCCCCTATGAAGAGATGGACTAGTCCAACACCTGTCAGATTTCTACTACCTACTGTAAGTGACAGCAACATAGGAGAAAAGTAATTTATGGCTCATTTTACTCTGGAAAAAACGTACTTCTTATTTGTATGTTTGCACCCCTGGAGGTCGCTCTGTACTGCGCCTGCTCCGGCCCATGTGGCGGTGATTGACAGCGCTGCTCGCGCAGGCGCAGTACAGAGCGACCTCCAGGTCGCTCTGACGTCATCGCCAGGGACCGGGTCGGAGCTCCGGCGAACGGCTGCGGGGAGAGCTGCGGCGTGGGACGTCCTGGGAGCTTGGGGCTGGAGGAAGCCCCCGGTAAGTAGCGTTTATTTACTTTATTTATCCCGGATAACTCCTTTAAGTAATCTCCTTATGACCCACAGGGACACTGATATAGATGGATTAATACAACAGCAAAAGGTGGGAATTTTAAAGGGACCCTGAGTAGTAACGTAAATTAAAAGATTTTACTTACCTGGGGCTTACTCCAGCCCACCGTAGACCGCGAGGTCCCCGGCATCCTTCTGGCTCCTTTCCGTGTCTCGCCGGCGGCTCCCGTTACCGGCAACACCCGGGCCGGGTGTCGGACCGACTCTTCCTGGATCCTGACGCTCGTCGTCATCACGGCGGCCGGCGTGACAGGTCTGCACATGCGCGGTTTTCTAACTCTAAACCGCTCCTGCCGGCCGGCGTGATGACGACGAGCGTCAGGATCCAGGAAGAGTCGCACAATGCCGGTAATGGGAGCCGCCAGTGGGACACGGAGAGGAGCCAGGAGGACACCGGGGGACCTCGCGGCCTACGGTGGGCTGGAGGAAGTTCCAGGTAAGTGAAATCTTTTAATATATGTTACTGCTCAGGGTCTCTTTAATGCTGTCAGCTATTTCCTCTTAAATTATAGATACCTGGTTCAGGTCTGGGGGGAGGTTCCAGAGCAGCATGGAGGATCCCTTGTTCTGCAAGATTGTATTTGTAGACTTCTCTGAAAGCTGTTATTTGCAGCATGGTAGCACAGTGGATGGCATTTCCGCCATGCAGAACTTAAGCCCCATCTACACGATACGATTCTTTGTACGATTCTATTTACGATCCGATTAAATCCGACATGTCCGATCGGAATTCGATTCGATTCAATTCGATTTGCCATTGTTTTAAAATGGCAAATCCAATTCAATCGAATCGAATTCTGATCGGACATGTCGGATTTAATCGGATCGTAAATAGAATCGTAATTGAATCGTACAAAGAATCGTATCGTGTAGATGGGGCTTTAGACCCAGGTTTACAACTTTAAAGATCGTTATTTGCATGGAGGTGTATGTTTTCCCCATTTGCCTGGGTTTCTTCCAAGTACACCACTTTATTCAACATCCGAAAATCATTTTGATAATTTAAGACAACCAATAAACCTAACCTTAGACTGTGGTAGGGACAGTAGATTGTGGCTCTAATGGTGGCCATACACGGTACAATTTTTTCATCCAATCGTACCATTTCTATGTAGTATAAGGGTAAATTAAGTGAATATATTGAAAGGATAATTTAGGCAGTTCCTTTATATTACAAAAAAAAAAAGTTCTACCATGTATGGCCACCACCAGAGGGATTAGTTTGTTAGAGATATGACTATATACAGTGTAAAGTGCTGTGTAAGATTTCAGTGCTACATAAATACATAATTCTGTCTGTTTATGGCAGGTCGGTAATGCTGCAATGAACACCAAGATCTGCGACACCCTCCTGACCGAGAACAACATTTACGTCCAGGCCATCAACTATCCGACCGTTCCCCGAGGGGAGGAGCTACTAAGGCTGGCTCCTTCCCCCCACCATACTCCTGCCATGATGAGCTACTTCGTAGGTAAGTACTCGATGTATTATAAAGGGCTTATTTATAAAACTGGCACAGGTCTTTACTGGTCATTACTGGCCCAATTCTGAAGTGAGTGATTATTTCTTGGCTGATGTCCTTCTACTATTGCTTTCAATCAATATATGGCTTGAAACTGATCAAAGGCTTGATTGAATCTGCCAGCAATCTTTTGACCCTAACCTTGCTATTCAAAGTGATTATATCAGCTGAAAAAAAAGGGCCTATGTATAACGTGGAAGTTTCAGACAGGGAGCACACTTGTCTGTTTTTGTGCTCATTTTCTGCACAGGAAAACTGAGAACCAATGTTAACCGAAGTGCTAGTGGACATGTGAATGCAGTTTTCCCATGCAGAAAAAAACTGACATCAGTGAAGCACTGCATGTATTGTCTATCAATTACATTAGCATTTGTGAAAAAAAAACTTGCACGTTCTCACTTGCAGACACACAAGTGTGCTCCCAGCCTCTGCAACTGCATTCACTGGGCTCAATTTCAAGCTGCCTAAAAATTGCACCAAATTTTACATCTCCCACCCTGACCATTTATAGACTTGAGAATTGAATTTATAGTCTTTGCCCTTTAAATAAATGTTTCAAAAGTTATCAATTGCAACAGTTTTATATGTAAATCCAATAGAAAAGCTAGGTTCTATTTTCACAAGGGGATTTGAAGAAAAAACTTCTGAAAGAAAAATTAAGCTCACCACATGATAGCATTTACATTGCTAACACTGTCAGTTTACAGTCTCCTTTGAAAAACTACCAAAATCAAAGGAAAATGGAATTTAAAGATTATTTGCAATAATGTACACTGAGTTGGGCGCCGAGTGGTGCAACCCGTAGTAAAATATTGGTAATTTAGTTTACCAATATTTTACTGTTCACTATCCGGCCCCCATTCTCACTTGAACCCTCCCTTCTAAGTTCCACCCCCCCCTCTCCTCCCCCCCCCCCAACCACACACCTCTACACCTAATACCTAACCCTAATTCACCCTTCATGTGCCTAAACTAAACCCCCCACACCTAATGCCTAACCTTAATCCACCCTCTGTGTGCCTAAACTAAACCCCCCACACCTAACCCTAATCCACCCTCCATATTCCAAAACGAAACTCCTCAAAACTAATGCCTAACCCTCACCTCTAAGTGCCTAAACCAGGGGTAGGGAACCTATGGCTCGGGAGCCAGATGTGGCTCCTTTGATGGCTGCATCTGGCTTGCAGACAAATCTGTAGAGGTTGATTCACTTAACTACACTGCTCAAAAAACTCAGCTTAGTGTGGCAGCGCAAGTAAAATTTTCAAAGTAGGCACGCTACTGCTATAGCACTACTAGCTTACTCTCGCTCCCCCCAAAACTAACGGCCGCTCCAATTGTACTTGTATTTATTTGAAACATATTGTATGGCTCGCACGGAATTACATTTTAAAATATGCGGCATTCATGGCTCTCTCAGCCACAAAGGTTCCTGACCCCTGGTTTAAAAAAAACCACGTACTTGACCCCAGTGCCTGAAAAACCGCTAGTTGTAGCCAATTGGCTACAATAATTCCTATGTAGTAGCCGATTGGCTACTACCCATATCAGGTGCCCAACTCACCGTTTTGGTGCATGATTCCCAATAATTAACACAGGTGTCTATTATGTAGGGGAAATGGGACTGTGACTTTAGTCAAAGACGTAGGCGACTTTATTTGAATTTCTTAATGCGACAAAGTTAGGAACAAGCCATTAATGCTGTGCTTGCACTTCTGTTTTCAGAGAGCTTGGTGCACACATGGAAGGAAGTTGGGATGCCCTTGAAATCACCATCCGCGGCCGAGTGCAACTTCTGCCACCGCCCTCTGCACTTTGACCTGATGAGCGAGTGGGAGCGTACCTATTTTGGCAACATGGAGCCAAAGTACATCACTATGTATGCTTAACCGCCAGCACAGGAGTACATCACACCCAGACAAGCAGCCCTGTAGTACTGCCCCCTCCTATAGTCATGCTATAATTTGTCCACATTCATTTTATATAGGATATATTCGTAAAAAGACCCGCCCATTAAAAACCGCATGCTAGGTGACAGCTGCAATCCACCCACCTCCCCTGAAATGCGGGCGCGTCCATGACAACACACAAATGTGCTAATCAGCAAGAGAAAAAGAGTAGCTGGCGTGTGGTTGCTGTGGGCAACACTAGGACACTTAAAACTTCTAAAAAATAGAAAAATGCATGTACTGTACGAGCATTTCATCTTCGCTGACCGATATGAGGACATCTGAACTCCTGAGAACTTCTCACACTCTATATACATTTTTTACTTATCCCTTTTAAGAGGTACCTCACCATAGAGGAATATGGATGCTGCCCTATGGCTGACCTTTTAGCTGCAGTAGTTTTAGAATCCCTAATGCTTGCAGCCAAAGTAGTCAAGTTACGGTAACTGTCCTATGTATTTACTATGGGTTAGTAACACATATGTACAACAGCCAAACTTGACAGCTATATAAAAAAAAAAAGGGTCAGCAATAGTTCCTTCCATTTAGGTTTCCCTTAAATAAACTTGTGAGATTCATACAGGGGTAGAGGCCATAAGGTTGCCTAACGTCAACTCTATTGTGAGTTCCCCTAGTAGTTTGATTAAATGGATTGAAGCAGAGACTTGGCTGTAATTGCTTCTTCTCCATGTTGACTGCTATTCATTCCTCCTCTGCATTGGTGCAGATATCAGTTACTATTGACACAATTGAAGGGACAGGAAGGGGTGGGGCTGAGCTTTGCTGCACAGAGATGCAGCCAATAACTGAAGCAAGGTACTAATCAGCTACATTTGCTTTCTGAGTCCCGTTCCCCCCCACCTCCTAATTGGCTTAGGACAGTGTTTCTTAAAATGATTGAGCACGTACCCCATTTTATTACTGCATGCATTGGCCAAGTACCCCCTAGTGTGGGTGACATCACTTCAAGTACCCCTTGACATGTATTTTTGGGAGTGTTCCCTACTTGAGTATAATTGCTTTTCAAAGATTTTTTTTTATTCTTTCAGTTAATCATAAAATGTATTCAGATTTATTTTTATATGATATGTAATTATTTTAATCTCAAAACTTATTTTAATGAGTTGACTATGACAAGTCCAAGTACCCCTGTACCCAACTAAAGTACCCCTTTGGATACGCTTGAGAGCCTAGTTCTTAGGATATATAGGAAATCAATAATTTATTAAAATTCTGTATTAGTAAAGCACTGTGGAATATGTTGGTGCTATACAGAATACACTGAACAATTTATATCACTTTATCTTCCAAAGGTGCTCACAATGAATATAACAGCTATCTCTATTTGGATGGACATAAGCAAAATTGCTTCTACTTACCAGTACTGGTGGAGAAACATGTGATCAGGAGATAGAGTTGAAAAGTTCTAATTTGCTACGATCACTTCCTGCTTTAGCACATGATCATGTCCAGCAAATCAGAGCCTTACAAATCAATCACATGATCATACTGATCACATGCCTACCAGGTAAACATGGGCAACACTATAGAGACACTTGTAGTTGCAGCACCCAGCTTTCTTCATAGATGTGGTCAAAGAAACTTCCTATTTACCGTGTAAGCTCCTATGAAATTAATTCCCCCAACAAAAATAAACGTAGCCATTGTCCACCAATACGCAGGCTGCAGGTGTGATTGACAACTTCATATGCAAAGAAAACTGACAATAATAAAGAGAGGTGCAAAAGTTTATGGTGTGTTTTTCTTACCTTTTCATTCCACAAACTGGCTAAGCAGACATTTAGCTGACCAATTTTTTTTTAACAAAAATATATGAGTATGTGTATGTATGTATCTAACTATCTGGAGATGGGCTGTAAGATTTCAATTTCCAAAACTGGTCCTGACAAAAAAGATAGCATTCTAAAATTGTAAGTAAAAGGGCACTATGGCAAAAATTATGCTGTTCCATCATCCTCACGTCAGTTACCGTATTTAACCACTTCAGTCTATCTGGACGGATATATCCGTCCAGATAGACTGCACAGCTGCTGTGGGGCCGGGTGCGCTACCGCTGCCTTTTGCTGCCCCTCAGATAAATGAATGGGAATACAGATCCCATTCATTGATCAATATTCCGCTAAGAAAAAAACGAAAGCTTTCTCTGGAAAGCCGCGATTTTTCTATGTCCCACGTCACCCCTTCTGTTGCTGCAAGAGCTCTCGCTTGGAAGACAGAAAATCAAAAACTCACTGTGGCCATCTTATGGTCAAATAGTAAAACTACAGCTACATTTTTTTTTTTTAAACATACACAATAAATTTCAATTAAAATCCCCTGTTTACAAGCCCACTCTAAAAAAACCCACATAAAAGTTTTAATTAAAAAAAAAACAAAAAACACAAATAGTTACCTAAGGGTCTGAACTTTTTTAATATGAAAGTCAAGCGAGTGTATTACTGTACTTTTTTAAATTATAAGCTCGTAAACAGTGATGGACGCAAATTGAAAAAATGCACCTTTATTTCCAAATAAAATATTGGCACCGTACATTGTGATAGGGACATAATTTAAATGGTAAAATAACCGGGACAAATGGGCAAATAAAATACATGGGTTTTAATTATGGTAGCATGTAGTATTTTAAAGCTATAATGGCTGAAAACTGAGAAATAATGAATTTTTTAAATTTTTTCTTAATATTCCCGTTAAAATGAATTTAGAAAAAAAATAATGAGCGGCTGGCTCTCTCGCACGCACACTACATTATTGTATTCACATGTAACTAGCTAAGTAAATAAATAGGCTGCTAAGTAACTATTTAGGAGCCTGTTTATATATTTACTTAGCTAGTTAACATATGAAAATCCTGCTGCGTTATAATCACCTGTTTAGAGTGTCTATTAGCAAAGAGCAGCCCAAAACTTTCTTATCACGGAGATGTGATCTAATGAAGCAGCTCAGCTGTGTAAGGAAGTAGAGGGGTGTTAAAAGTGATTTTTTTTTAACACAAACCATGTTGAAATGTATGCCATAGTACCCCTTTGAGGTTAAAAATGATAAAAAAAGATCGGGAGTGGTGGATTTTTCTGATCATTTTTTTTTTAAACTTGCATAAACAAAGTGAATCACCTGTATGTGATATGATGGTCATATGATGCAGCTGGGTTAAGGAAGTTATTGTAGGCTCTATGGGCGAGGTAACGACTGCTTCGATTAAATTATCATGCTTGGCAGACTGCAGGTGGTCAGGCACAGACTGAATCGCTCTGAAAAGACTGCAGTCTACAGCAAACTGTGTTGCAGTTAGTGGCCAGTGTTTGGGGTCCAGAGCAGCCACTTACAGATTAGATCTTTCTTGACCAGGACAGTTGCCACCACACAGTGAGAGAGTTATCTTGTCTCTTCATTCCTTAAAGTTACCTCCTCTGTAGTTAAGTTACCTCCACTGTTAATTAACTGTATGTTAAAATAACTTCAGAGGTAACTTTAAAGAGAAACTCCGACCAAGAATTGAACTTTATCCCAATCAGTAGCTGATACCCCCTTTTACATGAGAAATCTATTCCTTTTCACAAACAGACCATCAGGGGGCGCTGTATGACAGAGCTTCTTGTGGGAGGAATTTCACCACAATATCAGAGTACCGAGGTACTTCTGGCAGTTTCCTGTCTGTGAACCCTGTTACATTGTGGAAAATAGCGGTTTCCAGCTGTTTCCAGCTGCCAAAAAAGCAAGCAGCAGCTACATCACTTGCCAACAGTAAAAATGTCACCATGTGATAAATGTCAGCATATAAATCAGGGATTTAAAATATTTTACAATGGGCAAACACTGACTAAATCATTTATACATAATTATTGTAAAAATGAAGCATTTTTTATTACATTATTTTCACTGGAGTTCCTCTTTAAGGAATGAAGAGATAAGATAACCCTCTCATTGTGTAGTGGGAAGTTTTCTCTGTCGTACACACGCGCTACTGTCGGCTAAAGACCGCCCAGCGGGAGGGTCCAGCAGGAGGGTCGTTTCCTTTTGTAGCGAGTGTGTACGCACCTTAACCCTCCTGGCGGTCTATTAGAATCCGCCAGGGGGCAGTGCAGCACGGTTTTAATTTTTTTTTTTTTAAATCATGTAGCGAGCCTAGGGCGGTGCGGCGATCGGGCAGTACATGCAGCTAGCAAAGTGCTAGCTGCGTGTAACAAAAAAAATCATGCGAATCAGCCCAGCAGGGCCTGAGAAATCCTCCTGCACGGCATAGCCCGAGCTCAGCTCGGGCTTACCGCCAGGAAGGTTAAGTTACCTCCTCTGTAGTTATTTTCACACGCAGTTAATTAACACCGTCTTTAATTTTAGAATTCTGGAGTTATTTTAAGGATTGAAGAGTTAACTTTAGAGACAGAAGAGTTAACTTTAGGTTTGCCTGAGGTAAAAGGTTTCCTGAATACTACATGCCTCATCACCATGGTGATAACTCTAAAAACGTTAAAGACAGGAGATAAGCTTAGTGAATTGAGGGCTATGTAGTTCATTTTAAGGATTGAAATGTTAAACTTTAGAGATCTCTCCTTAACTCATGCTGGGAATACACGGTTCGTTTTTTAGGTGGTTAGATGGTTTGATAGATAATTTCCGACAGGTCCGATCTCCCCTTCGATTCTTCTGCTGCTCGATTTCTGATAGAAGTGAATGGAAAAAGATAAGAAAAACGAGCGGAAGATAAGAGAATCAACTGCAGAATCGAGCGGCAAAAACGATCGAGAGGAGAAACGCCCGGCAGGAACGAACCGTGTATTCCCAAGCATTAAAGAGAATCTGTATTGTTAAAATCGCACAAAAGTAAACGTACCAGTGCGTTAGGGGACATCTCCTATTACCCTCTGTCACAATTTCGCCGCTCCCCGCTGCGTTAAAAGTAGTCAAAAACAGTTTTAAAAAGTTTGTTTATAAACAAACAAAATGGCCACCAAAACAGGAAGTAGATTGATGTACAATATGTCCACACATAGAAAATACATCCATACACAAGCAGGCTGTATACAGCTTTCCTTTTGAATCTCAAAAGATCATTTGTGTGTTTACCTTCTGTCCTCTTCTTCTCTCATGCACTGAAGTGACAGGCTCCCTGCAGACAGCTCTGCCTGTGCCTGTGTTTGTAATTCCTCAGTATGTGTCAGCCAGCTACTTTCACAGCTTAACAGAGGAGGATTTTTATCCAGCTCTCTTCTATCACTGATAAGCCAGCAGCTTCTCTGCTATCTTATGTAAATAAAACACACACTGGAGTGTGCATAGAGGAACAGACCAGCACGGAAGAGTTGGCAGCCTTCCAGACACAGCCTGACAAGTCTGACAAGGGAAAGATACATTGATTTATTACAGAGACCGTGATAGTACAAAGTGCTGCAGTGAGCCAGAACAGATTAGAATAGGTTTAGGAACTTGTAGGATGGTAGAAAAAACGTTGTAATTTTTGTTACAGAGTCACTTTAAAGACAGAATAGTTAACTTTAGGTTTGCCTGAGGTAAATAGTTTAGTGAATACTACATGCCTCATCACCATGGTGATAACACTAGAAACGTTATTAAAAAACAGGAGAAATACACGGGTCGATTCTAGCGCTCAATTCTGTGCCCAATTGTTTTGCCCGCTCAATTCTCTTATCCTCCGCTCATTTTTATTTTCTTTTTTCAATTCGCTTCAATGAGAAATCAAGCAGCTAGGCGATTGAACGGTGATCGGACATGTCAGAAATGATCTATCGAGCCATCTTAATGGCTTAAAATTGAGCCGTGTATTTCCAGTATAACAGGTTGTTAGTGGTTGCTTGTCTTGCAACCTGGATTGATCAGAACACCTTCTCCTTATTATCTACATTCATCAATTATACCTAAAAATACTACATTATATTGGGCTTTCAGTGTCTCCTCCTCTGGAAGGTAACTGGAAATTCTGCACACGTTATCTTAAACGTTATCTAAAAAAAAAAGTAAAAGGCAACTTGAAGTGAGAGGTATATGGAGGATGCCATATTTATTTCCTTTTATACAGTACCTGTTGCCTGGCAGCCCTGCTGATCTCTTTAGCTGCAGAAGTGAGAATCACACACCTGAAATAATATATATATATATATATATATATATATATATATATATATATATATATATATATATATATATATATATATATATATATATATATATATATATATATATATATATATATATATATATATGCATTCATATCCCTCTCACTTCAGGTGTCCAAGTGAAAGAAAAACCACAACCATAAAAATGCAATTTATATTGGCAATGGAAAATGTACAAAATATGATTTATTAAAAGTCAAAATTTCCCATTTGAAATGTGAAACAATTGTCAGTCAGTGAAACATGAAATATAACAAACTATACACACAAAAAGAAAGACAATACTAAAAAGTGCTTTTCAAGCTTTATTCATCCATGTAGATCTACACCAAGCGTTGCAGTATGAATGTGCAGCCAGGGCATTCCAGCAGCCTACACTGCTAGATGTAAGAGCTGCTATTGGACAGGCTCACTCACTGCTAGATGTAAGAGCTGCTATTGGACGGGCTCACTCACTGCTAGATGTAAGAGCTGCTATTGGACGGGCTCACTCACTGCTAGATGTAAGAGCGGTTACTGGTCAGGGTCACTCAGGAGTTCACAGGATGTCCCTTCTGTCCATACGGATGCCCCTTCATTGGATTGGATGATCACTGCATAGTTTTTTTGTTTTTAAGAAGTTAAGTTTACAATGAACAAGGCCCCGGTGAATAAGTGTACGCTGGAAAGAGGAGGTTACACTGATGTTAATTCAAGAAGCTCATCAGACAGTGACCACAAAGAAAAAGTTGATCATCATCTGCCAACTAATGGCTCCTGTAGTACAACTTTACACACATTTATACTGCCATATACACTTCAGTCAACATTCATTATTAGAGACCCTGTAGTGAAAGGGATATGGAGACTGCCATATTAATTTCCTCTTCAGTGGAGCCTGAATCACACACATCAAACAAGAATGCTAGCAGCTACTGTAGTGCTGATTTAGTCGGTACTACTGTGTTAATCTTCCAAATGTATGTTATTTTTTTTAATAATAATAATAATTATTGAAAGGTTTAGTACAAAAATACAGTACAACATGTATAAACAGGAGGAGAGGCACAGTTCAAGATTGTGCAATACCAGAAAGGTAATAATTGGTTATTTCCTTCTTTTGGCTTAAATAAAGTCTTTTGTCACAAAAAAAAAAAAAAAAAAAAAACAACAAACAAAAAGTAATAAACGGTTTCCGGGCCAGGTGTTTACAGTATTGAAAGCACAGGATCAGTAGGACTGCCAGACAAATAGAATTGTAAAAGGAAAATACATTTGGCAGCCTTTACACACCTCTCACTACTGGGTCACTTTAAAATTACCACAGGGAGTCCTCACTACAGATTTAGTAACTTCCACTGTAGTTCTGTGGATCTGACAGACTGACAGATACCTACCAGATCAATTTCTAACTGTGGCAAGAGCTACAAACAGAGGCTGAGTTTGTCCACAGTTAAGACAATCATTCTTGATTGGTGAAGATCTAGGATGTGGCAGTTCCCACAGCAGGATGACTTTACTTGTCCTCTGCTCTATAGAGCAAAAGCTAGCAGCTAAAATTGTCATTCCTAAGCTGTTACCCGAAATGATTGTTTGCGATTATTTTGAGCAACACACGTCTATTCCAGGTTTACATTAAAGAAAAGCCAAGCACCAGAATAACTGTAGGTGTCAGAGCATGTGGCCTTATAGCAGGGAAGAGAAACAGGGTAACAAAGCTATAATACTTCAGAATACTTATTTCTGCCACCGTCTGGTTTACATGAATAAAAATGCATTCCGATAAGAGAGAATCAAACACACATGACTGCACTAAGCCGGATTCAGGACTCACTGGGCATATGTGGTCCAACTGCAACCTGTCCTCTCTCCCTGGAGAGTTACCATAACCAAGATAATAAAGTATATTCTTTTAGCCTATATCAAAATGACCGTGCAGCACCATGTTGTCTATTATTCAAACAAGAATAGAGCCATACTACATTTTCAAGCATCGGTTCCATTCTTTTTGTTTACCCAGAGGAAGAAGTTGCAGCGGGCCTGAGGGTTGGAGGAATGGCCTTCAGGACGTGCACATACATAGAACTGACGACCACAGTTAGGACCTGCTTTCTTCACTGTCCGTAAGACACAGGGCTCTGCATGTCCTTTACAGTTGGGTGGTGGTGGAGGTCCTTTCAACAAAGACTTCCAGAAGGCTGCCTGCTGCCGATTCCCCTTCTCAGGGACTAATGAAGGGTTCCTTTTCTTTTCTAACTCTTTGGCAAGATTTTTCTGACCTTCCAGTTTAGGGGCATTATCCTGGGACTGTGAAGAGGTTTTCTGTATTGCAGGCTTAAAAAAGCCTAGGAGACTGCTTTGTCCACTCTTAATGTCCACTTTGTTCTTCTTTCCAGCTATACCATTAACTTTATCTGGAGCCCTCTTTCTGGATGAAGTAACTTCAGGTCCCTCATTTGAGGACTGAGAGCTTGACAGCTCCTCCTTCTCTCTGCTTGGTTCTGTAAAGTCTTTACTCTTCTTCACAAGAAACTGGGACAGTTTTTGCTGCCGACCAGCAAATTCTGGTAAGAATTTAGTACAGAGAGGAGGACATCGATCTGCCGCAATTGGCCTACATTTCATAAATGCTTTTACGGGGCAATGGTCAGAGCCTTCAATCTCAGGCATAATTACTGAATCCAGGAATTCTGTCTCCACCAGAGTCCTGTTGCCCAGGATGTAGTCTATACGAGTGCCGTAGTTGGTTTGCCGGGCCCCAGAGGCAGAACACCAGCAGGTAAAGGCATTCTTCTGATTCGGGTGGAAATAACGGAAGCTGTCCATGAAAAGACCTCCTTCTGGTGGATCTCCATCTTTTGTTTTAGATACTAAAGGGTCGCTGAGGAACTGATTCAACCACTGACGTCCTGGGTTCTCTTCAAATGTTTCCTGAAAATTCAAATTAACATTAGGCTGAATACAAAGCGATTACAATTTTGAATACTTTACAGACATGTAAAACAAATTAGTGAGAGTCAGACCAGAAAATCAACTTCTCATAACAAAGCTACAGGATAGACATGAAAAGGAACCAATGACAAATTTGACAAATTGCTCAGGGTATCTCTACACCCTATCACATTCTCCAGTGCACTTGGGTACACAAAAGAGATTGTGGAAAGTTAGTTTGCATCTGCACTACTACCTATAAAAGCATAACTACATTTACCATAGCAGCCTCATTTTACATGACTGTACTCCAGCCTCTGTATTAGACACTTGTTTATAATCATGTAAATGGGTATAGGGTGGGGCTTAATCTATACATCCAATCAAAAGAATTGTACACCTGAGTGCTGGTGCAGGATCCCAATGGCAACAGTATCAAGAAAATCGAAGGAGGGGTCCGCAAACAGGCTTAATCCAGGAATGATGAATACCTTTATTGTTCCCACACACACGTTATGACATCTGACCGTCACAGCCAACGATCGTTTCAGGGCCACCGAGGTCCCCTTTGTCAAGGCATAGGCAAACTAACACGTACACCAGAAATATAAAAGGAATATAAAATCACCAATTAAAAAAACCTCAACGCAATCTATGTTAAACTCCATCCCATTACCAAGTGGGGGTGTCAGGTGTAATTAGAAAACCATTAGGGAAAATCTAGCTCGATGGCCAGTCACTCTCAACTATATCTGTCACATCAGCTAGAAGCCATCCTATATGCAGGTATGCAGGGCCCTTGGTGGCCCAGATATCGTCAGATGTCATAATGTGTGTTTGTGGGAACAATAAAGGTTTTTATCATTCCTGGATTAAGCCAGTGTGAGGACCCCTCAATCAATTCTCTTGCTTCATCTATACAACTAACTGCCTCCAGATATACAGCTTACTCACTGCCATACTTCCCGTTTCCTAGCTATGATTGCTGTAGGCCGTAAGCCTGCAAGGACCGAGGGATGTGCTGTGTGTGGGCAGTGTCAGCCGCCTGCACATAGCACATCACTCTAAAGGTGGCCACTAATGATACAATGATTACAAACAATTCTTCTTATGAATGATCATAAATTATCGTTTGGGACCACTAATGGACAAAAATCTCCTAACCAATCTGATCAGATTGACCGGATCGAACCGAAATTTGGATCGATTTCATTAATCTCATTGGTTATTAGATTTTTGTCCATTAGTGGTCCTAAATGATCATTCACGACAGTTCAAAAGAAGAATTGTTTGCAGTCGACCGTAACTGTATCATTGGGGCCACCTTTAGTGAGAGCATATAGGTGATTTCACCCCTTCTGCATTCTATGTTTTTTTCTGCAAGCACATGCGGCAGATAGATTGTTGCCTTGAGCAGGCTTTGCCTTGAAAAAGGGACCCTTGTGCGGCCCTGAAACGTTGGTTTTATTAACAGTTTCTATAAAGCAATAAAATAGTTATAGAAAGTGCCAGCTTTCTCTTTTAACTGTTCAAACTCACAAGAAAAAAAAATAGCCATAAAACGCAGTCCTCTATTACTGCAGTAAAACCTAAGGTCAAGAAATTCAAAACTTAAAGGAAATATCAGAGAACACTATAAAAACAGATTTACTTACCTGGGGCTTCCTCCTGCCCCTGGAAGCTTATGTGTCCATCGTCGCCGCTCCGCTCCCAGCGGGCACATAACCCTCTTGGTGACGCGCGGCCACACGCAGGGGAGGGGACCTCGGGCCGCCGGTTGGGAGCGGAGCAGCGGCGAGGGACACAAGCTTCCAGGGGCTGGAGGAAGCCCTAGGTAAATAAATCTGTTTATCATTTTCCCTGAGATTTCCTTTACGCTGCAAAACTTATTAAATAAAGGTTGCAAACAACAGCTCTGTATACCATTGATCATGTGACGAAATGTGCACTAAAGGTGGCCACACATTACTCGACGGCTACCAGATCGGCCATCAGATAGACTCCTCTCTGACTGGATCTGTTCAGAGAGGGATCTATTACCTGCCCACACACTGCACACAGATTTCCAATAGATTTCTGCATGGAAATCAGGGCTGTGGAGTCAGAGTCGAGGAGTCTGAGCGATTTCTGGGTACCTGGAGTTGGCGATTTCATAAACTGAGGATTCCGATGATTTTTGTACTGACTCTACAGCCCTGATGGAAATAGTCCACAGTGTTCTCCCCAGGCTCTTTTAGCTGGGTGCTCCACCCGGCTAGTTTTGGTGACCACCCGGCTGTCATCGGCTCATCTTCTCCTCTGCTGTATGCAGAGAAGCGCCGGCCCTGCATTCTGTTATCACGCCCCACCCGGCTACTTTTTCTTGCCCCCCGGCTACTTTTTCATGCCACCCGGCTGGAAAAAATTTCTGGGGAGAACACTGGTCCATACTACCACTGCAGCCTCCGCCTGCTAGCCCCCCATGTAATGTGTACCCCACAGTAATGTAAAGTGTAAGTGTACCCCCCACAGCTATCCACTGGCAAGCCTCCTCTAGTGATCTAAACCTTTTATCGCCAACAGGGGTGCCTGTACCCAATGATCTGGTGTCACGTGTCAGTAGGTCACGTGGTACAAGCACCTGGCAGTGCAGTAGAGGAGACTCAGGACACTGGAGAAGATGGGCCGGCAGATAGGTGACCCAGGAGGGAACACATTACATTACCAGGAGGTACATGTTACACATGGGGGGGGGGGGGGGGGCGGGAAGACCGGGCAGGGGTCTGTAGAAGGGTTTTGTTGGTTCTCGAAGAAATCAAGAGCACATGAACGAAAGGTAGAGAGAGAAAAATACCAGCAACAGACATTACAGTATGATATATGAACCCCCCATTCAATCCCTTCCCAATCCACCCACCCCGGGGTTCAGTGCAACTCAGAGCAACAACTAAAAAAACACAAAAAATTCTCCTAGCAATAGATAATTCTCGTAAGATCATCTCCGTATATCATAATAACTCATTTGAATTCCAGCATACACCCAAAGCCTTCAACTAAGTAGAGTTATCTAAAACATCATTGTTATCGATATATTCAATCCAACATTGCCACATCATCTCAAATTTTTCAGGGCATTTACAGTGGAGGAAATAATTATTTGACCCCTCACTGAATTTGTAAGTTTGTCCAATGACAAAGAAATGAAAAGTCTCAGAACAGTATCATTTCAATGGTAGGTTTATTTTAACAGTGGCAGATAGCACATCAAAAGGAAAATCGAAAAAATAACCTTAAATAAAAGATAGCAACTGATTCGCATTTTATTGAGTGAAATAAGTTTTTGAACCCTCTAACAATAAAAGACTTAATACTTAGTGGAAAAACCCTTGTTTGCAAGCACAGAGGTCAAACGTTTCTTGTAATTGATGACCAAGTTTGCACACATTTTAGGAGGAATGTTGGTCCACTCCTCTTTGCAGATCATCTCTAAATCCCTAAGGTTTCGAGGCTGTCTCTGTGCAACTCTGAGCTTGAGCTCTCTCCATAGGTTTTCTATTGGATTAAGGTCCGGAGACTGACTAGGCCACTCCATGACCTTAATGTGCTTCTTCTTGAGCCACCCCATTGTTGCCTTTGCTGTATGTTTTGGGTCATTGTCGTGCTGGAACACCCATCCACGACCCATTTTCAGTTTCCTGGCAGAGGGAAGGAGGTTGACGTTCAGGATTTCACGATACATGGCTCCGTCCATTTTCCCGTTAATGCGATTAAGTTGTCCTGTGCCCTTAGCAGAAAAACACCCCCAAAGCAAAATGTTTCCACCCCCATGCTTGACGGTGGGGACGGTGTTTTGGGGGTCATAGGCAGCATTTTCTTCCTCCAAACACAGCGAGTTGAGTTAATGCCAAAGAGCTCTATTTTGGTCTCATCAGACCACAGCACCTTCTCCCAGTCACTCACAGAATCATTCAGGTGTTCATTGGCAAACTTCAGACGGGCCTGCACATGTGCCTTCTTGAGCAGGGGGACCTTGCGAGCCCTGCAGGATTTTAATCCATTGCGGTGTAATGTGTTTCCAATGGTTTTCTTGGTGACTGTGGTCCCTGCTAATTTGAGGTCATTCACTAACTCCTCCCGTGTAGTTTTAGGATGCTTTTTCACCTTTCTCAGAACCATTGACACCCCACGAGGTGAGATATTGCGTGGAGCCCCAGAGCGAGGTCGATTGATGGTCATTTTGTGCTCCTTCCATTTTCGAACAATCGCACCAACAGTTGTCACCTTCTCTCCCAGCTTCTTGCTAATGGTTTTGTAGCCCATTCCAGCCTTGTGCAGGTCTACAATTTTGTCTCTGACATCCTTGGACAGCTCTTTGGTCTTTCCCATGTTGGAGAGTTTGGAGTCTGCTTGATTGATTGATTGATTCTGTGGACAGGTGTATTTTATACAGGTGACTAGTTAAGACAGGTGTCCTTAATGAGGGTGACTAATTGAGTAGAAGTGTCTAACCACTCTATGGGAGCCAGAACTCTTAATGGTTGGTAGGGGTTCAAAAACTTATTTCACTCAATGAAATGCAAATCAGTTGCTATCTTTTATTTAAGGTTATTTTTTCGATTTTCCTTTTTGATGTGCTATCTGCCACTGTTAAAATAAACCTACCATTGAAATGATACTGTTCTGAGACTTTTCATTTCTTTGTCATTGGACAAACTTACAAAATCAGTGAGGGGTCAAATAATTATTTCCTCCACTGTACGTTTGAGAAATGTAAGTTTATACAGCACCATCTATAAAAAAAACCTCCCTTCTTCCATAGAAGCTCATCACTTGTACCATGACGATACCTTGGGGAGAAATATTGGAGTCTATATATAAGCCCAACAGAAGAGATCTAGGGTCAACCACCACCCTCTCTCCCATCACCTTTGTCATAGTATGGGCCAGGTCAGACCAACAGTTCGTAATAACTGGGCAGCTCCAAATCATGTGAAAGAAATCTCCCTCCGCCACCTTACACTTAGGGCACCTATCTGACCTTTCTGGATAATAGCTATGTAACTGTTGGGGGGGGTATAGTATGCCCGATAGATACGTTTTAAATGTGCAAACCTATCCACCGCAGAGATCAAAATACCATGCATAGCCCTGAATACATCCATCCACTCCACATCTGAAAGTGGGCCGACATCTAGAGACCAATTTTCCCATGCACCGTCCAATCTTGGACAGAATACAGGCATCAAAATAGAATACATCTCTGAAAGAGGCCTTTCCACCCTCTGGTGAATCAGAAGGCGTTCCAGAGTGTCCGATTACCATACCCAAACACCCGGGAACTGCACACTCCAGGCATGACGTATTTGTATATAACGAAAATACATATGGCTTGTCAGTTTAAACATGGACTTAAGTACATGAAAGGACAGGAGCACTCCCTGAGGAGCTAACTGCTCCACCTGCTTACTTCCGAATTCTGCCCACAGTTGAGGGTCTGGGATACCCGTGAAGTGACTCAATCTCGGATTACCCCAGAGCGGTGTATATGGTAACTTTGTGCCAGGTTTGTGTAATTTAGCCCTTGCCACATCCCATGCTTTAATGGTGGTACACATTGATATAGTTATCTCAGAGTATCTATTAACCCCCCTGAATGGCAAATTTATCAGGGATTCAAATGAACCAACTACTGCAGCCTCCAGCGTAGTCGCTGTATTTCGCTGATCCTGGGCGAACCACCATCTAATAGTAACTAAAATTGATGCTAAAAAATAGTTAAACAGATTGGTTAGAGCAAAATCCCCAGTGTCCACTGGAAGCTGCAGTGTAGAAAGAGACAACCTAACGGGTTGTCACCATTCCCACTTGGTGCTCCAGATCCTGGATGGTCGCTCTCCTGTAAGTTCAATACACTTTTCAGAAAGCTGTAAGATATTACCTCCAAAGGAAGTTTGACTGATAGAAAGGTGGGGAGGAGGTGCCAGTATATTGGTGTTAAAATTTAAAATCAAATGTATTAAAGAGAGGTAATGGCTTACTTTTCCAGAAGATACAGACACCAGTTTAACTAGAAAAATATTTATAGGTACATGTTCTCTATATTTTATGCTGTCAAGGAATGTTTTTTGTATTCACCTGAGGAAATGGGCCATGACCCGTGAAAAGCGTTGTCAATTTTTTGAATAAATATTTTTCCAGTCAAACTGGTGTCTGTGTCTTCTGGAGAAGTAAGCGATTACGCCTCTTTACATGTGATTTAAAAAAAAAAAAAAAAAAAAAAAAGGGATTTATACATACCTGGGGCTTCCTTCAGCCCCACCTGGTCAGATCGCTCCCACGCCGCCATCCTCCGCCGCTGCCCGCAGCTTCGGGAACAGAGTCCCATCACTTACGTCTGTCAGCTCCAGTCTACGCAGGAGAAGTGCGCTCTTTGCGTATCCAGCAGCAGCTGGAGAGATACGTAAAGGGTGCACTACTCCTGCGTAGACTGGAGCCGACTGACGTAAGTGACGGGACCTGGTTCCCGAACCGATCCGAGCGGATGGGGCTGGAGGAAGCCCCAGGTATGTATAAATATTTTTCATATTTTCAGCTCTGAGTCCCTTTAAGGAAGCTAGGCTTGGCATCTCCCAGAACTCCCAACTGGGCGTGGCATAAATTATGGATGGATTTTATTTCTCTTTAAAAAAAAAAAAAAAAATACAGAATGATAAACTTCACATGCTGCCAACATACCCAACAAAATGGAACTCACCAGATCATTCGGATCACAGTGGTCAAGAGGCTTGTGCGAGGTGTTCACATCTCCCAATATAATCACATGACTGAAACATCAAGAATACACATAGGGGTTGATGAATTGAGCTTGTAGAACACATATAATCCAACTAAACTAGATTTATTAATGAAAACCCTTATTTAAAAAGGGAAGCGAGAGGGATATGGAGGATGCCATATTTATTTCCTTTTAAACAATCCTAGTTGCCTGGTTGTCCTGCTTATCATCTGCCTTTAATACGCTTAGACACAGGCACTGAGCAAGCATGCAAATCAGAGGTTTCTGACTGAAGTCTGATTGGATTAGCCACATGGTTGTTTAAAGAGGAACTCCAGTGAAAATAATGTAGTAAAAAAAGTGCTTCATTTTTTACCATAATTATGTATAAATGATTTAGTCAGTGTTTGCTCATTGTAAAATCTTTCCTCTCCCAGATTCACATTCTGACATTTATTACATGGTGACATTGTTACTGTGGGCAGGTTATTTAGCTGTTTCTAGCTGCTCTGTCTGTTACAGACAGCTAATAACAGCTATTTCCTGTCTCTGAACATTGTTACATTGTGGCAGTTTGCCAGCAGTACCGCGGTATTCAGAGCCTCTTGTGGGAGGGGTTTCAGCACAAAATCAGTCACACAGCGCCCCCTGATGGTCTGTTTGTGAAAATCATTGTCTTTCTCATGTAAAATGGGGTATCAGCTACTGATTGGGAAAAAGTTCAATTCTTGGTTGGAGTTTCTCTTTAAGGTGTGTGATTCAAACACTACTGCAGCCATAGAGAACAGCTGGACTACCAGGCAACTGGTATTGTTATGGCCTCTGTATACCGCTCGCTTAAGGTTCCCATAAAGATCTAGGGCTTGATTCACAAAGCGGTGCTAACTGTTTAGCTCGGGTGTGCTAAACAGTTAGCACGTGAAGTGCCGTTCGCGGACTTTTGCGCTCGCAAAGTGCCACGATTCGCACGATCGCGGACTTTTGCATGCGCAAAAGTCCGCGATCGCGCGAATCGCGGCACTTTGCGAGCGCAAAGGTCCGCGAACGGCACTTCACGTGCTAACTGTTTAGCACACCCGTGCTAAACAGTTAGCACCGCTTTGTGA
This sequence comes from Hyperolius riggenbachi, assembly GCF_040937935.1. Lineage (NCBI taxonomy): Eukaryota > Metazoa > Chordata > Amphibia > Anura > Hyperoliidae > Hyperolius > Hyperolius riggenbachi. The sequence continues at coordinate 232,168,693 of NC_090653.1, read as the reverse complement.
ATCAAGCCCCTAGAGTTAGCCAGGTATTCAGCAACTGAGAGTACTGGTTATTGCTATAGCTAAGGCCTCTTGCACACTGCAAGCGATTCCGATTCAGATTCCGCTTTTTAATCAGTTTTTACATCCGATTCCGATTTGCAATTTGCTCCCTGCACACTGCAAATCGGAATCTGAATCGGATGTAAAAATTGGTTAAAAAGCGGAATCTGAATCGCTTGCAAGAGGCCTAATAGTGGAACACAGCTCTGTCTCTGTGATTAAACTCTCCGTCTAACAAACTCCACACCCTTGGGGTACTACCAGTGACATAGCTCTGCTTTAAAGCATGTCATGCGTGTAAGTGTCCAACATCTTCCAGTGTCAGGCCTCAATCCCTTGGTTGGTATCCCAGGCTGTGGAGTCTGGTGGACAGGAAGTTTCAACCTGAAGATTTGACAGTGTTCTGCCAGTGGCATAACTACAAGATGATCCAGCACAGCTCTTTTACCAGAAATTACTTTATTGGATCATTAAAACATACAAAAACATAGCTGCATAGTGAAGGAAAATGTTTTATTGTTGGAATTTCTAATCAGTGAGGGTCACACTGTAGTCACTTCCTGTCAGGACTGAGTCAGCCACTTACATACCTGTTATTTAACGCTTTCAGACAGAGAAAGAAAAAAAGGAACACAGCATACTTATTTACATACACATGTCTATCTCATCATGTCACTTCGGGTATCCTTTAACCACTTCCCTACTGAGAGGTTTTTCCCCTTTTGTACCAGAGCAATTTTCACCTTTTAGCACTCCTTCCATTCATTCTCCTATAGCTTTATTACTACTTATCACAATGAAACGATCTATATCTTGTTTTTTTCGTCACCAATTAGGCTTTCTTTGGGTGGTACATTTTGCTAAGATTTATTCTAAATGCATTTTAATGGGTAAAAGTAGAAAAGAAAATGGAAAAAATTCATTATTTCTCAGTTGTCGGGCATTATAGTTTTAAAATAATACATGTTACCGTAATTAAAACTAACACATTTTATTTGCCCATTTGTCCCGGTTATTAAAGCGTTTAAAATGTTCCCCTAGTACAATGTATGGCGACAATATTTTATTTGGAAATCAAGGTGCATTTTTTCAATTTTGCATCCATCACTAAATTACAAGCCCATACTTTTATAAATAACATTAATATACCCTTTTAACATACATATTACATAAATAGTTACCTTAGGGACTGAAATGTTTTATTTGTTATTTGTCATTTTGTTTTATTTTATACATATAATTTATCTGGGTACTGTGGGAGAGTGTGGGAGGGAAGGCGTTAATTTTAAATGTAATAAATGTAATGGTGGGTCTTTTTATTTAAAAAAATAAAATAATAAATGTAGGTTTAATTTTACTATTTGGCCGTAAGATGTCCTCATGCATTAGTTTCCGTTGTGTACTATTAGTACGCTAATCAGGAAGTAATGCATGGTTGTGTCACTTCGGGAGTTACAAATGACCGCGGCATCTCATTGATGTCGGCGATCATTCACACGGGGGCTTAGATTAATGAGTGAGAACTGCGTTCCCATTCATTTAACTCCCCTCTAACAGGCGGCGATGAGTACCCACGCAAACTAATTTGCAGTAGCCAGGGGCGGCCATTCGCCACAATAGACTAATATCTACGCCCCTGTGCAGGAACTGAAGTCCAGCGGGGAGTAGATATACTGTCCTTGCCTCGGAAAGTGGTTAATAAATGCAATTGTATGGGGTTTTTCTGACAATTATTATTATTATTATTATTATTTAGTATTTATATAGCGCCGACATATTACGCAGCGCTGTACAGTGTATATATATATATCTTGTCACTAACTGTCCCTCAAAGGAGCTCACAATCTAATCCCTACCATTGTCATATGTCTATATTATGTAGTGTAAGTACTGTAGTCTAGGGCCAATTTTTTAGGGGGAGCCAATTAACTTATCCGTATGTTTTTGGAATGTGGGAGGAAACCGGAGTACCCGGAGGAAACCCACGCAGACACGGAGAGAACATACAAACTCTTTGCAGATAGTGCCCTGGCTGGGATTCGAGCCAGGGACCCAGCGCTGCAAGGCGAGAGAGCTAACCACTACGCCACCGTGCTGCCCAAATAAATCTTTTAGAGTACCCCCGAGGCATGGTAAAAATTAAAAGGTATCTCAGTAGTGATAAGCATCTGGATAGTCCCATATCTTCTTAAAAAACAAAATTCCAGCGAAGAGTCCTTCTAAACTTATTGAATTACGATAAGTCAGTCCGATAAGTTTCTTTTAACTGCACTCCCGGCCATGAACAGTACATCCTGACCAGGCATGTGTGAGTAAGGTCCGTGCATGCCCAGTAGAACTAAGCTGCTTGTGCACAGCTTTTTTTCCTCCATGCACGATGAGTGGACCTTACTCACGGTTGCCCAGTGCCCGCGATGCGTTAGTCCACCTCAAAAGCAGGTGGAAAAAAAAAAAAAAAAAAAAAAAAATTTAGGGGTACTTTATTTTTGTGTTTTTATATTTTTAGGTCTGGCAGTATCTTATAGGTTCTCCAAAAGGCTTAACCTTCTTGGCGTTCTGATTAATTCTGGATTTAAGTGTCTAAATGAGGTGCATTTTTTTTTTTTTTTTACTTTTAGACCCTAAATTCAGAACTAATCAGAATGCCAAAGACCACCTCCTATCAGTTCAGGCAGCCCATGCATATTACTCACCTCCCCGGGATTTAGCGCTGCAATTCTTCCTCCTGTTGGTGAGATCACCTTCCCCCTTTCTCCCCCCTATGGTGAGAACACCGTCTGTGTCATCATGTGACAGACACAGATCTCACCCTAGGTAGTGAGAGCCCCGGAGGACGTGGAGGAGACTGTCTGGATTCTGAGGACATGAGTATAAAGTGCCACTCCAGTCTGCACTGTAACCTGCCAGGCGGTTGCCCTGACCCAGGCTCGAGATTACTGCTCGCAGCATGTTTTTTTTTTTTCAGCCCGAACCTGGGTCGAAAATACCATTGGGGAGGTTAAAGCAAACTCAAGGTAAAAATAAGCTGATCTAAAACAATTCTATCTAGCTACACGCCTTCTCCTGAAAACCATTTTAAATTTCTAAAGTTTTTATTTTTTTTAAAAAAAAAGCTGAAAAGTAAGTAAGTTTTAATGTTGTATTTTCTCTAAAGTCTTTCAGTGTCCCAGAAACTAAAATGTATAAACGTACACATTTTTATCTATCCCCTGTGCTCAGAAGTTGTTCTTTTCCAGACAAGCGTTTATGGCTGTAATTCCTCATCAGTGAGAGCTACACTATAGTCCCAAGTCTCAACTGGAGAGACCTGCATACCTGAACATTTAACTCTTTCAGAGAGAAAAAGAAGAATAGAAACACACTAGTTATTTGTATGCTTGACACTGTACATACACGTCTATCTCATCATGTCACCTTAGGTACACTAAGAATTATAGCTTGGCAACCTTTACTGTGAATTATTTGTCTATTTACTGTGGAAAGAGCTGCTGCACCTGCAGGAATACTGGACAGCTAATTAAACTCCACAAACCTCCCCATCACATGAACACTTACCTTCCATGTTGTAAAATGGCTTCTGCCCTAATCTGAAGCAAGCGGTAAAAACGCAACTTGTAGGTCTTGCGTTCCGGCTTCTCAGGATCTGCACGTGGGCAGTACACATTTACCACTGTCAGAGTCTCCTCTTTGTCATCAGATGTGCTAAAAAAATAAATACATATTCTTAAGTTTAAAGGACAACTAAAGCGAGAGAGATATGGAGGCTGCTATATTTATTTATTAACAATGCATATTGCCTGGCTGCCCTACTAATCCTATGCCTCTGATGCTTTTAGCCATACACCCTAAACAAGCATGCAGATCAGGTGCTCTGACTGAAGTCTGACTGGATTTGCCACATGCTTGTTTCAGATGTGCGATTCAGATGCTACGGATTAATTAAACATCAGCAGGACTGCAAGGCAACTGGTATTGTTTAAATAGAAATAAATATTGCAGCTTCCATATGCCTCTTTTAAATACAGGCTGCCCACTTCCAACACTCCTAAAAGGTAGGCTAGCAATGCAACTGCACAAAACTCAGCCCTGAACCATCGTCGCCTCAGTAATCGCGTCCCAATCCTTGTGGGTGGGCCAGTGCACACCAAAAACCTCTTGCAGATCCACAAAACGCTAGAGGTTGGAAAACTGCACTGATCTAGCGTTTTCAGAGCGGTTTTCCACTTTCCTATACTTTAACATTGAAGCAGAAACGCCTCAGAAATCTAAAAAATGCTGCAGCCCCCGAGTTTGCGTTTGTGGAAAAAATGAACCGCTCTGGTGTGCACCAGCCCATTACATTACCCAAGTGGTTTTCAAACCTCTAGCGTTTTCAAAAACGCTCCAGAACCGCTCTGGTGTGCACCAGCCCAGTGACAGCAATTGTGTGTGTCTGCGCACATAAGATATTATTATAGATCAAACCAAATCAAAGCGGTTCCTTGTTTGGGTGAAAAAAACACACCCCACAATACATATAACAGAGATTGGTTACAGAAAAACATGTGATCATCTTCTTACAGGATCTTGTGCTGGGTGATGACTGTTCTCCCCTCCTGGTCCAAAGATTGCTGCTCCTCCTCTGAGAACTCCTCAGTGTTACCATAGCACCCAATAGTACCCTTCTGATTGGAAAGCAATCCAGACAGTCCTTCCTCTGCCAAACATGGAACTGCGTTGCTCTTACAGAATGTGGCAACACCTAATCCAGTAACAAAAATGGATGATGTGAGTTACGCAACCATTTGTACTCTGATGTGCACCTAGCTATCTGTCTGCGTTTACTGATGTAACAGAAGCAAGCTAGTGAGGAGTTAAATAACACTACAAACCATATATCCCGCCAAGTCAAAATCAAATGTAGACTGCTTGCTAGAAGGAAAACTGTACAGTGCAATAAAACTCAAACCAAGGCAGGAACAACACTTAAAGTGGATCCAAGATGAACTTTTACTCATTGCATAATTGTGTTCCTTTGTTCCATTGTTTATAGGGCATTCCTCAAGCCAAATACTTTTTTTGTTTTTGTTTTAATACTCTAATTCCCTATAAACTAAACAAGCCTCGCCCACAGCTTTTCAGAGAGACATGGCATTTTCAGACAGTAGCAAGGGCTCATAGGAGCTCAGTCTGGGCAGGAGGAAGGGGAGGTATTACTAGGCAGAGATTTCAGAGGCAGAGGGGAGGAGGGGGGATTAGGTTTTTTCACAGGCTGAGTGCTGAAGATGCAGATAAGCTTGCCTGTGTGTAATGTTTACAAACAACATGGCTGCTGTCATTGTATCACAGAAAGAAATAATCATATTGTATTGAAGCTGTTTGCAGCTAGATTTGCTGTGTAAACTATCTAAACTTTAGATAAGATATATAGACAAATTACTTGTTATAGTTAGTTTTTTATCTCGGATTCGCTTTAAAGTGATCCTTAAGTCAGAAAAAAAATGACCTTTACTCACCTGGAGCTTCCAATAGCCCCCTGCAGCTGTCCGGTGCCCTCGCCATGTCCCTCGGATCCTCGTGTCCCTGCCGGCAGCCACTTCCAGTTTCGCCATCAGGAGCCGACAGGCTGGGACTGCGAGTGACTCTTCGCGTTCCCAGCCACAATTGCGCCCTCTATGCTGCTATAGCATATAGCATGAAGCATATAGCAGCATAGAGGGCGCAATTGTGGCTGGGAACGCAAAGAATCACTCGCGTTCCCAGCCTGTCAGCTCCTGACGGCAAAACCGGAAGTGGCTGCCGGCGGGGACACGAGGATCGGAGGGACATGGCGAGGGCACCGGACAGCTGCAGGGCGCTATTGGAAGCTCCAGGTGAGTAAAAGTCATTTTTTTTTCTGACTTAAGGATCACTTTAAAGCAATAGGGTTAGGCACCACCAGGGGAAGTCTTAATGTTAGGAACCATGGGGGTGGGGGGGTGTTTGGGGTCTTAAAAAGAAACTGTGACTAAGAATTGAACTTCATCCCAATCAGTAGCGGATACCCCCTTTTACATGGAAACCTATTCCTTTTCACAAACAGATCATCAGGGGGCTCTGTATGGCTAATATTGTGGTGAAACCCCTCCCACAGGAAAATGTGAGGCCCATGGTCCTGGCAGTTTCCTGTCTGTGAACCTCATTGCATTGTGGCAAATAGCTGTTTACAGCCGTTTCCAAGTGCCAAAAAATCAAGCAGCAGCTACTTCCAGTGGCATCACCTGCCAGCAGTAAAAATGTCACCATGTGATAAATGTCGGAATGTAAATCAGGGAGATGAAAGCTTTTCCAACAGGCAAACACTGACTAAATCATTTATACATAATTATTGTAAAAATGAAGCACTTTTTTTTTATTACACTATTTTCACTGGAGTTCCTCTTTAAAGTTAGGCACCACCAGGGGGGGGGGGGGGTAGGGATCAGTGGAGGGAGGGTTCTGTGTGAGAGTAGGGATAGGAGACTGCTAAAGTGGGTAATAGAACTGGAACCAGGAGAAGAGCGGGAAGGCTCTATAGCAGTGGTTCCCAACCTTTTCCGGCCCGGGGAACACTTTCTGACCATATTTTTCTCCGGGGAACGGGGGGGGGGGGGGGGGGGGAGGGGGTGTTTGCGCGACCTAGTGGACAGTGCCATGCTAATGGGGGGGGGGGGGGGGCGGCTGCATAGCTAGCATAGTTGCCCCAGTATAGGGAGTTTAGTTGCCCCAGTATGGTTAGTATAGTTACCCCAGTATAGTGCCCCAGTATAGCTAGTATTGTGCCCCAGTATAGCTAGTATAGTCCCAGTATGGATAGGTAGTGCCCCAGTATAGCCAGTAAAGTGCCCAGTATAGTCCCCAGTATAGCTAGTATAGTGCCCAGATAGCTAGTATAGTGCCCAGATAGCTAGTATAGTGCCCAGTATAGCTAGCATGGTGTCCAGTATAGCTAGCCTAGTGCCCAGTATAGGTAGGTAGTGCCCCAGTATAGCTAGTATAGTTGCCCCCAGTATAGCTAGTTTAGTTGCCCCCAGTGTAGGTAGTTTCGTTGCCCCCAGTGTAGGTTGTTTCGTTGCCCCCAGTATAGCTAGTTTAGTTGCCCCCAGTATAGCTAGTACAGTTCCCCCCAGTATAGATGCCCAGAAGGGGGGAAGCAGCGCTAGAAGGAGGGGCAGTGGAGGCAGCGGTGGGGAAATATCCCCCCCCTCCCTCACCTGGGACCCCTCCTTCTGCCTCTCTCCCCCTCCATCTAGCGGTGGCAAGTGCGGCTCGGCGGCGGGGAGGCATACGGAGAATTACTCACCACTTCTGCGTTCCAAGCGCCGGCAACGTCATGTCGTCACACATTTCCGCCTTCAATGCCGCCCACTGTGCTTCCGCTAATCAGGAAGCACAGTGGGCGGCATTGAAGGCGGAGATCTGACGACATGACGCTGCCGGCGCTTGGAATGCGGAAGTGGTGAGTAATTCTCTGTATGCCTCCCCGCCGCCGAGCCGCACATGCCACCGCTAAATGGAGGGGGAGAGAGGCAGAAGGAGGGGTCCCAGGTGAGGGAGGGGGGGGGGATATTTCCCCCCCTCCCCACCACTGCCTCCACTTCCCCTCCTTCTAGCGCTGCTTCCCCCCTCCTGCGCCCTACAGTAGGTACAGGTCTAGCGAGAGGCCAGACCTGTACGGCACACCAGGCAACATCCACTAGTGTGCCACGGCACACTGGTTGAAAAACACTGCTCTACAGGACCCAGAGCCTTCCCTCTCCTTAAGTATCTGATTTTTTTTATTTCAGAAATGCTTCAGGTTCACTTTAAAAGTGTACCAGAGCTAACCTAAAAAGAAGATTTGATACTCACCCACATTTTCCTCCAGCAGCATAAACCCATACGAGTACCACACAGTCCTCCAGCGGTCTGTCGTTTAGCAGCAATCAGCCCCGGTAAAAGGCTCAGTCGGGTCCAGTCTGGGTCTTCTGCACATGTGCAGACCTCCCACGCATGCGCAGTAGACCCGGACTGACGCGGTGGAGCCTATTACCCAGGCTGATCGCGGCTGAACGGCAGACCGTGGGAGGGAGGCGAGGGACTCAGACCTGCTTATGCTGCAGGATATCACATCATCTTTTTAGGTCAGCTCTGGTTTTCTTTAAATACGAGTACAGATTATATTATCTCTACAGCGCTGTGGAAGACGGCGCTATATAAATACTAAATAATAATAATGAAAGGATGCAAAAAAAGATGAGCAAAGACATGCAGATAACTCCCAGATGATGCAAGATTTATGTAAATGTATGCAGCTTAAAGATGCAATAAATGCAGCTGCTGAAATGAATTTCCACTTGTCATTATTTGCATAAAATAAGCATCAACTCAGAATTGTCAGTCACACCCACGTACTGCATATATGTGCCATGTCCTACCTGAATATCCACTTCTGACCCGGCTGAAGCTGAAGTAGGAGTTGTAGCCTTCTACAATGGCAGTAGGTTCATCCAGCAGGTCTCCTATCAGAATAAATCACCAGTTACTACAATACAAGTGTGTGCTAGTATAAGTGCACTGTGGAACCTGTATTTTTTTACAGTTTTGTTCTTGTGATAAGTAGGTTTGTAAATAACAGACAGAACATCAGGAATTAAATGACTATGATGAATTTTTAAGTGGGGGAAAAAAAAAAAAAAGAGAAGAAGAAATAAACATCAACCTTAACTTAAAAAAAAAAAAAAAAAAAAAAAAAACACTAAAGGAAAAAAGTGCCCCTATGGAGTAATTACCTTAGGAGGGGGAAGCTTTTGCCTCCTAATGAGGTTTCCCCATCCTCTGGGATCCAATGGTGGCAGCCACCAAATATCCGCCAACAAGGCGGCGCAGTAGGGGCTCAGCACGTGGCAATATTTACCAATGCGCGCTCCTGCGCAGGAGCATTACAAACTTCCCTTCCGGCACCGGCGGAAATAGCCGAGCCCAATCAGGAATGCTCTACTGCGAAAGCAGCTCGTGCCTGTGCAGTGGCCCTGATCGGCTCCGCTATTTCCATCAGAGGGGAAGATTGAACTGCGCCGATAGGTAAATATTGCTGCTCGCTGTTCGGGGGCTGCCAGCACTGGATCCCAGAGAGTGAAGAGGATGCTGGAAGCCTCATTAGGATCCAGAGGCTTCCCCCTCCGGAAGCAAGTACCCCCCAGGGGAATTTCCTTACAGGATCTCTAACATTTGGAGAGTGCCATTGTTCATTTTCTGAAATTTAAAAAAAAGTGCCTCAGCTGCAAGGCTGGTTCTCTTTGCAATTTGTAAACCCCTGAATTGCTGTTGGTATTACAATGCACATTGCAATCACAGATTTATATAGTGCAGACATTTTCTGCACACTATACAGTGTCCATCTAGTGCTCACAATCGGATCCCTACTACAGTCTTAAGATCAATTAAAGTGGACCCAAATTAAAAATACAAGTTTTCAGAAATAAAATCTATTTTCTAAATTATAATAATAAATAGCAGCCTTTTTTCAGCTGCATGATGACAAATTTAAAATATTTTACATTTATTGGTGGAACCCCTCCCTTCCTTTCATATTGCCGGGGCAGAATCCGGCAAAATGCTGGAGTAGGTGATGCCCGGCAATGGAGGAATTGCTAATGGCCGCCCCCAGTATAATCCTAGTTATGAAAAGAGAAGGGTGAAAAGCATGCACTGAAATGCTCATAGGCTTGAAGGAGTGTTTATTTATCTTTGTATGTGTCAGAGTGGTGCAACTAAATATTTTTAATTAAAAAAAATGTTTGGTTTGGGTCCGCTTTAAGGAGTAAATTAATTAAGCAGCATGTTTTTTTCTGATGTGAAAAGGGAAAGGGCAGGAGGAGGTAACATAAACAGAACACACAAACTCCATGCAGATAATGTCTGAGCCAAGAACTGGGTTTCTGAGCCAGCCTCAACAACGCTGTATGGGCAGGTCGACAAATATTACGGTTGCACGTGTGTGACGTCACATGCACCTGGTGCTTCACAGGGATGACATAAGAGGCCAGGAGCACTTGCAACGAAATCTTTCCAGCCTGTCTGACTGATGCGTTGGGAGTGGCGCTTAATGGCGCATGTCAGCTAATGGTGCATTCCAGCTAAGTGTAAAACCAGCCCCTCACCCAATTGCAGCTTCCAGCTGCAGCACCATGTGACTTGCAGCCCGTACATGCCAGCATGTCACATGACGACATTGCTGTGGATTAGGACAGGGTCAGGCTTCCACTTAGGCGGTGCAGTCTTGAGGATTTATACCTGGATGCAAACTAAAATGTTTAACAAGTGTTAAATCCCAGGTACAGGATATTCGTTCTCTGGACTGACTCCTACCCACTCATAACAGTGTGCAACGCAGACTGTCATATGTTATATGGGCTGCTATCTTTTCAGTCTATACCTCCCCAGCAGGATAAAGCAATCCAAGCAGCTTCCACTCTAACCACAGAGCCCGAAATGGACTTCCTGCACACAGTTGCTTCTGGTCACGTGATCCCAATCTCAAGACATACTTTTTAGCTGTAGAAACCTCATTTTACCCATAAACTTAAATTATGTTTGAGCACTCTGATTATTATGTTATTACAGTATTTTTAGATTCATAGATGGGCTTTAACACATGAAACCAAAAGGCTGCTTTGCCAGCAGAGTCTCTGGGCTGCTTACTGGTCACTTTAGTTTCCTGCAGGCAGATGATATCTGCATCCAGGGAATCCAGGATGTCCTTCAGCCCCATCCGAGTGGCTCGAATTCCATTTATGTTCCAGCTGACAATCTTCATCCTTCCAAATTAAAAGAAAAAATATATTGACTTTACATGTACTCGTTACACTATAAAAACAAAACAAAAAAACCCTTTAGGTGGAACTCCAGACACATACACTAAAGGCAGAGAAAGAGCAGGGCTGTGGAGTCAAAGTCGAGGAGCCTGTGCAGTTTTGGGTACCAGGAGTTGGAGATTTCAATAGACTGAGGAGTCGGATGATTTTTGTACCAACTCCACAGCCCTGAAAAAAAGTATGGCACTACCGAGGTTTGTTCCAGTAAACTGCAAGTGCATACATCACAAATTGGTATTCACATAGAGCAGGGGTCTCAAACTCGCGGCCCGCGGGCCATTTGCGGCCCGCGATACAATATTTTGTGGCCCCAGGGCCCCAGAGCTTGTAGGGGCCCCCAGTGGCTACAAGAGGAAAAAAAATTTTTTCAAATCGGCCTTATAGTTTTTGAGAAAATCGATTTTAAAGTTGCAAAGGAAAAAAATACACATTTAAAAACCCGCCGACTTTAATGGTTAATAGCAAATCCACCTTAAATGCTAGAAACCCTAAATTTGCAGGATATGTTAAGGAGATCATTAGGAATAAGAGGAAAAAACAATTTTTCAAAAAGACCTTATAGTTCTTGAGAAAATCGATTTTAAAGTTTCGAAGGAAAATAGTATACTTTTAAATGCGGTAAATGTCACTTTTAGTAGCAAGCCTAACGGTAGTGTAATTTTACATGTATCAAAAGAAAGAGCAATACATTTCCTGACAGAGTTTCCAGGGGGTCCATACGCAGCCGCAGCGCTTTGGCCAGGGATCGCTATACAGCCGTAATATGGCTGTATGAAGATTCCGGGCATTTTTTCCTATTTTCCCAATTTTTTTTTTTATGTTTAGAGTGGGCGGGCAGAGGCGGCGATCCGCCGCGATTGACGTCAGGAGGGGCAGAGCTGAAGCTGAAAGCTCTGCCCCTTCCAGGAAATGCCGGCGGATTGCCCCCGGGGCGATTTGGGGGCTATGCAGCCCTCGTTTTGCGGCGGGGACACGTGAACTCCCTTATGCGGCCCAGCCTCATCCTGACTTTGCCTCCTGCGGCCCCCGGGTAAATTGAGTTTGAGACCCCGGACATAGAGTGTGCAAAAAGCAAACAATGTACTCTGTGCAGAGATGTGGCAGGGGGTGCCGGGGATGCACGGCCTGACAACCGTTTTGCAAGGAAAACTTAGATAAGTTAGTCCCAACGGGCAGTTTTTGCTAGTCCTTTGGACTGAAGAGTAACAGGAAGTGCCAAAACCAGTAGGGCCAGGATGCGTGTACGTGGAACGCACAGGGTGGAAGTGAGGTCGGAGTGGTGTGCGATAGCCGGAGCCCAGTGAGACAGCGCTGCCGAGAGCCTGCCGGACGGCCCACGATCGGGGTTGAACCCGTAAAAACTCAGTGCCTTGATATGTCTACAACATGTGAGTGGAGAGAAGGAAGAGATTCTCCTGCGCCACCCTCTTACTCAGTATGGGCTATGATGGCGTAAAGGTGCTGCTCCTGGTTGCTGGGTGGTGCCAGTGACCTGAGTGAAACAGTAGAAGAGACAAGAGCGCTCCTTTGGTGCAATACTTTTCTTTACTTAAAATTCCACGCATACAAATTACACTTACAGTGTGTTAAAAACAGAAGCGCATCTCAGGCCTGCCAGCCGTCCTCTCCTACCCTGTGTTTGGCCAAAACAACAGGTGCGGTGTGTCCCGACGCGGAGCTGGATTCGGTGGGCGGGGCTAGGTCACGCTGGAGCCGTCTGACGTCACGACGCGTTTCGGCGCTAACCACGCCTTCGTCAGGTGACGTGACGGCGTGTACACGGCGTGTACGGCTCTATTTTATACTACCCGATATGGGAGGAACAAGGGGAGTGACTGCTTATGTCACTCTAAGTGAACGGGGAAATTTGCCCTGCATAAAATAAGAACCATCGGCTATTCGCCGACCTATTAGCAAATACTAATCTTATCCAGGTCAAGACAGACACTCAGCCCTTCCTTTTTTAGGCCCACCCGCCACTCCGGTGGCGATGAAGAGACCACTAGAAAGAGAAGGAGAGGAGCCAGAGGAGGACGAAAGGTGCAACTCCAAAAAAGGAAGAAAGCAGAACAGTCCGGAGATAGAGTCTCGACAATAAAAATCTTCAATATTTCTTCATACAGCCTGGCTGAGGGAGATCTCTCACTACTAAGGCGTGGATTAAACTTTGCTCCAACAATCAGACCCAATTCCTTTCAATTATTCAAGGATCTGCATAGGTTCATCAGGACGCTCACTTTAAAAAGGTTCTATGCACTAAAAGCAAAGAAAGGTGATGTGAGACCAAAACCCAGTTCCAACATAGAGGCACCCAGGGTAGAACTTACGGGAGAAGATGAGGAAGCCCTAATGGACCTGATAGAGCTCGGGGCTCAAAACACCAGTGACTTTGATTGGGAACAGTTTGATTGCCATGAAGAGCCGATTAGAACCTCTGGACTCAAACCGAGGTCCATCTTTTATCCAACTCAGTCTAAAGGCCAGTATATTAATACCTTTTATCAGATAGTAATGGAGGAATTCAATTCATTATGTAAAACTAAGAACACAGGGAATAAAAGGAGTAACATAACAAAGGAAGAACAACTGGCACTAGAAGGATTAAAGAAAAATAAGGACATTGTAATACGCCAGGCAGACAAGGGCGGGAGTATTGTCATCCAAGATTTTGACAACTACCGTAAGGAAGGAGAAAGACTACTGGGGGATAGGGACACCTATCAGAAATTACCGAGGGACCCCACACAGTTCTACGTTAGAGATCTAAAAGTAGTCCTAGACAGAGGATCCGAAGTAGGTATACTTACAGAAGAAGAATATAGGTTCCTCACCCCCAACAACCCGATAGTCCCATACTTTTATCATATACCGAAAATTCATAAGAGTGCTACATCCCCTCCCGGGCGCCCAATTGTAGCAGGAATGGAGGGACTGCTGGCCCCCATTTCAGACTATATAGATCATTTTCTACAGCCCCTGGTTCAACAAACGGAAGCTTACACAAGGGATTCATTGCATATACTAGAAATCCTTGAACATTATCAGTGGAAAGAGGGGTATATCTGGGCATCCCTTGATGTCTGTTCACTGTACACCTGTATCCCCCACGATAAAGGGATTGAGGCAGTTAAGTTCCATCTACTTCAGGATGGTTCTTTCAATTCCGAACAGGCGCAGTTTATTTTGGACCTCCTGAGTTTCGCGCTCAAACACAACTATTTCACCTTCATGGATCAATTTTATCTCCAGACATGCGGAACATCGATGGGGGCAGGATTTGCCCCCAGTTTCGCAAACCTATTCATGTCTCATTGGGAACATCAATACATCTGGTCTGACCATGCCTATAGAGAAAATATAATACTCTATACTCGTTACATTGACGACATCTTGTTAATCTGGGATGGTCCCACGGAAAAATTCGAGGAATTTGTGAGGTATTGCAATAACAGTACAATCAGTTTGGAGTTCACATTTGTGATGGACCCAGAAAAAATAATCTTCCTAGATCTGGAGTTGTTTATAGATGATAAATCCCAGATATGTACCCAGACCCACTTCAAGCCCACAGCGGGGAACTCTTACCTGCACGCCAATAGTTGCCACCATCCTAAATGGGTGAATAATATCCCACGCAGCCAATTTTGTCGACTGAGGAGGAATTGCACAAAAGATCCAGATTACCAAAGACAATCAAAACAATTGGCAGACAAATTCATGGAAAAAGGGTATAAAAGCAGTGTGGTAAATATGGCAATAGAAGAATTCAAAGATAAAGAAAAAACGGGACAGAATAGGAACACGGAACAAAAAGAACAAACCCCAACATTCATCACTGGGTACACGGAAAGTTCTCGCCGTATCCAAAGTATTGTCAGAAAAAACTGGCCGATTATACTACAAGACCCCCTACTCAAAAACTCTCTACCGGAGAAACCTAAAGTGATCTTTAAAAAGGCACGCTCCCTAAAAAACCAAATAGCACCGAGTAATAGAAAACAGAAAACAACACAGACATGGCTGAGAACCACTATCACTGGTAATTATAGATGTGGGAAGATACGTTGTGGATGCTGCTCATTCATGATGCACGGCACAAAAGAATTTGTCCACCCAGGAGGGTGGTCGATCATACAAAAACAATTTATCAACTGTGCATCAGAATTTGTTATATATGTCTTGGAATGTAGCTGCAGACAACTCTATGTAGGAAGAACTACCCGACCTCTAAGAAAACGCTTGGGGGAACATAAATGCAATATCCTCTCCAAATCCGAAAAACACAGTGTCCCCAGACACTTCAATAAATTCCATCAATCGGACCCTGGGTGCCTGAAGATCTATGGTCTAGAACAGATTCCAGCCTCTCTTACCAGAGGGTTGAGATACAAAAGACTTTGTGAGCAAGAAGTATTTTGGATCTTCAAGCTGAACACACTGTCTCCGGAAGGTCTGAATGAAGACCTAGAAGTCCGAAGTTTCCTGCAGTGATGAGGCCAACTTCCAACACATTAGAAATAGACATTGGATCCCTCTCTCATCCCTGTCTTGCCGCCCCCTCCCCCCCTTCTTTTCCCTTTCCTTTCCTCTTCCCCCCCCCCCCCCATTTTTCCTTCCCATCGATCCCCCTCCTGTCTTCTTCCCTGGTCCTCCACCACCCCCCTTTCACAGTTCTTGGGGTGTCCACGGGCACACCACCCCCAAAATCCCCCCCTCTTTTCCCCCCCCCCCTCATCCCCCAGGGTCCCCAGGGTCACCCCGTCCTGAGGTCCCCCACGGCCCCTCCCCTCTCTGTCCACCCGGTTCATTGATGTATATATGTTGTGTATCATGTATGTAATCCAATTGAACATCTGTCTATGTCCACTGTAACAGCATATATGAAAGCGCCTCACTGTGCAAAGCACAGTGACATCCGCCAGCATGAAAGCGACCTAATGGTCGCATCTAGATGGCTTTGATCCTTTTATAAAATGGGCGACCATGCGGAGGGCGGTTTTCGGTCCGACTCCCTATAGCCGAAGTTCTCTTAAGAACTTTGTCCTCAGATACATCCCCGTGTCCCCATAGATACCTGTGTCCCCCCAAGATGAGATGAAATGGGAGGACACAGCCTCATACCCTGAGAAGCGAGGATTGGTGTGGTATGGATAGTCTGGCATAGGCGCACGAGCCGCGCGGTTCCAACCACTTAGAAGAATAAATCTTGGGCCAGCCACTAATAAAACGTCGAGCTAGCCATCCATAATACCTCCGTCGCCCCCCTCCCGTCGGACACGGTTGCAGATATTGCACAGATATAAGCTGCGTTGAGTCAGCCGCCAACAAAACCCAGTAAAACGCCAGTAAAACGCTGGTAGAACGCTGGACCTACCACACAGATATAGGCTGCGTTGAGTCAGCCGCCCACAAAACCCAGTAGAACGCCAGTAAAACGCTGGTAGAACGCTGGACCTACCGCCCATAATATCCCCTCCGCCTGAAAAAAGCGCAGACACTGCGCTAGGTTAGCCGTCTAATAGGCACACCAACACTGCACTCCCTGCTGATATAAACTAGGGAGCGCGACATGGCATTGACACCATCCAGCAGCGAAAGCAGCCAATATATATAGAGTATGATGCAGAATATGCTGTACAAACCCCATTCATAAAACATTCTCATACACATTGAGGCTACCAAAAAATAGGGGACGAGGGAATCCTCTTACCCAGACACGTACATGTTGTCTCCTATAATTTAACATCAGTGACAGGTTAGTCATTTACAATCAGGTGCTCTAATGTATTGTTATTAAAAATAATGATTATAGGCAGTGCGCCCCTCCGCACAGACATGGAGTCTGTCACTGACTAATGAATTTTATAGTTCCCGATCCATTTTAACAATTTATCGTTGTGAAAGGTTTTTTTATAGAAAATATATAAGATTAGTATTTGCTAATAGGTCGGCGAATAGCCGATGGTTCTTATTTTATGCAGGGCAAATTTCCCCGTTCACTTAGAGTGACATAAGCAGTCACTCCCCTTGTTCCTCCCATATCGGGTAGTATAAAATAGAGCCGTACACGCCGTCACGTCACCTGACGAAGGCGTGGTTAGCGCCGAAACGCGTCGTGACGTCAGACGGCTCCAGCGTGACCTAGCCCCGCCCACCGAATCCAGCTCCGCGTCGGGACACACCGCACCTGTTGTTTTGGCCAAACACAGGGTAGGAGAGGACGGCTGGCAGGCCTGAGATGCGCTTCTGTTTTTAACACACTGTAAGTGTAATTTGTATGCGTGGAATTTTAAGTAAAGAAAAGTATTGCACCAAAGGAGCGCTCTTGTCTCTTCTACTACAACATGTGAGTGTTTTAATATAATTTTTTTAATACATTTTAAAGACTGTTTTACACTATGGAGCCAATTGGTTTGTTTTGAGGTGCTTTCTGATGTGAAGCTGCATTTAAGGTCTTTGAAGTGGACCTGTGGTGATCGTGATAGGCAGAGGGAGCCTTGATATCCCAGCAAGCGCTGTGGACCCAATCTGATAGAGGGTCAATATTTAGCGGCAAGTGTCCCATCTTGAGGGTGTGGTGGTGGTATGCACTGTAAAGGCGATCTGCATCACGAACCATAGCTGTGTGTCAAGTAAACACAACGGACTAGCAGAGCGTGGGTTTGAGGCTCATGTGGGACTGTCATATGTGCGCTGTGTCACATAATAGAACTTTTTAAAACCTTTGAATAGCACACCACCGAATTGATACAACCTCTGTTTTAGTGCAGTGTTTATGTATATTTTCATTGCTGGTAGTATTATGATAAAAGCATGACTTTTAATCCCAATTGTTTGCTTAGCTGAACTTTTGAATATACAATATGATTCACCCCGTGGAACTTCCAGTTAGCAACACATATGACAGGGCCGGGGGACATTCCTGACTTAATTAATTAAACAATCTATACCACATGATGTAAACAAGCCTGTAAGAAAAAAACAATTGGCATAACAAAAAATGCAGTCCCTGAGAATAAGAGGAAGTCAAAGCAATGACATCAGCCGTTGTATAAGGCTGTTGACTGGAAGTTCCGTCCAGAAAGGTTTCGGGGGGAGTGGAAGGGCACAGTTGGGAAAACTGGGAACATTTTGATTTGTTACAGGTAGTTGAGCAACAGAGTTGAGACTGGCAAATCCTATAGATCCCAAACAAATATTTTTTTTTTTAAATCAACAAAACTCAGTTGATTGAGGTCTCAAAAGATAGAATACAACAATAAGATTAAAGGACTTCTATACAGAGGTACAGTGGTGTGAAAAACTATTTGCCCCCTTCCTGATTTCTTATTCTTTTGCATGTTTGTCATACTTAAATGTTTCTGCTCAACAAAAACCGTTAATTATTAGTCAAAGATAACATAATTGAACACAAAATGCAGTTTTAAATGATGGTTTTTTATTATTTAGTGAGAAAAAAAACTCCAAATCTACATGGCCCTGTGTGAAAAAGTGATTGCCCCCCTTGTAAAAAAAATAACATAACTGTGGTTTATCACACCTGAGTTCAATTTCTGTAGTCATCCCCAGGCCTGATTACTGCCACACCTGTTTCAATCAAGAAATCACTTAAATAGGAGCTATCTGACAAAGAGAAGTAGACCAAAAGCACCTCAAAAGCTAGACATCATGCCAAGATCCAAAGAAATCCAGGAACAAAAGTACTGTAATTGAGATCTATCAGTCTAGTAAAGGTTATAAAGCCATTTCTAAAGCTTTGGGACTCCAGCGAACCACAGTGAGAGTCATTATCCACAAATGGCAAAAACATGGAACAGTGATGAACCCCAAGAGCGCAGAGAAAACTCATCTGAGAGGCCACAAAAGACCCCAGGACAACATCTAAAGAACTGCAGGCCTCACTTGCCTCAATTAAGGTCAGTGTTCACGACTCCACCATAAGAAAGAGACTGGGCAAAAGCGGCCTGCATGGCAGATATCCAAGTCGCAAACCACTTTTAAGCACTTTTAAACCAAAATTTTGCTAAAAAACATCTCAATGATTGCCAAGACTTTTGGGAAAATACCTTATGGACCGACGAGACAAAAGGTGAACTTTTTGGAAGGTGCGTGTCCCGTTACATCTGGCATAAAAGTAACACAGCATTTCAGCAAAAGAACATCATACCAACAGTAAAATATGGTGGTGGTAGTATGATGGTCTGGGGTTGTTTTGCTGCTTCAGGACCTGGAAGGCTTGCTGTGATAGATGGAACCATGAATTCTACTATCTACCCAAAAAATCCTGAAGGAGAATGTCCAGCCATCTGTTCGTCAACGCAAGCTGAAGCGATCTTGGGTGCTGCAGCAGGACAGTGACCCAAAACACACCAGCAAATCCACCTCTGAATGGCTGAAGAAAAACAAAATGAAGACTGTGGAGTTGCCTAGTCAAAGTCCTGACCTGAATCCTATTGAGATGTTGTGGCATGACCTTAAAAAGGCAGCTCATGCTAGAAAACCCTCAAATAAAGCTGAATTACAACAATTCTGCAAAGAGGAGTGGGCCAAAATTCCTCCAGAGCGCTGTAAAAGACTCGTTGCAAGTTATCGCAAACGCTTGATTGCAGTTATTGCTGCTAAGGGTGGCCCAACCAGTTATTAGGTTCAGGGGGCAATTACTTTTTCACACAGCTCTATGTAGGTTTTGAGTTTTTTTTCCTCACTAAATAATAAAAACCATCATTTAAATCTGCATTTTGTGTTCAATTATGTTATCTTTGACTAATAGTTAACGGTTTTTGATGAGCAGAAACATTTAAGTGTGACAAACATGCAAAAGAATAAAAAAATCAGGAGGGGGGCAAATAGTTTTTCACACCACTGTATATGGTACAGATTGTCAGGTAAAAACAAACATTAATCATCCAACATTGACAGAGTTTCTAGATAATCCAATATTTGCCAAAATCTGATCCCTGATAAAAACATGGGTCAACATAATCATGCGTGGCTAGCCAGTTGCACCAAATTTTTTTAAACTTTCCAATGGATTCACGATGTATATAGATCTTTTTTCCTAGTTTTAGAGGTATTTAACAGCAGAATCCACATATTTAAAAAGGTGGGTGGTGGGTTTCTACATTTGTAGGATTCATTTTCTAGCCAAACAGAGATCTTAAAGGAAACCAGAGAGAAGCGCTTTAGCACAAAATAAACATATCCCCCGATAGATTTTACAAAATAAGCGCTGTATCTGGTATTTTCACCGCTCTGGTGTGCCATTTTATTTACTAAAATTCCATGCAAAACTCAGTTCATCAGAAAAGCATATTATTTAGTGGGCTGGGTGCAAAATGAAATCACCATTTCTAAAAACCTCTTTTGGACTAACAAATATAGATTTAAAAAAAAGCTCCTTCCTCTGCAGCAGCTCCTCCCATCTCATCACAGCTCTCTGTGATGCTGCAGTATACAGAACAGGAAAGCAGAGCAAGAAGGGGGCAGGCTTAGGCTTGCAAAGAGAGAAGACAGACTCAGCTACAGTGGGATGCGAAAGTTTGGGCAACCGTGTTAATTGTCATCATTTTCCTGTATAAATCGTTGGTTGTTACGATAAAAACATGTCAGTTAAATATGTCATATAGGAGACAAACACAGTGATATTTGAGAAGTGAAATGAAGTTTATTGGATTTACAGAAAGTGTGCAATAATTGTATAAACAAAATTAGGCAGGTGCATAAATTTGGGCACCACAAAAATAAATGAAATCAATATTTAGTAGATCCTCATTTTGCAGGAATTACAGCCTCTAAACGCTTCCTGTAGGTTCCAATGAGAGTCTGGATTCTGCTTGAAAGTATTTTTGACCATTCCGCTTTACAAAACATATCCAGTTCATTCAGGTTTGATGGCTTCCGAGCATGGACAGCTCTCTTTAACTAACACCACAGATTTTAAATTATATTCAGGTCTGGAGACTGAGATGGCCTTTCCAGAACCTTGAACTTGTTCCTCTGCATGAATGCCTTAGTGGATTTTGAGCAGTATTTAGGGTCGTTGTCTTGTTGAAAGATCCAGCCAAGCGCAGCTTCAGCTTGGTCACGGATTCCTGGACATTGGTCTCCAGAATCTGCTGATACTGAGTGGACTCTATGCGTCCCTCAACTTTGACAAGGTTTCCAGTCCCTGCACTGGCCAAACAGCATGACGGAACCACCACATTCTTCTGTAGGTAGCAGGTGTTTCTCTTGGAATGCTGTGTTTTTCCTTCATGCATAACGCCCCTTGTTATGCCCAAATAACTAAATTTTAGTTTCATCAGTCCACAGCACCTTATTCCAAAAATGAAGCTGGCTTGTCCAAATGTTATTTAGCATACCTCAAGAGGCTCTGTTTGTGCTGTGGGCGGAGAAAAGGCTTCCTCTGCAATACTCTCACATACAGCATCTCCTTTTGTAAAGTGCGGCGAATGGTTGAACGATGCACAGTGACTCCATTTGCAGCAAGATGATGTTGTAGGTCTTTGGTGCTGGTCTGTTTGTTGACTGACTGTTTTCACCATTCGTTGCTTCTGTCTATCCGAGATTTTTCTTGGTCTTCCATTTTGAGCCTTAACTTGAACTGAGCCTGTGGTCTTCCATTTCCTCAATATGCTCCTGACTGTGGAAACAGACAGCTGAAATCTGTGAGACAGCTTTCTGTATCCTTCCCTTAAAGAGTAACTGTCAGGCTGCAGAAGCTAATTTAAACCTCTATTCTCCTGTGTTAAACAGTTTAGAAGGAAGCCAAAAAGGCATTAGTGAAGATAGAAATCTCTCTTACCTTTGATGTGTGCTTATCAGAAAAGCTGTTAGACCCAAGCAGGACGCAAGCCGCATACTATACTGCAAAGCATTCTGGGGCCCTCCCCTCGGCTGCTAATGAGACGTTACAGCAGCTTGTAATCAGTCCAGCTCGTAGCACTGATAAATCTCCGGGCAGAGTACACTGCAGGAGTCAGCTATTGTTCCTAGCCACATGGCTAATTAATATTCACTGCACACTGTGTTATTCAGTACGAGCTTTTCTGTGATCAGGAAGCAGGCAGGACATGACGACACAATTGGCTTCATAGAAGACAGAAAAACATGGAACCTGCCATGAGCTGTCAGGGGCATCAATCTCTGCATATACTATATAAAAATTCTGTGAAATCCAAACGTGGACAGTGAAATGCATATGTAATGTAAGTACAGCCTATATTTAGCTACTGATATATGTGTTTATTTTCTCTGAGACCCTATACCTAACAGCTCCTCTTTAAACCATGATGGTGAACAATATTTGTTTTCAGGTCATTTGAGAGTTGTTTTGAGACGCCCATGTTGATACTCTTCAGAGAAAATTAAAAAGGAGGGAAACTTACAATTGACCCCCTTAAATACTCTCTCATAATTGGATTCACCTGTATATGTAGGTCAGGGGTCACTGAACTTACCAGAGATCCAATAATTAGTTCTAAAGGTTTTGGAATCAATAAAATGACAACAGTGTCCAAATTTATGCACCTGCCTAATTTAAACAAATTATTGCGCACTTTTTGTAAATCCAATAAACTTAATTTCACTTCTCAAATATCACTGTGCGTGTCTCCTATATGATATATTTAACTGAAATGTTTTATCATAACAACCAACAATTCATACCCAAAAATAATGACGATTAACAAAGTTGCCCAAACTTTCGCATCCCACTGTACAATGATTCCTGAGCAAAGCCAGACTGAATGCTTAGTCGGGGATTTTATCAGGGCTGATAACAAGCAGGCTGAGCAGTGAAGGATGAAAGAGAACAGGGTAGGTGTTTTCTCTAATGTTCCCACTGATATATAGTATAAGGTAAAATACATGCGGGTGCTTCGTCTCTGGTTCAATTTAATATTGCAATTCTAATATGAACGGATATAGTAACGTCCTCAAAAGAACCTAATACACAGACTAGAGCAGTACGTGGGATCTTTATATTAAAGACTTGGTCTATAACATTCAGAATACCACCCCAGTATCTTCTGAGTTTGGGACAGTGCCATAGCATGTGAAGAAGGTCTCCATGTTCCCTAGCACATCTGGGACAGGCAGGTGAGTGAAGTAATCCAAATCTATAAAAATGCTTGGGTGTGTAATGTGTCCTGTGAATTAACTGAAGCTGCGTAAATTTTTCAGTGGCGCTGACCGATAGCAGAGGTGCTTGTAGAGCCTCCAACCAATCCGAATCTGAAAGATTTAGAATATCTTGACCCCATAATTCTCTACACCTCAAAGGAAATTTTCGTTGAAAATCATCGAGTAGCATGTTATAGCATTGAAAAATAAGGCCCTGCTTGGTAGTGGCCTGGGCTACCATATTTAACACTGGGGATGACTGAAGTTGAAACAAGTATGTTTCTGCCGGTTTCTTAATTTCATGTCTTAATCTTAACAATTGGAACTTAAGTGTACCTATAGCATGTGTCGAACTCCAGGCCTGGAGGGCCAGATCCATGCCACTGTTTAGGATGGACTGAGAAAGAGAGGAATGTGTTATACCTGATAGAATACACCTTTTCTGATTCAGACCCATCAATTCATTTAAGCTGTGTCAAAAATGTGTGAGGATCTCAGCCCTTGTAGGACCGGTTTGACATACCTGAATAGGAATAGAGTGAAGCATTTGTAATAGTGAATCTAAAGGCACTAGACCAGGCATGGGCAAACTTGGCCCTCCAGCTGTTAAGGAACTACAAGTCCCACAATGCATTGCAGGAGTCTGACAGCCACAGTCATGTTTAGGGGTCCCAGCAGGAAACCTCATAGGGAAATTCCACTAATGTGATTGGGTGGACAGCACCTCCACGGTCTGCTAGGTTTTAGATAGGCCGTTGTAATCTACGTCCACACTATTTGGGCAATCGTAACACTTAATACAGTACATGGAGCTGAGATTGGAGACATGTTTACTATGAGGTTTCTTGCTGGGTCCCCTAAACTAGACTAGTCAGACGCCGAGGGACCTGCCAGACTATCGGAGGGGGGGGGGGGGGGGGGGGGGGTGGCCGTGTGAAAGAAGCAATAGGTAAATTAAAATCCCCAGATTTAGGTCCACTTTAGGTATGCTCTAAGGTGCTCATTAACTATACCATTTCAGCAAGCGATTGACATTCCAATCCAAAAAATGTGATTGGAAGTAAACAATTGATCAGGTCCATAAACAGAGAAACAAATATAACCAATTTGATCATTGAAAATAGAATTGATCTAACAATCAGCACAGCACCATCAACACTTTCCCTTTGCGAAGGGCGATCTGACTGTTTAAACCCAACATCCCCAATGCTGCTGCAAGTGAAGTATGCTAGCCAGCTACCCCTAGCTATGTGTGCACAATCAAGTAACACATCTTCATTCTTCACCTGATCACAGATCTGAAATAGCAATGCAGCAGAGAGCAGTGACCGTCATAGAGATATGATTACCATATATGACCATAACACACACCTACAGCTCCGCTCCGTGACCCCGGCCATCACCCACCCTCTGCCCGGGAATTACAGTCACATTTCGCTCCTCTAACTTCCCTTTTCCCGCCTCTCTCAGTGACAGCAGCCACAGTGCCCAGCGCTGGCAGTGTACGTCATCAGCGTGCTCCGAGCTGCAGCCTGTGTCTGCAGGAGTCAGGAGAGAGGCGGGGCAGTGATGTCACCTACAGCAACACTGACATGACAGGCAATGTATTCCTACCAGGCAGTCACACTGTCGCAGGCAAGCTGCTGTATCAGCTATGTGTCCAGAGAACATAAGCAGCTGCTTGTATTCCTACAGGGCATAATGCGCAGCTGATATGTACTATTTTAATCAGTTTTATTGAGCTAGCCATAGACCATCACATTCTCATTAGTATTTTAGGTGGATCAATAATATTTATATTTACCAGATCAAAAATTAGCCAGGGAATGTTATTATTGTTATTAATATTTTTTTCCAACAGAATAGACTATACAATTAGTAGTATGTGAGCTTACAATATTATCGCATTGCATTGCAATTTACAGCGGACACAGTATAAAAGTAGCCATAGGCTGTGTTCCCATTTTTTTGTCTGTTTAACCACATTGTAAAACTGAACGGACAGGCGGATGCGTTTCCCATATAGCCTATGGGGGTAACACATCTGCCGCAGGCTCCACCCAGCCCACAGAGGACGATTGAATTGGACACTACACTGTTCGCTTCCGCTGGCCATATGTGGTCCGGCTTCAAGGAGGAACCTAGCCTAAGGCCTCTTTCACAGTGGGACGTTAAAGTCGCACGTTATAAAAAATTATAACGCAGACTAACGCACAGCAATACAAAGTCTGTGCGACATTCACAGTGCACACGTTGCGTTGTGTGTAACGTCACGTGTAGCAATATTTAAAAAGTGCTGCATGCTGTGCGTTTAGCAATAAATTTGCTGCGTTGTGTGTTGCACATGCTCAGTAATGTTGTTTTTTTTAAATGTAACGCATGCTCCGTTTTCGATCCATCAGTATGCGACGAAAACGGCGCACCAAGAGACACACAACGCAGTGCAAAATAATGTCCAATTTCATAACCTACACGCGCTGTGTTAGGGGCACATTGTGCGATTTTAACGTCGCATCAAACGCAACGTCCCACTGTGAAAGAAGCCTAAGGCTAGGTTCACAGTGCTCAGTTGCGTTGCAGAAAAATTCTGTATGTCAACTTACCGCCCATACAATTCTATGGGCCTGTTCACAGTAACTGATCACATTATTCTAACTTGCTGTATGCAGACTTTGCATTAAAGTCTATGTCCAGTCTCAATTGCAGTTCACACACATTTCACATGTGCGTTATGCGTTGGGACTCCCTGATGAGTCACATGGTGATGAAACATGTCGGGTGGAGTCTAACCACGCGAGGAGAAAGTGCACGCTGAGCGGTGGGTGTCCCACGTGTATCGAGCCGGGGGAAAGCACGCATCAACGGCGGTACATTGGAGGGACTACAGATACAATCCTGCCTGCGGCCTACAATACGGGGGAGAGCCCGTTGCAAGAAAAACTCTGTGCTGCTTTTAACGCTGGGGAAATGTGAGTGCAATAAGATTTTATATTGAATAAATGCTATACGTTTTTACACTATGAGAGGCCTGTTTCATTGAGGTACATGGAGAATCCAATGGTGAATGGAATCCAGGTGGTGCCCAGGAATTGCCTGTGAGGTGGGGGAAAACCAGATAATGGTCCCAAAGGCTACATCTGACCCATCAGAGGGTCTTAGCAGACGGTGAGTCTGGCACAAAGGGTGAGGTGAAGGTGTTGTTTAGTATGAAGAGTATCCCACTGTGAAATAGTAGTGAAGATTCGTGAAGCTGCCAGAGAATAGCTCTAACATTGGACTTACATGAACTGAATCCATGATGTACCATAGAGATGGAAATCTTTAGATGAAAGTGTTGATATGTGACATATGTGAACTGTACATTGAATTGGTGGTTCTGTCTTGAGAGCGCAGCCTCTAGGTGGATTATGAACTGCAATGCAGACTGACCATAGATTTTAATGGAATACTGTAGGGGGTCGGGGGAAAATGAGTTGAACTTACCCGAGGCTTCTATTGGTCCCCCACGGACATCCTGTGCCCGCGCAGCCACTCACCGATGCTCCGGCCCAGCCTCCGGTTCACTTCTGGAATTTCAGACTTTAAGGCTGCTTTCACAGTAAGACGTTACAGGCGCACGTTAGTGCAGCCTGTGACGCAGCCCCACCGCACAGTAATGAAAAATCAATCAGCCTGTTCACAGTGCCCACGTTGCGTTACATTGTAATGCAGCACATCCATTGAGAGTGCTGCGTGCTGTGCGTTATGCGCGGCTACGCCGCGTTAGACTGTGCGCACATGCTCAGTAGTGTTGGGGAGGAGTGTAGAGCGGCCAGGCACATGGCTAATTAATATTCACTGCACGGTGTGACATGCAGTGTTTACTTCCTGGAGCGGCCGCTCTGTGCGGCGATTGGCCAGGCGGGACCACGTGATGCCGCATGCGTCCAAGAGTACGCATCACGGCATCACAGACGCCAGAGTGAGCTGCACAACGCGGCTCACTCTGACGTCCACATCAGAGAGCACCAGGCGCAACATCCTGGTGTGTAAGTAGCCTTAAAGAGAATCTGTACTCTAATATTCTTACAATAAAAAGCATACCATTCTATTCATTATTTTCTCCTGTGCCCCTCTGTGCTGTTTCTGCCACTCTCTGCTGCAATCCTGGCTTGTAATTAACAGTTTTAGGCAGTGTTTACAAACAAACTAACCAGCTTCTAATAGGCTCAGCTAAGCATAGTGTGTGAGTCATTCACAGTATGCAGGGGGCCTGCAGAGGGTGTGTATCGCTTCTACCAATCACAAGCAGCCCTGCACATTCCACACAATCAATCCTTAGCCCGACAAACAGGACAGAGGAAAGATACATTGATTTATTACAGAGACAGTGCAGTTAGGAAAGACTGCAGTAAGCCAGAGCAGATTAGAACAGGCATAGGAACTTATAGGATAGAAGAACTAAGGCTGAAAAATTTGTTACAGAGTCTCTTTAAGTCTGAAAACCACTGCGCTTGCGTTGCCATGTCCTGCCATGTCACCAGCAGCATACTGTGCAGGCCCAGTATGGTCTGTGCCTGCACCGTACGCTCCTGGTGACGTTAGGGGGAGCGAGGACACGGCAACGCAAGCGCAGTGGTTTTCAGACTTTAAAGTCTGAAATTCCAGAAGTGAACCGGAGGCGGGGCCGGAGCATCGGTGAGTGGCTGCACGGGCACAGGATGTCTGCGGGAGACCATTAGAAGCCCCGGGTAAGTTCAACTAATTTTCCCCCGACCCCCTACAGTATCCCTTTAATACAAAGCCAGCATGCAGCGAGTTAGAATAATGCAATTAGTTACAATTCGTACTGTGAAAAGCCCCATAGAATTGTATGGGCAGTGAGTTGACGTGCAGAATTATTCTGCACCGCAACTGATCATACATGTAAAAAAGGTGCCTGGAAAAAAGGGCGCAGGGGTTTGCCGCTAGTTGAATCTCGATAAAATTAGCATTATTCTACTACTAAACTCCGATAGTAAAGTATCGGTAAAAGAGGGATATGGAGAGAGGGATATGGGATATCAGTGAGATGGATATGGAGGCTGCCATTATTTAAAAGAGAACTGTAGTGAGAGGTATATAGAGGCTGCCATATTAATTTCTTTTTAAGCAATACCAGTTGCTGGTTATCCTGTTGATCATCTACCTCTAATACTTTTTGCCCTAGACGCTGAACAAGCATGCAGCAGATCAGGTGTTTCTGACATTTTTGTCAGATCTGACACTATTAGCTGCATGCTTGTTTCTGGTGTGATTTTGCAGGCAGATAGATTAGCAGGGCTGCAAAGGTAACTGGTATTGCTTAAACGGAAATCAATATGACAGCCTCCATATACCTCTCACTGCAGTTCTCCTTTAAAGAGACTCTGAAGCGAGTCTAAATCCCCTTTTTGAACTTGTATTTATGTTAAGCGGTGTAATCCCTGCTAAACCGCTGCTATCCCGTGGCAAAAACGAGGGGTTTATACCCCCAAATCCCCTCTGATGTGTCCGGGGAGCGCTTCCTCATAGAGGCAGGGCTAATGGCTGTAGCTCTGCCTCTTAGCGCATCAATCCCGGCTGATCGCCGCCTCTCCCTGCCCCTCTCAGTCTTCCTTCACAGAGAGGGGCGGGGGGAGGCGGAGATCCGCCGGCAGATTGACGCGCATGGAGGCAGAGCTGCAGCTCATAGCTCTGCCTCCATGAGCAGCAAAATCCACGATCAAGAAAGTCGTGGATTTTGCAGGGGGAATTTGGGGGGTATAAACCCCTCGTTTTGCCGCAGGGATAGCTGCGGTTTAGCAGGAATTATACTGCTTCACATAAATGCAAGTTCAAAAAGGGGATTTAGACTCGCTTCAGAGTCTCTTTAATTCCTTCTAAACAATGCCAGTTGCCTGGCAGTCCTCCTGATCTCGTGTCTGTAATACTTTTAGCCATAGACCCTGAACAAGCATGCAGCAGATCCGGTACTAGGACTCAGCTGATTTAGGTTTTACTGGATTAGCCATATGCTTGTTCCAAGGTTTTGACTCAGACACTACTTATGCCAGAAGATCAACAGGGCTGCCAGGCAACTGGCATTGTTTACAATGAAATAAATATGGCAGCCTCCAAATCCCTCTCACCTTGGGTTCCCTTTAAAGGACAACCGAGGTGAAAATAAACTAATGAAATAAACGATTGTATCTATTTTCCTTCTCCTAAACATAAATTTTTAAGATATTCCACAGTTTTATTTTATGCTTAAATCTACTTTTTAAGTTGCAACTGTTTTATTGTTTTTGCTCGATGAAACGTTCATTGAAGTATGCCAGAGCTAAAATTTATGAACTATTGACACTTTTTATCTCTTTCCTGCACTCAGAAGCCATTTTCTGCTAGGAAAGTGTTTTATAGTTGGCATTTCTTATCAGCGAGGGTCACACTGTAGTCACTTCCTGTCAGGACTGAGTCAGCCACTTAGATACCTGATATTTCACTCTTTCAGGCAGAGAAAGAAAAAAAGAAACACAGCACATAGTTATGTGTGCTGGGCACTGTACATATCCATGTTTATCTCACCATGTCACAGGTCACCTCGGGTATCCTTTAAGACCCCCCCTGGTGTTGCCTTACCCTAACCCCCCCCCCGCTGGCACCTAACTAAACCCCCCTAAATCATTCCTCCCTCCTCTCCAGCAAAGCCTCGATGTGCGGCAATCGAGTTAAATTTCAGCACCTGAAGGCGGCTTGATTAGCGGTAGTGATTTGAAATAATCCTGGGCGCCGGGGCTAGTGGCATTGCATTGCGGAATAGTGGCATTGCATTGCGGAATAGTGGCATTGCATTGCGGAATAGTGGCATTGCATTGCGGAATAGTGGCACTGCATTGCGGAATAGTGGCACTGCATTGCGGAATAGTGGCATTGCATTGCGGAATAGTGGCATTGCATTGCGGAATAGTGGCATTGCATTGCGGAATAGGGTGGCATTGCATTGCGGAATAGTGGCACTGCATTGCGGAATAGTGGCATTGCATTGCGGAATAGTGGCACTGCATTGCGGAATAGTGGCATTGCATTGCGGAATAGTGGCATTGCATTGCGGAATAGTGGCATTGCATTGTGGAATAGGGTGGCATTGCATTGCGGAATAGTGGCATTGCATTGTGGAAATGCAAATAGCAGCATTGCATTGTGGAATAGGGTGGCATTGCATTGCGGAATAGTGGCACTGCATTGCGGAATAGTGGCATTGCATTGCGGAATAGTGGCATTGCATTGTGGAATAGTGGCATTGCATTGTGGAAATGCAAATAGCAGCATTGCATTGTGGAATAGGGTGGCATTGCATTGCGGAATAGTGGCACTGCATTGCGGAATAGTGGCATTGCATTGCGGAATAGTGGCATTGCATTGTGGAAATGCAAATAGCAGCATTGCATTGTGGAATAGGGTGGCATTGCATTGCGGAATAGTGGCACTGCATTGCGGAATAGTGGCATTGCATTGTGGAAATGCAAATAGCAGCATTGCATTGTGGAATAGGGTGGCATTGCATTGCGGAATAGTGGCATTGCATTGTGGAATAGGGTGGCATTGCATTGCGGAATAGTGGCATTGCATTGTGGAATAGTGGCATTGCATTGCGGAATAGTGGCATTGCATTGTGGAAATGCAAATAGCAGCATTGCATTGTGGAATAGTGGCATTGCATTGCGGAATAGTGGCATTGCATTGTGGAAATGCAAATAGCAGCATTGCATTGCGGAATAGTGGCACTGCATTGTGGAATAGTGGCACTGCATTGTGGAATAGTGGCACTGCATTGTGGAATAGTGGCACTGCATTGCGGAATAGTGGCATTGCATTGCGGAATAGTGGCATTGCATTGTGGAAATGCAAATTGCAGCATTGCATTGTGGAATAGGGTGGCATTGCATTGCGGAATAGTGGCACTGCATTGCGGAATAGTGGCACTGCATTGCGGAATAGTGGCACTGCATTGTGGAAATGCAAGTAGCAGCATTGCATTTCAGAATAGCAACATTGCATTGCGGAAATGTAAATTCAGCATTGCTAAATATTTGCATTTCTACTAGCCCCAGCGCCGCTACTTAAAATCACTACCACTAATCGGGTGCCAAAGTTTACCTTGGTTGCCGCATATCGCGGCCATTATAAAAGCCGCAATTTGCGGCAAAGAAGGTACATTTCGGCACCTGATAGCAGCCAGATTTCCTTTCTTTGGCGCTAAATGCATATGGCAGCGTGGAAAAATCGGAATCGCGAAGAGAAAAAAAGAATTGAATGCTAAGAAGAAAAAAATCACGGTACTTATCCATTAGCCGGGCGCATCCCGGCAGGTGGCGCTAATTACTATTCCCCCTCCAGGCCGACATGGATAGTAGGGAAAGATGTAACTCTAGTGGAGTTTTGTCGCCACCTAGAGGATGCGCCCGGCTAACGGATATAAGTACCAAAATCACAAAATGCTGAATCGCAACGTGTGAAGGCACATTATGGCCTGGGACCCACTAGATCGATTTCAGCAGCGATTTATTCATTCTAGGAATCTCTAGCGATTCCAAAAATTGGTAAGCCAATAAAATGGATGGAGGTGAGCCTACTGGACCGATTGCGATTTTGCCAAATCGCAATCGGTCTGCCTGCAGCATTTTTGTGATTCAATGTTAAAGGACCACTCCAGCGAAAACAGTAAGCAGTTAAAATCTGGTTTTGGACTAGTCCATCTCCTCATGGGTGACTCCCAGGGTTTTCTTTGTTTTCAAAAGCATTTCCTGAACGGCAGTTGCTAAGTCTAAGGCCCAGTACACACTGGGCGGATCCGCCGGCCGCATTCGCTTGAAAATCCGCGTGGCTAATGTATCTCTATGGGCTGGTGCACACCGGCAGTTTGAGGTTTTTAGCAAGCCGCAAATGTGCCTCTTGCTGCACGTTTGCGGTTTGCTTAAAACCTGAAACCGCCGGTGTGCACCAGCCCATAGAGATACATTAGCCACGCGGATGCGGCCGGCGGATCACATACAAAATCTGCTCGGTGTGCACCCGGCAAATATTGGTTCTCTGCTCCCAAAACCGCTAGCGTTTTGACGATCTGCTAGCGGTTTTGGTGTGCACTGGGCCTAACTGACAAAATAGTGTACAAGTGATTAGGGAGGCTGGCTGGTATCTTACTATTTTGGCAGTTAAACTGCCGTTCAAGGAAATGCTTTTGAAAACTAAGAAAACCCAGAGAAAATAAGCCGTTAAATCAGACAGAACCAACAGGTTTTGGACGAATCCATCTCCTCATGGGGGATTCTCAGGGTTTTCTTTGTTTTCAAACAAATTTCCTGAATGGCAGTTTAACTGTCAAAAAGTAACATACCAACAAGCCTCCCTTCTCGCCTGCACACTATTTTGTCAGTTAGGGCTGGTGCACACCGAGCGGCTTTTTGGGCGTTTTCAGATCCGCTTGCGGCTGCGGATCTGCTTGGTCAATGTATCTCAATGGGGTGGTGCACACCAGAGCGGCAGGCGTTTTGCAGAAACGAAAAATGCCTGGGTGAGGCATTTTTTGGATTTCGGATGCGTTTCTGCCTCAATGTTAAGTATAGGAAAAACGCAAACCGCTCTGAAAAACACCTGTTCAGAGCGGTTTTGCAGGCGTTTCTGTTACAGAAGCTGTTCAGTAACAGCTTTACTGTAACAATATATGAAATCTACTATACTGAAAACCGCAGCAGCAATCCGCAAAACGCTAGCAAAACGCCTCATAAAAATTAAAAAAAGCGTTTAAAAATCTGCTAGCATTTTGCGGATCTGCTAGCGGGTTTTGGTTTGGTGTGCACCAGCCCTTAGACTTAGCAACTGCCGTTCAGGGAATGCTTTTGAAAACTAAGAAAATGCTGAGAATCCCCCATGAGGGGATAGACTAATCCAAAACCTGCCGGTTCTGTTTTAAAGTCCCATTCACACCAGAGCGTTTTGCGAGCGTTTTGATGCGATTTCAGCAAAACGCTCAAACGTTAGCGCTTTTTAAAAACGCTAGCACAATGAAACCCTATGGGCCTGTTCTCACTTGGGCGATTTGCGCTAATCGCCGCAAATCGCCCCAAAATGGGCAAAAACGCAAACGCGTCGCCTGCACCATTTTCAGGCTATTTCCCGACTATCGCGTTTCAGTGCTATAGAAGCGCTAAACGCGATTGCGGCAAAATCGCTGCACTGTTCCGTGATTTTTCCGCGTGAAATCGTGGAAAAATCACTCTTGCAAAACGCCGGAAAAAATCTCCGGCGTTTCGCGTTTCTAAGTGTGAATGGGGCCAAACTGCTTACTTTTTTCGCTGTAGTGGTCCTTTAAGAATAGGATCACTGCAAAATCGCTTTGCAAAGCGTTGGGTATAGTGAAGCATACGGACAATGAAAAATATGCTTCTGTAGCGTTAATGCACTGCATGCAGTGCGTTACGATGTTCGCAATTTTTACCACGATTTTAATGAAAGTGAATGGCAGCGATTTTTAAAAAGCAATCACAAGCACTCAGGCTGAGCCACGTTGCATAGGTGGTGCATTGCAGTGTGGTAAGCCAAGTTACAAAGCGGTCGCTACATCACCCGGCAACACTCTACTATGAATATGGCCAAAGGGGATATTTTATTTTAACACTTTTGAGGGCTGGAACCCACTAGAGCGATTTTTTGAGTGTTTAGGGAGGTTTTTGAAACGCTAGCAATTTCCCTAAATGCTCAGCTATTGTTAATGGATGGGCCAAATTCCACTGGAGCAATTGCGATTACCAAAATCGCAAACGCAGGACATGCAGCATTTTTGACCTTTTTGCGTTAGCGTTTCTGCAATGTAAAGTATGTAAACCCTGGCTTAATCGCTCGTCAAAACCTACACAGAGCGATTTGTTAGGGTTTTTAAAGTACTGCACACTGTAAAAAAAAAAAAAAAAATGAAGATTAATTGAAAAGACCAATCAGAATTAAAATCGCTAATTGCAAATCGCTACACAATCGCTGACAAAAAGCTTACACTTTTTAAAATCGCTACCAAAATCGGCAGAAACGCTCATTAAAAACGCTAGTGATTCCGATTAGCGATAGCGCTTTGTAGTGGGTTCCAGGCCTTATGGCCCGTACTCACGGGCTGCAGAAGTGGCCTGTCGCCAGCACACGTGAGCGTGTGGGCGACAGGCCGGCGACAGCTCCTCGCCAGGTCCCTCCGCGTACACACGCGGAAGAGGGACCAGCGGCGAGACGGAAGCTGTCGCCGACGTTCCTCCTCCCCCCGCCGGAAGCTCCATTTACCACAATGGAGGTTGCTGTCGCTAGTCCGCGTACTCACGCGGACTAGCGACAGTTGCGGGGGAGGTGCGGTGGCGACTGTCGCCATGCGATTGAAACTTTCAATCGCATGGCGACATGAGCGACGGGCGACAGTTCGGGGTGCGCGCGCGACGGCCCATACTCACGGGCGACCTGTCGCCGCAACACGCGCGCACCGCGTGTTGAGGCGACAAAAGTCCCTCGTGAGTATGGGCCATTAGATAGAGTGACCAGATTTTTGTGGGTCCAACCTGGGATGGGGAGGGCGAAAAGTGGGGAGGACTGCGCAGCGATAAAGACTGGGGGGAGGTGGCGAAAACGGGCGTGGCCATGACATTGTATGGGCCGAGCTAACGTAATGATGTAACAGCGAGGCACAAGAAAGCAGTGTTAACGCCATGATGTGGACAAACGAGACTTTGCATCATGGGTGTGCAGAAACTGTGTGATGCTAATAGTATACCGTAACCACAAAGCAGCAAACATAGCCATCTATGACCATTAAATAATAAATGCAGTAACAGTTACCCCGGACACCAGAAAATAAACGCAATAGGCAACATGTCAGCACAAAATAACCGCAATGCAGGCAACATGTCAGTATAAAATAAATGCAATGCGGGCAAACATGTCAGTATAAAATAAATGCAATGCGGGCAAACATGTCAGTACAAAATAAATGCAATGCGGGCAACATGTCAGTACAAAATAAACGCAATGCGGGCAAACATGTCAGTACAAAAACGCAATGCGGGCAACATGTCAGTACAAAATAAACGCAATGCGGGCAAACATTTCACCAGAAAGTAAACGCAATGTGGGCAAACATTTCACCAGACAAGAAACGCAATGCAGGCAAACATTTCACCAGAAAAGAAACGTAATGCGGGCAAACATTTCACCAGAAAAGAAACGTAATGTGGGCAAACATTTCACCAGACAAGAAACGCAATGCGGGCAAACATTTCACCAGAAAAGAAACACACTGCGGGCAAACATTTCACCAGAAAAGAAACGCACTGCGGGCAAACATTTCACCAGAAAAGAAACGTAATGTGTGCAAACTTTTCACCAGACAAACGCAATGCGGGCAAACATTTCACCTGGAATAGAAAGCATTTACTCACCTGGCAGAAGTCTCCGGCCTCTGGCGCGCTGCTCCCGGGACCACATTCCTCCTGCTCTTGTCTCCCGCGCTGACAGGGCTACGGCAAAATGGCGCCCGAAGCCCTGTACTGGAGACACAAATAGTCTCCAGTACAGGGCTTCTGCAGCCATCTTGCCGTAGCCCTGCTCGCCTGCCGGTGTCGGAACAGACACCGGAAGAAGGAGGCTGGAGCGGGGCTGCAGGCAATGAACTGGCACGACGTCTATAGACGCCGCTGCCAGTTCATGAGGAGAGAGTGGCCAGAATCCCGAGGCCGGGACGTCCCGCTGCTGAAAGCGGGACGTTTCCCGGGACCTCATTCAGCCTGGGACAGCGGACCCCGAATCCGGGACGCGTCCCGGGCAATCCGGGACGTCTGGTCACTCTACATTAGACAATTGCATTAAAATGTATCGGTGTGTGGCCGGCGCTATGTGACAGTTCAGGATCATGTGGGATCATGCCTGGCTGGACCAAAAAGCAGCATCGTTGCCTGTGGCAACCATTGCACTGCTCTCATGTGCAGGAAAAAAAAATTCACTTTCCTTTTCCCCCATTTTTAGTAACCCAATACAAACACACAGGGCTCTATTCATAAAAAAGTTGTTGCGAGAAAACTCCTGGAGGGAAAATACCGCAGCGGTATTTTACACTTTTGGGTGGTCATTCAAAGAAATCTTGAAAGCTGCGATGCAAGAGCGGAGATCTCCCGCTGAAAGCTGGCGGTAAGCTGTCGGAAGGCATGCGGAAACACTTCAGCCGGCAGAGTCCCTCCGTGCACTGCTCTCTCTGGGAGGTCTGTCCCATTCACTTGTATGTAATCCGCAAAATCAGAGGAAGCGGTATTTCCCGTCCACATACCGCTTCCTCTAATCTTTATGAATGGCCATTTTGTTACTTTTTTCTAGATAAATCTAGAAAAACACTGGAGAAGGCGGAAATTTCTCGCTCTGCTGGGGGATTGTAGATTTTCATGCGGGAACAGCTTTTTTGAATGCCCACTTTGCTAAATGGTCGGGAAAGTCCGCTGTTTTGAGCGGAAAACTTGCGGGAAGGTTTTATGAATAGAGCCCACTGCAGGAGTAAATTACATTTCCTCTCTGCATTTATCCTATTAGTCTGCCTTCCATTCTATTACCCCAGTCACATGGCTCAGGAAGGTTAACCCTTGAATTGCCGCAGCACTCTGAGCAGAGCAATAAATCACTGCCCCAGTGTAATGACTGTGATAAAGCAGCTCGGTCAAGGTCAGAGCAGAGGCTTACAAGGAGTGCAGGCTGCATACACATCTCAGGTGCCTTCTCCCTGTCTTCCCATGCAATTCTGTGGCACAGCCCACCTCCTATATTTTGCAGGCCTGGCTAACAACAGTGGAATTGCAGCTGCATCTCCCTTCGTTAGTACATACATGGAACCTGGCCACTGTCTGCAGCACAAGCTGTCCTGCCTCTGTTGCTATTAATGTCAGAGAAGTGAGAGTGCCCTGGGACAGCTCCAGCGTGTCTGCGGCGGCAGCAAGCTCACTTGTGAGCAGCCAGAGGATTATTGAGTGAAGCAGGAACAGCAGGTGTTAGAAGTGTATATTAAGCTGCAGTCAAGGGAGGCATAAAGGGCAGGCAGGGGGCTGGTTTTCTTTCTATTCCTGTTTGGCAAAGCTGACCTTTTCTAAGTCTGGGGAGCTGCAGGCCGCTTGTGCCCAGGGTCATATGCACAGGACACAATGGAGAGCAGCAGTAAAGTGCTGGAAGACAAGTCCTCCAGGATCCCAGGTGAGTAGTGTAAACATTGCACTGTGTAAATGTACTATGCTAATGGGATGTGTCTTCTGTTTATTGCAAGAGGCCTGCATTTCTTTCCAATGGCATCTCCAGGCTGGAGATACTCTGAGGTTGCTGAAGATCCCAAGCTAACCTGAAGTACTTTGAAATTGTCTTCTGCTGGTTAGTGACAGTCTGCAAGCCTGGCCTGGGTCATAACCAGATCATAAACTGAGCTTCTGAATGGTTACTTAGTAGTTGTTTCCCACATCTACTATCCAGTCAATCATCCAGTCATGGCCATGCTTTTGAGTGGTGTGGACTGGGCACAATGCCCCCTCCCAGCGGTGGCCGTAGGAAGCTGAGCTGCTGGATTGACAGACTGGCCTGCCTCAAGCGGATAAGACTCCTGACCGGGAGCCCCAGGCTGATGTCATTGCTGGAACTTTAGTTGTTCAGGCATGTAAACTATTGTGTGCTAGTCTAGTTTTGGGAACCCAGCAGGAATCCTCATAGGGAACTATTCTCCAATCGCCATATCCTCTACAGCGCAAAGCATTGTGATAGGTTGCAGTTAACTACTCCCACGCTATTCAACCAATCTGAAACCTAGCAGTTCCACAGGGTGCTGTCCACCCAATCACAATAGCTGAATTTCCCTATGAGGTTTCCTGCTGGGTCCCCTAAACTAAACTCATGCCAACTGTTGATCTGATATGACCCTGGTAAA
This sequence comes from Hyperolius riggenbachi, assembly GCF_040937935.1. Classification (NCBI taxonomy): domain Eukaryota; kingdom Metazoa; phylum Chordata; class Amphibia; order Anura; family Hyperoliidae; genus Hyperolius; species Hyperolius riggenbachi. Next base: position 232,130,725 of record NC_090653.1, on the reverse strand, counting down.
AATTTGCACACTCTTGCTGTCGGATAGCAGACTAATAAGAGACAAGTGTCCCTGCGTACAGTGTCTGTGTCGCTGGGTCTGTGCTTATTGCTACTACGCATGTGCAATGGATTGATTGTGTATCGCTTGGTGATGCGCTAGTACAGGTTTCTGCAACCCCGTCCCCTGGACCCTCCAACAGTTTGAGCCTGATTCCGCTGGAGCTGAATTGCAATGGACTCCTGAATGCGACTTTGTATGCAGAAATGCATCCCTTTGTAATTAATAGGCTGCATCTGAATTGGGATGGGCTGAGTGCATCCAAATCTTCATAGCTGCGTGTCACAGGGCTATAGTGACTTAGATGCAAATTCACATTAGCGTGTGTGCTGCATCTGTTACTGAAACTGACACAGTATTCCAGTCACTTCAGGTTCCCTTTAAGGTATTGTGGAAATCCATAAAGTTAGTTACAACTGCTGTGGTGCAAAATGTTCCCACATCCACTTATGGACGTGTATAAGAAAAAAATATATACTTTATTTATCAATAGCGCACTACATAAGCCAAACTGCAAACGTTATTTAACTGCAAAACAGTGAATGGATTTAATGTAACACTTTTAGGGTTAGGCACCACCAGGGGAGATTTAGGGTTAGGCACCACCAGGGGAGATTTAGGGTTAGGCACCACCAGGGGAGATTTAGGGTTAGGCACCACCAGGGGAGATTTAGGGTTAGGCACCTCCAGGGGGGGTAGTTAGGGATAGGTACAGAGGGTTCTGTGTGTTAACGCTAAATAACGATAAGTGACAAACTGATTAGCGGCAACACCGTGCGCCATTATTCGCAGGCGCCATTTTCAGATGGATCCGAGGGAACCCTGCACTAGTACATTAGGCCAGGAGAGTCTTGTTTGGAAATGTCTGAAGGAGTGCTGTGCATTTACCTCCTAGGATGTGCTTGCTGACCTGCACTTCGGACATGTAGTGATAATAGATGGACCTAATCTAGGCAATTTTCATTTGTTTTGTGTGTGGGTTTTTTGTTTTCTTTGTTTTTTGTTTTTTTTGCTCCTTACAGGAAGCAGAATTCACCTGGGGTGAACCAGAACTTTGCCCAGGACTTGTCCAATACAGAAAGATAATGAATTACTTGATGGCTGATTATTTAAGTATTTAAAGTGGACCTGAACTATTGCACAGGACAGAAGGAAAACCTAGAGAAATGCACCCTGTGTGTGAGGCTCTTTCAACCAGGGTTCCCTGGAACCCCAGTGTTCCTTGAGTACTCTGCAGAGGTTCCTTGGCATTTTCCCCCATCGTAGGGGAAGTATAATAGAGCACTGTAATAGGGAGCACTGTAACAAGAAGCACTAAATTGGGGCACTAATGAGCACATTAATAAAGACTAGGATAAGGAGATAGTGTAATAGGGGGTAGTGAAATAAACAGCCTCACCAACTTCTGAAGACCATGCCTCCTGCAAAATAAATGCAGGGGGTTCCTCGAGATCAAATTGTTTGCAGGGGTTCCTTGAGATTCAGATGTTGTTTTCGTGGTTCCTTAGGTATAAAAAGGTTGAGAAAGGCTGATTTAGAGAGTTTAGCCTGTTTAATTCCCTCCTTATTTGTGTCTAATCACAAGTTGTAATTTGGTCTCTCCCCTGTGCCACATGTCTGCTACAGCAGAGATGGCAGATAATTCCATTCGAAAGCACAGGCTGTAAACAATATGTCTGCTTCCATAAATCAGGAAGTAGAAACCGAGCAGATTTATTTTAGGATTTGTATCAGCTGTCACAAAGAAATGTTTACAGGTTATTATGCTTTTGCATATCTTTAACCTCCCTGGCGGTGCATTTCTGTCTGGAATTGAGTCAAAAGCTCTTAGTCAAAATCCAGGCAAAAATCTGAAACTGCAAGGCAGAATCATTTAGAAGCTTAGAAGCATTTGGGAACCAAATGGCTACATTGTTAACATCCTGTACTTTTTAAATGAGCTTATCTGCCATGGCAGTTAGGTGACACAGGGAGAGATAAAATTACAACTTGTGGTTAGAGACAAATGAGAAATTGCAGGCTAAACGCACGCATAATCTAAGCTCTGTGCAAAAGTCTGGGTCCACTTTTAAGTCCCCCGCCCACGTCCTGATTGGGGAGATGCCAGCGCGAGGTAGTTTTGGGCCAGCTCTGGGTAAGTGAATCCCAGCCCGAGCTCAGCTCAGGATTACCTCCAGGGGGGTTAAGAGCAGAGAGGACGTTCTGAGTTCAGGTCCACTTTAACCTTCTGAATCTTAAGCCCAATCTACACGATATGATTCTTTGTGCGATTTCGATTACGATTCTATTTACGATCCGATGAAATCTGACATGTCCGATTGGGATGTGATTCGATTTGCCATTGCAGAACAATGGCAAATCGAATTGAATCAAATCCCGTTCGGACATGTCGGATTTAATCGGATCGTAAATAGAATCATAATCGTATCGTGTAGATGGGGATTAACCGCCCCGGCGTTCTATTAAGATCGCCAAGGCGGCTGCGGGAGGGTTTTTTTTTTTTTTTTTTTTTTTTTTTTTTTTTTTTTTTAATTAAAAAAAAAAACTGTTCCATGCAGCCAACTGAAAGTTGGCTGCATGAAAGCCCACTAGAGGGCGCTCCGGACGCGTCATTCTGATCGCCTCCGGCGATCAGAATTCGCAAGGAAGACCGCAATGAGCGGCCTTCCTTGTTTTGCTTACCTCGGCACCATGGCAACGAGCGGAGTGACGTCATGGACGTCAGCCAACGTCCTGACCCCAGCCGCCTCAGATTCAGCCCTTAGTACTGGCCGGAACTGTTTGTTCCGGCTGGGCTCGGGCGGCTGGGGGGACCCTCTTTCGCCGCTGCACGCGGCAGATCGCCGCGCTGCGGCGGCGATCAGGTAGCACACGCGGCTGGCAAAGTGCCGGCTGCGTGTGCTGCTTTTTATTTCATCAAAATCGGCCCAGCAGGGCCTGAGCGGCAGCCTCCGGCGGTGATGGACGAGAGCTTGCCCATCCCGCCCGGCTGGTTAAGGTGGCCATTCACTGGTCAATGGCTGCCCTACATACCCAAAAGATAGATCCCTCTCTGATCAAAATCTGAGGTTGCCTGTCAGCCAGCTGCTGATATACTGGTTACCCAAAAGCCAGCTGCTGATATACCGCAATGGCGCCCACTTTCAAATGAGATCTTTTAGTCCAGAGCGATCGATTCATTTTGTCTGGAGATTGGTTTAAATTATGGTTGGGTGGCCATGTTGGAGCATTGAATCCAAGCAGATTTGGTGACCCAATCTGCTGGGAAAATTGATTTGTCTATAGACACTGAAAGCCTGGTACACACATCCAACTTTGATTGGCCAATCTTCTCACTCAGGTGTAGTATAAAGCCTCATCTACACGCGTAGATGAGGCTGCGATGTTACTTATCAATCGAGCCGCTGATGCGGCTCGATTGATAAGAATTGACAGGTCGGATCTTGCTACCGCCGATTCCCTGCTCGTTCCCCGTGAGGGGTCAATGGCAGGGAATCAAGTGGAAGATAAGTGGCGCAGGGACGAGCGGGTATGGAATCCGGCGGGGACGCGGTGGGTACATGGAAGAGGCGATCCGGCGACTAATCGAGCTGCCGGATCAGGGCCTCATCTACGCGTGTAGATGAGGCTTAAGGGCCAACAGATTTTGAAAACAATAAATTTGGAAAACTCAGATTTTACCAATCGGTAAGTCCATGTGTCAATTTACTCAGGCAGTTAGTTAGGCAACTAGTATTGCTTAAAAGGAAATAAATATGGCAGACAGCCTCCATATACTTCTCGCTTCAGTTGTCCTTGAAGTTTTTTGTTTGTCCGATCCTGTCATTAAGCTCACAGTTGTAGCTGCTGTAACAACCTGTCTGGTGGAACAAGAGTTACTTTTTAAAGGGAACCTAAACTGAGAAGAATATGGATTTTTGCTTTTAAAGGATAACTGTAGTGAGATGTATATGGAGGCTGCCATATTGATCTCCTTTTAAGCAATACCAGTTGCCTGGCAGCCCTGCTGAGCCATTTGCCTGCAGTAGTGTGAATCACACCAGAAACATGCATGCAGCTAATCTTGTCAGGTCTGACAAAAAAATGTCAAACACCTGATCTGCTGCATGCTTGTTGAGGGGCTGTGGCTAAAAGCATTAGAGGCAGAGGTTCAGCAGGGCAGCCAGGTAACTGGTACTGATTAAAAGGAAATATGGCAGCCTCCATATACCTCTCACTACAGTTCTCCTTTAAAATACTAGTTGCCTGACTCTCTCCTGCTAATCCTGTCTCTAATACTTTTAGCCACAGCCCCTGAACAAGCATGCAGATCAGGTGCTCTGACTGAAGTCAGACTGGATTAGCTGCATGCTTGTTTCAGGTGTGTGATTCAGCCACTACTGCACTACTGGAGGGGAGGGGGTCAAAAGTTAGAATCCTCTAGAGGCTTCCCACGTTCCCCTGCAGATCACTACTGTATGCTGGGACCCCTTGAAGTTCGTGGCTGGGCTCCCATATGTGAATGTGTGTGGCTGTACTGTGCAGGACCGCTTGCACAGTAGCAAGTAGCCGCTGCTCTGGCTTGGCTAAAAAAAAAGGCGAGGCTGCTCGGCTCTGTGCTACTGTGCAGGGGAGAGCCACCTTTGCAGATTGGCCGAGCTCCGTTGACTAGTCCTGGTCGACGATCTTCAGGGCGGGCAAGGTGGAGTGGGACTGCTCTGAATTATTCAGAGGATTCCCTCTACTCAGGTAAGTATCCCAGGCTAGATTCACAGTGGGACGTTATTGTCCTGCATTAATAACGTTGCATAACACAGGTTACTGCAATGCTAAACATGTGCAACGTTAGTTGCGTTTATTGTGATGCACTGCTGCGGTGTGGTACTTATTAAAGGGACACTTAAGTCTCTGAAAAAAGAGATTTACTCACCTGGGGCTTCCAGCAGCCCCTGCAGCTGTATCGTGCCCACACCGACTCATCAGATGCTCCTGGCACCGCTGGAAGCCACTTCCGGCGACAGGAGCCGACTCTCCTGTCGCCATAAGTGGCTGCCGGCGGGGCCAGGATCATCTGATGAGTCTGTGTGATACAGCTGCAGGGGGCTGCTGGAAGACCCAGGTTTTTTTTTTTCCCCCAGAGACTTAAAGGGAACCAGACACTAAGCACCCTCATGTATTTTACCGTATAGATCAGTGGGAACATTAGAGAAAACGCCTACCATGCTTTGTTTCATTCTGCAGTGCACAGCTTGCTTCTAATCAGCCCTGATAAAATCCCCCACTGAGCATTCAGTCTGGCTTTGCTATAATGAGAACACAGACTGAGCTATAAATATTCCTGAACAAAGCCAGACTGATCAGTCGGGGATTTAGAAGCAAGCTGAGCAGTGAAGAATGAAACAGAAAACAGGGTAGGTGTTTTCTCTAATGTTCCCACTGATGGCGGTAACGCAGTGTTAAGTTGTGACTTTTTTTTTTTTTTTTTTCTTTTTTTGTGTTGCATTGTAACTTTTGCATTGCAACCTCAATGTTGCATTGTAACACAAAGTCCTACTGTAAATCTAGCCGCAATTGAGCACTTTTGGGTTTGGGGTTTGTGTTCAGCTGTCAAAAAAAAATAACTTCATGTTCAGGCTGGGAGGACACTAGACATTGCAGAAAACCATGCGTTATTCTGCACTGTGCATTCATTTTTCAGTGTTTTGAGCTATCCTATATTAAAAAAAACAAACAAACAAACAAAAAAAAAACCTGTGTCTCCATTGAGATACTTTTCCATCCTACTCCTGAAAAATGTTGATTCAACTTTACTGAGGCAGGCACTCAGTAAAAAGACATGTATGCTGGTAGCTGCATGTATGGCTGCTGGATGTGCACTCCCTGCAGTAGCTACGTGCTCTAGATCATATGGATACACTGTGGCAAACAAACTGGAGCAAGAAGTGATCTGGCACTGTAGCTTTAATAGAAATTGGCACAAGTAAAACTCAGATGGATGAACACATGCACAGTGTGGATTACAACAGTGAAAGTTCCTATACTAATTGTGCTCCTGCTGGGGTATGGGAGATGACTGTGGGTGCCAGAGGGTGCACGGCGTTACGACCGTTTCGCTGTGGGGTGAGCCTTGCTTCTTCCGAGGCCTGTGGCCTGACGGGTGGTGATTCTGTGGCCTTTTTGACAGTGATTTTGGGCTGGCGGTGATGCTGGGCTGACTGGCCTGGATAGTTTCGGTAGTGACAGGAGCCCCCCCCCCCCCACCAGGTTAGGTAGTGACAGGTGCCCCCCGGTTAGATAGTGACAGGTGCCCCTCACTCCAGTTAGAGCGGGCGCACAGACACACCACGCTGTATATGCGGAAGTGATGTCATTTCAGAATATCAGTGCCGTGTCTGCTAGGTCCTAGTGCCCCCGCACAGTGGTCGCCGGCTGATCGTGGTCTAATGCTGGCAGCAGGGACGGCGGTGGCCGGGGGGGGGATCGGGCGTCCAGGGCAGATGCCCCAATTTGCCCGACATGCGGACTATTACCTTCCCACCATTACCCCACCCCTGGAAATGTCCTTAGCTTTGTAAGGGTCCCTTGTAGTGAGGCCCCTAGCCTGGTTCTGGCCTGCAAGGTTTGTCAGGGGAACATTCCCTCACTAGAAGCCAGCACAAATAATTCTGCTCTGAGGCATCCTGTGAATGTTACAAATGACAGGGATGTAAAGGATGCTTGGAAGAAGATAACTCTGCTTATGCTAGCTAGAGTCACATCAAGGTCAGGTAAAGCCCTCTTATTTCTCAGAGAAACTAAGAGCTGTGATGTATGTGGCCTTTCCACATTATCATGTCCTTCATTATAGCATTTATTGGGGGTTTTCAATCCCTCTTGGTGTCGTAGCATATTTCGTATCTATATAGCGCCAACATCTTCTGAATGGGGGGAGCATACATGACAAGAATACAACACATTTCACAATAAAAACCTCTAGGAACACAGATTACATGATGATGATGGGGGGGGGGGGGGGGGGTTTAGAATGGATCGAGAAATGTATTCTACCTGATGAGCCAAACCTTTCCTGATTCAGTCCCATCAATTAATTTCAGCTGAGGCGAAAAATGTGTGAGGGTTCAGCCCTTGAGGACTGGAGATCAACATCCCTGGTTTACTGGATAAGGCACTGAGCTTCCTATTCTAGCTATAGCAAATGAAAAGCTGTGAGGGTTTTCCAGGCTTGGAGCAGGATGTGCAGGCTTTGGGAGAGTTCCAAAGGATAGGTGACACTCATGAGAAGTCCTGGATGCAAGAGTGAGGCTTGGTTCACGCTGCAAAGTGCAATCGCTAAGATTTTTTTATTTTTTTTTAAGGATAGTACGCTGATGCATATTCCTTTAAGCTGAATTGCTATGAAAAATGTTTGTGGTATAACAGAGGCGCCAAGTAGAGTAAAATTAGTTAAAATTGTTAAAAAGGGGGAAGTGGGTGGACTCGCCTCCCTTCTGAAAAAATGGCCAGACAACAGGCAGGTTACTTCAAGTTTTAAGTAACATTTTATTATGAGCTCCAAAAGTGCAGCGCGTTTCACGGTTAACAGTCCCGCTTCTTCAGGCAAACAATTTTTGGAGGGAGCAAAGTCGGGTCAAGAGCCAGACAGAGGCGCTATATCTGGCTCTTGACCCGACTTTGCTCCCTCCAAAAAATGTATTGCCTGAAGAAGCGGGACTGTTACCCGTGAAACGCGTTGCACTTTTGGAGCTTATAATAAATGTTACTTTAAACTTGAAGTAACCTGCCTGTTGTCTGGACTCACCTCCCTTCTGAAAAAATGGCCACCCACTTCCCCCTTTTTAACAATTTTAACTAATTTTACTCTACTTGGCGCCTCTGTTATACCACATAATTGTTTAGTTCACCCTTGGTGGAGGGGTGTATCCCCATTTCCTTCTATCTACAGAGAGCGACTTCTTAACCCTGAGCGGGGTCAGGTTACAATTCTCCCCGCCTGCTTATCCAGTGGTTGCCTTGGAGGCGACCCGTCCTTGTGAGTATAACCATTGTGTGTGTGTTTGCATCAGACATCACCTCATTAACATACTACACCATATCTGGCTCTCGGTTCTCCCCCTTTCTTTCAAGCTTGCTATGAAAAATGTACATGTAGCAAGATTTCGATTTTCAAAACACTGCAGTGGAACACCCTCCTATGGTGGCACTAGTGCTTTGCCAATTGCTGGTCATCAGCAAGTGCAGTGCAGTTGACCCCCGTGTGAACCAGGCCTTAGAGGATGTGATTAAGCTGAATGACTAGGGTCTGTGCCTTGTCTAGAGCTTTGTATGATAGTGTTGGGAGATTGAACTGAATCTTTTGTGTACGGTAATTAGTGGCCAATGGAGGAATTGGCGGAAGGAGAGGTGAAGGAGACTAGCAGCAGTAGGGACTGGAGAGGTGCCAGTCTGTTTTCATGATAGGCCTCAGGCTACAGTATTATAGTAGTCGAGCTCTAAAATTATTAGAGCATGTACAAGGATATTAGTAGCCTCTTGTGTAAGGAAGGAGCAAACTCTATTTTTGAGATGGCAGAAGGCTGTTAATGCAGAAGAGCGTGGTTTAAATGAAAACGAAGTTGCCCCCAAACACCAAGCATGAAGGACCACTATCGTGAATATTGTAAAATTTAAACATTAACAAATAAGCACATTTCTTCCAGAGTGAAATGAGTCGTAAATTACTTTTTGTCCTATGTTGCTGTCACCTACAGCAGGTAGTAGTAATCTGACAGAACCGACAGGTTTTGGACTAGCCTTTCTCCTCATGGGGGATTCTCATGGTTTTGTTTGTTTTTCCAAAGCATTTAGCGAAAGGCAGTTGTTTACTTAACTCCTTTAAGTTTCCTCAAACTTCAGATATCAGGCAAAAATAGCCCAAATGGGCTCTACTCACCTGGGTCTTTCTCCAGCCCCTTGCAGCCGACTGTCCCACGCTCCCCGCCGCTGTCTTGGTCTCCTGTGTCCGTATTCAGGCCGACCGTGAGGTTGGCCTTACTGCGGCAGCGCAAAGCGCCACTGTCAGTCACGGCCACATGGGCTGCGGCGAACTGCGCAGGTGCAGTAGTTCTGTGTAGTTCGCTGCGGCCCACGTGGCCGTGAGTAACAGCGGTGCTTTGCGCAGCCGCAGCAAGGCCAACCCCGCGGTCCCCCTGAATACGGACAGCGGCGGGTAGCGGTCGGCGTGGGACAGTCGGCTGGAGAAGGCCCCAGGTGAGTAAAACTCATTTGGACTATTTTTGCCTGATAACTCCTTGAAGATGCAGATAGTCAGGGACTTGGAGATAATAGCGTAGATGGGTCAGGATCTGAAAGATAGGGATGCTCGTTCGGATTCCACGGAAATGTAATTTTCACATTGCATTTCCGCATTGAAACTCACAAATCGGTAATGCAAGTGCGGATTTTTGCGGAAATTGTTTCGGAAATTTTCGCCGACTTTAACATAAATTTTCTCAAACTACAAGGTTTTTTCCTCTTGTTATCACTCTTCTGCTTAACATACCCTGAACATTTGGTGGTTTTAGCGCCTACGGGGTGCTTTGCAGTTAACCACTAAAGTCGGCAGCTATTGACTATTATGTAAAATGCAGACAATCTGCATTACCAATTTGTAGTATGATGCCGACTTTAGATGTTAATAGCAAAGCCCCATTGAGTGCTAGAAACACCATATTGTCAGAGTATGTTAAGCAGAAGAGTGGGAACAAGAGGGAAAAAATATCTTTCAGAGACCTTGTAGTTATTGAGAAAATGGATAAAGTTGGTGGAAATTGCCGTGAAAATCCCCATCGGGTAGTCGGCAATGGCGGAAAGCGTGTTTTCCGCGGAAGCGGAAATTGGCATTTCCCACCATCCCTACTGAAAGATTTGCATTTCCTCAGAGTAGATATGATACTGGGATCCAAAAGAGCTTATTTATTGTACCAGGCCTTGAGTGTAGCTAGAGAAGAGGACCAAGAACCAGGGCTGTGGAGTCTGAGTTGGAGTCGGGGCAATTTTGGGCACCCGGAGTCGGAGTCGTTGATTTCATAAACTGAGGAGTCGGGATGATTTTTGTACAAAATCCACAGCACTGTTAAGTATTAGCGACAGAGAGGAACTAGGAGATCACGCTCAGACTTGTTGAATAACAGACCTGTGAGTGGGGCCGAAAAGGACCAGGTTACATTTGTTACTGGTTATAGTCTGGAGTATAATAAAATTACCAACATTGTTAAAAAATATATTCCGGTATTACATCCGGACACAAAACTTAAGACAATTTTGGATAGAGGGTGTCGTTTCTCTGCTAGAAGGGCCCGAACTTTAGGGTCCATTCTTTCACCCAGTCTTTTTCGGTCCCCCTCCACCTCTCGAACTCCTACGTGGTTGGCCACAGTGGGTTCGTACCCCTGTGGCTTTTCTACGTGTAAGTATTGTCATTGTCATAAGAGGGGTAATTCTATATTTTCCTTTGTGTACAATAAGGACTTTCCTATCAGACAATATGTGAATTGCAATACTAAATATGCCATTTATGTTATATCCTGTATGTCATGTTGTATTCAATACGTGGGGTGCACGACTCGCCATTTGAGAGCACGCATAGCAGAACATTATTGTGGTACAAATTGGAACACGTTTCGTAAGTCTGCTGTCTCAAAACGTTTTGAAACTGTACATAGGGGGGATTTATCTTCCTTTAGGTTTCAGGGGGTGGAGCGGGTGGTTTGTCCAGTCAGAGGGTGTGACATCCAAAGGTTGTTGTTGAAACGTGAAGCATTTTGGATCCATAGATTAGGCACTCGCACACCACAGGGGCTTAATAAAAAGTGGGATTTGAGCTTGGTCTACACATATTGAGAGATTGTGTGCACTTTCATATTCCATTGAATGCTATGCCCATTTATCTTACTGTATCTTGTGTGGTTGGTGTTCTCTTTTTTTTTTTCTTGCTCTAATATTTATACTGTTAAAACTCAGTGGTAACTTTTTATACATCTTTTATATGCTATCTCCATGTTATTATAGAAGTTTGTTGTCTAGTGTTTTTGAGGATGTATGTCTCTTTAAGGAGTGGTTTGTGTGTCTCCGGGGGTGGAGTTTTCTCCTCCCTGGTTTCATATAAATTCCTCCCTATACAGGCTCACTTTTAACTACGATTAAAGGACTTACGAGCCGAAAAGAGGAAAAAAATGTCTTTACCTTTGTGAATTTGTAACGCACGGAGGACGCCATCCGCGCCCTCCGTGCAGCTCCGCCGGGTCCCTGCTGCTTTTGTCCCCCCCGGCCGGACCCCGACCCCACAGCCCGGGTCGTGCGCTCCTTCCTCCACAAATATGGCCGCCGGAGGAGGCCGCAGCTGCGCAGTCCATACCGCCGTGAGTGCGGCTGCGCAGCTCTAAGGCCTCCCTCCCCGTTCCACGCTACGTAGCGTGGATCGAGGAGGGAGGACCTAGAGCTGCGCAGCCGCACTCGCGGCGGTGCGGACTGCGCAGCCGCGGCCTCCGGCGGCCATATTTGTGGAGGAAGGAGCGCCCGACCCGGGCTGTGGGGTCGGGGTCCGGCCGGGGGGGACAAAAGCAGCGGGGACCCGGCGGAGCTGCAGGGAGGGCGCGGATGGCGTCCTCCGTGCGTTACAAATTCACAAAGGTACAGACATTTTTTTTTTTTTTTTTTCCTCTTTTGGGCTCGGAAGTCCTTTAAGGGCAGATGGTAGGCCCGATACGCGTGAGTTGATCCTGTGATTTTATTGCACTGTCTGTGGATTTCTTCAATAAAATATCAGCCTTCTATACGTCAACCCGGCCTGGTTTGCGGATCCTTTTTTGCTCATCTACTGTTAAGTATTAGACTAAGGAGTCGAGGAGTTAGAGTTGGGGCCATTTTGGGTACCCGGAGTCTGAGTTGGAGTCGTGGTTTCATAAACTGAGGAGTCGGAGTTGGAGTCGGAAGATTTTTGTACTGACTCCACAGCCCTGCCAAGAACACACCCTTGTGCTACACCTACAGCAGGCATGGAGTGGGGTTACTAGTGGAGTAGGAAACGAGGGGGGGGGGGGGATGACCAGACAAGTAAGGGCAAATCCAAGAATGTGTTAGGCACTTGAAACCCGGGGACAAGGATCTGGAGAAGCTGAGGCTGACTGACGTTTCCTCTACCTTTGACACTTTCAGAGTATTTCTTACAGAAAATTGGCTTTTGGATTTTGCTACCAGGAAGTAGTTTGCAGCTTTAGGGCTGGAACCCGCTAGAGTGTTTTGTTTTTTTTTTGTTCTGTTTTTTTTTTTTTTTTTTAGCGTTTAGGGAGCGTGATAAATCGCTAGCGCTTTTCCTAAATGCTCTGCCAATGGAAATGGGATGGTACAAATTCCACAGAAGCGATTGCAATTAGCAAAATCGCAAACGCAGGACATGCAGCATTTTGTTAGTGTTTGCGATTCAATGTAAAGTATATAATCGGTGGCGTAATCGTTCATCAAAACCTGCGCGGAGCGAATTTGCCTGCAAAACGCTCTGAACTGCCGGTTTTCAGAGCGGTTTGCGTTTTTCCTATACTTTGGAGGCAAAACGCCTCCGCAATCCAAAAAAATGCCTCAACCTGGGAGTATGCGTTTCAGCAAAACTCCTCCCGCTCTGGTGTGAACCACCCCATTGAGATACATTGACCAAGCGGATCCGCAGCTGCAAGAACGCAGAAAAACCCGCTTGGTGTGCACCAGCCCTTAGAGAGTCGAATAGATTTGCTGTTCAAGCAGTTTGGAAGCACAGGGGAAAAGTGATGCAGATAGATAGATAGATCGATAGATAGATAGCGATAGATAGCGATAGATAGATAGATAGCGATAGATAGCGATAGATAGATAGATAGATAGATAGATAGATAGATAGATAGATAGATAGATAGATAGATAGATAGCTATAGATAGATAGATAGATAGATAGCTATAGATAGATAGCTATAGATAGATAGCTATAGATAGATAGCTATAGATAGATAGATAGATAGCTATAGATAGATAGATAGCTATAGATAGCTATAGATAGATAGCGATAGATAGATAGATAGCTATAGATAGATAGCGATAGATAGATAGATAGCGATAGATAGATAGATAGCTATAGATAGATAGATAGCTATAGATAGATAGATAGCTATAGATAGATAGATAGCTATAGATAGATAGATAGCTATAGATAGATAGATAGCTATAGATAGATAGATAGCTATAGATAGATAGATAGCTATAGATAGATAGATAGCTATAGATAGATAGATAGCTATAGATAGATAGATAGCTATAGATAGATAGATAGCTATAGATAGATAGATAGATAGCTATAGATAGATAGATAGATAGCTATAGATAGATAGATAGATAGATAGATAGATAGATAGCTATAGATAGATAGATAGATAGCTATAGATAGATAGATAGATAGATAGCTATAGATAGATAGATAGATAGCTATAGATAGATAGATAGATAGATAGCTATAGATAGATAGATAGCTATAGATAGATAGATAGCTATAGATAGATAGATAGCTATAGATAGATAGATAGATAGATAGCTAGCTATAGATAGCTAGCTATAGATAGCTAGCTATAGATAGCTAGCTATAGATAGATAGCTATAGATAGATAGCTATAGATAGATAGCTATAGATAGATAGCTATAGATAGATAGCTATAGATAGATAGCTATAGATAGATAGCTATAGATAGATAGCTATAGATAGATAGCTATAGATAGATAGCTATAGATAGATAGCTATAGATAGATAGATAGATAGCTATAGATAGATAGATAGCGATAGATAGATAGCGATAGATAGATAGATAGATAGCTATAGATAGATAGATAGATAGATAGATAGCGATAGATAGATAGATAGCGATAGATAGATAGATAGCTATAGATAGATAGATAGCTATAGATAGATAGATAGCTATAGATAGATAGCTATAGATAGATAGCTATAGATAGATAGCTATAGATAGATAGCTATAGATAGATAGCTATAGATAGATAGCTATAGATAGATAGATAGCTATAGATAGATAGATAGCTATAGATAGATAGATAGCTATAGATAGATAGATAGCTATAGATAGATAGATAGCTATAGATAGATAGATAGCGATAGATAGATAGATAGCGATAGATAGATAGCGATAGATAGATAGATAGCTATAGATAGATAGATAGCTATAGATAGATAGATAGCTATAGATAGATAGATAGCTATAGATAGATAGATAGCTATAGATAGATAGATAGATAGCTATAGATAGATAGATAGATAGCTATAGATAGATAGATAGATAGCTATAGATAGATAGATAGATAGCGATAGATAGATAGATAGATAGATAGATAGCTATAGATAGATAGATAGATAGCTATAGATAGATAGATAGATAGATAGATAGATAGATAGATAGATAGATAGATAGATAGCTATAGATAGATAGATAGCGATAGATAGATAGATAGATAGCTATAGATAGATAGATAGATAGATAGATAGCGATAGATAGATAGATAGATAGCGATAGATAGATAGCTATAGATAGATAGATAGCTATAGATAGATAGATAGCTATAGATAGATAGATAGCTATAGATAGATAGATAGCTATAGATAGATAGATAGATAGATAGATAGATAGATAGATAGATAGATAGATAGATAGATAGCTAGATAGATAGATAGCTAGCTAGCTATAGATAGCTAGCTAGCTATAGATAGCTAGCTAGCTATAGATAGCTAGCTAGCTATAGATAGCTAGCTATAGATAGATAGATAGATAGCTATATATAGATAGATAGCTATATATAGATAGATAGCTATATATAGATAGATAGCTATATATAGATAGATAGCTATATATAGATAGATAGCTATATATAGATAGATAGCTATATATAGATAGATAGCTATATATAGATAGATAGCTATATATAGATAGATAGCTATATATAGATAGATAGCTATATATAGATAGATAGCTATATATAGATAGATAGCTATATATAGATAGATAGCTATATATAGATAGATAGCTATATATAGATAGATAGCTATAGATAGATAGATAGCTATAGATAGCTATAGATAGCTATAGATAGCTATAGATAGCTATAGATAGCTATAGATAGCTATAGATAGCTATAGATAGATAGCTATAGATATAGATAGATAGATAGCTAGCTATAGATAGATAGATAGATAGATAGATAGATAGCTATAGATAGATAGATAGATAGCTATAGATAGCGATAGATAGATAGATAGATAGCTATAGATAGATAGATAGATAGCTATAGATAGATAGATAGCTATAGATAGATAGATAGCTATAGATAGATAGATAGCTATAGATAGATAGATAGCTATAGATAGATAGCTATAGATAGATAGATAGATAGCTATAGATAGATAGATAGCTATAGATAGATAGATAGCTATAGATAGATAGATAGCTATAGATAGATAGCTATAGATAGATAGCTATAGATAGATAGCTATAGATAGATAGATAGCTATAGATAGATAGCTATAGATAGATAGATAGCTATAGATAGATAGATAGCTATAGATAGATAGATAGCTATAGATAGATAGATAGCTATAGATAGATAGATAGCTATAGATAGATAGATAGCTATAGATAGCTATAGATAGATAGATAGCTATAGATAGATAGATAGCTATAGATAGATAGATAGCTATAGATAGATAGATAGCTATAGATAGATAGATAGCTATAGATAGATAGATAGATAGCTATAGATAGATAGATAGCTATAGATAGATAGATAGATAGATAGATAGATAGATAGATAGATAGATAGATAGATAGATAGATAGATAGCTATAGATAGATAGATAGATAGATAGATAGATAGATAGATAGCTATAGATAGATAGATAGCTATAGATAGATAGCTATAGATAGATAGCTATAGATAGATAGATAGCTAGCTATAGAGAGAGATCCTTGCAGTTCTAGAGGTGTGTCTAGCTGACAGGGACAACAAAGGATGATTTGCATATTCAGCAGTGATGCATTGAAGGAGACATCATATGCTCACGCAAAACAAAGTATTTGCGATCATTCCGGTTGAAGACTATGGAATTGTTGGGGGTGATAAAAACACCCTACAAGGAAAAAGACAGAGGTGCCTCACTTGTGACTGAGCACCCTTTTGGCACTTTTATTTGGCCTGAGGAAGTGGGCAAGTATCCACAAAACGCATTGCCAGCGCATAATTCATCTTATCCATGAATTTGTCTTCATTGAGGTAAGCCACCTCACCTTCTTATTTTATTGTTTATAAGTTTTATCACATCTGGGTGCCTCTTTCCCCTTCTGCTTTAAAGCAGGAGGATTAGCCATACTATGCCAGGGGAAAAAACACATGCAAGTAGATCAAGTACTTATCTAATTTTTAGAACACATGTATTGTACTGTCCATGTTTTGATTTCAGTGAATTGTATATAGTAAATGAAGAGAATTCTATTCCTGGTGGGAACCATGTCGTTTGCCCACAGTTTGAGGCTAAGTCCTGAAGTCATTTCTTCCCTTTAACTTTTTTTTCTTTTCTCCTCCAGTCGCTGAGTCACTTCAGCCTTGCTTGTAAACACAAGTGAGCAAAGGATCATGTTTCAGCTAGGCAGGGAGATAAAGGGAAAAGGAGGAATATATTATAGATAAAAAGAACCCCCAGCATGTAACTAAATGGC
The DNA here is from genome assembly GCF_040937935.1 of Hyperolius riggenbachi. Lineage (NCBI taxonomy): Eukaryota > Metazoa > Chordata > Amphibia > Anura > Hyperoliidae > Hyperolius > Hyperolius riggenbachi. The sequence continues at coordinate 232,113,935 of NC_090653.1, read as the reverse complement.
AATGGCTATTAAAGGGCCAGTGCTCCTAAGGTATTTGATAACTCCAAACCATAACCGCAGAAAAGTTTTTGTTTTTTTTATATATGCAGGATTAGCATCTTTTTCACTTAATACACTCAGACCAGTTGCTGTTGAAATTTGATTTTTATGGTGACAATCCCGCCTTAAGAAGGCAACGTTTTTTTTGTTTAAATGAGGAAGGGAAAATGCCAGTAGAGTTGAAAAGTTTTTTAATAAGCGTTGAAGTAGGAGAGATGGGGATGAGATTAGAGGGAATGGGGTCCAGAGAGCGGGTGTGCTTTTATAGATTATGGAAAAGGTGCTGTTTATTTAAAGTGTACCAGAGACGCTAGAACATAAAAATGTTATACATACCTGGGGCTTCCTCCAGCCCCATCCGCAGGAATCACTCCCATGCCGCTGTCCTCAGCCTTCTGTATTGCCGGTACCAGGACCCATAACTTTAGCCAGTCTGCGCAAGAGAAGTGCGCTCTTTATGCATCTATCCAGCGGCTGCCGTATGCAGACTGGCTGAAGTTACGGGACCTGGTACCGGAGCAGCAGGCAGCGGAGGAGGGTGGCGTGGCAGTGATTTATGCCCATGGGGATGAAGCAAGCCCCAGGTGTATATATAAAACTTTATTTTCTAGCGTCTCTGGCTTCCTTTTTAAGGCAGTGAAAACTGTAAGGCTTGGGATCCACAAACTATTGTGGAAGTGACATGATTTGCAATTCTGGGAATTATTGCAATTTGGCTCATTCAAATATCTATCTACAGTATCTATCTATCCTCTATATTCCTCCTCTTTGCCTGTTTGGCCATAACAGGGAGGGGTAGTTTCTAGTAGGTGAACAGTCACTTACTACAGCCTCCTTTTCTCTAAGGCCTGGGGCCCATTAGCAGTGCTTTCCAAATCACTGCAACAGTGGAACGAGTTGCGATTGCAGAGCAACCAATAAGTGCTGCATGCAGCATTTTGGAAGTGATCACATTAATGAAAACCAAATCGAGATGCATACACACATGCAGTTGTGTTCAAAATTATTCAACCCCCCAATGCTGTAAGGCATTTTAGTGTACATTTGTAATTGTGTTCAGAATGACCTCTTACAAGGACATTTTAAAGAACCAAATGCAACTAAAATGACCAATTGTTTTTGTATTACAGTATTTTTTTTTTTTTCTTAATTGACACAATTATTCAACCCCTTAAAGACTACCACTCTTTGGCCTCTTTTCCACGAACTGTTGAGCTGTGTTTTCGGCAAGCAGTTATCAGGCAGTTGTGAGAGTTTGAGAGGCATTTCACTGCCTATCAACAGTTCGTGGAAAGGAGGCTTTAAGAACAGAGGTTCATTCAAGTGTTTTCGATTAGGTATTGAACACCTGTGGATGTTAACGAGCAGCAATCAAGCATAATAAGCACCAATTAGGCAGATTTAAAATGACTGTGATACTCAGCTCCTTCTAGACATTTACTGGTGTATTTACAAGCATGGTGAAGTCAAGAGAATGGTCCAGGAAGAAGAGAAGATGTGATTTCTCTTCACAGAAAGGACAATGGCTATAAGAAGATTGCAAAGATGTTAAACACACCAAGAGACACCATAGGAAGCGTCATTTGCAAATTCAAGGCAAAGGGCACTGTTGAAACTCTACTTGGTCGTGGCAGAAAGAAGATGCTGACTTTGACTGCTGTGCGCTACCTGAAGCGCAAAGTGGAGAAAAGTCCCTGTGTGGCTGCTGAGGAACTGAAAAAGGATTTGTCAGATGCGGGAACTGAAGTTTTAGCTCAGACAATAAGGCGCACACTGCGTAATGAAGGCCTCCATGCCAGAACTCCCAGGCGCACCCCCTTGCTGTCTCCAAAGAATAAGAGTCGACTGCAGTATGCCAAGTCATGTGGACGAACCACAAAAGATTTGGGATAGTGTTCTGTGGACTGATGAAACAAAATTAGAACTGTTTGGGCCCATGGATCAACGCTATGTTTGGAGGAGGAAAAACAAGGCCTATGAAGAAAAGAACACCTTGCCTACTGTGAAGCATGGCGGGGGGTCAATAATGCTTTGGGGCTTGTTTTGCTTCTGCAGGTACAGGGAAGCTTCAGCATGTGCAAGGTACTATGAATTCTCTTCAGTACCAGGAGATATTGGATGAAAATGTGATGCAGTCCGTCACAAACCTGAGGCTTGGGAGATGTTGGACCTTTCAACAGGACAATGATCCCAAGCATACCTCCAAGTCCACTAGAGCATGGTTGCAGATTAAAGGCTGGAACATTTTGGAGTGGCCATCGCAGTCACCAGACTTAAATCCGATTGAGAACCTCTGGTGGGACTTAAAGGACAACTGTAGGGAGACTGCAATTTCCTCCCCCCCCCCCCCCCCTTTTTTTTTTTTTTTTTTTTTTTTTTTGTGCAATACCAGTTGCCTGGCTCTCCTGCTGATCCTGTCTCTAATACTTTTAGGCCCTGTTCACACTGCACGCGTTTCCAGCCGCGTTTTGGAAACGCGTGCAGGTGGCCGACACGCACGACATCAGACATCGCATAGAGTGCAATGTCTGATGTTCACACTGCATGCGTTCCGGACCTGTGCGGTCCGGGAACGCATGCTGCATGCATTTTTTGTAAAAACGCATGGCTGTCCCATTCACTTTTCAGTGATGGGATCAGCCACGCAACGCACACAAACGCGGATGGCGAGCGTTCGTACGCGTTGCGGTCCGCACGCTTTCCGCACGCATGGCCATCCGCGTTTGTGATGTGAACGGGGCCTTAGCCATAGACCCTGAACAAGCATAGATAAGATCAGGTGTTTCCGACTTTAACGTCTGAACTGACAAGATTAGCTGCATGCTGGTTTCCAGTGTTATGCAGACATTACTGCATCCAAATAGATCAACAGGGCTGCCAGGCAACTAGTATTGCACAAAACATGGCAGCCTCCCTAGTTGTCCTTTAAAGAATGCAGTTGCAGCGCGCAACTAAGAATGTGACTGAACTGGAGGCTTTTGCCCGTGAAGAATGGGCTAAGATACCCGTAGATCGCTGCAAGACACTTGTGTCAAGCTATGCTTGACGTTTAAAAGCGGTTTTAACTTGAAAAGGATGTTGTACTAAGTACTAAGAATGAATGTCACTTGGTGGTTGAATAAAACTGATAATGGTGTGGGCACAGAAAAGACATTTGTGGTTATTTCATTATATATGTTATATTTGTCTGACGTACAAGTGCCTCTTTGATTTAATCGTAAACAAGATGATTGAAATGATCAAAATCGATGTCAACTGGCCAAAACACTCAATTTCAGTGGGGGTTGAATAATCATGCATGCATGCATACATACATACATACATACATACATACATGCATGCATGCATGCATGCATGCATGCATACATACATACATACATACAGCCAGCAACTATGTACCTGGTGGTTGGCTCCTCCCACTTTTACTAACCTCCTCGACACAGTCACTCAGTGACAGTTTATGAGCTTTGGGTTCCTTGGCATCAAAATTTGTATTTTCCTATTGAAATGAAACAAATCTGATTGGCTGTGGCTCCTCCCCAATTAGATATAGAGCCCCGGTCACCCAAAGACCAACTGCACCAGATTTCAGGCCTCTGCCATTAACCGTGGAAGAATGGAAGTAATTTAAATATTCCCCTTGAAAATCAATAGGTGAATTTTGATTGGCGGTTGTAAATGGGCTCCACCCACTTTCCTTAATATTAATCCCAGTCACCAAGTGAACAACTGTCAAGTTTGAGAACCCTGACATTAACAGTTTAACCACTTGAGGACCTAGGGCTTTACCCCCCCCCCCCCCCCCCCTTAAGGACCGGCCACTTTTTTTCCATTCAGACCACTGCAGCTTTCACGGTTTATTGCTCGCTCATACAACCTACCACCTAAATGAATTTTGGCTCCTTTTCTTGTCACTAATAAAGCTTTCTTTTGGTGCTATTTGATTGCTCCTGCGATTTTTTTACTTTTTATTATTATATTCATCAAAGACATGAATTTTGGCAAAAAATGATTTTTTTAACTTTCTGTGCTGACATTTTTCAAATAAAGTAAAATTTCTGTATACATGCAGCGCGAAAAATGTGGACAAACATGTTTTTGATTAAAAAAAATTCCAGGATAGTATAAATACTCCCCAAATGACCCCATTTTGGAAAGAAGACATCCCAAAGTATTCACTGAGAGGCATAGTGAGTTCATAGAAGATATTATTTTTTTGTCACAAGTAAGTGGAAAATGACACTTTGTGACAAAAAAAAAAAAAAAAAAAAAAAATTCCATTTCTTCTAACTTGCACCAAAAAAAAAAATGAAATCTGCCATGGACTCACCATGCCCCTCTCTGAATACCTTGAAGTGTCTACTTTCCAAAATGGGGTTGTCACGGACGATTGCGGGGACGCAGGCGCGTCCTGGAACCGCCCGTGAAGAAAAGAACGATCGCACTCGATCCCTGCATCGATTGCGCTTCAAAACGATACAATCTGGGTTGAGTGTGTAGGGACAGCTGAAGTCCTTTTCTTAGCAAAGAGAGCACCATTCCAAAGGCTGGCTGGCTCTTTTGATATGCTAATGAGCCTGAGCCTAATCTGCCCCAGAGAGTCCCTGGCTTCAAGCTGTGCTGATGGCCCATCCATCAGGTATAAGGTGACAAGCACCATGGCAGGAGCAATCTAGTTGGGCTAAAAGCCAGACCCACTGGCTCATTCCCAGCAGGGGAGGCAACACCTCGCTGGCTGCTCCAAACTTCAAAGAGCCTTTGCCTGGGAATAACCTGAGTCTCATAGCAAATCCATAACTTCCCAGATCTGTCATATTTCTGGGGTTCCTGAGATGGCAGCTTCACCAAACGTGGGGGAAGTGTAGCATGAGCCCCGGTGCTGGTTCTGAGGAAGTTTCAGAACATTCTGAGGTAAGGACTGCCAGTTAGGCAGTTTGAAAAGGCCCTGATGATACCACAGGGGTCCCACCCCTCATGTCTGGTATCAGGGCGCTGGGTAAATCGAGACAGACCTGAAAATGTTAATAAATCTGCCCTGACCTGTACGGTTCTGTGAGATAGAGCCCATATATGGGTAGATATGATTTCTAGCCCCAGTACAAGGGGAGGGCTCATCTCATCTTTGAAGGGGGTGTATGGCTCCCCGCCCTCACTCCCTCCTACTGAAGCAGGGGCATAAGAATGGCTGAGGACCCAAACTCAGTGTCCTCCACACTGAACCATCTTGCACTCATCAGATGCCAGCTTGAGGATATGCTGGCATCCACCTGGTCTGAACTCTGGACTTTGAAACCAAGAACTTTATGATTCTTCCCACAATAAGGACATCTTTCCAGGAACTAAGTATTTTTCTCCCTTCTTTTTTTTTTCATACTGGCTATTACTGTCTTAATAATTGTGATTTTTAATAATTGTCTGTATATATTAATTATTTATATTGCGTGAATAAACGACTTTCTCCAAGTCATTCACTTTCCGCTACCCTGCTTATCAGCACACACAGAAATGATCCCGGGTCTCTGAAGATACGCTACTGTTTGTTTGTTGTTGGCTAGACAGAATATCGTGTGTTTAACCGTTTTATTCGCAGGATTAGTCAGTCAGTTAGTGGGCCCCACGGTCCCATAGTAACCGCGGTGGTGGCAGTTTACTCGGAACCAGTAGGTGACGTTGTAATTACCCGTGTCTCACAGGCTCCCTTCTGAGTTGTCTGCGGCTAATTCTTAACGGTTCCTGCTAAGTGCGGTCAGCCACTAGGGTTCCTGTGACAGGGGTCATTTGTGGGGTGTGTTTACTGTCCTCACATTTTGGGGGGTGCCAATTTGTAAGCACCCCTGTAAAGCCTAAAGGTGCTCATTGGACTTTGGGCCACTTAGCGCAGTTAGGGTGCAAAAAAGTGCCACACATGTGGTATTGCCGTACTCAGTAGAAGTAGTATAATGTGTTTTGGGGTGTATTTTTACACATACCGATGCTGGGTGGGAGAAATATCTCTGTAAATGACTATTTTTTTTTTTTTTTTTACACACAATTGTACATTTACAGAGATCTTTCTCCCACTCAGCATGGGTATGTGTAAAAATACACCCCAAAACACCTTATACTACTTCTCCTGAGTACGGCGATACCACATGTGTGGCACTTTTTTGCACCCTAACTGCGCTAAGGGGCCCAAAGTCCAATGAGTACCTTTAGGATTTCACAGGTCATTTTCAGACATTTGTTTTCAAGACTACTCCTCACGGTTTAGGGCCCCTAAAATGCCAGGACAGTATAGGAACCCCACAAATGACCCCATTTTAGAAAGAAGACACCCCAAGGTATTCTGTTAGTAGTACGGTGAGTTCATAGAAGATTTTATTTTTTGTCACAAGTTAGCGGAAAATGACACTTTCTGAAAAAAAAATAATAATCAATTTCCGCTAACTTGTGACAAAAAATAAAATCTTCTATGAACTCACCGTACTACTAACAGAATACCTTGGGGTGTCTTCTTTCTAAAATGGATTCATTTGTGGGGTTCCTATACTGTCCTGGCATTTTAGGGGCCCTAAACCGTGAGGAGTAGTCTTGAAACAAAATTTCTCAAAATGACCTGTGAAATCCTAAAGGTACTCATTGGGCTTTGGGCCCCTTAGCGCAGTTAGGGTGCAAAAAAGTGCCACACATGTGGTATCGCTGTACTCGGGAGAAGTAGTATAATGTGTTTTGGGGTGTATTTTTACACATACCCATGCTGGGTGGGAGAAATAACTCTGTAAATGGACAATTGTGTGTGTAACAAAATCAAAAATTGTCATTTACAGAGATATTTCTCCCACCCAGCATGGGTATGTGTAAAAATACACCCCAAAACACATTATACTACTTCTCCTGAGTACGGCGGTACCACATGTGTGACACTTTTTTGCAGCCTAGGTGCGCTAAGGGGCCCAACGTCCTATTCACAGATCATTTTGAGGCATTTGTTTTCTAGACTACTCCTCGCGGTTTAGGGCCCCTAAAATGCCAGGGCAATATAGGAACCCCACAAGTGATCCCATTTTAGAAAGAAGACACCCTAAGGTATTCCGTTTGGTGTATGGCGAGTTCATAGAAGAATTTTTTTGTCACAAGTTAGTGAAAAATGACACTTTGTGAAAAAAATAAAAATAAACAATTTCCGCTAACTTTTGACAAAAGATAAAATCTTCTATGAACTCGTCATACACCTAACAGAATACCTTGGTGTCTTTTTTTTTTTTTTTCTAAAATGGGGTCACTTGTGGGGTTCCTATACCGCCCTGGCATTTTACGGGCCCAAAACCGTGAGTAGACTGGAAACCAAATGTCTCAAAATGACTGTTCAGGGGTATAAGCATCTGCAAATTTTGATGAAAGGTGGTCTATGAGGGGGCGAATTTTGTGGAACCGGTCATAAGCAGGGTGGCCTTTTAGATGACAGGTTGTATTGGGCCTGATCTGATGGATAGGAGTGCTAGGGGGGTGACAGGAGGTGATTGATGGGTGTCTCGGGGTGGTTAGAGCGGAAAATGGATGCAATCAATGCACTGGGGAGGTGATCGGAAGGGGGTCTGAGGGGGATCTGAGGGTTTGGCCGAGTGATCAGGAGCCCACACGGGGCAAATTAGGGCCTGATCTGATGGGTGGGTGTGCTAGGGGGTGACAGGAGGTGATTGATGGGTGTCTCAAGGTGTGATTAGAGGGTGGAATAGATGCAAGCAATGCACTGGCGAGGTGATCAGGACTGGGGTCTGAGGGCGTTCTGAGGGTGTGGGCGGGTGATTGAGTGCCCTAGGGGCAGATAGGGGTCTAATCTGATAGGTAGCAGTGACAGGGGGTGATTGATAGGTAATTAGTGGGTGTTTAGGGTAGAGAATAGATGTAAACACTGCACTTGGGAGGTGATCGGACATCGGATCTGCGGGCGATCTATTGGTGTGGGTGGGTGATCAGATTGCCCGCAAGGGGCAGGTTAGGGGCTGATTGATGGGTGGCAGTGAGAGGGGGTGGGTGATGGATGGCAGTGACAGGGGGTGATGGGTGGCAGTGACAGGGGGTGATTGATGGGTGATTGATAGGTGATTGACAGGTAATTAGTGGGTTATTACAGGGGAGAACAGATGTAAATCTTGCACTGGCGAATTGATAAGGGGGGGTCTAAGGGCAATCTGAGCGTGTAGGCGGGTGATTGGGTGCCCGCAAGAGGCAGATTAGGGTCTGATCTGATGGGTAACAGTGACAGGTGGTGATAGGGGGTGATGGGTAATTAGTGGGTGTTTAGGGTAGAGAATAGATGTAAACCCTGCGCTTGGGTGGTGATCTGATGTCGGATCTGCGGGCGATTTATTGGTGTGGGTGGGTGATTGCCCGCAAGGTGCAGGTTAGGGGCTGATTGATGGGTGGCAGTGACAGGGGGTGATTGATGGGTGATTGACAGGTGATCAGGGGGATAGATGCATACAGTACACGGGGGGGGGGGGGGGGGGGGCTGGGGGGGGAGAATCTGAGGGGTGGGGGGGTGATCAGGGGGGAGGGGGGGATAAAAAAAAATAGCGTTGACAGTGACGGAGTGATTGATGGGTGATTAGGGGGGTGATTGGGTGCAAACAGGGGGCTGGGGGGTGGGCAGGGGGGGTCCTGATGGGTGCTGTGGGCGATCTGGGGCGGGGGGGGGGGAAATCAGTGTGCTTGGGTGCAGACTAGGGTGGCTGCAGCCTGCCCTGGTGGTCCCTCGGACACTGGGACCACCAGGCCAGGAGGCAGCCTGTATAATACACTTTGTAAACATTACAAAGTGTATTATACACTTTGTATGCGGAGATCGCGGACTTAACATCCCGCCGGCGCTTCCGTATGGCCGGCGGGATGTTGCGGCGGGTGAGCGGCGCCAGGCGGAGGATCGCGTCGGGTATGACGCGATCGCTCCGCCCATGCCCCTACAAGGACCGCCGCCTTTGGGCATGAGCTGGTCCTTGTGGGGTCCACTTCCCGGCCGCCTCTGTGCGTTAGGCGGTCGGGAAGTGGTTAAGAATGGCTGCAGTTTATATTTTCCCAGTGAAATTTGTGTTTGGCGCAGTCCACTTTTTGTAAACGTGACAGTCTTGAAACACAAGTTTTGTTGAAATTGATCATGGTGTTTTTGAGTGATGGACGCGTGCGCACACACTATATTCGCAACAAGAACCAGCAAAAACGTGTGTGATTAACCTGACATGATACTTTCTGGACAACCAGTTTACTGCTGAAATGAGACTTATTGGAGGAATGCTGTATGCAGGAGTACAATTGTCAAGGTGAATGTAGACTTTGAGGCTGTGAGCACACTAGACATTGAAGAAAACCATGCATATATATTTTTATTTTTTTTTAAATTAATATCCCCAATCAATGGAGTAAACTATAGTGTCATATATTTGAAAATTCTGAATCTTCAAAAGAACACATGCAATTTCCCCCCCCCCCCCATGTGGCCTATAGACGTTAATTAGCGGCAAAAACTCCTCTAGATTGTAAGCCTTTGGGCAGGGTCCTCCTCCTTTTTGTGTCCTACCTGATCATGCACCTCCATTACTGTGCACCCATGCTATGCATCTGAGTGAACCTAACTTGCCTAATCTCCATGCTCCATCCAGTGACTAAGCATTACCTGGTACCAGGGGCGGACTGACAACTCATGGGGCCCCCGGGCAATAGAAGATTATGGGGCCCCCCATACCAGTGTTTCCCACCTTTCACATTATTTTTTTACAGGCTAAGATATAATAATTTACTGACAACAGATATTTTATAATAAAAACCTCTGCGCCATGCGTAGCGCGGCACGCCGAAAAATGGGTGTGATCACGCAACAGAATGTGGGCGTGGTCATGGGTAGGGCAAAATATACATGACCTTAGCAGTGGTGTAAAAGGTCTGCCGGGGAAGTTTGAACTCTGCCATAGTGTTCTTCCCCCCCCCCCCCCCCCCCCCCCAAAAAAAAAATACATGTAATCTGACAGCATTTCACCAAAAATCCATGCAACTTGGCAAGAGGTTCCTCCAAAATACAGATAATATGGCAGTCGTTCCCCCAAAATGGACTTAATCTGGCAGCAGTGGTTCCCCAAAATACACAATGTGGAAGCAGCGGTTCCCCCATTATACACAATCTCGCAGCGGTTCCCCAAAAATAAATGCACTTAATCTGGCAGCAGCAGTTCCCAGAAAATAGGTGCCCCCAGTATAGGTAACGAGGTCAAAAGGTATCCCCAGTGGAAGTAACCAGGTCTATAGGTTTTCCCAGTGCAGGTGTCCAGGTCTATAGGTGTCCCGAGAATAGGTAGCCGGGATTATAGGTGTCCCCAGAATAGGTAGCCGGGATTATAGGTGTCCCCAGAATAGGTAGCCGGGATTATAGGTGTCCCCAGAATAGGTAGCCGGGATTGTAGGTGTCCCCAGAATAGGTAGCCGGGATTATAGGTGTCCCCAGAATAGGTAGCCGGGATTATAGGTGTCCCCAGTATAGGTAGCCTGGTCTACAGGTGTTCCCAGTATAGGTAGCCAGGATTATAGGTGTCCCCAGTATAGCTAGCCTGGTCTACAGGTGTCCCCAGAATAGGTAGCCAGGCCTATAGGTGTCCCCAGAATAGGTAGCCGGGCCTATAGGTGTCCCCAGAATAGGTAGCCAGGCCTATAGGTGTCCCCAGAATAGGTAGCCGGGCCTATAGGTGTCCCCAGAATAGGTAGCCAGGCCTATAGGTGTCCCCAGAATAGGTAGCCAGGATTATAGGTGTCCCCAGAATAGGTAGCCAGGATTATAGGTGTCCCCAGAATAGGTAGCCAGGATTATAGGTGTCCCCAGAATAGGTAGCCAGGATTATAGGTGTCCCCAGAATAGTCAGCCAGGATTATAGGTGTCCCCAGAATAGGTAGCCTGGTCTACAGGTGTCCCCAGTATAGGTAGCCTGGTCTACAGGTGTCCCCAGTATAGGTAGCCTGGTCTACAGGTGTCCCCAGTATAGGTAGCCTGGTCTACAGGTGTCCCCAGTATAGGTAGCCTGGTCTACAGGTGTCTACACAATAGGTAGCCTGGTCTACAGGTGTCTACACAATAGGTAGCCAGGCCTATAGGTGTTTTCTGTATAGATAGCCAGGTCTATAGGTGTTCCCAGTATAGCCAGGTCTATAGGTGTCCCCAATATATGTAGCCAGGTCTATAGGTTTCCCCAGTATATGTAGCCAGTAGTCCCTCACCTTCCTGGCTGTCCCCTCCGGAATACTGAAGTGTCGCACTGTCGTACAGCGGCTGACAGCAGGCGAGGACTTACCGCTGTTACAGCCGGCTGAGGGAGCTGTGATCTGTGCGCCGCAAGTCACAGATCACAGCTCCCTCAGCCGGCTGTAACAGCGGTAAGTCTCCGCCCGCTGTCAGCCGCTGTACGACACTTCAGTATTCCGGAGAGGAGAGGAGCCAGGAAGGGGGGCCCCAATGTGAGGGAAGGGGGGGGGGGGGGACTCCCTTTCACTGGCTGCTTTCCCAGCCCCCCCCGAACACGGGCCCTCGGTCCGTGCCCGAATGGTCAGCCCGCCCCTGCCTGGTACTCGTGCTGTGTGATCTGGTTTTCTTGTATTTCTGTATTGTCATATTGCTGTATGTCACCCCTAAATATTGTCTGTAACCTAAATGTTCAGCGCTGCGTAATATAGTGGCGCTTTATAAATACAATAAATAATACTCTAGCGTTTTCCCCCAACGCCTGCGGTTCTGTCTAGTGGGTTCCTAGCCTCAGATATTTTTGTCCTTCCCAGAAATCCACTATATTACAGCTGATTTGGCTTTGATGCATTTAGTTATGGTGCTATAATCAATCTACTATTATTTAGTAAATAACTGAAGTACTTGCAGTGTGCTCTCTGTGGATGAGGCATGCCAGTCTGAACTTGAATGTTACAGGGTCTCCTAAAATGACTGCTCTGCTGCCCTCTCCTGGGTGAAGAACATGCAGCACACTCTGTAAAGTGAAATGTTTGGAAGTTTAGCAAATTTTGTATTACATTTTTGAGCGAGAAACTCCCAAAAAATGTAAGTCATTCGTTCTGGTTGTACAACCTGGATGCAAACCAGAATTTTTAGAGCCATGTAGCTCAGGCCAAGGCCCTCTAATCCTCTGCGTTTTCATTTAATGCATACTGCTACAGAGCACCTATTTTTTTGAATGTGGCTAATACTGCATGTTTAACTTCTTCCTTCATAACTTGTTTTGTACACTCTATAGTAAAAAATGGAATGTAGCCAGGCACATACGTTTTAAAACATGCACACAACACTTTTTGTGTATAAACCGACCTAACTATTTCTGTAATTGTTGTTATAAAACTTTAAGGCCCGGTTCACATTAGCGTTCGCTATCAGGATTTTCCTGATCGGATCGAACGCATACTGTACAAACGAAACGTACATTCCGCATAGCAAATTAATGTCTATGCGGACGTTCACACGCGTCCGTTCCGTATGTACCAGAGCCGGATCGGATCCGGACTCTTTTCCAACATGCGCTATTTTTTTGGGTCCGGATCTCCGGCCCACGCATCCTGACCGGAGCCTGACAGCACCATCAGGCACACAGAAACCAATGGGGAACGGAAGGCACAGAACACACTGCCTACAAAAACCTGACATTCTACCCCACTTCCTATGCGTATGCAAGCGGCCATTTCGGATGGGGACACATGGGCCAAGCATGTCTGGAGTGGAGCAGCAGTGACAGATGTGCTGGAGCTGTTTTGGCAGAATGTCGGAGGTGGAGGTGAGGCCTACAGCGGAGGAACCTGATTCTACAGGTGCACCTTCTGCTGACCCCAACATTTTTTTTTTTTAATTTAATTTCACTATTTTTTGCCCACGGATCCTGATGGCAGCCTGATGCATGCCTGATGCAAACGGACCGGATCCTGATCGGATCCTGATCGGAACCGTACGGTTCCGATCAGGTCCTGATCCGATCAGGATCCGGTCCGTTTGCAAGGCAAAACGCAAGTGTGAATGGGGCCTAAAGGAATACCCCTCGATACCCAAGTGTTCTAAAATAAAAGTGTGCAAATAATGTCTAAGTAGCTGTGTAAACATTTTCCTACTTTTCATGTTAAATATCAGAGGCAAAAGCTGTAATTTTGAGGGTAGGATTTAGCTATATTGGGACAAATCAATTGCAGAAGGGGTGTCCTGCTTCAATGCACAGCCAGTGTTGCATATCAGACTACAGAAAGCACATATCAAACATATCAAACTCTGAAAGCAAAAACAGTATGAAAAGCTGTGACAATTAGTTACATTTCCTCTGCTCTCTTCAGACAGGTCAGTCAGAAACACAGGACACAGGATCTGCAGCTGTTGGGAGCTCTCTCTCTGTCACACACAGAGCTACACATGGGGTTAACTGATCAAGTGTGAGGGGAATTTCCCCTCTCCTCATGGCTCAGTCTGCAGTCAGTTGTCTGTAAAGTTTGAAAGTATTTTGCTAACAGTAAACAAAAGTTGCTACTAAAATGTATACACCAGTACTTAGCAGCACTTCCCAAACAATTCCTGTGTCAATTGAAAAAAATATGTGAATCGATAGTATTTAAGTATGTAGGGAAAATCCTCTGAAGACCGCCAGCTACAGCTATTCTGCATAATTACGAGTGGCCCATAGACCTGCAGCTGGGCATACGCTGTACAGTCTAATCAGTTTCTCATTTACTGCCTTGCACCAGTTCGTTTCAGTCAGTTTTCTTGTACAGCTGGCTTTCTAAAGACTAAGGCCTCGTTCACACTACACGCATTTCGGCAGTGCGTTTGGTGTGCGATCAGCAAGAACATCAGAAGTGCATAGAGAGTACTTCTGACGTTCAGTCTATGTTCGATGAGCTATCGCACTGCTGCATGCATTTGTGGCAAAGCGCATTGCTGATCCCATTTACTGTAATGAATGGGATCAGCAGCGCAACGAAGATGGCGTGCACATGTGTCCCGAACGCACGGCCATATGTGTTGCCTAATGTGAACAGGGCCTAGTCAGTGGCTGGATGGTGTAATGGTTAAGGGCTCTGCCTCTGACACGCGACCTGGGTTCGAATCTCGGCTCTGCCTGTTCAGTAAGCCAGTACCTATTCAGTAGGAGACCTTGGGCAAGTCTCCCTTACACTGCTACTGCCTACAGAGTGCGTCCTAGTGGCTGCAGCTCTGGTGCTTTGCGTCCGCCAGCAGAAAAACGCGATTTATTAATGTTCTGTTTGTTAAAAGCTGGTACACGTTAATTTTGATCACTGACCAATTTAACACTTTAACATTTATATAGCACCAATATCTTCCGCAGCTCTGCAAAGAATATATAGTCTTGTCACTTAACTGTGTCTCAGAGAGGGGCTTATAATCTAATCCCTACCGTGTGTGTGTCATGGTCTAGGGCCAATTTAGAGGAAGCCAATTAACTTCTCTGTATGTTTTGGGATATGGGAGGAAACCAGTGCATGGAGGAAACGCACACAGACACAAGGACATACAAACTCCATGCAGATGGTGCCCTGGCTGGGATTTTAGCTGGGGATTAAGCGCTGCAAGGTGATAGAGCTAACCACTACGCCGTTTTGCTGCCCCAGTATTATGGGAGCTTACCTAAAACAATCTGTTCATATGGTAGCATTTAAAATCTGACCTTCATACTACATAGATGAGGTGAAATTGGCCAATCAACATTGAAAGTGCATAACATGCTTTATGCTCTTATAAAGCAATGGATGACGCATTTACTCTGCAGGTGTGTTTTTTTTTTTTTTTTTTAATTTGCCTATTTCCGCAGGCTGGAGCGGCCGGTGAACTGGTGCGGTGTTTTTCAGACACCACAATCCAGTTCACCACCTGGGGACACACACCTTCTGGTGGGTGGCCGCAATCCATATTTGTCACATAGAGGTGTGTGTGTGTGGTGTGTTTATGTATTTTTTTTTTTTCTCTTGTGGTTGTAATGCTGGGCATTTTTTATGCATTAGTGCTTATCCTCCGCATTGGAATGTCTTAAGTTTTTAATGTGTTCAGCCAGTGATTCCCAAAAACTATTTTCCAATGAAAGTGAGCGGTGGGGAACCCACCAGTGCGAATGCGATTAGGGGGAATCGCAGGACATGCAGCATTTTGAGTGAATTTGTGCTCCATGCTGGGTATAGTAGCGCTGCAAAATCGCTATTAAAATTATTTTTGCAGAGATTTAAGGGGCAAGCGACTTTGAAAATGTAAATAAAGATATTTATGCTTACCGGATGTCTGTATTTCCGGCTTCCGTCTATAGCCCTGGCCTCCATCAGAAGAGGTCACATGCGCTTCTCTGGTCCTAGGGAAGCACCTATGACTTCTTCCTTTAGGGGGAGGGACTATGGATGTAAGCCAGACATCTGGTAAGTATAATAAAGTTTATTGAGAAAAACAAAAACAAATTGGTAGCGCTGTACAGTTTACTCCATGTAGATATTTACCGGTATACAATATCTTAAAGTACCAGTCTCTCAAACAAAAATCCATTGTAGCATAAACTCATGTTGTAAAGACTTCAGCTATTTCGGATATCCTCTTTATTTTGCAACATTTGTGTCCCAAATTTACCCTAGGCAAATCGCGCGGGGAAACTCTGCCATAGGGGATAACGGCGCCGCCGGCCGAATCGCTTGCATTAGCGATTCGGCCGGAAACCCCCACAGAATTCGCGGCGGAGGCTGCGATTCCCATAGCCGTGCATGGCACGGCTGATGGGAATCGCCTGCGATCCCGCCCACCCGCTCAGTGCCGGCGTGCGTCTACGAGACGCACGCCGCACTAGTGGAAACGAGCCCATATCACTTCTCAGAAGCCTTTACAGTGAAACTGATTGGGATTACACCATCTGCTGGAGGGGAGCATCAGCAGAACTGCTTATTCCTTTATCTTTAAGCCTGCACAGATGTGAATGGGAAGAGGCCATATCGCCCATACTCTAGTAGGGGGAGAGCTAGTCTGCAGTCACTGCTAGTATGATTTGTGCAGACAAATTGTCCTTAAACACAGAGAGGCACAGTGTCATTGGCTCTGTAAGGGAGGCCCTTTGCTGGGAGTTAAGGTGGCGATCGGCCGGGACTGACTGACAGGACTGGAGGCAGAGTTACAGGGCAAAGCTCTGCTTCCCCCGGGCAGCAAAATCCACAACCTGGAAAGTCTTGGAATTTTGCCTCAGGATTTTGGGGTGATGAAACCTCGTTCAGCCGTGCTGTTGCAGCGAATCAGCTATGGTCTTATTGCTTAACATAGGTGGGCAATAAAAACAGGAAATTTTTATTTTGGCTTCAGACTCTAAGAAGCCAAACACTGGAAGTTAAAGGGAACCTAAACTGAGAGGGATATGGATGTTTCCTTTTAACCACTTCAGGACCACAGTCTTTTCGCCCCTTAAGGACCAGAGCCTTTTTCTCCATTCAGACCACTGCAGCTTTCACGGTTTATTGCTCGCTCATACAACCTACCACCTAAAGGAATTTTACCTCCTTTTCTTGTCACTAATACAGCTTTCTTTTGCTGCTATTTGATTGCTGCTGCGAGTTTTAGTTTTTATTATATTCATCAAAAAAGACATGAATTTTGGCAAAAAAATGACTTTAACTTTCTGTGCTGACATTTTTCAAATAAAGTAAAATTTCCTATACATTTGAGCGCGAAAGTTATTCTGCTACATGTCTTTGATAAAAAAAAAAAACCATTCAGTGTATATTTATTGGATTGGGTAAAAGTTATAGCGTTTACAAACTATGGTGCCAAAAGTGAATTTTCCCATTTTCAAGCATCTCTGACTTTTCTGCGCACCTGTCAGGTTTCATGAGGGGCTAAAATTCCAGGATAGTACAAATACCCCCCAAATGACCCCATTTTGGAAAGAAGACATCCCAAAGTATTCAGTGAGAGGCATGGTGAGTTCATAGATTTTATTTTTTGTCACAAGTTAGCGGAAAATGACACTTTCTGACAAAAAAAAGAAAAAAAAGTGTTTCCATTTCTTCTAACTTGCGACAAAAAAAAAATGAAATCTGCCACAGACTCACTATGCTCCTCTCTGAATACCTTGAAGTGTCTACTTTCCAAAATGGGGTCATTTGTGGGGTGTGTTCACTGTCCTGGCATTTTGGGGGATGCCTAATTGTAAGCACTCCTGTAAAGCCTAAAGATGCTCATTGGACTTTTGGCCCCTTAGCGCAGTTAGGCTGCAAAAAAGTATGGTGAGTTCATAGATTTTATTTTTTGTCACAAGTTAGCGGAAAATGACACTTTGTGAAAAAAAAACAATTAAAATCAATTTCCGCTAACTTGTGACAAAAAAAAAAAATTCTATGAACTCACCATACTCCTAACGGAATACCTTGGGGTGTCTTCTTTCTAAAATGGGGTCATTTGTGGGGTTCCTATACTGCCCTGGCATTTTAGGGGCCCTAAACCGTGAGGAGTAGTCTTGAAACCAAATGTCGCAAAATGACTGTTCAGGGGTATAAGCATCTGCAAATTTTGATGACAGGTGGTCTATGAGGGGGCAAATTTTGTGGAACCGGTCATAAGCAGGGTGGCCTCTTAGATGACAGGATGTTTTTGGGCCTGATCTGATGGATAGGAGTGCTAGGGGGGTGACAGGAGGTGATTGATGGGTGCGGTTAGAGGGGAAAATAGATGCAATCAATGCACTGGGGAGGTGTTCGGAAGGGGGATCTGAGGGTTTGGCCGAGTGATCAGGAGCCCACACAGGGCAAATTAGGGCCTGATCTGATGGGTAGGTGTGCTAGGGGGTGACAGGAGGTGATTGATGGGTGTCTCAAGGTGTGATTAGAGGGGGGAAATAGATGCAAGCAATGCACTAGCGAGGTGATCAGGGCTGGGGTCTGAGGACGTTCTGAGGTGTGGGCGGGTGATTGGGTGCCCGCAAGGGGCAGATTAGGGTCTAATCTGATGGGTAACCGTGACAGGTGGTGATAGGGGGTGATTGATGGGTAATTAGTGGGTGTTTAGAGAAGAGAAGAGATGTAAACACTGCACTTGGGAGGTGATCTGATGTCGGATCTGCGGGCGATCTATTGGTGTGGGTGGGTGATCAGATTGCCCGCAAGGGGCAGGTTAGGGGCTGATTGATGGGTGGCAGTGACAGGGGGTGATTGATGGGTGGCAGTGACAGGGGGTGATTGATAGGTGATTGACAGGTGATCAGTGGGTTATTACAGGGAATAACAGATGTAAATATTGCACTGGCGAATTGATAAGGGGGGGGGTCTGAGGGCAATCTGAGCGTGTGGGCGGGTGATTGGGTGCCCGCAAGGGGTAGATTAGGGTCTAATCTGATGGGTAACAGTGACAGGTGGTGATAGGGGGTGATTGATGGGTGATTGATGGGTAATTAGTGGGTGTTTAGAGGAGAGAAGAGATGTAAACAATGCACTTGGGAGGTGATCTGATGTCGGATCTGCGGGCGATCTATTGGTGTGGGTGGGTGATTGCCCGCAAGGGGCAGGTTAGGGGCTGATTGATGGGTAGCAGTGACAGGGGGTGATTGACGGGTGATTGACAGGTGATCAGGGGGGATAGATGCATATAGTACACGGGGGGGGGGGGGGGGGGTCTGGGGAGAATCTGAGGGGTGGGGGGGGTGATCAGGAGGGGGCAGTGGGCAGGGGGGGGGATAAAAAAAAAATAGCGTTGACAGATAGTGACAGGGAGTGATTGATGGGTGATTAGGGGGGTGACTGGGTGCAAACAGTGGTCTGGGGGGTGGGCAGGGGGGGTCTGAGGGGTGCTGTGGGCGATCAGGGGGCAGGGGGGGGGAAATCAGTGTGCTTGGGTGCAGACTAGGGTGGCTGCAGCCTGCCCTGGTGGTCCCTCGGACACTGGGACCACCAGGGCAGGAGGCAGCCAGTATAATAGGCTTTGTATACATTACAAAGCCTATTATACTATTTCCATGCGGCGATCCGGGTGCTAGTAACCCGCCGGCGCTTCCGAACGGCCGGCGGGTTACTACGAGCGGTGGGCGGAGCCAGTCCCCGGCGGCTGATCGCGTCACGAATGACGCGATCGCCGCATAGCCACCCACGCAGCCGCCCCCGCCGATGGGCGTATTGCGGTCGTTTGGGCCCGGACTTTGCCGCCGCCCATCGGCTGGGGGCGGTCCTCAAGTGGTTAAACAATACCAGTTGCCTGGCAGTCCTGCTGATCTCTTTGGCTGTAGTAGTGACTGAATCAGTCCTGAAACAAGCATGCAGCTAATCCAGTCCGACTTCAGTCAGAGCACCTGATCTGCATGCTTATTGAGGGGCTGTGGCTAAAAGTATTAGAGAGACAGGATCAGCAGTAGAGCCAGGAAACTGGTATTATATTAAATGGAAAAATCCATATTATCAGTTTAGGTTCCCTTTAACCTTTTCGGGACTGTCCCCCCCCCCCCCCCCCCCCCACCCCCGGTTTGTTGGCCTGTGCCTCCCCCTTCTGCCAGCAGCCTTCACTCACCTTCCAGGCTCCAGCGATGAGCCGCACGGGACCCTCGTTCTCCGGCCGGCATCTCCGTTCTGTCTGACGATCAGTTCCGGGTCGCGGCTTGATGACGTCATCAAGCCAGGACCCAGCACTGACGTCAGACGGAGCGGAGGGGGGTGCCGATCGGCGCGGGAACGGCAGGGAGGTAAGTGGATCCTCTTCTTTTCCCCCCTGCCGCCGCAGCTGTCAAACTGATCACTACGATTGGACGGTGATCGTAGTGATCAGCAGCCATACGCGATGGCTGCTGATCACTCGGGGGAGATGTCGGCTGTCATATGACAGCTTAATCTCCCCCTCCGGGTGCACACGATCGCGTCGGGAGCGGAAATTGCGGGCCGGTGTAGATCCTACGCCGCATCAGGCTAGAACAGCCACAAGTGCGGCGTAGAATCTAATGCACGTGGTCCGAAAAGGTTAAACTAGAAGAAGGACCCTATGGACAGCTTGTTTACATCTTGCAGGATGAGGTGAGGGAATGAAATAAACCAGAAGGGGCAGCAGATTGCACGCTTTCATTAGATTGCTCACTGCCCAGCAAGCTCCTAGTGAACCAGAACTCCTAGGAGTGTGTAAGGGGCTAAAAAGGAGCAAAAAGCCCTCTTGCAAAAACACTATGCAAACACAACTCTTCTGCTGAAAGGAAACATGAGGTGAAAATAAACTGAGGTAAACAATTGTATATATCCTCCTCCTAAAAATAACTTTTTTATATATCCCACATTTTATTTTTAAATCTACTTATACGTTTTTACTGTTTCAGTGTCTTCATACACAAACATTGAAGTATGTCAGAGCTAAAATCGATAAACTATTTACCACTTAGTTTTTGTTTTCTGCTCTCAGAAGTCATTTTTTGCCAGTAAAGGTTTTTTTTTTTTTTTTTTTTTTTTTTTTTTTTTATGGGTGTAATTCCTTATCATTGAGAGTTGTGCTACTGTCCAACCCAGACAGAAACAGTCACTTGCATACCTGATTTTTAACACTTTCAGGCAGAAAAAGAATGTACACAACATATTGTGTACTTGGCACTGTACATACTCATGCCCATCTCAAATCAAGATAAGAGGTTGAAGGGTCAGCACCAAATGCACTGCGGGGTATAGAGATGGTAATGGAAAACTCTTGTAATGTGCACTCAGTACATACAGTGCAATTCAGCAGTAGAAAGATGAGCGAGGCACCATCCACAATGCTTAGACAGCAAAGATGTGACTGCCTAACAGCCGTTTCGCAGTGCTCCGCTTGCTTCTTCAGAGACCAATAGTCACAATGTACAGTACAGTTACTGCCTTTAAAGGGAACCTTAACTGCTGCGGAAAAATAAATTCACTTACCTGGGGGCTTTCCCAAGCCTCCTGCAGCCGTCCTGTGCCCGCGCCGGTCCTTCGGTGCCCTCCGGTCTCCCTCCGCCGCTGAGTTTCGATTTCGGACGACTGCCAGTCGTCCTGGGGCCTCTTCCGCATTCCTTGTCGTAAACTGCAGTAAAGCGCGTCCGCATGACGCCAAACGCGTCATCGCATGACGTCAAACGCGTCATGCGGACGCGCTTTACTACAGTTTACGACCAGGAATGCGGAAGAGGCCCCAGGACGACTGGCAGTCGTCCGAAATCGAAACTTAGCGGCGGAGGGAGACCGGAGGGCACCGAAGGACCGGCGCGGGCACAGGACGGCTGCAGGAGGCTTGGGAAAGCCCCCAGGTAAGTGAATTTATTTTTCCGCAGCAGTTAAGGTTCCCTTTAAAGTGAACCAGATACGAAGCACCCTCATGTATTTTACCATATAAATCAGTGGGACAGCATTCAGTCTGTCTTTGTGTAATGACTCTGCTATGATTCCTGAGCAGAGCCACAAGGGGCAGTCTTGGGCTTGAAAAGACACCAGAGAACACAGACTCGGCTATAAAAATTCCTGAGCAAAGCCAGACTGAATGCTCAGTCGGATTTTATCATGGCTGATTAGAAGCAAACTGAACAGTGAAGAATGAAACAGACAGCAGGGGAGTAGTTTTCTCTAATGTTCGTATATATGTGTGTGTGTGTGTGTGTGCTTCAGCTCTGGTTCTCTTTAAATACACTTTTTTTTAAATGTATCTCTTACCACTCTATACAAGTTAACAGCCGTCCACCATAGAACGCAGTGTTGCGCTCTCTTCTGTGGTGTGCTCCACCCCCTTTTGGGGTCACGTGTGCAGAGTAGCCAGTCAACGGCCAGAGCTTTTGCCCAATCTGACCGCTCACTTGCCGGGAGGACGTGACTTAGCTGCCTGACGGATGGATCATGCACAGGTTGTCATGGAGATGACTGTACACAGTGGGGATGCGGCAACTATAAACAGAGATAGAAACACAATAGTAAAAATGTGCATTAAAACACAATCACATTCCAAGATTAAAATTAGTGTCCTGCGGTCATGCCCAACTCATGTCACCTTGTGTATCCTTGAAGAGAGGAGCCAGATTTTCAGTGCCTTAAAGAAAACCTGTACTGAAAATAAAAGTCAAAATAGGCATACACAAGTCATACTTACCTTCCATGTAGTCTACTCCTCAGTGTCTTTCTCCTGTCCTGCGTCCTATTTGTTCACTATGATCAAGGGAATTTTCCGTCCTCCATTTTGAAAATAGCCATTACCCATAACAGCTTTCTGGTCAGCACACAGTTAGGCCTCTTGCACACTGCAAGCAATTCAGATTCAGATTCCGCTTTTTAATCAGTTTTTTTACCTCCGATTCAGATTCAGATTTGCAGTGTGCAAGGAGCAAACTGCAAATCTGAATCTGAATCGGAAGTAAAAACAGATTAAAAAGCGGAATCTGAATCTGAATTGCTTGCAGTGTGCGAGAGGCCTTAAACTGTAACATCGCCCACTTGAGCCATAGGGAAACATGGACATTGCCTGGTACATCCGTTTTCCTCTTAGCTATAACTGACAGCAACTGATATTTTACTGACAGCAACTGATATATTTCAGATCTGTCAGAAAAAAATGGTGAGCTTCTGAGAGGAACGGATGGTAAGGTAACTCTGTAATTTTCATTTGAAGTTACCTCGTGTTTATTTTAAATATTTTTACTCAGTACAGGTTCTCTTTAAGCCTCATCTACACAGTACAATTTTTCATCAGATAGATGGATCTAATAAGAAATTGCATCGTGTGCAGACGTCCAAATTGTTTCAGATGAATTTTGTGATAAATTTTGCTTTGATAAGTACCCAAAATCGAACGCAATCCTATTGGACCAGTTGGAAATTATCTAATAGATCCGATCTGAAGGAAAATTGTATCATGTACTGTAGATGAGGCTTTAGACTACCTTCATGTTGGTCTCCTCCACCTCTTCAGCAGTTCACAGAGCAGTGACCCACACTGACTGCTTCTGAAGTTGTCTTTGTGGAGCACCTCCAATCCCTGTCCATAAGACTGTCGAAGAGCTGGGCAGTGTTTCTGTACAATGCTCATTCTGTGCCACCAGATCTGCACATAGCTGAAAAACGTATCCATTTCTTTTAGCTGAGCGGTGTAGGCTGGATAGTGTAATGGTTAAAGAGAACCAGAGACTAAGCACCCTCATGTATTTTATTACATGTATTAGTGGGAACATGACAGTAAACACCTACCCTGCTTTTAGTTTTATTCTTCTCAGTCTAATCTATCTGTTATCAACTGTGATAAGAATCCACCGACTGATTCAGTCTGTTTGACCTGGAATCATAGCTGAGTCACTCTTCTGTGGAGTCTCTTCAAGCCCAAGCCTGCCCCCTCCTGGCTCAGATTTCATACTCAGAGCTGTTGACATGGGAGGGGCTGCTGCTGCCGAGAAAGAAGCTCTGACACACACAAGTGTATCTGTGTGCACTGTGCAGCCAGTCATTATCTACTGTATGCAGTTTCATTTCTATGAGCGACACTTCCTACAGGCAGCCACACAGCATACCAGAATAATAGTTGAAAGCAGACAGATGAAAGGCTGCAGCAGCCCTGCTTGTCTATAGTCTCATAGAGGCTAGACAGCACATCCAGAACCACTCATAACCCGGAAGCAGAACAGGTATGAGCCGGCAGCCATATTGGATATTTCCTGGAGCAATAATGGATAAAAAACACTCAAAAGGCACACCAGAGTGGCTAAATTATCAGGTAGAGCATTTATTCTTTACAAGCTATCAACTGATATGTTTGTTTTGTGTGAATCGTTCATCTCTGGTTCCCTTTAAAGCGGACCCAAACTTTTTTTTTTTTTTTTTTTTTTTTTTTTTATTCATTCAAAATATTTAGTTGCACCACTCAGCGCCGGCCCGCTCATGAGGCGGGGTGAAACTTTTGCCTCAGGCGGCAAATTTCCAGGGGCGGCATCTGCCCGTCCGTGCGGGGAGCCGGCCGCCGAGCTGGAGGGGTAGCTGGCAGTACGGGGGTATTGGGCCTAGCGGCGGGGAGGGGGGGTCGGACCCCCCCCCCTCCCTCGCCTGGGTCCCCCGTCCTCCGCTCCCCTCCAGCCTTACATAGAAGCAGCCGCTATTTGTAAGAGGCACGGGCGGGGAGGACTCACCTCTTCCTCGATCCAGCGTGCGCTCCACTGATGTCACTTCCTGCAACGCTGCAGGAAGTGATGTCAGTGGAGCGCACGCTGGGAAGAGGTGAGTCCTCCCCGCCCGTACGTCTTACAAATAGCGGCTGCTTCTTCTATGTAAGGCTGGAGGGGAGCGCAGTTCGGGGGACCCAGGCGAGGGAGGGGGGGGTACGACCCCCTCCCCGCCGCTAGGCCCAATACCCCCGTCCTGCCAGCTACCCCTCCAGCTCGGCGGCCCCCCAGAGCGCCCCCCCCGGGGGGGGGGGGGGTGGCGGCGGTGGAAAAAAAAATTTTTTTGCCTCAGGCGGCAAAAAGTCTAGGGCCGGCCCTGGCACCACTCTGACACATACAAAGATAAATAAACACTCCTTAAGCCTGAGCATTTCAGTGTATGCTTTAAGGGCTCTGCCTCTGACACGGGAGACCAGGGTTCGAATCTCTGCTCTGCCTGTTCAGTAAGCCAGCACCTATTCAGCAGGAGACCTTAAGGTGCGTACACACATGCGACTATAGTCGTTTGAAACGATTGTTCCCCCGATCGTTTAAAAAGACGATCGTTTAAAAAAAAAAAAGCAACCAACGATCATTAAGTCTCTAACGACGGACGAGCTAGATCGTTAAATACTAACGATCTAGCTTGGCGGATTTTTACCAACGACGATCGTTTGCAAAAGTAGTACATCGTTGGAAACGGTCGTTCCTACTAGGCTTGACATGCGCATTTCACTATTTCTCCATGGAACTTCTCATTTTTATGCGCAAGCGCAATAGTTGCTTTACGTGATGGAACGTTCGTTCTAACGATCAAATCGTTACACACATTTAAAAACAAACTTTACTTAGGTCATTCTTTCATCAATTAAAAGTTTGTTCGTCGTTCTCAACGAACGATCGTTGTTGCATGTGTGTACGTAGCATTAGGCAAGTCTCCCTAACACTGCTACTGCCTATAGAGCGCATCCTAGTGGCTGCAGCTCTGGTGCATTGAGTCCGCCAGGAGAAAAGCGCTATGTAAGTGTTTGTCTTTGTCTTTTAGTCTCATGGCAGCTGCTCTGCTGTTCACTTTCAGCTGGGTGGCGGTCTGTAGAGCAGAGCCCACAGCCAGCAGGTTCAGAAGCTAGGGGCCTGTTCCCCAGCAACCATTTACAATGTGGGATGAGGACACTCTGCAACATCCCTGCAGACTTGGAAGATTTCTACCGTAAAAGAACTTGGCAGCTATCCTCAGGCAACCCTACAGCAGATTGTGTCCCAAATTTACTGAAGCTCTAAGCAGTAACAACGTGAGGGGATTACTCAGTTGGCTAATGGCTCATACCACCAGAAGTTTTTTTTTTGTGTTGAACAGTTTTCAACAAACGATTGCGCTATATCGTGTAACATCATTTAACAAAAGGTAAACTATGTTCAACGGCTGATAACCTGCGACAATCATTTTGTTTTGAACTGTCATGACGGATCCCATTGTGGAGGGTCTGATCCCTACTGACCTCCATGCTTATTACCGCGAGCATTCACAGTCACGTTTGTGCCCGCGGTACTCGCAGATTGCAGAAGATGGATCAGGGAGCAATTGTTTGCATCTTTTGTCGCCAAGTATCCCTTGATGCATCTTCTGCGGTCTTGTGGTGGGTGTACAGCTTAAAGGGACTCAGAGCTGAAAAAGTATTTATACATATCTGGGGCTTCCTCCAGCCCCATCCGTTAGGATCGCTCCCGAGACCTTGTGGCACCAGGGCCAGTCTTCACAAGAGAAGAGCGCTGTTTGCGTATCTCTCCTACAGCCGTTGCCAAGATACGTAGAGGGAGCACTTCTCCTGCATAGACTGGCTCTGACTGACATAAGTGATGCGAACCGGTTCCCGACGCTGCGGGCAGCTTAAGATGGCGGCGTGGGAGCGATCCGAGCTGATGGGGCTGGAGGAAGCCCAAGGTATGTATAAATCTCTTTAATTTTTCAGCTCTGTACACTTGATGTTACTCTAAGGCGGTGATGGCTAACCTTGGCACTCCAGCTGTAGTGGAACTACAAGTCTCATGAGGCATTGCAATACTCTTCCTCCCCGAGTTATGCTTAGAGCTGTCAGAGGCATGATGGGATTTGCTGTGACAGCTGGAGTGCCAAGGTTAGCCATCACTGCTCTAAGGGGTTATGTCTACAGTGGTAATGTTTGCAACAGTGTATTTAATGCTCCAATGCCTATAGTTTGTTTTTATTTTTTTCACCTAGTGGATTTTTTCACTATAGATTGTAATAATGAGCTGACCTTTTGGATTATTGGGTCATCTTTAGCTTACCTGTTCAGAGTTTCTCAGGATACTGGAAAGAAAAGTGTGTTTGTTTGTTTTTTTGTGTGTGGTTTTTTTTTTTTTTGTTTTAAATAAAAACCGCCCAATCTGGCATTGTATGTTGTAAATGGATGTTAATAGTGTTTATTTTATATTCCCAAAATTGTGTTGCACAATCAAGCTAGCATGTGGGAAGGTGCTGCCCTACTTGACCTTAAAAAAAAAAAAAATGTTTACTGACAGTTTTGAAATCCTAAATCTTTCATACTGGCAGTGACTCCAAATTGTCCCTTAGGCTATGTTAACAGTGGTCAGTTGCCTAACATGTTATGTCATAAGTGTGAACTGCAACGGAGACTGGGCATAGACTTTAATACAAAGCCTGCATGCATTAAGTTAGAATAATGTTAAGTTACAATGCAGTACTGTGAATAACCCCATAGAATTGTATCGGCATTGCAGAATTCTGCAATGCAACTGACCACTGTGAACACGGCCTTAGAGGCACAGTGTCATTGGCTCTGTAAGGGTGCATACACACATCAGACTATAGTCTTTGGAAAATGAAAGATCACAGACCAATCTTTCCACCCTTCATGTAGTATGAGAGCCATGCCTACACAGTCTTTTCTATGGAGCTGAACTCCGCATCAGACAAAAATCTTTGCAAGATGCTGCACACAGATGCTGTACAGACACAAAAGATCAGTGTCTGCAAAGGGTCTGTTCCTGCCAAAGATCCATTCCTGCAAATTGCAATGATAGTCTGAGATCTGCAGATCCTCATACACACATTTAACTGACATTTATCTGCAGATCAAGCAATCATCCGCAGATCTGAAAATCCATCCTGGTGGATCTGATCTGCAGATGAATGTCAGTTAAATCATGTGTGTATGAGGATCTGCAGATCTCATAGACTATCATTGCAATTTGCAGGAATGGATTTTTGGCAGGAACAGATATTTTTGCAGATACTGATCTTTTGTGTCTGTACAGCATCTGTGTGTGCAGCATCTTGCAAAGATTTTTGTCTGATGCGGAGTTCAGCTCCATAGAAAAGACTGTGTAGAGTATGGCTCTCATACTACATGAAGGATGGTAAGATTGGTCTGTGATCTTTCATTTTCCAAAGACTATAGTCTGTATGTATGCACCTTTAGGCTAGGCTCACAGTGGTCAGTTGCATAGCACATGCGTTATAACGTGTGAACTGCAATGGAGACTGGTCATAGACTTTAATGCTAAGCCTGCATGCAGTGCTTTAGAATAACGCAATCTGTTACAGTGCTTTACTGTAAACAGACCCATAGGATTTTATGGGCAGTGAGTTGACATGCAGAATTATTCTTCAACGCAACTGAACACTGTGAACCTAGAGTCAAACTACATACTCTCCTCGTAATGTAGGAAGATGGATCCAGCAACGTCTCCCTGACAAGCGCTCTCCCCCCCCCCCCCCCCCCCCCCCCCCTGATCCATCTTCCAGCCTGCGCATATACATGACGGGCGTCAAGAAAACTTCAAGTGATCGCAGAACTTTGCATAGGCGTTGCCAGATCTCAAAGATGCTGTGCAACAGTAGGCGGCATTCACATGATCGCCTGTACCCACATCGCAAGAGCGTGTAAACTGGTCATCGCTCAAATCGCCGGCCATCGGGAAAATAAAAAAAAAATCGCAAGGTAGGTGCGGGTCTTGAGGAAGCCTCTTTGCTGGGCATTAAAGAAATTACGAGTAGGACCATATGGGCAGTCTGCTTCTTGCAGGATGGTGAGGGAATGAAAACTGTAGATGAAAGCATGCAATCTGCTGCCCTTTCTGCTGAAGTTAGATTGCCCAGCAAACTCATGTTGAACTCCTAGGAGTGTGTAAGTGGCTAAAAAGTCTTAACATAAAGAGAAAAATATGGCCCTACATGAACCGCACCACAAGGTTGTAAGGTCAAAACAGCCTTTATTAAACCATACCAACAATAAAACCAATAAAAACAATCGCACAATATGAATAATGCCCTAAAGAAGCCGCTTGCTGCGGCGAATCGCGTCGGCTTCCTGCACGCTTGCCCCTCTGCACAGCTCTTCTCCGGTAAGCCATCTACCGCATGCACGTTTTCTGGTGTCCAGTCCTGTTCACACCTTGGGTTCTCACGACTTTCACGGCCCCCACACTGGGCTGCCATCACTTCAATTTGACAGGTCTGTATTCTTGGAGTATCATTGCGTCTCCTCTGATGCTGCATACACACTTGAGATAAAATTCTCTGGAAAAGGCAAGATCACAGACCAATTATACCCCATTCCATGTAGTATGAGAGCCATACTCTACACAGTCTATTCTATGGAGCTGCACTCCCCCAGCAGATAAAATCTTTGCAAGATGCTGCACACAAAGATGCTGTACACATTCAAAAGATCATTATCTGCAAAAGATCTCTTCCTGCAATAGATCCATTCCTTCAAAATGCATTCATAGTCTATGAGATCTGCAGATCATCATACACACCTTGTTTAGCAGGCAATCATCTGCAGATCAGATCCACCAGGATGGATTTTCAGATCTGCAGATGATTGCCAGATATGCAGATGAAGTCTGTTAAACAAGGTGTGTATGAGGATCTGCAGATCTCATAGACTATGAATGCATTTTGAAGGAATGGATCTATTGCAGGAAGAGATCCTTTGCAGATGATGATCTTTTGAATGTGTACGGGCATCTTTGTGTGCAGCGTCTTGCAAAGATTTTATCTGATGTGGAGTTCAGCTCCATAGAATAGACTGTGTAGAGTATGGCTCTCATACTACATGAAGGGTGGTAAGATTGGTCTGTGATCTTGCCTTTTCCAGAGACTTTTATCTCAAGTGTGTATGCAGCATTACACTTGGTTCACCCTGACTTCACAGGGTGTTTTATTGCACTTCCAGATTCTTATCATTCACTTATTCACATCTGACTCTGTCTGCTACTGGTGTATATAGCTTAGCAATGATGATATATTATGTGTTTACACATGTACGTATTAGCACTCACAGTGCATTTTGAGGGCATTATTCATATTGTGCGATTTTTTTTTTTTTTATTTTTTTTTTTTTTTTGTTTTTGTTTTTGTTTTTGTTTTTGTTTTTGTTTTTTTTTTTTTTTTTTTTTTTTTTTTTTTTTTATTGGTTTTATTGTTGGTATGGTTTAATAAAGGCTGTTTTGTACCTTTACAACCTTGTGGTGCGGTTTATGTAGGGCCATATTTTTCTCTTTATGTTAAGACTTACAGCATTGTTTGGCCTTTCTGCACACATTTTTGGTTACTGTTTTTCATATTTTTCAGCCTTGTATTCATACTATTGTTGTTGGTGCTTGTCCGCCCCTCTTTGGTTTTTAAGTGGCTAAAAAGGACCAAAAAGCCCTCTTACTAGAAACTCTATGTAAATCGCAACACAAAGTTCTGTTCTGCTGAAGAGGAGCCAGATTTTCTTTGCTATTGACCACCCCCAGCTAGGCCTCCTCTTCAGCAGTTCAGACTTGGGTCACTAACTGCTTCTGAAGCTGTCTTTTGTGGAGCAAAGAGAGAAAGAGAGACAGAGAGAGAGAGAGAGAGAGAGAGAGAGAGTATAGTCTTGTTGCTGTTTCTCTGAGGGGCTCAGTGTAATCCCTACCATAGTCAAGTCTTCTGTCTAAGGATAGGGCCAATTTTAGGGTCAAGCAAATTTTATTTGTATGGTTTTTGGAATGTGGGAGAAAGCAGAATGCCTGGTTTGTGACTGGAGGAACTTGGTTGCCAGTCTATGGTCAGCTTACAGATGGCTCAGGTTTGCTTGGTGCAGGTTTTCTTCCTTGAAATTCCAAAATGACCTCTGACTCCTGGAAGTATTGTATGACGTGCTTTCAGGACTGTTGAACTGGGAATGTTGGGAATATTACACTGGAAGCTCTGTGTAATGCTGGATACACACGTTGAGATTTCCCGTTCGATTCCCGGGATCGAACGGATCGAATCGATTATTTCCAACATGCTCGATTCGGATTTCGATCGTTTCTGCCGTCGATTTGCATGTTAAGTATGCCAAATCGACGGCAGAAACGATCGAAATCCGAATCGAGCATGTTGGAAATAATCGATTCGATCCGTTCGATCCCGGGAATCGAACGGGAAATCTCAACGTGTGTATCCAGCATAAAGGAAATGAGGGCTGAGAGGAATTCTGGTTCACAGCACTGACTGCAGGATTCATTCATGTTTTGTATTGTCCTGGTTATGGCCTGTAAACTAACTTCTGCATGCCTGCTGCAGTTACAGCTGTGCTGTTTGCATTAGCTACCACTGCAATGTTTTAAGCACCGGAGGTAAATCCTAAAAACTAAACCTTAGACATACATGGTTTAGGTCTCCAAAGTGGACAAGAAGTAACCTAAAAACCTGTCCAGAAGTTTTATCCTCGTGTACAACTGAGCTGGTGTGTTTTGCTGATGTCATGGAATACTGTAGTCCTTTTCATCCATACATAACTATTTAAAATATGCGGTTTACATTCCAGGAGGAGAGGTAGAGGTAGAAAACTGGGAAACTGTCCACATGCATTTAAGCTTTAAGCCCCATCTACACGATACGATTCTTTATACGATTCGATTACGATTCTATTTATGATCCGATTAAATCCGACATGTTCGATCGGAATTCGATTTGCCATTGTTTTGCAATGGCAAATCGAATTGAATCGAATCCTGATCGGACATATCGGATCGTAAATAGAATCGTAATTGAATCATATCGTGTAGATTGGGCTTAACATTGACATTTACTTAGGCTGGTAGATGCAGAATCTTGTCAAACGAGTTTAACTTTCCCTTTGTCAGGCCACAATTTTCCCACTGTTCTCGGCAAAAAGTGCTATATATATTTCCACATGGGGAGTAAAAAAAAAACCACGGAAACCTGCCTTAGAACTGCTGGACAAGCCTGACTTGTCCATACTGTTTTCAGCTATTCCTACCTAGACCAGTCGGATTGTCCACGCTATAGCTCCCCATACAGAGATCTTTCTTTTGTATGGGTTTGATTTACCTTGCACAGCAGGTGGGGTGTGAGCCCCCCCTTCCCAGGCCTCGCTTTTTCTTCACCTAGAATGGTTTGGTTTGATCCAGTTAAAGCCAGAGCAGTTGCGTAGCTATGGATCCCAGCACAAGTTTTACATTGCGCCGCCCCCCAAGCACTCTAAACATACAATTTATACGGCGCACTAAAACCTGCCACGTACAACCACAGTGTCTGAGGTGCAAGAAGGGGGTGGAAACAGCCATTCAAAGAATCTATAGAAGGGATTGTTACAAGCACAGGACCAATAAAAAGCTAATACTGCAGTTGAGGGTGGGCCCTACGGAGCCCCTCTGGCCCAAGGGCCCTGGTGCGGTTGAGACCTCTGCAAACCCCTACTGCTACGCCACTGAGCCAGATGACCATGTTGTGTTTGCTCTGTGATCAGGCAAAAGAGTTCACATCTGGAGTAGCTGTGTACAGTCTGAATATTCGTGGCCTGTGCTGCTTCCTATGCAGGCTAGTAGCAGAGATGATCCTCCTGCGTGCCATCTTTCTGCAGTCAATGATGCAGAGGGTTAAAGTGTCGAGACCTCTTCATCACGGTGCATAGTAGGATCACTGCATTGTGAGGTTTTTTTTTGTTTTTTTTGTTTGTTTTTCCCCCAGCACCATTCCCAGTGGTGCAACATGACTGCTGCTCTGTAACGTGGCTTTCCGCACTGCAGTGTACCACCTATGCGATGTTTAGTGCTGCAGGTACTTTGTGGTACAACTGAATGTGGCATGGGAATGCAGTGCTTTACTGCAAAACAAGCATGTTAACGGTAGCTGATCCCATATAATAATCTGCCTGTGTCCGTGCATTTAGGCCACATCTGGATTTTACACTGCACAGGAAGGGGGGGGGGGGGGGCACTCACGCTAGTGTGCTGTGTGCATGTCATTGCCAATGTAAGGGAGGGGGGGGGGTAGCGCAGTGGCCGAGGCCTAGCGCCCGATTAACGGCCTAAGGTACTTTTCATAATATGCAGCGCCGCTTTCCTAATCCATTGCATAGAGTTCCTGCTGTTACAGTGAATGTAATGGTCACTGTGTGAGTGTGGCCTAACAGGAACCAACACACTGCATTTCTGAATTATGAACGTTCTGGAAGTAGTAGAAAAAGAAGGGACACTGAGAGCCCAATATAGTGTAGTAAGTTGGGTGATGGGTAAATGGAAAAGTATATGATAGATATACTGACAAGTCAGGGTTACCAATTAGGCAGGTGAGGAGATTAGGCCTGTCCTCACTCAGGATTAGGATGTCGCTCTCTGTAGATTAGGAGAAGAAAGGGAATTCAACCCCTCCACCAGGGGTGGATGCTGATATTGTAAGGAGAACAGAGGCGCCAACAGAATAAAATCTATCTAAAAACTTTAAAATTCCTCGGGAGGCGGTGGTGGACTCTTCTCCCTGAAGCAGACATGATACTGTCAGTTTTAGTACAAACACATTTATTTATATACTCCAACATGCAGCGCATCTCATGGGTATATTCTCGCTTCTTAAGGCAATAATTAACAGGAGTAGACACAGTGCAGTCTTTAGGTCACGATAAGCACCTCTATCAAGTTCTGGAAGTAGTGGATGTTTGGTTTGTGTTTTTTTTTTTTTTTTTTTGTTTTGTTTTTTTTTTCTCACATTTTTACTCTGTACAGTGCTGTCATTGAGTTCAAGTGAGGCCGCAGTCTCTTATCAGAGTGAAACTAAGGTTGTTACCGCCTGAGTCGGCTAAGTAGAATAGATGCATATTTTGCGCAATATAAATAGTTAAAATGTAACAGGATTTAACCCAAAAAAATCCCAGGTGCATGTAGCTGAACTAATGGGAGTTTGTTGTTTTGTGGTCTCTTGAATAACTAGTCCCCCCCCCCCCCCCCCCTCTCCTCCTTCATCCCTCCATGTTGCTGACTTAAAAGAAGGTGAGGGGGGAACTGAAGATCATGTCTGGAACATGTCCAACAACCAATCCCACAATGCAGCACTTTAGATGTCTGTCCTACATGCACATATAATCTGAACATTTGTATAGCGATTTTCTCCTGTCGGACTCCAAGTGCTCAAGAGCTGCACCCACTAGGACATGCTCAACAGGCCACCCTGCAGTGTTAGGGAGTCTTGCCTAATGACTCCTTGCTGAATAGGTACTGACCCTGGTCTCCCATGTCAAAGGCGGTGCCCTTAACCAGTACACTTTCCAGCCACTGTACACTTAGAACGTCCTGTCTTGTATGCACCTATAACTACTGGTTTATAGTGCACCAAGATCTTCCAAGGACCCTACAATTAAAGGGATACTTAAATGGCAGTTTTTGCTTGCATCGTTACTCTATCATCCGGTCCCCCGCCGTGGCTGTTTCGTTTTGCCAACTGAGCCTGTTGGCGGCCACTGCCAAAAAAAATACAACTTGCTTACCTGGGGCTTCCTCTAGCCCCGGCAGCCATCTTCACTTGTGCTTTCTGTTGGCTGCTCTGAGTGTGGTGGTTTTGTTTGTTTGTTTTTTGTTTTTTTTTTCTTTCTTTCTCCTCTACCAGCTTTGCACATCTAGAGACTTTGCACATCTAGGGCCTGATTCACAAAGCGGTGATAACTCAGTTATCACGCCTAAAAGACTTTAGGCGTGATAACCTTTGCACTAGCAAAGTTATCACCGTTTTGTGCTCTAACTCGCGCGAAGCTCCCGCGCGCAAAGTCCCATAGGGCTTAATGGGCACTTCGCGCGAAGCACGCTGCGCGCGTAGCGCACTGTGCTACGCGCGCAAAACTTTGTGTGCGGGAGTTCGCGCGAATTCCTTCAGATCACGCCTAAACTAAGTTTAGGCGCGATAAAGGGCTTTTCACAGGCGTGCAAAGTGTTTGCACCGCTTTGTGAATCAGGCCCCTAGAGTGAAATAAAACAGTCACAGAAGCTAACCATGTACCAGTCTCTACAAAGAGAATATAAAATTGCCCCATACCTGGAAAAGCCGCAAAACTCTCAAGAGAGGAAAATCCTGAGTGTCTACAGATTGAGTGCTCATAACCTTGAAATAGTCTGGGAGACACAAACAGATGTACAAACCCAGGGAGGAGAGACTATGCCAACACTGTGAGCAGAAGACCCTTAAGGATGAAAGCCACTTCCTATTGCACTGCCCCAAATATACTGCAACCAGGGACACTTACTTTAAAGCAGTAGGATCAGCCATACTATGCCAGGGAAAAACACATATATAAGTAGATAAATACTTGATCTACTTACATAACACATGTATTATACTGTCCATGTTTTGATTTCAGTGAATGTTATATAGTAAATGAGAATTCTGTTCCTGGTGGGGGCCATGTCTTTTGCCCACAGTTAAGGCTAACCCGTGATGTCATTTCTGCCCTTTACCTTTTTTTTTCTTGTCTCCTCCAATCGCTGAGTCGCCTCAGCCTTGCTTGTAAACACAAGTGAGTAGGGGATTAGGTTTCAGATAAGCAGCTGGCAGGGAAATAAAGGGAAGAAGAGGAATATATTATAGATAAAAAGAACCCCCAGCATGCAATTCTTTGGCACGACTACTAAAGGGCCAGTGCTCCTTAAGTATGTGATAACTCCAAATCATAACAGCAGAAAAAGTTTTGAATGCAGGATTAGCATCTTTATCACTTAATACACTCAGACCAGTTGCTGTTGAAATTTGATTTTTATGGTGATGATACCGCTTTAAGAAATTGCTGGAACTATTCCCAGACTTTCTCACACTAGAAGGTGAGAAAAGCATATATCCTACTGGGAGAAGAGGACTCCACAGTGACAATCGCTGCACACTATGTCACAGCATGCCACAGGCTGAGGAGCATAACGGAACTGTAAAACTAAAAAAAAGTCCACAGACTGCTTAGCCATTGTCCCCCTCCCATATCCCCTATTTCCCCTTGCTTTGGCAATACCTGTAATGAATCTTGGTCATGCCAATAAAGCTATCTTTGATTTGACTGAAATCCTTGATTCTCGATTGGATTTAGATCTGGACTTTGACTGGGCCATTCTAACACATGGATATGTTTTGTTTTAAACCATTCCATTGTTGTCCTGGCTTTATGTTTAGGGTCGTCGTCCTGCTGGAAGGTAAACCTCCGCCCCAGTCTCAAGTCTTTTACAGACTCCAAGAGGTTTTCTTCTAAGATTGCCCTGTATTTGGCTCCATCCATCTTCCCATCAACTCTGACCAGCTTCCCTGTCCCTGCTGTAGAGAAGCACTCCCAGAGCATGATGCTGCCACCACCATTTGACAGTGGGGATGGTGTGTTTAGAGTGATTTGCAGTGTTAGTTTTCCGCCACACACAGCGGTTTGCATTTTGGCCAAAAAGTTCCATTTTGGTCTCATCTGACCAGAGCACCTTCTTCCATGTGTTTGCCGTGTCCCCCACATGGCTTGTGGCAAACTGCAAACAGGACTTTTGCTTTTCTGTTAACAATGGCTTTCTTGCCACTCTTCCATAAAGGCCATCTTTGTGCAGTGCACAACTAATAGTTGTCCTATGGACAGATTTCCCCACCTGAGCTGTAGATCTCTGCAGCTCGTCCAGAGTCACCATGGGCCTCTTGACTGCATTTCTGATCAGTGCACTCCTTGTTCGGCCTGTGAGTTTAGGTGGACGGTCTTGTCTTCTAGGTTTACAGTTGTGCCATATTTCTGAATGATCGCTTGAACAGTGCTCTGTGGGATGTTCAAGGCTTTGGAAATCTTTTTGTAGCCTAAGCCTGAATTTCTCTATAACTTTATCCCTGACCTGTCTGGTGTGTTCTTTGGACTTCATGGTGGTGTTGCTCCCAATATTCTCTTAGACAACCTCCTGAGGCTGTCACAGAGCAGCTGTATTTGTAATGACATTAGATTACACACAGTTGCACTCTATTTAGTCATTAGCACTCATCAGGAAATGTCTATGGGCAACTGACTGCACTCAGACCAAAGGGGGCTGAATAATTATGCACGCCTCACTGTGCAGTTATTTATTTGGAATCCTGTATGATTTTGTTATATTTCTCACGTGTACACCACTATGTATTGGTCTTTCATGTGGAAGTCCAATAAAATTGATTCATGTTTGTGGCAGTAATATGACAAAATGTGGAAAATGTCAAGGGGGCCGAATACTTTTGCAAACCACAGTAGATAGTATCAATGGAATTTCCCCCCCCCCCCGCCAAATCCAAAATCAGCCGACCTTACTGATTGGACAGAACAGTTATTGTGGTGATAGAAAGGGGTTGCAGGTGGTGCTTCAAGCCAGAGACTTAACATTTGAAAATATGAATTCTATTAATTTTAAAGTGAACCTAAACTGAAAAAAAAAATTAACTTACTTACCTGGGGCTTCTACCAGCCCCCTGCAACCCCCTGCAACTGCCCTGTACACAATGACAAAGCGATCCTCTGGTCCCCCGCAGCGCCTTACTTTCATTTTGATGCACGGCCTTGGTCCGTGCGCCTGCTGATCGCGCTCCTGTGGATGTGAGTGCTCTGCGCAGTACAAAAAAAAAAAATCTGGCCTGTGCATGCGTGAACGTGATCGAGGACATGTGTGGCCGCGCATGCAGTGGCCCGTGGACTCACCAGCTGGAAGAGGGGCGCTGTGGGGCACTGGAGGGACACTTGGTGACAGCGCAGGGTAAGTGTGTGTTTGTTCCATCATTGTTTAGGTTCACTCAAAGGATGGGATTTTTTTTGTTGTTGTTGTAGAAAATACATCTGTACATCCGTCCTGAAAGAGGGACAGGAGGATTGGGTTCCCAAGGAGGGCCTGTCTCTCCAAAAGAGGGACATTTGGGAGCTATGAAATTAAACCCCACTGTACACTCTGTGCCCTACAGTTTAGCTGGATGTAAACCAGTTTAAACTTGCAGGCTATAAAGTTTTTTTTTTTTTTTTTTCTTCAAGTCTCTATTGTAACCTATCCTTTTCGCCTGCCTGTGTACGGCTGCCCTGAGAAGCTAGCACTTGGAGTCCTGAGCGACGCGTGTGTGAAGCTTGCTGTGAGAGGAGAGACCTTTGCAGGCGCTCTTTATTTTGCTTGGCTTCCTCTCGTTTGGGGACTTGTCCCTCCCATTCTGGCGGAGTTTCTGGTTCAGGAGGAGGAGAATGGGGGCAGATCGCTGGAGCTACAGCTGGGGTGAAGCTGCTCCCACGCGCTGACCCATAGACGGAACACGGGCTGTGTCAGGTGACACCAGGGCTGATAAGTGACCCCCTGGCTGGCTCTGGCCATGCACAATCACACAGCAGGCACTGAGCCCGCACTGCACAAGCAGATGGCTGACAGGCTCCGGGAACTGACACAGACGCGGCTGCAGAAGATATGGATCCCCCAGCAGAGCGACAGGCTGCATCAGAGGAGGGGATGTGAGTGCTGCAAAAGCTGCTCTCCAGTTTGGGGGGGAAGGAGTGGGGACATTCAGCTGTGGCAATGTGACCTCCCATTCACCTACATGCAGAGAAAGGCTTGGTACAGTGGCTAGCTTTCCAGGATATCCAGTTACAGGCAGCTTTTTTGTAGATTGTCCTTGGAATGTCCACAGAAATTGCTTGAGAATATTGGAGTTCACACCACCTTGCTACAATGGGTTTTTGAATGCCCTACAGTCCAGGCTTTTGTTATCCTGTTATGGCCCCGTATGCATGGGTAGATCTGTGGCAACCATTTGGGAAATTGATGGGTATCCAACAAAGTGGGAATTTCAAATTGGTGTCTGTGTGTGTGTGATTGCTTTTCATCCAATTCTTTGTTCCCATGGGTGAATGTTTCATCTGCTGTGGCAATCAATCCAACTGATACAATCTTACCACTTCTATGCAGTGGCTGGATAGAGTACTGGTTAAGGGCTCTGCCTTTGACATGGGAGACCGGGGTTCAAATCCTGGCTAGGTCAAGTACCTATTCAGTAAGGAGTTCAAGGCAAGACTCCCTAACACTGTATGGTGGCCTCCTGAGCGCGTCCCAGTGGCTGCAGCTCTTGAGCGCTTTGAGTCCGAAAGGAGAAAAGCGCTATACAAATGTTCGGATTATTATTATTATTATGTAATATGAGAAACTACCTGAAGTGTCCATTCAAAGTGGTTTACCCTTCTGTTACGTAGATTAGGTAAGACTGTATCATTAGTGGGCACTTATAAATGTGCCAAAACCTGCTGCTGATCAGGCTGGGCCGGAGTAATGCGCTTTTGTGAGCGTTTTTGGATCGCTGACAATCTCCTCCAGCAATTTCAAACACCCTTTGCCAATGAAAGTGAATGGTGGTGAACGCGCTAGAGCGATTGCGAATAGAGCTAATTGCAATCACAGGACGTACAGCATTTTGTGAGTGTTTGTGTTCTAATGTATTTTATTGGAGCAGGAAAACTGCTTCTAAAATGACACTATTATGGTAGCGCTTTGAACAAACGGCTCTGAAGTTCTGAACTATTGCTGATCAGTAAGCGATGTGATTGCATTGTTAATGGCCACCTCTTTAAAGAATGTGATGCATGTTGGTGTCTTCTATTCTCTGCTCTCCATCCTGACACCTGCACTGCACTTTTTTTAAAGTGGCCCTTAGCACCGCGATTTGCATTTTGATTACTGTTCAACAGAACAAGAATCGCCACGCAATTGCCACCAAAGTGCTGCACGCAGTGAGTTTCTGGAAATCGCAAGAGAATGATCCCAAAAAAGCAAACCGCTGAAAAGCGCTAAAGTGTGAACCAGCCCTCAAGGAGTTAACTATCTTGTATCAATTGTTCATGTGCTTATCCTTTTATAGCAGGGAGAGGAAGTTCTGAGTTCAGGTCCACTTTAATCACAAGATTATTCAGTGTCTAGCAGTAGTTTTTAATACTTTCAAATCTGCTGAAAATCGTTTGTCGGTCAGCAAATTTGTCACCTATCTTTGTGACTTGGCATCTGTGTACAAGCGTTCATTGCACTGTTGGTATGGTCTTTAGAAGAACAGGGATGGGAAACCTTGCTGTTAATATATGTGCTAGACCTCTGTCAGTTTTTGTTTTGCTTTGTTTGTTTTTTTTTGTTTTTTTTTTTTACAGTTTTTCAGTGGAGTGTGCCAGCAAGTGTCATACGCCTGTGCATGTTTCACACTTTGCATAACCGCACATTGCGATCACATCCTGATCCCTCGGGTGACTGTATATGAGCATGTGTACCTAGCTTAGCCAATGTACTAGTTCCCATTTGTGTAGCTTTTATTTGTATGGGGTGTTTGACTGGTATAGTATTGAGACTGAGGAAAGTAGATGAAATTTTGTAGGCCTTGCCTGGCAAGAGTGTCAGGTCTGTATACATACTAGGTGTAACAGAAAATAATAATCTCCATGATCTTAATGCTTTGCTCCTCTGCACATTAAATCAGTTATAAGGCCCCATTCACACTTGAGCGTTTTGCCAGGGATTTCTGAAAAACGCTCAAACGCTAGTGCTTTTGAATATTCTAGTGTAATAAGTTTATGGGCCCGTTCTTGGGCGATTTGCGTAAATCGCCCAAAATCACAACGCAAACGCGTAGCCTGCACCATTTTCAGGCGATTTCCCGGTGATCGCGTTTCAGTGGTATAGAAGCGCTAAACGCGATCGCAGAGAAATCTCTGCACTGTCCAGTTTTGGTTTTGTTTTTTCTCATGTGAAATTGTTCGGAAAAATCACTCCCGCAAAAATCGCCGGCGTTTTGCATTACTAAGTGTGATTTGGGCCCTAATAGATCATGCGCATCACCATCCATCCACTCTTAGGCCTTGTTCACATTACAAATCCCTAGTGCAAGCAATCTTGTTAGCACTTTTAAAAGCTATTTTCTTTGCGCTTAGAAAAGTGCGTTAGTTTTTTTTTTTTTTTTTTTTTTATAAAGGGCGAACTCTTAGTGTGAACAAGCCCTATAGGTACGTAGACACTGGCAGATGGATCAGGGGATCCGTGGCAACAGAAGAAACGAGCATTCCCCGATCCATCTTCCGCAATGGCATACAGTGGGAACACGATGGGCGCGAACAAGACTTTGAACGATCACGGTAATTGGCATGGATTCAGCACAGTGGGATCCGGCATGATGGTTGCGATCGCCTCTTGTCGATTATCTTCTTTCAACTAAGTTAATAAATACTAAGGAAATAAATGGCAGCCTCCACATTACTCTCACTTCAGTCATCCTTTAAAAATGTCCAGCCATTTCCCTCAGGCTTTTTGTTTTTGAAGGGGAAGGGGGTGTTCCAGGAGGGGCTGAATTGCTCGCTTGTTGGGCAGTTCAGCCTGTAGCCATTCTCAGCTGACACTCCATGTGGAGGCTGTGTACAATCAATGGCGAGTGCTAGCAAGCCCCTGGGCGGTGAACGGGAGCAGCTGACACACAAGCAATTTACTGCCTTCAACTGCCTGTGTCTGTGTGGTAAGAATTGGAATAGGAGTCTCAGATCGGGATGATCAATGAGAATCAAAATAACTTTTCTCCTAACATTCAAATTACATGTAAATTTTATATGCAACTTTAACTTGGACTAATACAAATTGACAGAAACTTAAGGTGCATACACACATCCGATAAGTCTTTGGAAAATGAAAGATCAGACCAATTTTACCCCCTTCCATGTAGTATGAGAGCCATACCTACACAGTCTATTCTATTGAGCTGAACTCCCCATCAGATAATATTTGCAAGATGAGGTGTGCAAGAGCAGAATAATTGAGGAGGCATGGATGAAACTGCGCATGCACAGTGGCTGTGCCCAGAGTTCTGGTCAAGGATCTTCGGTGGGGACCGCATATGCAGAATGCTTCCAGCTAGGTGCAGTAACCAATTCTTTTGGAGGGGATATCGGCACACTAGAGTGGATTGGAAGCACAGCGAAGGACCTGTTATACTGCTGGGGCCTGAAAGTAGCGTCCAGTAAGTAAATGAACTCATTCCAGTTGCCTTGGGTTTTCTTTAAACTCCAGCAACAATCAGAGAGAGAGAGAGAGAGTGTGTGTGTGTGTGTGTGTGTGTGTGTTTTTTTTGTTTTTTTGTTTTTTTTTTCCCCTGATGGGCCATTTGTATGCACCTGACCCTGCTTCCTAGAAAAGTAATGGCATGCTTATTTTATTGCCTCCTTCCTCTTCAGTTTTTTTTTTTTCATTGAGCAGTACATGCTGCCTGAGCCAAGCACCAGGGACTGCCTGTCTGTGTTCAGACTGGAGATTTACAGATGCTTGTGCCAGACGTATCTGGCATCTGCTCACAGCTTTAGGATTTTGAACTGGATCTTGCAGAACATCGTTTACTTAGCATTAAGCGTGAATACGTGCTGGGTGACATGAGGCAATGCACGTGTAGTGCTGCCCCCACCTTCTTTTGTACGTGCCGCTTGATTTACTTACACGCACACACATGCATACATACATACATACATACATACATACATACATACATACATACATACATACATACATACATACATACATACATACATACATACGAGAGAGATCTAAAGAGATGGTTTGTTTAGGAAAATAGATGTGGGTGATGGATCTGCACATTTGTCGTCCTTTTTCCTCCAATCTGAGCAGCCAATGATCTGGTTTCAGTGATTTGAAGTGTGTTGGAATTGCAGTATTAGGTTATTTTTAATAGGTAGGGCTTAGGTTAATTGGGGGACAGTTTAAACCCTTCTCCACTGACTGCCTTTCAATCAGATTTTTAGATGGCATGCGATTTGCCTGTCTACTAATTAACCTGGACTTTCCACTGGTGTTCAACTTTTGGGCAAACTCACTGCATGCAGCATTTTACCTGTATCTACTGTTGGTCAATTTTTATTTTTTTTCCCCATTAGAAAATGGATGCAACCGTATAGTGTGCAATAGTTGGGTTGAAACACAAGTTTGTGATGCTGATGTAGGAGGTTCTCTTTCAGTGGAAAGGGGGCCTCATGTTTTCTTTTTATTAAAAATGGACTTTGCTTCTGCTCTGATTAGGCTACATTCAATGGAGTGGTGCGATGTAACGGACGCATTGTAGCGCAGAAAGTCAGTGCAATGTCACACTATGCAAAGTTCAGTATTGCTGGTGCAGACCTGTCGTGAAAATTTTAGAATTTAAAATACATGTAAACATATACAAATAAGTCTGTAGCTTCCAGAGTAAAATGAGCCATAAATTACTCTTCTCCTATGTTGCTGTCACTTACAGTAGGTAGTAGAAGTCTGACAACAGATTTTAGACTAGCCCATCTACTCATGGGTTGGGGGGGGGGGGGGTTCTCAGGGTTTTCTTTATTTTTAAAAATGCTTATTGAATGGCGGTTGCTCCGTCCAAAAAAAAATGTGCAGGAAGGCTGGCAAGCATCTTTGTATAAATCTCTTTCAGGGAATGTCTTTATAAAAAAATAAAGGCCATGCTGAGAACTGGTTGGCGTACTGGGCTGCTGCCTTTGATGTAGACTTTGAGATTTTGGCAAGGGCTCGAATTCTGGCTGAAGTTCGGAAAACGGTAAAGAGTTTTTGGGCAAGTCTCCCTAATGATTCTGGTCGCCTGTGGAGCGCGCTCTAATTGGCTGCAGCCCTGAAGCACTTCGAGTCCGCCAAGAGAAAAACGCAATATGAATATTGTCTTGACATTTTGTTTCAGGGCTGTAGAGTCCGTACAAAAATCATTTGACTCCTGTTAATGAAAACTCCGACTCCAGGTACCCAAAATTATGCAGACTCCACAGCCCTGCATTATTCTACAGAATGCGCCCGTGTCGTGCATAATGTCACTTCCACTTGTGTGCACAGTGTCTGTAATGCTGGGAATACACTGGGGATGTGGTGTGGGTGTTTTTTCCTTTTTCAGACCTATTGGAAATTGTCGATCGAGCCCTCTATCTGCCGAAAAAAACCTGTGGTGTATTCCCAGCATTAGAGTTGGTCATTTGCAATATTGGTGTGCAGACCCCACTATAAAGACTGTCGCTGTTTTTGCGATCATTGGTAGTTTGTTTGCTGTGACTTTTTGTACATTGTTCGGACCATTTTTTTAGAAACTTTTATTTACATTTACCACAGTGTAAATATTTACTTGCGAATCAAACCAGCAGGTACAACATAAACGCACAAATTTGAATTCCAATTTTCTCGTGTTGCTGTGTACATTCCGCCTCATGCTGGGACACGTGACTCTGATCTGTGGAAATGAACTGATAAGTCAGTCTGATGTGCTGCTGTTTTTGCTGAACTCACTTTTCTTGCATATTTCAAGGTCACGTTGTTTTCTTATAGAATAGACAGAACATTTTGTACTTTCCCTTCAGTTCATATAGTCGTGTTTTTTTTTTTTTTTTGTTTGTTTTTTTTTGTTTTTTTTTTAATTTAATCACTCATCACTCATTACTCATGCTTGTGATGCAGCTACACGAACACTATTGAAGCTAAAAAGGACAGTCAGGCACTTGGAATTGTTTCAAAGGAAACATGGTAACCTCCCCATACAGGATCACTTTCAGGCCTAGTTTCTGAGTCTTTGTTAGCGTATTTGTGTGTTTGTTTTTTTGTAATAGGCATACGCTAGACATTTTAATTATG
The DNA here is from genome assembly GCF_040937935.1 of Hyperolius riggenbachi. NCBI lineage: Eukaryota > Metazoa > Chordata > Amphibia > Anura > Hyperoliidae > Hyperolius > Hyperolius riggenbachi. Next base: position 232,069,860 of record NC_090653.1, on the reverse strand, counting down.
GTTTTGTGTGTGTGTGTGTGTGTGTGTGTGGAAAGTAACTTGTAAATTCTCACACATAAAGCCTGTAGTGGAAACTTGTGCACAGGAGAGAAGGTAAACACAGAAAAACCCTGTTTGTAGTTAGAGATAACAGCCTGTCTAATGCTGGGAATAGATGGTACGTTTTTGCCGCTCGATTGAGCCATTTAGATGGCTCGATATTTTTCAACGTGTCCGATCACCTTCCCGATCGATTCTGCGCTCAATACCGCATGGGGGACAATGGAAAAAGATAAGGAAAACGAGTGCAGAAGATGGTATCGCCCACAGAATCGAGTGGGGAATCGATCGAGCGGCAGAATCGAGCCGTGAAAACGTACCGTCTATTCCCAGCATAATTCTCCCTATTCTGCTAGTAATCACTGGAATTTGAGATGACACATCTGTGATCTGTGCTGTAGTGACAGGCTATATGTAAACACTAGGGATGATCACAGAATTGTAAATGTATGCAGTTTAAAAAATGGACCAATCAAATTGAAACCCAGGTTTACATTGATTGGCTTTTTTTTTTTTTTTTTCCCCCAAGCTGCACATACCGGTACTTGCATAATTTTGGAAGAATTTTTGTATCTCATTGATCATCCCTAGTAAACACTGGAGGTTAACACTGTATGCGCTTCCATGAAACCAGGCAGTAACTGTTGCTGCTCACATTTTTCCACAGAGATGCTGCTGTTTACAGAAAAACCTTTCTAAAGGATATTATGAAGTTGTTTATCTTTTTAGAGCAGAGAGAGGTCCTGGGTTTAGGTCCACTTTAAGGGCTCTGACACTGGAAACCAGGGATCGAATCTCCGTTCCTCCTGTTAAGCAAGCCAGCACATGGTCAGTAAGTAGACCTTGGGCAAGACTCTGTAAACTTGCTGCTGCCTACTGAGCGCACCCAGTGGCAGGAACTCCTGGCACTTTGAGTCCGCCAGGAGAAAAGTGCAATATTTGTTCTTTGTCGAGTTGTTTTCCAGCGATCCAGATGTTAAGCCCAGACACTCACAAAATGCTGCATGTCGTGCGATTAGCCCTAATTGCAATCACTCTGGCGAGCTCAACACTATATAGACTTGAATTAGCAAAACAAACAATTTTGACAGCGAGTTGTCGGAGCTCCAAAATCACTCTGCTCTAGTGGGTCCCAGGCTTCAGGCTGGTTTCACAGTGGTCTGTTGCATAACTTACAAGTTATAAGTGTGAACTGAAATGGAGACTGGACATAGACTTTAATGCAAAGCTTGCATGCAGCAAGTTAGAATAACTTGATCCATTACGATGCAGCACTATGAACAGCCCCATAAAATTTTGTATGGGAAGTGAGTTGACATGTGGCATTATTCTGCAATGCAGTGGAGCACTGTGAACAGGGAATTGAGCTACGTACACATGCCAGATGAAACAATGCTGAGGCAACCAATGGCTACCATCTCTGCTGCTTTAATGTAATGTGTACAAAGTGGCGAGTGATCCGCCCAGCTGATCATCTCGCCCAACTGCTTTGTTCTCACCCCTCCCACAGTGTGACACTCCTCGTGCACCTCTCAATCGGGCCCCCCCTACCCTCATGGCAACATAGCACTTCTGTACATTTTCAGTCCTTCACTGACTTCTGAGGGTCCCAATTCCTCTCTGGCAAGTCCTCATAGGTTGGAGAATGAGTCAAGTGACAGCTCAGTAGCTTTTCAAAAGTTTTCTTTTTAGTTTTTATATTAAGTAGCTTATAAGTTCAGGACTTTTGTACATCGCCAGTCTGAAAACATGAGATTTTACACACCGGGTTTTATTACCCAAAACCTTTGGCGATGACTTTGGTGGAAAGTCAATAAGAAGTTTCTGACCAGACTGGATTTGCAACACAACTCCACATTGTGAATGTAGCCTAAAGAAATTGCATTTTTAGCTTGCAATAATCCTTTATATCATGCAATGTAAATTATTCTTGCAGTAAATTATGGAAGTAGAGTGAACCTCAGTCTCCCAAACTCGTGAAAAGTAAAACTACTTGTAATGGAGGTGAACAGATCCTATGTTGATCGAATTATTATTATTATTATTATTATTATTTTTTCCCCCAGCTTTTATCAGCTGAGAATTACCGGTATTTGCAATTTATTGACCACCCCTGTTTATGTGCAGCTTCTGGTTATCATGTATGAAAAGCTTTGTGTAATCAAGTGCTAACATCTGTAATAAACTGGCACATCATTACATTCCAGAGGTTCTGAGGTGTTTAGCTTTTCAGGGACCGGCACTTTATAACTACAATAGAGATGATTTGCATATTCAGTAGTGATGCATTGTAGAACACCTCAAAGCTTACTCCAACCTGAAATCGCAAATACCTGAAGGCAAACTTCTGTTTTGCAGATGTGCTAAAAGCTCCAAGCAAAGTGGGAAACGCTTAAAATCTCGGTGTAACCTCTAACCTATTTTAGTGGGTGGGCACACATGTACTAGCAGCTGCGTTGCATGCTTCCTGTGTTGTGTTTAGCTGCTATAACATTCAGACTTGTATGTTTCAGGTCACCAGATTCTCCTCTAGCTACTGCTAACTTTAAAGCCCGGCTCCCAACTCAAATCATTTGGCAGCATTCCGATGTGTTGACTCAGCAACTATAGTTTTTGTGTATAAGAACCACACCTAAAAAAGAGACATATATAGAGGAAAATCTGTTTGCGTGGTTTAAAAGGAAATAAATTGCCTGGCTATCCTGTGAATGTTTTACATGGTGTGTTCAATAAAAACATGGAAACCATTAGTTAGCCCTATCCCATACAGCCACATCAATACCTGCCATGTACTGATGAGGGCCAAAAGCCCGAAACAGGCTGTTTACATGTGGGGTTGATGTGGCTGTGTAGTATTTAAAGCTATAGGCTTGCTATACACCAGCGGTTCAGGATGCTAGCCTTGCTTACAGGGCGAAAAGGGATAATTTTGCATATTCAGTAGTAGTGCATTGTGGGTAACCACAAATGTTCACTTATAGCTGAATTATTGCAAATTTCCTTCTGTTTTTAAGAAGGCAAATTTCACCAAGCTTTAATTGTGTGACATTAGTTTAACCTCCTTGCAGGTCTAAAAAATCCGGCAAGGAGGCAGCGCCGCACTTTTTTTTTTTTTTTTTTTTTTTTTTTTATCATGTAGCGAGCCCAGGGCTCGCTACATGATAGCCGCTGAGCGGCGGCATCCCCCCACCCACTCCGATCGCCTTCGGCGATCAGAGTATGCAGGAAATCCCGTTGAGAACGGGATTTCCTGCAGGGCTTCCCCGGTCGCCATGGCGACGGGGCGGGATGATGTCATCGACGTCGGGATGTCATAGGGAATCCCGATCCGCCCCTCAGCGCTGCCTGGCACTGATTGGCCAGGCAGCGCAGGGCTCTGGGCCGGGGGGGGAGCGACTCGGCGCGGCGGATTGTGGCGGATCGGCGGCGAGCGGAAGTTGCAAGCAGCTAGCAAAGTGCTAGCTGCTTGTAACAAAAAAAAAAATTATGCAAATCGGCCCAGCGGGGCCTGAGATATCATCCTGCGCAGGTTATCCCGAGCTGAGCTCGGGATAACCGGCAAGGAGGTTAAGCAGACTGTCTATTGTGACTTAGATGAAGATCAAATCACATTTTATGACCAATTTGTGCAGAAATCCAGATAATTCCAAAGGGTTCATACTTTTTCCTTACAACAGTATGCCGTCCTCAATATGTCTCTCACACCTGGTTCCCTTTTTAAAGTGGACCTGAACTCAGAACTTCCTCTCTGCTCTAAAAGATAAGCAACGGCATAATAACCTTTAAACAAAAACCTTTCTTTGTTACAACTGATACAAATCCTAAAATCTGTGCTGGTTCTATTCCTGATTCATGGAAGTAGGCAAATTGTTTATAGCCTGTGTTTTCAAATGAGCTTATCTGCCATTGGCGGTCATGTGACACAGGAGGATCAAATTGCACTGTGATTAGACACAAATGAGGGGGAATTAAACGGGCTAAACTCTCGAAGTACATTCAGGGTGCATTTCTCTGTTTTCCTTCTGTCCTGTGCAAGAGTTCAGGTCCACTTAATACTTCAGCTGGGCAGGTTCATGTCACATGAACAATACTGAAAAAGCCTCAGTTATCGTGCAGACTGAGTTGTATCCTATATATTAGAGGTAATCAGAAGAATTCTAGCTTTTATGCAGATTTCAGACAAATTGTATACAGCTTTTTATTGATCAATCAAAATCGGCAGGAAGTGCATTGTCTTTTTCATAATTTACATGCAAGCCAGAAGATTTAGCATCTTTGACATCTGATCTCTAATAAGCTGGTGTATATCTTCAACCCATCCTTTGCATAACCCAGCTTCACGCAAAGTACATCCTTCCTGGGCAATACTTTTTGTGGCACGTGAAGTGGTCTGGGAACACCCGGGCATACATGCAAAAAGGGCGCCGGGAATTTGGGTGCCCAGAAAACCGAGAGTATCTGTAAATTTACTGATATTCTACTATTACAGTGAAAATGACTAGCAAAATATAGGTATTAGTAGTATTATTATTTATTTATAGCACCGACATCTTCCGCAGCGCTGTACAGAGTATACAAACAAGGTGTCTACCATCCGTGCCAGCATTACACCAACAACATCAATTGACCACTGGACGTTGCATATGCCTACTACCGTACCACCATGGCAAGTCTTTGACACTCTGAGTGTAGAAGATTTTGGAATTCTCATTCAAAGTCTCCGCCCCACTACCTGCGACCTGGATCCTGGCCCAACTGGATCCTTAATGCAGTGCCCAGCGCTGTTCAGGCCAGCACTTCACAAAACACTCAGTGCTCCTTGCAAAGTGGACTTTTCCCAGAAGAACTAAAGAAAGCAATCATAAAACCCCTCCTGAAGAAACCATCACTAGATCCTGATTCTGTAACCAACTACAGACCTGTGGCGAACTTACCATTCCTATCAAAAGTTATCGAGAAAGCAGTCGCCAACCAGCTAGAAGCCAGGCTTACAGATAACAACATCTTTGATACTTTTCAGTCAGGATTCAGGAAAAGGCACAGCACTGAAACAGCATTAGTCCGAGTAATGAATGATCTACTTACGGCAAGGGACAAGGGTGATTGCTCAATTCTGATTCTTCTTGACTTGTCAGCAGCATTTGATACTGTGGATCATGAAATACTAATCCAGCGACTAAAGAATTACTGTGGCCTAAGGGGTACTGTTCTTAGCTGGTTTCAGACCTTCCTATCTGGCAGGACACAGCAAGTATGTCTGGGCACACACTACTCTAATCCAGTGCCACTTACCTATGGAGTTCCACAGGGTTCTGTACTATCACCATTACTCTTTGCAGTCTACATGCTCCCACTGGGCAAAATAATCCAGAACTATGGTTTAGGATACCATTGGCATGCAGATGACACACAACTGTATCTGTCCTTCAAGCCTGGAACCCAAGACCCATCAGCATCCATAAATGCGTGTCTAGTGGATTTACAAAATTGGATGAACACCAGCTGGCTGAGGCTGAACTCTGACAAAACCGAGGTGTTGGTGGTAGGTGGTCCACACATGATGGATAAAGTTCAAAACGCTCACCACCTCAAACTAGCAATTGGGGGAGATACTGTACAGTATAAAGACTCTGTGCGAAACCTTGGGGTGATCCTGGATGGAAATCTAAAACTCAGACAGCAGGTATCAGCTGTCGTCAAGTCTTCCTTCTTCCATCTAAGAAATATAGCGAAAATCAAACACCTTATCCCAGCTGAAGACCTACCTGCCCTGGTTCACGCATTTGTATCCTCCCGCCTAGACTACTGCAACGCCCTGTTAATCGGTTCTACAGATAAGGTTCTGCGCCCCTTACAGCTAGTACAGAATGCTGCAGCCAGACTCCTAGCCAATGCCCCCTGCAGCTCACACATCACCCCAGTACTGCAAACTCTTCACTGGTTGCCAGTAAAATGGAGAATCAATTTTAAGATCTGCCTGCTGACATTCAAGGCTCTACACCACATGGGACCCAAATACATAGCGGATCTATTGGAACTTTATGCCCCTCCACGCACCCTCCGCTCTGCCAACAAGATGAAGCTGGTTGTTCCCAGGATACACTTAACATTTGGTGCTCAGGCCTTTTCCTATGCAGCCCCTACTCTATGGAACTCACTTCCACAATCAGTACGAGAGGCTCCTTCTCTGGACAGCTTTAAAAAAAGGCTAAAAACTCACCTCTTTTCCCTAGCCTTTGAGACTGCATAATGCAGGGTCACAGCGCTTTGAGTCCCCAGGGAGAAAAGCGCTATATAAATATTATTGTTATTGTTATTGTTATATAGTCTTGTCACTAACTGTCCCTCAGAGGAGCTCACAATCTAATCCATACCATGATACCAGAGTCCTATGTCTATGTATGTATCATGTAGTGTATGTGATGTAGTATAGGGCCAATTTTTAGGGGGAAGCTAATGATTTATCTGTTTGTTTTTGGGGTCGTGGGAGGAAACCAGAGTGCCCGGAGGAAGCCCATGCAGACACGGGGAGAACCAGTGCTGCAAGGCGAGAGCACGAACTAAAACGCCACCGTACTGCCCAAATATCTAGATTTTACTACAGCTAAGCCTGTTCTCACACCAAACCCTCCCTTTTGTGATGCCTAACCTTAACCACCCCCTGCTGCCAATCACTGCCCCCACCAAAAAGATTTCAGGTGCTGCCATATGCCCCTATTGTAACACCGGCATTGAGGGGGAATTATTGCCCACGACGCCAGATAAAAATTGAGCGCTTGAGTCGGTTTTGCGGGTGGCCCCAGCGTCTGATATTGGGTGCCCCAATTTCCTCTTAATGCTGGTATTACAGTGGGGGCCTGTGATGGCACCAAACTTCTGCCAGGCAGGTGACCAAACTTGCCATTCCCCTTCCATGCCCATTTCCAAACACTCCTGCACATTAGCCTACAGTATAGTGTGTATTGTATGTGGATCACATCACAATGGTAAAAATAGCAGCCGACTTCACTCTTGCCACAAAAAACGAATCCGTTGGATCTGTTCAGGAAAACTGTCCGGATTTTGCACTATTTCCCGGAGCTCGGATCCCCACCGAGGCAATGAAAGGCAACACAAACGGATATCCCTTTACACACAGAGCTTTGCACATACAACGGATGCCAAAGTGGATTGCCTACTTCCTGCTCCTCCCCTCAGCGTCATTTTTGGGGACTTCTTATCCAGTAGAAACACTCAAGAAGGAGGGACATGTTTTTTGACATGCGTTTAAATGGACTGGAAACGTGCTACAAAAGCTCAACATTTTGAAAAACTGATCGTTTTAGAAAAACTGATCCATTTTAAAACTGGATCCGATCTGCATCTGCACTAATCTGAACCGAGCCTAAAAGCTTTACTTGCACAGCTTGTAGATCCGGTCTCATCAATGCCCTTTGCTTTGCATCCTATCCTTGTGTATGGTGTTTCAACTCCCTGGGTACATGTAGGAACAGAGTGATAATCAGGCCAGCCTACAGATCAGATTGGAGTACCAGTTTCACACCCTTATCTTCTAGGAGCCACCTGTGAGCCGAGCCGGTTATCGGCTGATCGATCACAAATCGATTGACCAATCGATCGGTGGGCCGATTCCGATCGATTTCAATCAATCTGACATGCTGGAAAATCTAGGTGGATCTGATGAGATGGCTTATCATTTTGCATTGGACCTAATGGAAATCTGATGGCAAAAAATGCCATCAGATCGATTTTCAATAATTTCATACTGAAATCTATTCCTAGTAAAAAATGTTCCTAAACACATCAGATAGATCAGAGATCTAACAAGTGTATGGCCTGCTTTATGGTGGCCATACATGGCACAATTTTTTTTATCCAATCTTACCATTTCTATGTAATATAAGGGAACTGCCTAAATTATCCTTTCAGTATATTCACTTAATTTACCCTCATACTACATAGAAATGGTAAGATTGGATGAAAAATGTGTTCCATGTATGGCCACCATAAGGGAGAGGCGTGGGGAAGATGGTGCAGAGATGTCAGTTTGTCATAGTAAACTTGTTAACCATCCAACCATTGGCTGCCCCGGTAAATCTGAGGCTATCTGGGACAACTGAATAGGCTCACAAAACTCAATGCCAAACTTCACTGCTACTGCTGCAGTATGGTCACCTAACTTACAGGCAGTGGTTACAGGTGCTCTCAGTACAATGTCACCTTGCTATACCTCACTGGCAGGTGTGTTTGCTTTTCAGTTCCATAAACTCTTTATATAGCAGGAATGTCATTCTTGTACAGAAGTCCTTGTAACTTGGTGAAACACATTTTTATGGAACGTGTACTTTAGTTCTTTGAATGCACCATGCATTAGTAGAGTTGTACATGTCTGCTAAACTACGGTAAGGCCCCACAGTTCAGAAAGATTATTGTAATGCATACTGAAGAAGCTCTGACATCTTGTCTGTCAGTTTTTTTTCCATTACCAGCAGTCTGCACTGTACACCAGCGCTCATGTATCTGCTCTATGCTGGTATGTGTCTATAGGTGTTAGCAGATGGCTTTACTTGCATATATCTGTACAGTAGGTCTGAGTTGATCAGTTTGCACTGCACAGATGATAAATTGTTACCATGCAATGTTTTTGGAGTTTTTCCATTAAGGACAACTGAAGAGGGATATGGAGACTGCATAAAATGAAATGACTATGGCAATGCACATTGCCTGGCTGTCCTGTTAATCCTCTGCCTCTAATGGTGGCCACTAATGATCCAATCTTTTTCATCCAATCTTACCATTTCTATGTAATATAAGGTAACTACCTGAAGTATCCATTCAGTATATTCACTCAATTTACCCTTATACTACATAGATTTGGTAAGATTGGATGAAAAAGATTGGATCATTAGTGGCCACCTTAAGGCCACGTTCACCTCAAACGCGGATAGCCGTGCGATCAGAACGCAATGTGTACAAATGCACGCCATCTGCGTTTGTATGCCTTGCGTGGCTGATCCCATTCACTAAAAGTGAATGGGTCAGCTGCGCGTTTTGTTAAAAAACTGGTCCGGAACGCATGCAGTGTGAACATCCGACAGTGCCGTCTATGCACTTTTGATGTCGTGCATTTCAGCCTCCCGCGCACATTGCCAAAACAGACGGCAACGCATGCAATGTGAACGGGGCCGAATACTTTTTAGCCATAGACCCTGAACAAGCATGCAGATCAGAGGTTTCTGACATTGTCAGATCTGACGAGATTAGCTGCATGCTTGCTTGTGGTGTGACCAGCACAAATGGAGGTAGATCAGCACACATGCTATGTAATAAGGTAGTGGAGGTCCAGCATCGGACTGCCCTTCAGTACCCCTCGGGCAGGAAGTCTAAACAGCAAAAGGGATCAGCACTTCAAGATGTGTGCGTATATATGGTTCTAAAACATAGCTCTTTATTGATTCCTATTTAAAATGAGCATAAAAATAAGGGGGGCTACTGTACAGCGACAGCCCTGCTGTTTCAGGCGATAAAAGGTTGAAAAGTGCTCAGCCTGATTGAAAGCCTGTTATTGCCTGAAACAAGTTGACTCCTACTGGAGTCAATTAAAAAATTCCAGCAAAGTCTAGCCAGAAAAGTTAATGGCTGCGCTTGGGGACCAGGAGGGGTAAATGATTGCACTGCAATGGATGCCTCTATTGGCCTCAAAAGTAAGCTATAAGCTATATCGTGCTTTTCCAAGGAAAAGGTGGTGGTGTTATTAAGTGTGCTAGCTGCTGCGGCTTGTTTTGCAAAGGTTGAGATGGTTGTGCCCCTCCTCCCCTTGGCTGTGAGTTAGAAATTTTAGGTCTGAGCGCTGATTCACATTGGTTGCTTTACTGCGTTTGCGTCCATGATTGCGATTCGGCAACCCAAATCTCACGATTTGCTCTTGTGATTCCTGTTCAATAGAACAGCTGCATGCAGCGCGTTTGCAGTTAATCGAAATCGTAACCGCTGCAGTGTGAATGTATCCATAGGGATGTTTTGTAGCACTGCTTTGCTATTTGCTGGTGATCAGCAAATCGCTGAAAAATCGCCCCAATGGGAACTAGCCCTGACTCAAGTACAAGTATACAAGTTCATATGGTATGTGTGCAGAGGTTAGATTATAGTACATTGCCTGATCGCATTTATACAGAAGTTCTCTGAAAAGATTTCATGGAGAATGAAGGAATCTTCACTTTAGGAAGAGGGCACTTTTTTTTTTTTTTTTTTTTTTTCCACCAGGGAAAAACTGATCTGTTACTGATGACTTCTACATAATGAGTAAGGATGCATTTGACATATTTTTGTTTTGCAGCCTCTGTACCCCAGTTCACAAATTCTCCCACGATGATTGTTATGGTTGGGCTGCCTGCACGTGGCAAGACTTACATCTCCAAGAAACTCACACGCTACCTCAACTGGATTGGCACACCAACCAAAGGTAGGAATGACCTTACCTCTTCTTAATGCTGGGAATACACGGCTCGATTTTGAGCCGTTTAGATGGTTCAATTGATAATCCCGCCCGATCGATTCCATGCTCTATTTTGCATGGGGAACAATGGGAAAAGCTAAGAAAAACGAATGGAAGATAAGAGAATTGGGCGGGAGACTCGAGCCTCAAAAACGTACCGTTTATTCCCAGCATAAGACTTTGGCCTATATTCCATTCACTTTCTTTTTTTTTTTCTTTTTTCTTTTTTCTTTTTTTTTTTTCGGTTTCCTCCTTCTAGGCAATTTTTTTTTTCTGTCATCAATAAAATTCTGTTTTTGTGGTTTTTATGGTTTTCTTTTTTGCTTTTGGTTTTAAGGCATCAGTTGATGATTTCTGACTTTGCTGCAGACTTGTAGTTGCTGCTCCATTTTCCCCACTGAAGCTGTGGCTGTGTCCCACTGCGCAGTGACTATGGTTCACTTCTTCCCTGTCTCAAAATGTGCAGATTCCGAAGATGGAGACCTGGCATTGGCTCCAGAAGGAACAAAGACAGTGCTTTGATAAATCGTATCTGTTGTTGCCTCTAGAAACTGATTCCATAGGCACCTATAGCCTGAAATCAGGGCTGTGGAGTCAGAGCTGTTTTGGGTACCTGGAGTCAGTCGGTGGTTTCATAAACTTTTTTTTTTTTTTTTTTTTTTGTACCAACTCCACAGCCCTGCCTGAAATTATGGATTGTTAGTTTGGTAAAGTCCAAAAAGAGGTGAAACTGCTCGATGGGACTGTTCATAGTGTTGGTAACTAAGAGTACGTAGCTACTTGTAATTGAAATTTAATTTGGTTAGCGATGGCTGAGGGGTATTAACTTGCCAATGCGTTTCACTTGCTAGTCTGCATAACTCCTCTACTTCCTCCTTCAAACACAGAGGAAGTAGTGCCGTCAGCTATGGGTGGCAACATAGGGAAGTTAACATTCCCTTCCTACACCTCCCCCCCCCCCCCCCCCCCCGCCCCCCTCAGGTTCATTCTAGTTTAAAACCGGATACAAGGTTGATAGGACAGACTTATGTTGTGAACTCACGGGCAACTTTTTAGGGCTGTCGCTAGCACATGGGAGCGTGTGCGCGACAGTTCGGCGACAGCTCGTCGCCACGTCCCTCCGCGTACACACGCGGAAGAGGGACCAGCGGTGCGACGAAAGCTGTTGCTGACGTTCCTCCGCGTGTTGCGGCGACAATTGTAGCCCGTGAGTATGGGCCATTACAGGATAGCCTGTGGCAAGACTGCTGAATGACAGGACACAGGATCTTGATGGCCTGGTAGCTGGCAGTAGTGCAATAGTCAGGTGCAGTATTTAGCTTAATTGCTGATTGCCTTTAGGACCACAGGTGTGAGTGAAGGACATTGAAACACAGCAGATTTTTCATTCCTGCTCTTGCTTGTTTGCTTGTGGCCAGAGTGGTAGAGAAGCTGCATATCTAGGCATGTGGTACTGCATCAAGCCAAGGGACTAATCTAGTGACCAGATCATCATCACTTGGGGAGGAAGTGAGCAGCAACTTCAAGTCTTCAGAAAGTAGCTCAGCAACAGTCAACTGCTGCACCAGGATTTTATTTCCTGGTTTGCATCCAAATATTAAGTGGATTGCTAATACGTTCAGTGCATTTTGATTAAAATGGCTTGGATTCTAAATCAGGGCTGTATTTATGCACCTATAGAGGATTGCATGCTTCATCCAGCATTCTGGTACACAAGAGTAATGCTGGGAATACACGGTACGTTTTTGCTAAGAATCGTTCCGATAGATGCCTTCCATGATAAAATTCCGACATGTCCGAGGTTCCGCTCGATTCTTTTAAAAGATAAGAAAAGTGAGTGTAAGATAAGAGAATCGAGCAGGAGAATCGAATAGCTAATTGCGCACCGACTCGAATGCGCAAAACGTAACGTGTATTCCCAGCATAACACTGGACACTTTAAAAGAGTTGTCTGTTTTGTAATCATTTGTTCATTAAACCCGCAACTCTCTGGAAATGTTGTGATAAGATCTGTCTGACTTTCAGTTCTCCTTCCGTAGCTTCTTAGTAAGCAGGGCTGCAGATTGCATTACACCCTTATCTTACCTGAAAGTGACTGTCCTTAAATGTGCCTGAGATCTAATAAATAAAAGCCTTTATATTTACCTGGGGCTCACTCCAGCCCCCTGTGGGCCATGGGCTCCGTTGCGGTGCTCCTGGGCTGCTCTATTATTATTATTATTATTATTATTATTATAGCGCCAACCTATTCCACAGCGCTTTACAAAGCGCAATAAGACAAGGGGAACATAGATACACTAACAAAATGTACAACAGAGTTCCAAGCAGCACAAATATTGTGACAAAAACAGTAAACATTAGGAGTATCTGGTAAAGTCCTAGACTGGGCCAGTCCCTCTCGGCTGGCAATGCAATGGCCTTAGTCGCGCTCCCGTAGCTGAGAGCATTCTGCACCTGCGCAGTTACAAGACTTACTTAACTGGGCAGGCACAGACTGCTCCCTGCTATTGGAGCACGACCAAGGATGCACAAGGCCAGGGTCGCGCATGGGCAGTAGTCCTCGACTACCGGGGAGGTCAGCAGAGGAACAGAGTTGGCCGGAAGGATGACGAGGGAGCCAATGGCCTACAGTGAGCGGTTTGTTACATCTTTTCCTTTACCCTCCTTATGAAGATTGCTGAACCTGCTCACCTCTTGATGTGTAGCACCCACAAAGTGCCATCTCCTCCTGGAGAGTGGTCTTATCTAAAATGTCTTGGAATGTCCTGAACCCTCTTTAAATATCCCCATATTTCCTTTATCCGGAGCTGGTAATTCTGTAAATCTTCCATGAAGCATAAAATCTTCCCCCTCCATGTTTTGCTTGTAAATGAAGTGTTTTTACACCCCTCACCCCAAAGACCTGAAGTACCAGTAATTCGCCGTGGCAATGTCTGTCTGTTCCTCAAAAGCATTATGGTTCTCCATTAGGTGGAATAATTGGTCAGATGACCAACTGACTACAACAGGTGACCTCTTGAAAGCTGTTCAGAGTTTTGCTTCTGGGAACTTGTTGGAGCTGAGAAAAAAAACCTCTCTAAATTTATAGTTGTTCCTGTTGAATTCTTAATGGAATGACTGTTTGTGTGTGTGTGGTTTATTTGTTTTTGTTTTTGTTTTTTTTGTTTTTTTTTGCTTGCAGTCATAAAATTAAGGGTTAAGGTTGCTGCACACTCATAGGTTGGGGGTTTGTTTTTGTTGTTTTGTTCAATTCCTGGCAGATTCAATCACTGTGTGAATCTGCCAGAAATCTATGTCCCAACATCTTCAGAAAAGGATACATTTTGATCCCCCAAAAAATCGATCTGAAAGGATGGAAAATCTCCTAACAAGGACAGAGCACTTGCATTACACAGTACAAGTTTTTTTCCTTTTGAAACAGAAGGTATATGCAATCAATCCTTGGTAGGAATCGGTCTCTGACTTCAGAGTCCAATCAGAGGGGTTGTTCGTTTTTGCCTCAAAGGCTGGCAATCTATTAGCGTATGGCCAGCTTTAGGCACCTCTCAGACCGGCAGCTCACAGGCCATGAATTCTCCTGCACTGGCCTAGGGCGCGGTACCAGCACTAGACAGGTGGATGTACGTATATGTACGCCGCTGGTGAGCTGGGTGCAGGGTGAGCCAAATGACTGCTCGCCCTTATGCCACTCACATCTCCGGTGGTGCTAAATACTATTCCTCCTCATAGTCGTAGCAACTCAGAGGGAGGAGTAATTAATGAACTACGAATTACCCTTATGCGCCCCGGACAGTATAACTGTGCACCTGAAACCACCTAATTAGCCCTCCCTCTAAATGGAGTCCCGGTCCTCTGCCCTCCTGTAACACCACTTCGTGTTGGCACTTGGTACATGTGGTGTTACTAATGCTGCACTTTGTCTGCATTTAAATTTCACCCGAATTGCACTGGTGGGAGCAGGGCCGGTTTAAGCAACAATGGGGCCCCAGGGCAAAATAAACCTGGGGGGCCCCCCAACAGATACCCCGGAACAAAAAGGGACCTTTTTTGCAGCTGGTATAGTCAGGGTCTGAAGCCCCAATCGGTCGGAGCTCCACATTCTGGCAACCCCAGCCTGCATGGGGGACAAGGGGTTAAAGTTTCAGGAGGGGGGACCCCACATAATTTTTATTTTAAAAAATTCCCACACTCTAAACATAAAAATTTTTTGGGGGGAAAATAGGAAAAAATGCCAGGGATCTTCATACAGCCATATTGCGGCTGTATCAACAACGATCCCTGGCCAAAGCACTGCGGCTGCGTATGGACCCCCTGGAAACCCCGTCAGGAAATGTATTGCATTTTCTTTTGATACATGTAAAATTACACTACCGTTAGGTTTGCTACTAAAAGTGACATTTACAGCATTTAAAAGTGTACTTTTTTCCTTCAAAACTTAGAAAACGATTTTCTCAAACTATAAGGTCTTTTTGAAAAATTGTTTTTTCCTCTTATTCCCAATGATCTCCTAACATACCCTGCAAATTTGGGGTTTCTAGCATTTAAGGTGGATTTGCTATTAACCGTTAAAGTCGGCAGGTTTTTAAATGTGTATTTTTTTTTTTTCCTTCTAAACTTTAAAATAGATTTTCTCAAACTATAAGGTCGATTTGAGAAAAAAAAATTTCCTCTTGTAGCCACTGGGGGCCCCTACAAGTTCTGAGGCCCTGGGGCAATTGCCCACTTTGCCTCTATGGTAGCGCCGGCCCTGGGTGGGAGGCCGAAAGCATGCTGAACTGCTTGGCAAGCGCTCAGTGCAGCCTCCCATCTGAAAGAGGCCTTAGAGATGAGGAAACTCCAGTTCTCCAGCTACTTGGTTTATGTGGTGCATTTACCATTCATGTGGGAGTGAGCAATGACCTTCAGTATTACCATGTTCAGTCACTGCAGGTTCTGTGGCCTTGCAGTCTTCATGATTCTGCACAGTAGCCTTTGATCTGTGTGTTTGCTGTGATCCTGGATGACAGAACGTTGCACGAGTACATTTCTTGGAAATTATCATTTGACCTGCCAACTCTACATGAACTTGTTTGCCTTGTCCCACATGTTGTTTCTCTCTGTTGTATGCAGTGTTCAACGTTGGACAGTATCGCCGTGAAGCTACACAGAAGTACAAGAACTACCAGTTTTTCCGTGCCGACAACCAAGAAGCCATGAAAATACGAAAGTCAGTTTAGACTGTTTGTATACAATACAGGTTCTCTTCTGTGTGTACTATATACAGCTGTTATCTGTTCTCTTGTGTAGTTGCGCATTTAATAAACCCCCTGCGCTCTGGCCATCCCCACCTGCGTAGCTTCCGCCTGCCCCCAGCCCAGCAGCTACCAATTTGGTCACTTCCAGCTCACGTTGCCGCCACAGCCAGAGCTTCGACAGACCCTTTTTTCCAGAAGTAAACACACCTAAAATGCAATGATTTCCTAAAGTGTACACAAAGAGTGATGCAAAGGTTGCCATATTTCCTTTTAAACAGCTCAAGTTGCCTGGCAGTCCTGTCGATCTTCTGGCATAGGTAGTGTCGGAGTCAAAACCCTGAAACAAGCATGTGGCTAATCCAGTCTGACTTCAGTCAGAGCACCTGATCTGCATGCCTGTTCAGGGGCTGTGGCTAAAAGTATTAGAAGCAGAGGATCTGCAACTGGTATTTAAGTTAGTATGTCGGCCTCCATATTCATCTCACTCCAGGTTACCTTTAAAAGGCATTATTTGTGCCAAGCAGGTTAGGCAGCTTCTAAAAACACAAAACCAGTTCTGCCACCTGAAAAACTGGAGTTGAGTTGTTCATGCTGAGAAACCAGTCCATCCAGTTCAGCTCTATATTGCAAGGATTAATGGCAAATCTTCTGCTTTCACTTTTACAGATCACACCATTTTTAGAGGTCATTTGTTAATGCAAGCTGAATACAGCTTGGAATAGGACATGTTCCTTGAAACTTGATGATAATGAATTCCAAGACACACCAGATTCTTGTACATGACTGCTTCTCTTAAAGTTATGCTAGAATACTATGGCAAAAATGGAGATTGCCAAAGTGTGCCTGTAGTTGGGCTTGCTTGTCTTTCTATAGGGCTTTATTGTGTGGTTGAATTCTGTGACCTCCTATCTGATGTAAGCCATGTTGCTTTGCAGGCAGTGTGCAATCAATGCGCTAATGGATGTCCACACCTACCTGTCAAGAGAGGAGGGACATGTAGCTGTAAGTTTACATGCCTTTAACAGTTCTTTTCTCGCTTTACAAAAAAAAAAGAATTCTGTACATGCATGTTCACACGGATTGTATGAGGAAATGTCACTATTGGAATCAAATCTATTAATCCTATCAGCAATGCTGTTTAGTTTCCACTTTTTATGTTTTTTTTGTTTTGTTTTTTTTCCCCCCCTGTACTTGCTTGAAGTGAACCAGAGGCAAAGTACCCTCCTGTATTTTACCATATATATCTGTGGGAACATTAGAAAAAAACACCTACCCTGCTCTTTCATTTTTCACTGCTCAGCCTGCTTGTTATCAGCCCTGATAAAATCCCCAACTGAGCATTGAGTCTGGCTGTGCTCAGGAATAATTATAGCTGAGTCATTATAGTAGAGCCAGTAGGGGGCAGGCTTGGGCTTGAAAAGACAGAGAAGACAAACTCCGCTATAATGATCCCTGAGCAAAGCCAGACTGAATGCTCAGTTGGGGTATTTATCAGGGCTGTTAACAAGCAGGCTGAGCAGTGAAGGATGAAACGGAGAGCAGGGTAGGTGTGTCCTATCTATCTATCTATCTATCTATTATGAGTGTGCTTAGTCTTTGGTTCACTTTATGCCTCGTACAAATGCTTGCTGAGGCGGCTGATGATTTGATAACTACATTCCAACACATGACCACATGCCGCTCTGTCGTTCCTCTGCCCCAAACCTGAAGTATGTTGGGAAAGTTACCCAAACTTGCATTTCAAACTGTGCAGCAACAATTGTAGTAATTTTGGTAAACAGTCTGCAGGTGGGTTTGACCAAGGGTACCTCCTGTGCTAGACCCAGCTTCGGGGAGATTGCAATTGGTGGTTTGGATTTTTTCAAGATGAGCCCACAACCCCTTGACTCCCCACTCTGCAGGAAATGTACACCATCCATCTAGCCACCAAAGACTGGTAGCCACACACTGTCACATTCAATGCACAATCAAACTAGGTGCTTTCCTTTAATATATAAATGCTTATGCTCTACCCACCCATGCACTGGTTTTATTCTAATGCCTGTTCCATCAATCATGGCTTTACTTTCTAGAGACTGTTGATGCCTGGTCAAAGGTCTGAATGGACTTCAGCAGGCTTTGCCACTTCAAGATTGAGTTGGACAGTCTGGTTTAAGGGTCATCCCTATTCTCCAAGAAGAATGCAGCAATTATAGATCATTGGCTTTGTAGTAAATGGGTGTGATAGCATCACCCCTTAGGCTGTCCTATTCAAGAGCCCCATTGTTTGTTTTGTAATGTGTGGCAGTTTGAAGCCACCAAGGGCATCCTATGCAAATGTTTTGTATTTCACTGCTTTATTAGCTCTTGAGGTCATTCCATTGTCAAGAAGTTTTGAGAGAAGTGTTATGGCACACATGCCCAAGCCTACTTGGCAATGCAGGCACAAAGCGACTCCAGGCATTGCGCAAAGCTGGTAATGAGAAAATGTCTTCTAGTCTAAGCTAGCCATACATCTAACGATGTATGGGCAGATTCGACCAAGAGACAAATCCCTCTTTAACCGCATCTGATCAGAGAGAGATTTGTCAGCTGCCCATATACCGCAGGCCGATTCCCGATCAATTGCCGCATCTTCCGCCTCACGTGTGTGTTGTGATGTATAAATGTGCTGTAATGTGCATCTATTCCTTACCTGTCCTGTGTGGCAGTGGCCGTCCGTCTTCCACCCCTCTACAATTCTCCGCATACATGCTGCCGGCGTGGCACGTGTGATGTCATGTGCCAGCGTGCTATGTGCCGGCAGTGTGTATGAGAGTAATTGAAGAGGGGCAGAAGACTGACAGACACCACGACACAGGACAGGTAATGTATAAATGCACATTTACACATTACATACACACACCGGTAACAGCGCTGGGGGGTTCATCGCTCCGCCCAATATCCCTCGCCTTTAGCGCTGTGCACCCGATCGAGCAAGTTGGCCTTACATCTTGCAGCATGTACAACTAATGCGACCAATTTCAAGTCAAAATTGGTCAAGTTGTTGGTCGGGCATGCACTTGGTGGCATCGTGTTTTTTTGTTTGTTTTTTATGTAATCAGATGGTCAGTGCGTTATACAGCGTTAACTGCGTTGGACTGTTTGCACATGCTCAGTAATGACTTAGAAGCATATTTTCATTGCCTGTATGCTCTACTGTGCGCGACTGTAACTGGGCATTAAGGTGCGTTTCGACTTTTTGGGGGCATTGCGTTGCAATTTGCGTTGCGATTTTAAAGTTGCATCAAAATGCAACGTTGCTTTTATACAAAATGATTTTACAGCGCTCCTGTTTTCTTTTTTTTGAAGCTCAATAGCTCCACGAGATACAGCACCAGTGATTGTGATTTGCCTAATCACAATTCCTCCTGTGTGCTCACCTGCATTGATTTTCATAAGCATAGCACTTTTTGTGAACATTTGCGATCCCACAACCCTGATCAATAATGGCTCTGGCCCACTAGAGTAATTTTAGCGTAGTTCCTGACCAGAAGTGGTAGTTTGAATAGCCATGGAAGATGCATCAGACCACTAGGGCTCTTTATGCACTTCGGTTGTTTTTTTTGGGTGTGGAGACTACTGGAGTATTATGTAGACAGAACTTTTCTTCAATGGCATTCAGCACTGGAGCCCTCGAATGGGGCATTTATTTTCGAGACTCTAAATTTAATACATTGAATTAGACTGAAGATCTAATGCTTGTCATTTGATAGTGATTGCATTATTAATCCAAAGTTGATTGGAAAAGGGCAGGAATTTTTGTTGATGGCCTCCCAGCTTGGCCTGCCACTTGTGATACAAAGCTAGCTGTGGTGGAATTTCAATTGGTTCACTCACTTTGCAATACTTTACCAAATTACTTTGTGTACCAAATTACATTGTGAGTTTGGGAATAGAGTAGGGTTGTCCTTGAGATATAAATCGTTCTGAATTGAGAGGATTATGCACATTTTATATAGCTTTGGCTAATCCCACCTAGGTGGAATGTATTTGGTCCATTTCAAGCTTCATAAATTTGCAAGCCAAATTTACATAACCATGCATCCTCTCAGAATTATTTGTACCGCATTGAAAATCCCTACACAAGAGATTGCATTTACTAAGACCTAATTCTGGGAATAAACGGTCGATTTTTGCTGCTCGATTCTGTGCCCGATCGTTTTCCGTGCTCGATTCTGTAGTTGTCTCATCTTCCATTCATTTTTTTTCCCCATTATCCTCCATGCAGAATAGAGCGCAGAAACGATCGGGCGTGAGATCAGGCATGTCGGAAATTATCTATCGAGCCATCTAAATGGCTCAGAATCTTAGTGTATTTCCAGCATAATGTGGCTATGGATTTGTGGTACTGGACAACAGTAGGAGTAGAGGAGCAATCTTGTACTGCTGTCTTCAGTGGAGACAGAGTATGCCAGAACTGCGAGATCTGTTTTTATATTGAAAGTGTAACGGCTTGGCTTTTTCCTGGCTTATTTTTTTAGGTGTTTGATGCCACCAACACGACAAGAGAAAGGAGGTCCATGATTCTGCAATTTGCCAAGGAGCGCGGTTACAAGGTACAGCTTTTACTGAAGACCAAGATGTTGTGTTTACATGATTCGCTGGCTAGCATGGAGATTGATCAGTTGGGGCAAAAAAAAACCTGCTTCCCTCCAACTTTTGTTTTTGTCTCTGACGTGGACTTTTTCACTGTCTAGATTAGTGAATCATTTGTTCAAAACTATACCTGATGATTTGAGCATCACTTGCATGCTCCCTAGCCTCCCCCTCCCATCTTCATGCTGGCATGCATCTTCTCCAGAGACAAGACAAATGACATTTATATTGTGCTTTTTCTCCTGGCGGATTCAAAAGCGCCAGAGCTGCAACCACTAGGGGCGCGATCAGTAGGCAGTAGCAGTGTTGGGGAGTCTTGCCCAAGACTAGGCTTACTGAACAGGAAGAGCTAAAATTCGAGCCCTAGTCTCCTATGTCAGAGGCAGAGCCCTCAACCAGTACACTATCCAGCCAGCCAGGGAGACACAGCTGAAAGTTTGAGGGCTTATTCACAGTGGGACATTGCAGAGCTGAGTTATAAAGTCTTACTGTGTAACGCAGCTTACCGCACTGCAATGATAAGCCTATGGGACGTTTACAGTGCAATGTTAGCGTCGCATTGCTGCAGTACCTTACCTGCAAACACACACGTTACCAGGTACAGGAAAGCATACTTTTCATTGCCTGTATGCTGTACTGTACCCAATGTGCTTTACCACCTTTTTGTTGCGTTGTAATGCTGAGTTGTGACTTTAACGCCACATTACAATGCAACGTCCCACTGTGAATGTAGCCTGCAGCATTGGTGTGGAAGTTGTTTGCTCTGTCACTGCAAAGCATGCCGGGAGATGTAGTCCTTCAGTGGAAGTACAGCTCCCGGCCTTTGTGCACAGGTCTTGGAAATAGAAGCAGCTGGCCATTGTGCACCAGCCCTTAAGTCTCATCTACACGTTACAATTTTCCATCAGATTGACTGATCTATTGGATAACTTCCAACCGGTCTGCGATAGATTTTGCAATAGATTTGGGGTACTTATCAATGCAAAATTGATCAGAAACCATTTGGACGTCTACACACAATGCAGTTTCTTATCAGATCACCGGTCCATCTGATGGAAAATTGTACTGTGTAGATGAGGCTTTACTTGTACCAGGATTGCATGATTGTGTCTGCTCCGCCTGATAAAGGTCATGACCCTTCTGGGTCTTTAATGAATAAGCACATTGCCAGCTGGAGATAAGATTCCCTCCACCCCTTCTAGTTATCTATATAGCAGAAACCTATCTACTGCTGGTCACTGGCAAATATTTGTCAGCTGTAAATTGGAGACCGGGAAGAAATAAGTGGTTAAAATGTATTTTGCCAAGTAAAGGGGAACTCTTGAAACACTCCCAGGTTTTCAAAAATGCCTGTTTGCTTGGAAAGAACCATTAGCTGCACATGCTTGTAGACACCAGGAAAAACCCTGGAACAGTGATGGAAATCGCTGACTCTGCAAACCATACTTATAATATTGAGCTATTGGTTTTGATCCTGGCCACATGGACAGCAAGCATTCCCTGTTTTTTAGTGGCTGAAGGTACTTTTGCAAATAAAAAAAAAACCTGTAGCCACTAGTCTTGGATCTGATTATCACAATGATGCACATCTTGCTGTTTTTTTTTTTTTTTCTTCTTTCCCCATTTGGGGCGATATGTATTACAGCTGCCATGAAGCATACTTCTATGTACTATCTGCGCTGCATCATACTAGTAATGCAACTTTTCAATACAGTTGCGTTGGGATCCCATTTTTCAAGATGAGCAATGTAACGTGCACAGTGTGAAACTACTCAATCAACTTTTACTTAGTACAAGATTTATGTTCATTTTTATGCCAATGGAATTAGACCTCACATATAGTAGTGGAGAGAGCTGGTGTCCAGCTGCTACGGATTTACTGATTTGGACATGTAATGGTTGGCAAGATTTCTCTAGCTCCTCAGGACACTTGTTGCTCCTCCAAAAAGGTTCATAAAGGAGCTTACAAGATATCCCTCATTTCTGAAGGATCACAGTCTAATGTCCCTGCCATGTTCTAGGCCAGTTATCTGCAAACTTGGCTCTCCAGCTGTTGAGGAACTACAAGTCCCACAATGCATTGCAGGAGTCTGACAGCACCATCAAGATTCATAAAGGCAAATGCATTGCGGGACTTGTAGTTCCTTAACAGCTGGAGAGCCAAGTTTGCAGATCACTGTTCTAGGCCCAGTTAAAAACAAAAAAGCTGACCGGTTTGAAAGGCAATCAAAATTTTGAGGTGTCTATTATGTACGTTCTGTGAGAGATCATGATTTGCAGTTCACTAAGCTTGTTTGCAGTGTGACCATACATTCAGGTATCACTCGATATTGAGGCCTAATATGGTTCAATAGATCTGCAGTGTTGGTTTTTAGTTGGTTGTAAAATTGATCGATTAAACTTGCATTTGTTTTTGGTTTTGTTTTAATTATTATTATTATGACTGGTGTACAGCCAAGCTTAACCTTAGACCTCAGCTTGGGGCCTATTGGATGCATGCTGTGATAGAAAGCTGCAGCATGTGATTCGGACAGCAAGCATATTGACAGAATAAGCAGTTTCCCCATTTCAATTGCATGCGAGGAAATGCTGCAGATTCCACAGTAGTGCTAATGGACCCTAATGCCTGGTACGTAACGTGCAATTTCCTGTCAGATGTCTCGAATGGATTTCCAACAGGTCTGATCTGATTGCTGACTGCTCTTTTTTAACTTTTTCCAATCTCTTTTATACAAAATCAATCAGTAAAACAATTGAGAATCAGATTGGACCTGTTGGAAATTATCTGTTCGACCGTCAATGTGATGGGAATGTGAGCTCATACTACTAATAAAAGGAACGTGTATCTGTGGACAAGTCCTCCTTTGAAGTAGAAGCAGATAAGACTCTAGAAGGTGTGACCATAAGATAGTTGTGCTTCTGCTTGACCTATGCATACTATTGCACAATGACATCTTTGCCTATGCAATTGTTTTTATCTGTATTAACAGAGGTGTATTGACAACTAAGGAAATTTGCCACCTTAGTTTATTTATCCTTACTATACACACACAGGACTTTCACATTGCAGCAGGGGGATGGTGTTAAGGCCCATACACACGTCGGACTTTTGCGAACGACGGGTCGTTTGAACGTCCTGTCATTCAGTCGTCTGCACGCGAAATCGGGCGTGTGTACAGACTGTTGTTCGGGTGATAAGACTGAGTTTAAGCGATCCGCCCGGCGGATCGCTCAAACTCAGTCTTATCATTCGAACGACAGTCTGTACACACACCCGATTTCGCGTGCGGACGACTGAACGACGGGACGTTCAAACGACCCGTCGTTCGCAAAAGTCCGACGTGTATGGGCCTTAAGTCGGGTCAGGAGATATGCTCTATGCTGGGAAAATGGCTCCAGCTCTACTGGGCTTGAACCCGTATGGACTATGTTAATAATATAACTTGGATCACAAAATCTTCAGTTTGCTTCAAATTGATTGAAGCAAAAAATAAAATGCACCCCACAACAAACTACTACATCTAGTATTTTGTATGACCACTGTGATTTCTAAGGACAGCACCAAGTCTTCTAGGCATGGAATGAACAAGTTGGCGACATATTGCAACATCTATCTCTTTCCATTCTTCAAGAATAACCTTTTAGAGCCCGGATGCTGGATGGAGAGTGATGCTCAACTTGTCGCTTCAGAATTCCCCACGGTTGTCTGATTTGGTTCAGGTCAGGAGACCTACTTAGCCATTCAATCACCTTCACCCTTTAGATGTGTGTTTTGGATCATTGTCGTTTTGGAAAAGTGCACGACGACCAAGTGCACGGAGTGATGGCAGCATCTTCTCCTTCAGTATAGAGCAGTACATTATTGAAGTTATGATGCCATCAAGACTATATAATTGGGGTGTACTCATTTTTGCAACATGGGCTTGAATTAATTTGTTAGGCAAATCACTTTTGTGTGCGCAAATTAACAAATCTTTGTTTGCAATGAATGGCCCACAGTTGTGAGAGTATTTTGTAGCACAGTATCTCATAGAAAATGTTGATGCTGAAAGGAAACTAAAGGTTTTCAGAGAGCGATGTATGTATGTATGTATGATTGTATGATCTTGTCTCCGTTGGCTCTTTCTAGATCTGTTTGAAATCCTATTTGGCTTTTTAAAACCTGTATGGACAAAGTTGAACCAAAACTTATTTTTTTCCTATCTCTATAATTCAAGGTGTTCTTCATAGAGTCCATCTGTGATGACCCAGATATCATTGCTGAGAACATAATGGTAAGTCCTTATGGCCTGGTAGTGGTCAGACATGATGGGAGTAGAGGACCTTCTGTGAATGCTGCCTCTCTATTGTAGCAAGTGAAGCTATCCAGCCCAGACTATATGGACTGTGACCGGGAGAAGGTGGTGGAAGATTTCCTGAAGAGAATTGAATGTTACCAGGTGACTTATGAGCCGCTACATGATGACCTAGACAGGTGAGTCTCAGAGCTCTGTAGTTATGTATCTAATGCAGGAATTTCAAGTCCCCTCCATTACAGAATCTCCAATGCGATATGGGGGAAGCATTTGTTCTTGAGGAGTACTTAAGGCAAGAATGATGATGGATCGGTGGGGTGTTGGGCTCCATTTCCACTACATTTAGACTTGCCTGGCAGGACAGCAATGTAAAGTAAAAATTGAGAAGCCGAGCACATTCAGGCTGGTTTCACACTTGTGCAATTGCCATGTGGCAGGAGAACCCATGGCAGGATGGCTGCGCCGCACTATTGCCCCATGTATTTTTCCTTGCAGCAGAGTACGCCAACAAGGTAACATGCTGTATAACCTCCGCCCCCGCTCAGTGACTTATTCCCTGATGGACAGGAAGTACATTACTTAGTTACCGTCGCTCTGTTACTGCGTTACTCCGTTGTTGGTGTGCAAGTCATTTTATATTTCTTATGTAGGGCTATTCATTTAGTCCGGTTTACAGACTTTTTGCACCCATTTGTTATGCTTTATACCTGTACGTCAGGTGTGTGAACCAGTTGTGCTAACCTTTCTTATTGATAGAGTGCTGTAAGCTAGTCCTCACACCTTACCTATATATGGGTGGTCAGATATTGGAACTGGCTCACAGAGGAGTTTTGCTTAGAAACCCAGTTATGGACGCAGTTTGAATGGTTGAGCTGGTAACTGCTTGCAGCAACCGCATGGATGTGTAGTGTACAGACATTGGCTGCCTAATATTATCAGACACTTTCCATTAACAGAGGGACAAAATCCTAAGGGATTAGAATTCCAAAATGAGTAGGAAGCCGTTGTAGGCTGATTTGGCATTTGCATTAGAAGTACAGTAATCCTTTAAAAGGCATAGAGTGCTTCACTAGCGGGGCCTTATGCTGGGCATACACGGCACTTTTATGCGCCGGAATTGAGCCACTGGCCTGATGCCGGCGCATCCCCGCTCGTCCGCGCGGATCGATTCCCGCTCGTCCCCGCGGGCACTTCCTAATCTGCGCTTCATTTCTTCCATTGTCCGCCCCCGGGGGGATCGAGCGTTGGTATCGACCCGCCGCGGGGATCGGACAGGTTGAATATTATCAATCGAGCCATCAGCGGCTTGATTGATAATATAAAACGAGCTGCGTATGCCCAGCATTCGTTTCTCAAAACTACAGGAGAGTGCGTCTCCCACTACCCTTTAGATTGTAAGCTCGCAAGGGTAGGGTCATCCTCCTAATGTTTACGGTTTTTGTTGCAAGATTTGTGCTGCTTGAGATTCTGCTGTATATTTTTGGTTGTACCTGTGTTCCCTGTGTTGTCTTACTGTGTTTTGTACAGTGCTGCGGAATATGTTGGCGCTATATAAAGAATAATATATAACATTATTGCAAACCCGTTTTAGTAGTATGCATGTTCTCTCCCTCCCTAGCCCTATAACTGCAATTATGTCCACTTCCGTGTTTGGAGATAAGCCTCTTGATAATGTGGCCATTGCTTTTAGAAAACCCACTTGGCTAATAGTTACCTAACTGCATGCTGTATTGAAAGTAGGGATGGTAAATCCCACCAAGATGGCATTCGAATGGTCCATTTTGAAGGTGCATATTTGCCTAATCCTGCATCAACTCAAAGTATTTGTAACTCATTGACCAACCGTAGCTAAATGGAATTGAGATGAGGAGGTGCGGGGAAAAAAAATTGTTAATTTTTCAAACTTATTTTACTGTAACCTAGTGCTGAATACAGACACTCTTCTGATTTTTGTTTTCTATTCAGCAAAAGTCTCACATATTTGCTAAGGGCTGCTATTTGTATTCTGTGCCACACCAGGCAGTCTCTACCATGAGGACTGGGCAGCAGCCAGCTGGAT
Organism: Hyperolius riggenbachi; assembly: GCF_040937935.1. Taxonomy (NCBI): domain Eukaryota; kingdom Metazoa; phylum Chordata; class Amphibia; order Anura; family Hyperoliidae; genus Hyperolius; species Hyperolius riggenbachi. Next base: position 232,043,121 of record NC_090653.1, on the reverse strand, counting down.
CTGAATCTGTCAGAAGTGAGGCACTCCTCAGTGTTCTCCCCAGGCTCTTTTAGGCGGGTGCTCCACCCGGCTAGTTTTGGTGAGCACCCGGCTGTTATCGGCTCACCTCCTCCTATGCTGTAAGCAGAGTTGGGCACAGAAGCACTGGCCCTGCATTATCTCATCTCGCCCCACCCGGCTACTTTTTCATGACACCCGACTAGTTTGTCATGCCACCCGGCTGGAAAAAAATTCTGGGGAGAACACTGTTCCTATTACTATCTGTGCCCTATTACTCCTGCCTGACACTACTATGCAGGGACCTTTGCTTCACACTGCCATATGCAGTGGCATAATTTTGGCCAAATGCGAAAATCAAATGTTTTTATTGTACAGTGTATGGGCACAAATAGTCAGACTCTACTAACAGCCTCACCCTGCTGATTGTGTTTCCAGCTCTCTATCTTACATTAAGATTTTTAACGTTGGGAGCCGCTACCTGGTGAACCGAGTGCAGGATCACGTGCAGAGCCGGGCGGTTTACTACCTCATGAACATCCATGTAACGCCGCGCTCAATCTACCTATCCCGGCATGGCGAGAGTGAGCTCAATCTCCTCGGCAGGATAGGAGGGGACTCTGGCCTTTCACAGAGGGGCAAACTGGTAAGAAGCGAGATAACCTGACCTTCCATGTTGGCTGTCTTACTAGGTCAGATTTACTGTAGAGGGGGGGGGAGCACCTATTTCAGAAAGGTAGCTAAAGTCGATGAATGCACCGCCTGTCAGCTGCTCTTGGTGGACAGGCACCCACACTTTCCCCACCCCCACGGAGTAGCATCTGAGTACAGCTATGCTCAGACACATGTCTCGGTTTTCTCCCATGGAGTGACACCATCGCTTGTCAAGCATTGACAGGTGTTGCTACAAATACTGCCATTCAACTGTGATTGCTGGCAAACTTCAAAAGGCATTCCCTTATTTCCTCAGGTGGACTACACTTTCTGGGGGTGTATGTGCAGGCCTGCTTCCTTGTGAGATCCTCCTTACTCTAACCTCTGCATTGCTGCAGAAGTCTTATGGTGGCCACTAATGATCCAACCTTTCATCTAATCTTACCAAATCTATGTAGTAGAAGAGTAAAATGAGTGAATATATAGTGAATGGATACTATAGGCAGTCCCTTATATTACATAGAAAAGGTAAGATTGGATGAAAAATGATTGGATCATTAGTGGCTACCATTAGGCTGTGTGTGGGTAGTTGGCTGAGCAATTTTGACCCCTTGAACCTGCCGGGCACAAGATGAGTTTGTGGTTTTTGTTTTTTTGCTGGCCAAAGCTGTCTAAAGTTTCAGAAACCCGCTAGATCAAACTTTGCCAGAGCGACTGATAATTACTTCCTCTGCTGAGAATCCAGTATGGGAATAGCCCACTCTGCCAGATGTCTGCCTGGTGAATCGCTTCATCAGAGAGCATCTCCATTCATCAGGCTTCCATGTGATGTCACAACTGCGCCATTGGACTAGTCTACCCCCATGAGGGGATAGTAGTAGCCCACGACTGGCTGAGCCGGCCAGCTTTTTTTTTTGTTGTTGTTTTTTTTAAGACCGTAAGGCTGATTTACACTACTAGAGCTTTTTAAGCGCTAGAGATTTTAAAAGCTTTTGCTAATGCAATGCTATGAGGGATGATTACAAAATCACATTACTCCGGTGTGAACACACACATGGGATAAAATTAGCAGGAGCTTTTAAAATCACAAAGCGCTTAGAAAAGCTCTTGTAGCGTGAATGAGCCCTAAAAGCAAGGAAAAAAATCCTGCCCCCAGATAGCCGGCAGCAGCCTCCCTGGGATCCAGCGCTGCAGTTCTCCCTCTGTCCTTCGGGTGGCGTTGTAACCTTATAGCGAGATTGCCTTGTGTTCTCATGATAGAGAGGTGAGTTGAAATGCCTGCTGTGTGCTATACTCTGCAGTAACCTCCCGGCAGCTACCATGAGTCGGGGTTACCGCTAAGGAGGTTAATCGACATAAACCTATGAGAAAAGTCAATTTTTATAGTGCATTTATCTCTTGGAGAAATGGACTTCTAATAAGTAGATGTTTCGCAATAGGGGTCCTTTAACTTCTGCCTGATCAGTCTCTTCATTTGGCGCGGCCATGTGCCCTACAACATGATTGCAATGAAATGATGGAAATCTAGTCTGGTTTTTGCACCCTTATGCTCAGTGGCGTAGCTAAGTAGCTGTGGGCCCCGATGCAAGTTTTACATTGCCCCCCCCCCCCCCCCCCCCAGCACTCTATACATAACAATTGATATGGTGCACCAAAACCTGCCAATGGTAACTACAGTGTCAGAGGTACAAGAAGGGAATGGGGAACACTTTAATGATTGCCGCTATTCAAAGTATCGAAGTGATTATTATAAGCACAGGACCAATAGAGAGCTAATACTGAAGTTGAGGGAGGGCCCCCTTGGCCCAAGGGCCCTGATGCGGTCGCAACCTCTGCACCCCCTATTGCTACGCCCCTGCTTATGCTGTCAGAGTCCCAGAGAGGCAATTTTAAGTAATTAGAAGCTGGAAGACAAAAAAATTTTGCTTATGGTATTGTCTATTTTTGCAGTATGCTCACGCTTTGGGCAACTTTATAAAGTCACAGGAGATAACGGATCTGAAAGTATGGACCAGTCATATGAAGCGCACAATCCAGACAGCAGAGGCACTGAACGTTCCGTATGAGCAGTGGAAAGCCCTGAATGAAATTGATGCCGTGAGTAGCTATTAATGGGTTTCATATCCCTCTACTGGAATTTTAACAAACGTAATTTTTTTAATCATATAAATGTGGCGTTCCCCTTTAAGTGTAACCGTTCTCTGTCATGATGCTTTGTGCAGGGTGTGTGCGAGGAGATGACGTATGAGGAAATTCAGGATCATCACCCTGAAGAGTTTGCACTAAGAGATCAGGACAAATATCGCTACAGATACCCTAAGGGAGAGGTGAGTTCTGAGGCAGACTAGCTGTTCCAGAATAGTGTCACCCAGACGTTCCCATGTTAGTCATTGTCCTGTCAGAACAGGCTGCACTGAGGTGTGAAGGAAATGTTACATTGAGATTTGTTTGTCCTGCAACAGGAAGAGACAGAGCCTGATTCCTAAATGAGATTTTACAGGCTGTAGCACAGTTGATGCCAGTGTTTTATATATTAAAAAACAAACTTCACTACAGGGCTCAAAGTCCACTGCCTCCTTCCCCCTTCCAGAAGTGGTATAGGATTTGCATACAATATTAACCACTTGAGGACCCACCCTTTACCCCCCCTTAAGGACCAGCGCTGTTTTAGCTGATTAATTAGCTTTAGCTGATTAATTAGCTGATTAATTAGCTTGCAGCCGGCGACGCAGAACTGCGTCGCTGGTCCTACAGCTGCCACTTTGCCGACGCGCGGTATGAGTGCGCGGTCGGCAAGTGGTTAAACCAGCCCAAGTACCCAAAATTGTATCGGCAATAACTGTGCCACTGCTATGGGAGTCTAGGTGGTACTTGACATAGTCCCTATTAACTTTTTTGTGTTCCGCCCCCCTCTGACTTTGTTTCAGTGTCCATGGACTATATGCTGAATAGAATGCATGAGAAAGTAAATTGCCTAATTAACTCATATATCTGTTAGGACCAGGTGACCCCATGAACTGGGATGGGGGCTACCTTAACCCCCTGCTTACCACCAATTGGCGTGAACGCGGCGGCAGCCCCAGGACCACTCCACGCCGATCGGCATGAATGGCTAGGGGCGGGGATAGCAAGAGATTGCACGCGCCATCTAATAGGACTGTGCAGCGCTGTACTGGAGACAGCTGTGTGACAATGCTGTCCTCCTGGCAGGCTCATGGGTGATCCGCTGTCATAGGTTGAAGCCTGTGACAGCCGAACATAGTGATTGGCCGGCGGGGGGAGGGAGGGCGGGGGATAGTAAAAAAAAAAAAAAAAAAAAAAGATATAAAAAAATTAAAATGGCAAATTTATATAAAGAAATAAAGTGTTTAAAAAAAAAAAAAAAAAAACTTTCCAGCAGGGATGAGAGCCCACCAACAGAGAGCTGTGCAGCCCTTCAGTGAGGCCTTAAAGCTGCAGTGTCCGATTTTAGTAAAAAATGGCCTGGTCACTGGGGGGGGGGGTTTAACACCGCGGTCCTCAAGTGATTAAACTTGGGCAAATCTGGCTATCTCTACTGGGGGACCTTCCTAATGCTGAGAATACACTGGTCGATTTTGCTGCTCGATTTCACGCCCGATTGTTTTCCACGCTCGAATATGCGGGCGACTTTATCTTCCATCCGGTTTTGTTTTCCCATTGTTCCCTATGCATTATCAAGCGCATAATCGATCGGGCGGGAGATTGGACATGTCGGAAATTATCAATCGAGCCGTCTAAATGGCTCAAAAATCGAGCAGTGTATTCCCAGCATAATACAGGGGCTGCTTCTGGTGGTGTGTGTGTGCGCGTTTCCTAATACTGAACACATCCAGTTACTTATACTGGGGCAGTCACAATTGGGGGGGCTCTGTTGCTGGGGAGCCTTGTCCTAGTTCTGAGATCTTACCTACACAATCTGTTCATGTTGACCCTAATGCTGCATGGAGGTGGTATAATTGGCCATTGAAAATTAGGTGTGTACCAGGCTTAAGCTGGCCACTAACGGTCCAATTTCTAGCGAAAAATCGTTCGAGCGGTCAGAAATTCTGATCGGACAAAAAATCGTTCGCTACACCATCAACTAACCAATCATTGCTTCCTATCTATCACGACCACAAAGAAAATCCAAATTTTCGTTCGACAAATTCATTCGGGCGACATTTTTTTTCACTCGTTCATAATCGATTGTGTCCACCAATGGAGATTATTTACAACCAATCCGATCAGAATTTCTGATCGCTCAAACGATTTTTCACTAGAAATTGGACCGTTAGTGGCCAGCTTTAGTCTTCTGCCCCAGATCAAGCATTCTGTCTATCTAGAGTAAACCAGTGAAACAAGTCAATGCTTCTAGTTATCTGGAAAAATGAAATGATCTAATCCCCTCTGCCCACCCACCATTTCATAAAAGGCAGGATCATGGTTAAATAACAAATGTGAGCAACTCCTATAATATAGTAGTTGGGTAGGCTAATGCTGAACTATTAACCAAATGTCTGTATTTGTAATTGTCTTTTGCAGTCCTATGAGGATATTGTACAGAGGCTGGAGCCAGTTATCATGGAGCTGGAGCGTCAGGAGAATGTTCTGGTGATCTGCCATCAGGCCGTGATGCGCTGTCTGCTGGCCTACTTCCTAAACAAATCTGCAGGTAAGTGCTGTGCATGTCTGACAACCAACTGTAACGGGATCATCATTATGGGTCATCTAGCTACATGGACGCGGGGTGTGGTTTGTTATTACTTTGTATCTAAACAGTTTTGGTCCCTCTTGTATTATAGTAGAGGACAATCATGGCCGGATTTGTGGGCAGGCCACCAAGGCAATGGCCTAGGGCGGCAGCATGGGTGGGGCGCCGTTGCAGCTGACAGATCAGCTGTTTTAATTACTGGTCTCTCTTGCCACCCGTATTGTTACCTAGTAGCGCTCCTTCCCGCTCGCTAACTCACGTGCACAATTCAAACACACACGTCCTCCATAAAGTTGCTTCAGCTTGCTGGACTCCCCAGAAGCAAACACATAACTGCACACCAATAGCGGTGGTTCTCTAATCCCAGCGGGGAGAGAACGAGCAGTGCCCAGAGACGCGCCGTGTAATTAAAATACAGGAAGTGATCGGTGTCACTTCCGGGAAAAAAAGTTAATTGCATATGGGCCCACACGTCACTTAATGTACAGTTAGGCTATTTTCACACTGACTTGTTTCGTGGGACAATATAATCACAAGGTGCAAACAAACTCTTTATTGTAATAGGACATTCAAATTGGCAGGTCCTTTGGCAAACACAAGGCATGCTGTGCGGTACTGGACATTGTACAGTTTCAGTGACGCGTACTTTACATCTACTGTGTGCTTTACAGTGCGTGTTGTGTCACATACAGTGAACACAGGCTCACATTGCAACGGAATAAAAAAGTTGCAGTGTATTCACTGCTTTAGTGTGAGACTAGCCTTTAAAGGGAAGGTCCGAGCACTTTCAAAATAAAAAATCCACTTACCTGGGGCTTCCTCCAGCCCCTGGCAGCCGTCCTGTGCCCTCACTTAGCTCCGGTGGCTCCTGGTCCCCTCCGGTGGAGATGCCGACCTCGCCAGTTTGGCTTCTGGGTCGGCTTCTCCTGCGCTCCAGCGTGTGGCTCATTGGTCATGCTGACGTCATCCAGACTGTACAGTGCAGGTGCAGAACTACTGCGCAGTTGTCGTCCTGCGCAGGAGGGGATCCTGGGCATTGGGGATGAGTGCAGCTACGGCGAGGGCACAGGACGGCTGCCAGGGGCTGGAGGAAGCCCCAGGTAAGTGGATTTTTTTTTTCACACAGCTCGGGTGTTCACTTTAAGTTTGAGACCATTAAACAGAAATATTGGTGTAATGTATAACGCCACCAGGGTGGAACAGTATATAGCTAAATCTTGGGTAAAGTGGCAGGCAATATATAGCCTGTACTGTGAGCAAATGTTCTACCTAGTGGTTGATGTACAAAACCTAATAAAATAATGTAATGAGGAAGATTGGTAAGCATAGACCTCAGGTGGCTGTATATGTGGAGGGATTGATGAATGTCATCTGGGTTGAGGTCCATGCAACTGTCTGGGGTTGGCCGGTGTTCGGAGTGGAGTAAAAAAATTCTTATATTGTCCATGAATGAATGGTCCAAAGGAAATAATGACCATACAAGTCACACAATATCTGCTAGTTCTGTATTTGTAATAGGTGCTCTCCTGCCTGCCAGAAACAGGAAGTTATCACAGGAGCACCCAACATCTGCCAGGCCCGTGAAATCCTGTCTAGGCACAGGTAAATTATTTTGACGGCCCAGCTCTACTTAGGCAACTTCTAGTAAAATAATACCCAATCCAACAGGGTTGTTGAAAGGAGGTTCCCATGGAGTTTTTGTGAAATTGTAGGAAACCGGCCAATCTTCATTTGACATTTTAATAACGTATATTTTTTTTTTCCCCCAGAAGAGCTGCCATACTTGAAATGCCCGCTTCATACAGTATTAAAACTGACACCTGTGGCCTATGGTGAGTGGTTTATTTTGTATCTGTCCTTGGGGGTGGGGTAGAAAGGAAACTGCAGTTTGATCGGCACAACTTCAAATTATTCCTAGTTTATATTGTTTGGCCTTAAATGTTTCAGAATTAAATGCTATGCCCAAGAATTGACATTTTCCCTATTCCAGTAGAGATGGGGCTTGATAACAAGAAGTGTCAAGCGGGGATGTGAAACAATTACCATCACCTGAGCAGACTTAAAGGGGCACTACAGCGAAAAACTGTAAAATTTAAAATATGTGCAAACATACAAATAAGTACATTTTTTTTCCAGAGTAAAATGAGCCATAAATTACTTTTCTCCTATGTTGCTGCCACTTACAGTAGGTAGTAGAAATCTGATAGAAGTGACAGGTTTTGGACTAGTCCATCTCTTTATAGGGGATTCTCAGGGATATATTTATTTTCAAAAGCACTTGGTGAATGGCAGTTGCTCTGTCCAACTGCCAAAAAACTGTGTAGCAAGCAGGGAAGCTGGCCAGCATCATTGTTTAAATCTCCTTTAGGGAATATCTTTATAAAGAATAAAAGCCCTGCTGAGAATACCCTATGAAGAGATGGACTAGTCCAAAACCTGTCACTTCTGTCAGATTTCTACTGCCTACTGTAAGTGACAGGAACATAGGAGAAAAGTAATGTATGGCTCATTTTACTCTGGAAAAAATGTACTTATTTGTATATGTTTACACATACCGTATATACTCGCAAGCAAGCCGACCCGCATGTAAGCCGACCCCCCCACTTTTACCCCAAAAAAAGGGAAAACATGATTGACCCTCATGTAAGCCGGGGGTAGGAAACGCTGGCCGCGTGATCCCCCCAGTATGTCCCAGTATAGCTAGTATAGTGCCCAGTATAGGTAGGTAGTGCTCAGTATAGCTAGTAAAATGCCCCAGTATAGCTAGTATAGTGCTCAGTATAGCTAGTATAGTGCTCATTATAGCTAGTATAGTGCTCATTATAGCCAGTATAGTGCTCAGTATAGCCAGTATAGTGCTCAGTATAGCCAGTATAGTGCTCAGTATAGCCAGTATAGTGCTCAGTATAGCCAGTATAGTGCTCAGTATAGCCAGTATAGTGCTCAGTATAGCCAGTATAGTGCTCAGTATAGCCAGTATAGTGCTCAGTATAGCCAGTATAGTGCTCAGTATAGCTAGTAAAGTGCCCCAGTTTAGCTAGTATAGTGCCCCATTATAGCTAGTATAGTGCCCCATTATAGCTAGCATAGTGCCCCATTATAGCTAGCATAGTGCCCCAGTATGGGTGGGTAGGTGCTGTCCCTCCCCGCTCCCCCGCGGCTGCCGCTGCTATTACCTTAGGCGGCGCCGCTTCCTCTATCCCCGTCCTCCTCCGGTAACTCATTCACAGCAGCGCGCCTCTCGCTGCTGTGATGACGAGGAAACCATAGAGAGCGGCTTCCTGTAGCGGCGATGCCGTTACTATGGGAACCGCTCTCTATGGTTTCCTGCGTCATCACAGCAGCGGGGGGCGCGCTGCTGTGAATGAGTTACTTACCGGAGGAGGACGGGGATAGAGGAAGCGGCGCCGCTTAAGGTAATAGCAGCGGCAGCCGCGGGGGGAGCGGGGAGAGATAGCACCTATCCACCCATGACTCGCAAGCAAGCCGACCCCCCCAACTTTTGGCCCACTTTTGGGGGGTCAAAAATTCGGCTTGCTTGCGAGTATATACGGTATTTTAAATTTTACAGTTTTTTGCTGTAGTGCCCCTTTAGAGCACCAATTTAACAGATCTATAAAATGACACCCCCCTCCCTAGGGAGGTTTGTAAATGATGTGAGCTTTTAGGGGATGGCGGGAAGTGTGCATTTACCAGCAGTTTATTTTCACACACTACTGTAGCCAGAGAGATCTCAATAGGACTGCCAGGTTAGGGTATTTAATATGAAATAAATATGGCAGCCTCCATAGCCCTCTCACTTCAGGTGTACTTTTGCTTTTAACATCTGTGGGTATCTGCTAGCTGAATAATGTGCTGAGCATATTTTCAGCCAGTATTGCATGACTTGGAGGCTGCATAAGGCCAATGGTTGGCACAGCCACTTTAAGGATATTGATTTACAATGATGGCCAGCTGTACCATTCCATTGGCAGGAATCCATCTGTTAACATAATTGTTCTTAATTATGGCCATCGGTTTGCAGTCCGTCTAGGTGTGTCTTGTCTGCATGTTGCCTACACAAACTGGGTACAGAAACTGACCTTAATATTACCCACCATGGTGCCACCCGACTTCCCTTTTCTAGTACTGTGATTTCTCACAACGTTTTTTGCTTTTGCTTGTAGGTTGTGAAGTAGAATCAATTTTCTTAAATATTGAAGCTGTGAACACGCATAGAGAGAGGCCATCGGTGAGTTGCTATTAGATTCTGATTCAGGGATGTTGCTGTACTGTCACTTGTGTTTTGGCAAATCCCCTACTTGTATCTACAGGTAGATAAAGTGTATCTGAACCAAAGTTGGGTTAAAAAGGAAATTGCTGACTGGTAAGCCTCTGGATCCTGTAAAGGCTTCCCATTGTTTCCTCTGGTCCACCTCCAAGGACTTGTTGGAAATCTGATCAGGGCTGCATTTCTCTTCAAGCAAGTGTGGCCATACTGCACCTACATGAGTGCAGCCATGCAGTGCAGTAAGAGCCACCCGTGCAGGAGCGGCTCCATGCTATTGCAAAGACGCGGCCATGCTTGTGCAGGGGCAGCATGGAGAGAGCGTGGCCTGAATCTCCTGGAGGGTCCTAGTGTGAAGCAGGCGGAGTGAAGGGGACCCGGGAAGCCCTATAAGACTTCGCTCTGCTTGGGTGTTTCCTTTGTGACCAGAGTTTTCTATCTCTATCTATCTATTCTGGTATATACGGCTAGAAGCAATTTAGAAATTAGGCTTGAATCTGAAACGCCCAATAGCATCATACAGAAATGATTAAGGTTAACAAACTCTAGTCTTTCTAGTCCTATCTGTAAAATACTTTTTATGTATGTATGTATGTATGTATGTGTGTGTATATGTGTATGTGTGTATATGTATATGTGTATATATATGTATATATGTATATGTGTATATATATGTATATGTATATATGTATATGTATATATATATATATATATATATATATATATATATATATATATATATATATATATATATATATATATATATATATATATATATATATATATATATATATATATATATATATATATATATATATATATATATATATTGTATGTATATATTTGAATTCTTACTGATTTTCATTGTATACCCACTTTTACCCTAGTTATACTTCTAGTAGTCCAGACTAGACAAACACCTTTGGTAAAGAGTTCACCCTTTTAGTTTGTTATGTCTTTAGGTCCACCTATCTAAATAAAAATGGCTTTTTTTGTACTAAACCTCACCACTTGTTTCCATTCTGGGAAATGAGTGACCAGAGAGAGACCCTAGGATCTGTCTACAGCTTTAGGCTCGGTTCCCACTTGAGTGAATGCAAAACAGGCATGGTAAAAGCACCGCCCACCTGTCCGCCGCAATCGCCACTTATGTATCCCGGTGCCAGTCGCCGCCTCTATAATCAGGCCGGCAGAAGCATGGGTCTCTCCATAGGCTGCATGAATTTTTATTGGTCCACCATGAACCAAGGAGAATTCTCCTTGTTGATGAAGTTTACCCTTGGTCCTTTGCAGCCCAGTGGAGATCCCCACAGATCTGCCAACCACCAGGCTTTGTGCAGGGAGCGAGCGGCGGGGGGGGGGGGGGGGGGGGGGACACATAGCCTGGGGCAGGTGCATTACTCCCATAGGCAGAAGAGCGGTCCACTTTCTGCAACAAAACTGTGGGATACGTTGCAGTATAAGTGTGAACAGGTCCAATTTATAAAATAGTTGTTCATGGTTTGTCTATTCTCCACTCATCGCTAACGTCCATTTTCCGCTCACATGGAAACACAGTCTCCTCCACATACAAGACGGAGAGAAGAGGAGATCATTTTTCTCTTTTTAAAATTCTTTTTTTTCTCTTCTTTTTCCCCCTTCCCATTCATTGTAGATTCCCATTTTGTAGTTCAATCGATTTTTAATAGATTTCAGCATAAAAAAGATCAATGTGCTGTATGTGGTAGTAGGTGTCCTCTCTCATCTGAGAGCTCGATCATTCCATGCGGTGATCAAGGAGCCGTTTTAAATTTCAGCAGTAAATGAATGAGCTTAAATTGTTTTGTATCAGCAGTTTTGTATCTTCAGATGTCCCCTGTAAGCTCCATATGACTCTAATCTTGTGGTTGTTTTTGTTTTTTCAGAACGTGGAGGTGTCTCGCGACCCAGAGGAAGCATTGGACACGGTCCCTGAACACTTTTAAAATTAGATTGAACAAAATAAGCTGCTTTTTATTATTTTTTATTTTTTTTTTATTCTAACAAACTGAACAGAGCCAGTAAGGTCAGCCATTTTGGATAGTTAATGAAGAGGTTAGAACTTCCTGGTTTTTATTCCAGACTGTAATTCTGTTGGGGAGATCCCCCTGCCTCCTTATAGGGATGTCTTCTGTAGTTGCAGCTGTATTTAACCCTTTTTTCCTGTGAGATTCTATGACAGGAAGTCAAAGGTTTTTACACAGCTGGAACTGGAGGATTTTCCATTTTCTGTTGATGTCACATTTGAAGGTTACATCACATTATATTCTGGTGCCAATTGTCAAACAGGAAGTGAGGGGAATCTCCATAACAGTGGACACAGACCATATTAACCTCCTCAGCGGTATGGACGAATATACACGTCCATCACCGCCGGAGGTCGCCGCTCAGGCCCTGTTGGGCCGATTTTAATGAAATAAAAAGCAGCACACGCAGCCGGCACTTTGCCAGCTGCGTGTGCTGCCTGATCGCCGCCACTCTGCGGCGATCCGCCGCGAGCAGCGGCGAAAGAGGGTCCCCCCAGCCGCCCGAGCCCTGCGCAGCCGGAACAAAAGTTCTGGCCAGCGCTGAGGGCTGGATCGAAGGCGGCTGACGTCCATGACGTCACTCCGCTCGTCGCTATGGCGACGATGTAAGCAAAACAAGGAAGGCTGCTCATTGCGGCCTTCCTTGTTTATTCTGGTCGCCGGAGGCGATCAGAATGACGCTTCCGGAGCGCCCAACTTTCAGTTGGCTGCATGAAACAGTTTTTTTTTTATTTAAAAAAAACCCTCCCGCAGCCGCCCTGGCGATCTTAATAGAACGCCAGGGAGGTTAAGTGGATTTAATTCTTATCCATGCTATCCAAAGCTAAAATGTTTCGTCTAGACTTCGATTTTAATTGGTGTACTTTCTTACTTGCTATAAAAAAAAACCTACTACAGCTGCTCATCAGAAAGATCAGATGGTGCTCCTGGCAGTTTTAAGCGAAGAGTGGAGGAGGCTTTGAACTTCTGACTTATGCACAAGTGTCAGTCTTGATGGCAACACACCTAGTGCTTCTCCCATCATAAAAAACCTCTGGTGCTTCTCCAATGATGCCCAATCTCAGGACAATAGTGTGAACTTCCAACACATGCCTGTAGAGGCGGGAGACCTTGTTCCAGAGAAGGCACTGCAGAGAGGGAACACAGGAAGTTGAACTGTGAACAAGGGGACACACTGATGGAGATGAGCAATGGAAGATCTGCCCCTACCCCACTCTATTCACTTGATGAAGTTCCATGTAACTACCCCCAAAATGCCACCAGAAATCGCCTAGTTGGCCACCCTGTTGACTTAATTTGTTATGCAGCGCACCATTCAGCCAGGCACCCCTCCAGCCAATCCATACCTGCTTTGAGCAGTCGCTAAGTAAGCAACTTCCTGGGGCCAGTTGTAGAAGCATGGGGATTTGTGTATAGATCTGGCTTTGAGGCAGTGGCCATATTGATGCACTGTGGTGCTATGACCACAGATACTCTGTCAGAAGTGTGGAACCATTTTGGGGAGCAGTAAGGTAGAAATTTAAAGATTTTTTTTTTCAAAAGTAGACAAGGTAGTAATTTTAAGAAATGAGCACAACTAATTCGTTCCTTACTCACTAAAATGAGTTTCTTAAATAAAACCGAAGAACTATTAGTGCTTGGGGACCCTCTGTGGAACCGTAAAATGATCTTCACCCTACCACGCCTCAGTAAACGACATGAATTCTGTCATACTGCTGGCTATATATACAGAGTTAGACAATGAGCAATGTGGTCATATACTGTGTATTTTTTCCATTGGTCGTTTTATCACTTTCTGCAGACATTAACAGCAGGTGGCGCTGCAGGTGCAATCTATAATGGGCTCTCCCCCAAAATAAACCTCAAGGCTTTGGGGAAGGGATTTGAGGTCCCTGTTCCTACAGAGAGGAACCCTGAACACCTAGAAAACTCTGTATGTTCTCCCAAGTTTGACCTGTTAATATTGGAACTTCATTAACATATCAAGCCATTTAAACTATGTGCCTGTTGTAAATTTTAAAATATTCTTCGGATTGTTTTTAATATATAGCAAGCTTTTTTTTTTTATTTCATTTTAACCTCTGGTATCTGGAGTACAATCATTGATGTGTTATTGTTTTTTTTCCTTTGAAGTGTCCTTTTGACACATTTAGTCACCTCCTTTTGTAGAGGCTACTGGGCAGAGCAGCCATTGTTGCAACCAATCTTGACTCTTGTAACCTCGGTCTGTTGCTGATCCACAAATGTAAAACAGTGGTTGTCTACGTGGAAAGAGAAGACAGCAATGTATTGTTCCACTGTGAGCGGTTCATCAAAGGATAATTCTGTGGGGTTTCATTGGATTGGGCATCTTAACTAAGAATAACATTTCTAATGAATTCCTTGTAATTTCTTCAAAACTTATTCATATTCTCCAAAGGTGACGATTTGAATTTTTTTAACCCACCCATTCCATGGTGTCTAAAGTTGTCAGCATTTCAGGGCATTGGATCACTTCCTGGAGGGGCCATACTCAGGAAGGACCAGGGACACTAAGGGAAATATGGTAAATCCAGCCAATAGCTTTGAAGGACTTTTATTTTGGAAATGTTGTCGTTATTTGCTGACCAGTTCGGTAAGACCCCATGGAATTCCAGCACCTTAACTATATTTAATGTAACAACAAGACTATCATGTGAAGTAAAAGGCATATATATAGCACAGGGCTTCACTGACAACAAGGGTGCCAATAGTAATTACTGCTGGGGAATCGGCTGATGGCTGAAGACCTTTTTTAAGTAGTTGGTACTACAGCACCCTCTTGTGGTAAAAAGGGAATTTAAGACATTAATATTGAACTTGTTCCTGGATGTGACCTTGTGTTATAATAAAAAACTTGAGAAACATCTTTGTGGTCTTTTTTTGTCCTAATTTTATACTTTGCAGGACAACCTGCAGGTTAACTGGTTGATCTTTGCCTGTGAGTCAATTTTCTTGCAATACTCTGCATATTGTGATTAAAGAACCCAGCTGACGTTTAAGCAAGCTACTACTTTAAAAAATGCATAGGGGTGTGACCGTTCCAACAAATGTGAGGGGTACCAGGGGGGGGGGGGGGGGGGTTAGGGAGGTCTAGGGGAGTGTACGTATGGTTCTTGCAGTGTTCATTTGGGCGCAGGGAGAAGCCGAGACTGTTCTCCCTGTGCTAGGCAACCTAGGTAATAAGTAGGAGAATAGATTGAGCAGCACGGTGGCATAGTGGTTAGCACTAGAGTTGCTCTTACCGAGTGGCTATGTACTAGTAGCTACTCAAAATTTAATAAACATGATTGAAGCAAAGTTTGATTCTAAGGATGAATACAATATATTGGCGGAGTACAAAGGTAGAAAACACATCCCAGTTTTTTATAAAAAAAAACATACTGGTACAAAAAGATTAACATTACAGTAAGGTGCAATTGCAAATTTAAACAAAGATAATTACATTTAAGGTACAAGAGTGTAAGGATTACTGCCAACATGGTCTAGAACTCAAGTGCTCAACAATGTTTGCCTGAGAAAAACAAACAAAAAAGTAACCTTGGGGTATGCCTGTTGTATTGCACTTTTTGAAGGGGACAGCGCTCGCCCCAACATGTAACCTCTAAGGCTGGGTGAGGTCTGTCCCCATATGCTGCAGGTTGGAAATACTGTACAACGCTAATCACCAGCGTGACCAGAGGGTGTCTCATACAGGAAAAGGGGGGGGGGGGGGGTCTTTGTGTTTAATGAGTCAAACTACCAACATGCTTCCAGTTATAGGAAAGAACAGGGATATGTAAACTGATAGGATTTAAATAGGAAGTAAATAAAGGTAACAGAGAGAAGGAAAAAGGGGGGGCATACCCTTTTAGGACTTCCATATTCAGAACTAACCTACTCCCATAACTCCCTCAATTATATCTGCATAGCTAACAAACTTACAATTGCGGCTTCATGGAACTCCGGAGCGCTATCATTGAATCAAGTTAAAAATAGGCTTGGGCATATCTTCTTTTTTTTTTTTTTTTTTTTTTTTTTTTTTTGAAAAATTGTCGGCCCGATTAGAAGATTAAAAAATGGCAAGATTTTAAAGAATCTGGTCACCCCTTTTAGAATACTTTTTTGGCCCTGACCGTAGTTCCTGGGTTAATGGCACCTAAAAATGTCTATATAATACTTAAATAAGTACCCCTTGGCTTTATACCTAGCTGATCATCACTCCTCATCCCCTGGATACCCTTTCTTAGCAGGTTTTCACAGAACATTGACATGTAGCAGGGAAGATATCCAAGTGCAAACCCTCATCCATAGTCTATGTACTATTTTACATGACCACCAAATATGGCCATAGGTGCCGAGGGAGGCACAGCCCCTGAAGCAATTGGGTGATCTGGAGCGCTTGAATTTTGCAATTCTGGTGGGTACGAAGTACCAACGATAGAGCACCTTATAGTTAATTTTGAGTAGGTCAGCATTGATTGAGGCTGTGAGAAGGTTTCTCTAGATGGATGAGAGATCTTCCGGTTCTATAAGGATTTTGAGGTCTTTCTCCCAGTTACAAATGTAGGATGGTTTTTGCGTGGTGTGGTTTTTATGTTAGTTCCTTGTAAATTAGTGATATGGTGCCAGAGGACAATGAGTCTGTGGCGCAAACCTGCTCAAAAGCAGTTTTATATAGTGGGTGATCAGTTTTAGATAGGTGATCTTTAACAAAATGGGAAATTTGCATGTAGTGAAACAATTTGCTAGGGGGGAGCTGTTTGGTTTATTGGAAGTGCGCAACGAGGTTGAGAATGGGTCATAAATTGTAGTGAGGTTTTTTAGTCCACCAGATATACGCGTTCGGGTTATCAATTGCTGCAGGGAAACCTGGGTGTCCAATAAAGGATGCTAGAGGTCTATGTAAATATTCAGGCAGACTTATTTCTCCCAAAGTGTCCCAGGTTTTAAGCGTGATTTGATGATGGGATTAGAAATCAATCTCCTCAAGTGAGGGGGAAGCCAGAGTAAATTCACTTTAATTGGGTGTATTATCTGGTTTTCTATTTCCACCCACGTGGGGACATCAACCCCCGCATGCCAACAGGTTAATTGGGCGATTTGGGCTGCTTGATAGTAATGGTGGAGACTAGGGTTGCAACGGTATGAAAATTCACGGTATGATAAAGGTAAAAAAAATACCACGGTATGACGGTATATGGTATTACACAATTATTCTCATTACAATTATCCTTATAAAAATGAGAAAAGGTCAAAGTTGAACAAACTCTTCTTTATTAAACCCTTAAGGGTTAGAGTCCTCCTGTCATGCTTGAAATATTTACTGTTCTAAATGTCAAAAAACCAACAATACCAAAAGTAAATCTCATTCTCCCCGTGTCACATGACTGCCTATGGCAGAGAGGGCAGATAATAAGGCCATTGGAAAGCACAGTAGGTTAATATGTCTGCTTCCATGAATCAGGAAGTAGAAACTGTGCAGATTTTAGGATTTGTATCAGCTGTAACAAAGAAAGAAATTGCTGTAGCATATCTTTTTGAGCAGAGAGGACATTTTGAGTTCAGGTCCACTTTAAAAATGCTGGTTGTGCGTTTCACTATACACCTTAACCACTTGCCGACCGCACACTCATACCGTGCGGCGGCAAAGTGGTAGCTAGAGGACCAGCGACGCACATCTGCGTCGCCAGGTGCCTCCCTAATTAATCAGGAAAGGCCGCTCGCACGAGCGGCAGTTTCCTGTTAGATCACGGAGCGGGTCTCCGTGAATAGCCTGAGGCTGATCGGCAATCCCCGGCCAATCAGCGGCCGGGGATCGCTGCCATGTGACAGAGGACAGCCTGTCACAGGTTGCACAGGACGGATAGCGTCCTGTGCAGCCCCGATCACCGGGGGGGGGGGAGTTACGCCGCGGAGGGGGGCTTTGAGGTGCCCCCCGCAACACTCAAGCAGGAGCGATCAGACCCCCCCCCCCTTCAACACATACCCATAGGGGGGGGGAAAGGGGGGGTGATCTGATTGCTCTGCCTGCAACCTGATCTGTGCTGGGGGCTGCAGAGCCCACCCAGCACAGATCATACAAAACCACGCTGGTCCTTAAGGGGGGGGGGGGGGGGGGTAAAGGCTGGGTCCTCAAGTGGTTAAAGTGTACCAGAGACGAAGCATAGTGAAAGTGTTAATTTTTTTTTTTTTCAATATACATACCTGGGGCTTGCTCTAGCCCCATCATGCGCACGGATTCCTGCCACACCACCATCTTCAGCCTTTTCTATCGCTGGTACTGAGTCCTGTAACTTCGGCCAGTCTGAGCATGCGCAGTGCGCTCTCTCCGGCGGAGAATAATATATGCAGGCGTAGTACCATATTCTGCCAGACGGAGGGAGCTCACTGCGCATGCATAAAAGTGGCAGTGACTGGCTGAAGTTACGGGACTCCGTACCAGCGATAGAAAAGGCTGAGGATGGCGGCGTGGCAGGGATCCGTGCGCATGATGGGGTTGGAGGAAGCCCCAGGTATGTAAAAAAAAAACTTTCACTATGCTGCGTCTCTGGTTTCCTTTAAAGGATATGAGAGCTGAAAAATATAATGCAAATGGGGGAGCGGACATGTATTAAGTGCAGTCCTGGGCTGAGCCGCAGCAGAGGATTTCTTTACAAAGTAGGGGGACAGAGTAGAGCGGTGGGCATGAGGACTCATCATGACCCATCACACAGACACACATACATCAGGCAGACAACACACACATCCATCCATCAGGCAGACAACACACACATCCATCCATCAGGCAGACAACACACACATCCATCCATCAGGCAGACATACATCCATCAGGCAGACATCACACACACATCCATCAGGCAGACAGAACTCGGACATCACACACATACATCAGGCAGACATACATCCATCAGGCAGACATCACACACACAAATACATCAGGCAGACACATCACACACACATATACATCAGGCAGACACATCACACACACATATACATCAGACAGACCCTACTGGAGACTTGGGCCCACCCAAACCCTTCTCCGATTTTGAGTGAAATGGATATTTTCTATTAACTCTGGGTCTTTTTGGGTGCCAAATAAAGTAATCTACTTTCTCTTTAGAAGCGTTCTAGTAGAAGGCGAGATTGGGACTAGGAGGACCCGCAGAATCAAACTTTGAATTAGCCGGTGTTGCCTGCAGGAGAGGGGGGTTAACTTGCCCATGCCGCTGCTGTTTAGACGAAGCGCTCCATGTCGCATTCCACGTCACTCCCATGCTTCCTCATTCCGGGTTGAAGGCGAATGGAGTGCATCGTCTAACAGCGGCAGCATGGGTATGTTAACCAACCCCCCCCCCCCCCCCCCCCCCTCCCGTGGGCAGCACTGGATAATTTAAGTTTTGGTTCAGAGTAGGCAACACTAAGGTAAAACCTACTTATTAGTATATTAGAATACCTTGGGTGCCTTCTACACCCTCTTAACATATCTAAGTACACCCCCTTCTTGGGAGTCCTAGACCCTCTCATAGGTCGAGAATCCCTTGGAGCAGCGACCGGTTGACTTTCTTCTTGCCAAGGCCGCATGGGGACGGTACTTACCCCACATGCCAATACGAGTGGTTGCCTTGCTTGCAACCTATCTTTGTGATTATATATACCTCTTTATATATAACACCCACTCTGACCTGACGATATTACACGAGATTGGGCTCCCGGGGTCTGTGTCTTTTTCTCATCCTTAAAAGATTTATCCCTCTTAGACATGGCCCACCAGAACCATTCAGTTTGGCATCACGGTACTTCTAGCTATAGTATGAGCACCAAAAAAAAGACAATTGTCTAAATATAGTGGTACTGGGCTGTAGCAGGCCATCCTGATGTCTTGGGGTACAACTTTACACCTGCTAATCTGCATGACGAGGGCCCTGAGTGCAGGTAGGTGTGTCTATGTATGTGTGGACAGGCAGTGCCACGTAAAGGCACAGCCCACTTTTACCCCTTTAAAAAAGTGGCCATGCATTGGAGAGTGCTGGTGGCTGTATAGTACAAGTTGAAGCATGCTGCAGCATGTATATCTACCTCTCCTGGTTCCAGTACCTGTGTCTTCTCCGGCTGTTTCAGAACTGGTCATCAGTGCTCCAAGCTCACAGCCATGTGACTGTAGTGAGCCTGGAGCTCTAGCGGCCAGTAAAAAAATTGCTGGGTAGATGCAAGCTGGTGCAAAAGGCTGAACACCCCCCCCCCCCCCCATTCAACATCTACAGCAATGCTGTTATACATACCTCCCAACATTTTAAGATCGGAAAGAGGGACACTTAAGCCACACCCCTAATCATGCCCCTGTCACCCTTTGTCATGCATACCATCAAGATTGTATAAGAATATGTTGTTTTATGGTTCAGACCACACTGGCCCTTTTCTATCCTGGTTCGTTTTCCTTCATAATAATACATGGAAATAAGAAATCTATCAATTTAAAGAATGGGTATACAGTTTAGTCAATTTAAAGAGAACCCGAGGTGGGTTTTAAAAATCCTATTTGCACACAGAGGCTGGGCCTGCATATAATGCCCAGCCTCTGTTGCTATATTGTTCTCCCCCAGACCCCCCCCCCCCCTGCGCTCTGCTTGCCCCCATAAATCAAACTGCCGTACTAGCGACATGCAGCGTGTTGATAGCCGGCTGTTTACATGGCCACTGTCACTCTCTGCTGCTCCCCCGCCTCCTCTGTCACTGCTCCCCGCCTGCGTCCCTTCCCTCCAATCAGCGGGGAAGGAAAGGACGCAGGCGGAGAGCGGTGGCAGTGGCCATGTAAACAGCTGGCTATCGACATGCTGTGTGTCGCTAGCATGGCGGTTTGATTTATGGGGGGGGGGGGGGGGTCTGGGGGAAAACAATCTAGCATAGATCTGTACATCAGTCCTGAAGGAGGGATAGATGAGATAGAAAGAGGGTCATGGCTCCCAAAGAGGGACTGTCCTAAAAGAGGTATAGTTGGGAGCTATGGTGTTTGCACTTTCTAAGCATCATATCCTTAGGTTATGAGTGCTCTTAACTTCTTGTCAACCAGGGTGAGGCATTTTCTGAGACACCTGTCCTGTTAAACCGCTGTATGGTCTTGGCCACCGTGCTGCAGCTCAGTTTTAGGGCTGGAGCCCCACTAGAGCACTTTTTGAGCATTCATTTATGGAGCGCTTTAAACGGCAATTTCCCTAAATGCTCTGCCAATGTAAATAAAGGTAACAAATTCCACAGTAGCGATTGCAATTAGCAAAATCGCAGGACATGCAGCATTGTGGGAGCGTTTGCATTTCAATGTAAAGTATTGAAGTGCTGACAAATTGCTCATGAATCACTACACATAGCGATTTGTGTGCGATTTTAAATTACTGCAAACTGTAACAAAAACTAAAGTACTTTGAAAGGACCAATTAGAATTAAAAACGCTAATCGCAAATTGCTATCACAATCCGTGCCAAAAAAGCTTTTAAAGAGACTCTGAAGCGAGAAAAAAATCTCGCTTCAGAGCTCATAGTTAGCAGGGGCATGTGTGCCCCCGCTAAACCGCCGCTATCCCGCGGCTGAACGGGGGTCCCTTCACCCCCAAACACACCCCCGCAACACTTGGTCGTGGAATTGGTCGTTCCTGGAGGCAGGGGTAACGGCTGCAGCCCTGCCTCCAGTCGCGTCTATCAGCGGCGCATTGCCGCCTCGCCCCCGCCCCTCTCAGTGAAGGAAGACTGAGAGGGGCGGGGGAGAGGCGGAGATATGCGCTGACAGACGCGCGTGGGGCAGGGCTGCGGCGGTTAGCCCTGCCCCAACCAGGAAGAGGGGATGCGCTGCACGGAGGGGGATTTGGGGGTGAAGGGAACCCCCGTTTAGCAGGGGCACACATGCCCCTGCTATCTATGAGGTCTGAAGCGAGATTTATTCTCGCTTCAGACTCTCTTTAAAGAGACTCTGTAACAAAAATTGCATCTTGTTTTTTATCATCCTACAACTTCCAAAACCTATTCTAATGTGCTTTGGCTTACTGCAGCACTTTCTACTATCACCATCTCTGTAATAAATCAGCTTATCTCTCCCCTGTTGGACTTGTCACCCTGTGGAAGGCTGCCAAGTTCTTCAGTGTTGTGGTTTTGCTATGCACTCCCCCCTCCAGGCCCCTCTATGCACACTGCCTGTGTGTTATTTAGATTAGTGCAGCTTCTCTTATCTTTTACAAGCTGGATAAATCGTCCTCTGAGCTGGCTGGGCTTTCACATACTGAGGAATTACAGACACAGGCAGAGCTGGTTTCAGGAAGAAAGGAGCAGCCTGACACTTCAGTGCATGAGAGCTGCAGGGGGAAAGAAATACACAAATGATCTCTTGAGATTCAAAAGGAAGGGTGTATAAAGCCTGCTTGTGTATGGATGTATTTTCTATGTATGGACATACTGATCATCAACCTACTTCCTGTTTTGATGGCCATTTTGTTTGTTCATAAACAAACTTTTTAAAACTGTTTTTAACCACTTTTAATGCAGCGGGGAGTGGCGAAATTATGACAGAGGGTAATAGATGTCCCCTAACGCACTGGTATGTTTACTTTTGTGCGATTTTAACAATACAGATTCTCTTTAAGATCGCCACCAAAATCACCAGAAAACGCTCATGAAATCGCTTACAAAATGATCATTAAAAACGCTAGCGATTTGTAGTGGGTTCCAGGCCTCAGGGTGTTAACGATCTTAACCACTTCCCGACCGCCGTATATACAATTGGCGGCCAGGAAGTGGACGCCGCAAGGACCGCCGTATTGACAATTGGCGGCGGTCCTTGTATGGGCATGGGCGGAGCGATCGCGTCATCCGTGACGCAATCCTCCGCCTCCGCCTGGCGCTGCTCACCCGCCGCAACATCCCGCCGGCCATACGGAAGCGCCGGCGGGATGTTAACCCGACGATCGCCGCATACAAAGTGTATAATACACTTTGTAATGTTTACAAAGTGTATTATACAGGCTGCCTCCTGCCCTGGTGGTCCCAATGTCCGAGGGACCACCAGGGCAGGCTGCAGCCACCCTAGTCTGCACCAAGCACACTGATTTCCCCCCCCCCCCCTGCCCCAGATCGCCCACAGCACCCATCAGACCCCCCCTGCCCACCCCCCAGACCCCTGTTTGCACCCAATCACCCCCCTAATCACCCATCAATCACTCCCTGTCACTATCTGTCAACGCTATTTTTTTTTATCCCCCCCCCCCTGCCCCCCGCTCCCTCCTGATCACCCCCCCACCCCTCAGATTCTCCCCAGACCCCCCCCCCCCCCCATGTACTGTATGCATCTATCCCCCCTGATCACCTGTCCATCACCTGTCAATCACCCGTCAATCACCCCCTGTCACTGCCACCCATCAATCAGCCCCTAACCTGCCCCTTGCGGGCAATCTGATCACCCCCCCACACCAATAGATCGCCCGCAGATCCGACATCAGATCACCTCCCAAATCCATTGTTTACATCTATTCTCTCCTCTAAACACCCACTAATTACCCATCAATCACCCCCTATCACCACCTGTCACTTTTACCTATCAGATCAGACCCTAATCTGCCCCTTGCGGGCACCCAATCACCCGCCCACACGCTCAGATTGCCCTCTGACCCCCCCTTATCAATTCACCAGTGCATTAATTACATATGTTCTTCCCTGTAATAACCCACTGATCACCTGTCAATCACCTGCCAATCACCTATCACCCATCAATCACCCCCTGTAACTGCCACCCAACAATCAGCCCCTAACCTGCCCCTTGCGGGCAAACTGATCACCCACCCACACCAATAGATCGCCCGCAGATCCGACATCAGATCACCACCCAAGCGCAGTGTTTCCATCTATTCTCTCCTCTAAACACCCACTAATCACCCATCAATCACCCATCAATCACCACCTATCACCACCTGTCACTGTTACCCATCAGATCAGACCCTAATCTGCCCCTTGCGGGCACCCAATCGCCCGCCTACACGCTCAGATTGCCCTCAGACCCCCCCTTATCAATTCGCCAGTGAAATATTTACATCTGTTCTCCCCTGTAATAACCCACTGATTACCTGTCAATCACCTATCAATCACCCATCAATCACCCCCTGTCACTGCCACCCATCAATCACCCCCTGTCACTGCCACCCATCAATCAGCCCCTAACCTGCCCCTTGCGGGCAATCTGATCACCCACCCACACCAATAGATCGCCCGCAGATCCGACGTCCGATCACCTCCCAAGTGCAGTGTTTACATCTGTTCTCTACCCTAAACACCCACTAATTACCCATCAATCACCCCCTGTCACTGCTACCTATTAGATTAGACCCCTATCTGCCCCTAGGGCACTCAATCACCCGCCCACACCCTCAGAATGCCCTCAGACCCCAGCCCTAATCACCTCACCAGTGCATTGCTTGCATCTATTCCCCCCTCTAATCACACCTTGAGACACCCATCAATCACCTCCTGTCACCCCCTAGCACACCTACCCATCAGATCAGGCCCCAATTTGCCCCGTGTGGGCTCCTGATCACTCCGCCAAACCCTCAGATCCCCCTCAGACCCCCTTCCGATCACCTCCCAAGTGCATTGATTGCATCTATTTTCCCCTCTAACCACCCCCTGAGACACCCATCAATCACCTCCTGTCACCCCCCTAGCACTCCTATCCATCAGATCAGGCCCAATACAACCTGTCATCTAAAAGGCCACCCTGCTTATGACCGGTTCCACAAAATTCGCCCCCTCATAGACCACCTGTCATCAAAATTTGCAGATGCTTATACCCCTGAACAGTCATTTTGAGACATTTGGTTTCCAGACTACTCACGGTTTTGGGCCTGTAAAATGCCAGGGCGGTATAGGAACCCCACAAGTGACCCCATTTTAGAAAAAAAGACACCCCAAGGTATTCTGTTAGGTGTATGACGAGTTCATAGAAGATTTTATTTTTTGTCAAAAGTTAGCGGAAATTGATTTTTATTGGTTTTTTTTTCACAAAGTGTCATTTTTCACTAACTTGTGACAAAAAATAAAATCTTCTATGAACTCGCCATACACCTAACGGAATACCTTGGGGTGTCTTCTTTCTAAAATGGGGTCACTTGTGGGGTTCCTATACTGCCCTTGCATTTTAGGGGCCCTAAACCGCGAGGAGTAGTCTAGAAAACAAATGCCTCAAAATGACCTGTGAATAGGACGTTGGGCCCCTTAGCGCACCTAGGCTGCAAAAAAGTGTCACACATGTGGTACCGCCGTACTCAGGAAAAGTAGTATAATGTGTTTTGGGGTGTATTTTTACACATACCCATGCTGGGTGGGAGAAATTTCTATGTAAATGGACAATTGTGTGTAAAAAAATCAAACAATTGTCATTTACAGAGATATTTCTCCCACTTAGCATGGGTATGTGTAAAAATACACCCCAAAACGCATTATACTACTTCTCTTGAGTACGGCGGTACCACATGTGTGGCACTTTTTTTTACACCCTAAGTACGCTAAGGGGCCTAAAGTCCAATGAGTACCTTTAGGATTTCGCAGGTCATTTTGCGACATTTGGTTTCAAGACTACTCCTCACGGTTTAGGGCCCCTAAAATGCCAGGGCAGTATAGGAACCCCACAAATGACCCCATTCTAGAAAGAAGACACCCAAAGGTATTCCGTACGGAGTATGGTGAGTTCATAGAAGATTTTATTTTTTGTCACAAGTTAGCGGAAAATGACACTTTGTGGAAAAAAAACAATTAAAATCAATTTCCGCTAACTTGTGACAACAAAATAAAAACTTCTATTAACTCACCATACTCCTAACGGAATACCTTGGGGTGTCTTCTTTCTAAAATGGGGTCATTAGTGGGGTTCCTATACTGCCCTGGCATTTTAGGGGCCCTAAACCGTGAGGAGTAGTCTTGAAACAAAAATGACCTGTGAAATCCTAAAGGTACTCATTGGACTTTGGGCCCCTTAGTGCAGTTAGGGTGCAAAAAAGTGCCACACATGTGGTATCGCCGTACTCGGGAGAAGTAGTATAATGTGTTTTGGGGTGTATTTTTACACATACCCATGCTGGGTGGGAGAAATACTTCTGTAAATGACAATCTTTTGATTTTTTTACACACAATTGTCCATTTACAGAGGTATTTCTCCCCCCCAGCATGGGTATGTGTAAAAATGCACCCCAAAACACATTGTACTACTTCTCCCGAGTATGGCGATACCACATGTGTGGAACTTTTTTGCACCCTAACTGCGCTAAAGGGCCCAAAGTCCAATGAGTACCTTTAGGATTTCACAGGTCATTTTGAGAAATTTCGTTTCAAGACTACTCCTCACGGTTTAGGGCCCCTAAAATGCCAGGGCAGTATAGGAACCCCACAAATGACCCCATTTTAGAAAGAAGACACCCCAAGGTATTCCGTTAGTAGTATGGCGAGTTCATAGAAGATTTTATTTTTTGTCACAAGTTAGCGGAAATTGATTTTAATTGTGTTTTTTCACAAAGTGTCATTTTCCGCTAACTTTTGACAAAAAATAAAATCTTCTATGAACTCACCATACTCCTAACGGAATACCTTGGGGTGTCTTCTTTCTAAAATGGGGTCATTTGTGGGGTTCCTATACTGCCCTGGCATTTTAGGGGCCCTAAACCGTGAGGAGTAGTCTTGAAACGAAATTTCTCAAAATGACCTGTGAAATCCTAAAGGTACTCATTGGACTTTGGGCCCTTTAGCGCAGTTAGGGTGCAAAAAAGTGCCACACATGTGGTATCGCCGTACTCAGGAGAAGTAGTATAATGTGTTTTGGGGTGTATTTTTACACATACCCATGCTGAGTGGGAGAAAGATCTCTGTAAATGGACAATTGTGTGTAAAAAAAATTAACAAATTGTCATTTACAGAGATATTTCTCCCACCCAGCATGGGTATGTGTAAAAATACACCCCAAAACACATTATACTACTTCTCCTGAGTACGGCAATACCACATGTGTGGCACTTTTTTGCAGCCTAACTGCGCTAAGGGGTCCAAAGTCCAATGAGCACCTTTAGGCTTTACAGGGTGCTTACAATTTAGCACCCCCAAAATGTCAGGACAGTAAACACACCCCACAAATGACCCCATTTTGGAAAGTAGACCCTTCAAGGTATTCAGAGAGGGGCATGGTGAGTCCGTGGCAGATCTCATTTTTTTTTTTTGTCGCAAGTTAGAAGAAATGGAAACTTTTTTTTTTTTCTCACAAAGTGTCATTTTCCGCTTACTTGTGACAAAAAATATCTTCTATGAACTCACTATGCCTCTCAGTGAATACTTTGGGATGTCTTCTTTCCAAAATGGGGTAATTTGGGGGGTATTTATACTATCCTGGAATTCTAGCCCCTCATGAAACATGACAGGGGGTCAGAAAAGTCATAGATGCTTGAAAATGAGAAAATTCACTTTTTGCACCATAGTTTGTAAACGCTATAACTTTTACCCAAACCAATAAATATACACTGAATGGGTTTTTTTTAATCAAAAACATGTTTGTCCACATTTTTCGCGCTGCATGTATACAGAAATTTTACTTTATTTGAAAAATGTCAGCACAAAGTTAAAAAAAAAACATTTTTTTTGCCAAAATTCATGTCTTTTTTGATGAATATAATAAAAAGTAAAAATCGCAGGAGCAATCAAATAGCACCAAAAGAAAGCTTTATTAGTGACAAGAAAAGGAGCCAAAATTCATTTAGGTGGTAGGTTGTATGAGCGAGCAATAAACCGTGAAAGCTGCAGTGGTCTGAATGGAAAAAAAGTGGCCGGTCCTTAAGGGGTAGAAAGCCCTAGGTCCTCAAGTGGTTAAAGAGAGCCCGAGGTGGGCTCAAAAAAAAAAAGTAGGCTATCTGATATGGTGGCTGAGCCGCAAAAACCACCACTCCTGTGGGCTGCAATGGGCCACTTTCACTTTGGTGACCTTTGGGTCACGATGCGGCAGAGAGACGGTGTGTCTCTCATAGCGTGCAGGAGGCGCGGCCAGGGGGTTAGAGCTGCCCTATGACAGCTCTGGAAATCCTGCATGAACACCCCTGGCAGGTGTTTTGAACAGGGAATCCCTCTTCTGTGTTTACCTCCGAGATGGCAACAAATATTGTCGCTAATCTCGGGGGGGCTATAGCGTGTGTGTGGGGGGGGGGGGCCTAGAGACATGTTATGAGGCAGAGAACATGCCTCTGTTTCCCATCTGCCCACCTCAGGTTCTCTTTAAAGCTTAGGCCATATTTATAAAGGGGTACAATTTTTGAGGGGGATCCTGAGTTCTCTGCCATGAGTTGCCATGTTGAAATTCCAGTGACCAGTATGGGACAGTGCGCACCAAAAACCTCTAGCAGATCTACTAACTCTAGAGGTTTTTGAAGCAGATTTTCAGAGTGATTCCTAGGCATGTTTAGAGAGGTTTTCTAAACATGCCTAGCGGTTTTTGGAGCTTTTGTGCACCAGCCCTGCGAGAGAGTGCTAGTGATAACACCAAATCAATCAGCCTGGTTCTTGCCTCCTTCCACAGGCTTGTTGTCCCGTTTAGTTGTGCTGCTCTGCCCACCTGTCTCTGTCTCACACCTCCTTTTTGCTCCTACAGTCACTGGAGATTATTTTGCCTCATTCTGACCTCACACCATGCTGCAGAGCTTCAGCTGACATCCGGTGGGGGGGGGGGGGGGGGGGCAGTTGCTCCAGGTGTGACCATCAAACTCCTTTTCCTATCAATGGAATAAATGCATGTCCCCTTCATCCACAATACCTATTATAGCAGTATTGGTGTGGCCTTAAAGTAAACCTGTGCGAAATAAGTGTGGACCTCTGAATCCTCCAGAGGCTTTCCCCCATTCAACTCCACTATCTCCTTCTATCGCTGTCCTGTCTGAAAAACCACTTGTCAAAGACTTATACATGGGCTTTGGCAGAAAAAGCCAAGCCCTGTCTAGTCTGTGGTACTGCGCAAGCACGAGTCGCCTGTGCAGTCGCATGGACTTGGCTTTTGTCGCTGAAGCTCAAGCGGGTCCATACTCCAGATGTGGTAGCTGCATCATGCTGTGGGGATGTTTCTCAGCAGCAGGAACTTGGAAACTGGTCGAGGGAAAAATGGATGGTGCTAAATGCAGGGCTATTCCTGAGCAAAACCTGTCAGTGATTTGAGACTGGGATGGATGTTCACCTTCAAGCAAGACACCCCAAGCATACTGCTAAAGCAAACCAGAAGTTTTGAAACAGGATGATAGTCAATAAGTGAATAAATGTTAACTTAGAAGAAAAGCAGTGAGCTTTCGGCTATGAAGCTTTCGTCAGACTGATTCCTGTATAGTGTTGATCAGTGAGATGCAAATTGTTCTGAAATTATGCAAATGTGTGCAGTTTGAAAATGGACCAATCAATTTAATACCAGGTTTAAATTGATTGGTCCATTTTCAAACTGCATATATTTGCATATCTGTGATCAGCCTTAGGCCACATACAGACATCAGACCATAGTCTTTGGAAAATGAAAGATCACAGAGCAATCTTACCACTCTTCCTGTAGTATAAGAGCCATACTCTACACAGTCTTTTCTATGGAGCTGAACTCCACATCAGGAAAAAATCTTGGCAAGATGCTGCACACACAGATGCTGTACAGACACAAAAGATCAGTATCTGCAAAAGATCTGTTCCTGCCAAAAATCCATTCCTGCAAATTGCAATGATAGTCTATGAGATCTGCAGATCATCATACACACATGATTTAACTGACATTCATCTGCAGATCTGCAGATCTGAAAATCCATCCTGGTGGATCTGATCTGCAGATGAATGTCAGTTAAATCATGTGTGTATGATGATCTGCAGATCTCATAGACTATCATTGCAATTTGCAGGAATGGATTTTTGGCAGGAACAGATCTTTTGCAGATACTGATCTTTTGTGTCTGTACAGCATCTGTGTGTGCAGCATCTTGCAAAGATTTCTGTCTGATGGGGAGTTCAGCTCCATAGAAAAGACTGTGTAGAGTATGGCTCTTATACTACAGGAAGGGTGGTAAGATTGGTCTGTGATCTTTCATTTTCCAAAGACTATGGTCTGATGTCTGTATGTGGCCTTATTCCTGTATACTGACAAACTTTAGAACACGGCTTATATACACTGGACCTTAAAAACGAGATGCATTGTTATGCATAAATGTAATTGGATGCCTAATTACAACGTCAAGAGAGTAGAGTCCCCCAGAGATGCTAGGTAATTTATTATGTAGATTAGCTTTTCTGGGAGACTCTTGATGAAATAATTGGGCGTCCAATGACCTTTTTTCACAGTACAATGCATTTCCTTTTTAACGTCCAGTGTATATAAGCTGTGTTCTAAAGTTAGTCAGTACAGGTAGTCCCCAGTTAACGAACGAGATAGACTGTAGGTTTGTTCTTAACCTGATTCTATTCTTAAGTTGGAAAAAATGTGCCATCTCTATCCCCTGTACTTCATCTGTGCCCCCCTTAGTGTCACCTCTGCCAACTGTACCTGTTTACAAGGAAAAATAGTTTTTAAACTTGTGTAGTTTCTGAGAAAATCAATTTTAAAAAAAATTCAAAGTCCAATTAGATTTTTTTTTTTTTTTTTTTTACTTGTTCCCACCGAATCACAGAATCCGTGCCATTTGTATACAGGAATTAGTCTGACGAAGGCTTAATTGCTGAAAACTCACTGCTTTTTTTCTAAGTTAGCCAGTAAATGGTATCGTTCTTTTACTGATGGCTAACACGGTACAACACTCTACTGTTTCCAGGTCAATAAAGATGTCACTAATACAATGTGACCAGCAAAACGTTCATCATGTACATTTTGTACTTTTGTGAAGCTGGCAAGGAGTACCTAAACTGGTATGACGTATGATGAGCTAAACATGTATGTACAGTCCCAAGCTTACAGACATAGAACTAAGATGTGCTCTTTATTTATTTTTTTACCACTGTATGGGTTAAATCAGGGGTGCCCAATGCGTCAATCGCAATCTACCAGTCAATCGCGAAGGGCTAATGGGTAGACCGTGATCCGACGCTGAAGACAGGTTATTCCAACTTTAGGTTATGCTTTGATTGCTGACGCAGTACTGCGTCAGCCAATAAGGGCAGCGAATGTGTCTGGGGCCGCCCCTTCCTGCCAAAACAGCCAATCTCCTCCTGTGATGTCACTCACAGTCTGGAGGAGGGGACATGTTTCAGCAGCGCTGTACTGCTGGCTGTTGTACGCTGAGCCTGCACATCTGTGGGGATAAAGCGGCTCCCTGGTTTAACAGGTGCTAATATGATTTGCAATGTCTCCTGTCCTTCCTCTGGCCGGGGCTGTGTGGATCAAGCAGCTCCTGCTGTCACACTCTCACCCCAAGTGAGTACTTCTCTACTCAGTCCCGCTCTACTTCTCTCACTTGGGGGGGGGGGGGGGGGGAGGATGGTTTAGGAATAGGTGGTAGATCGCCTCGTCTTGGTCGTCATCAAAGTAGCTCACGGTCCAAAAAAGTTTGGGCACCCCTAGGTTAAACATTCAGGTAAGTAGATGACAGACACTTTATGTATGTTCAGTAGGACCTGAGTTGAACTATAGTGTAACAATTACTGATAACTAATTACAAGCCATAAAACTTTTACTTAGCACTGAAAAACTTGAGTGCAGGAAATGGATAAAAAAGATCAATAGTGCAAGATTGTAGCTGTGGAACTTAAAAAAGACTGTCATTCAGCAGAGATGTTAAAGTGAAACTTGTCTATTTAGCTTTCAACCCATTCCCGACTGCCTACCGCCGATAGGCGTCAGGAAGGTGGCTCCCCCAGGACTGCCTAACGCCAAAAGGCGTCAAGAGCGGTGGGCGGAGATTAGCAGGGATCTCATCCCCACTTGAGTGATGGAACAGAGCTCTGTAAACATTCTGCCAGCGGCGAATGTTGTCGGCAGACTGTTATGCTGGGAATACACGGTTCGTTTTTGCCGGTCGATTCAGCTCTCAATTCTTATCTCACTTTCGTTTTTCTTATCTTTTTCCATTCACTTCTATCAGAAATCGAGCGGCAAAAGAATCGAAAGGGAGATTTGAAATGTTGGAAATTATCCATCGAACCATCTAATCAGCTACAAAACGAACCGTGTATTCCCAGCATTAGATGGCAAAACTGCCATTTATTTACATTGTACATCGCTGTGAACTACAGCAGCGCTGTATTGGGGACTGCCCTGTCACTTGGCTGTCCCCTGGAGAGGCTCACCACGAGATTTCCCTTCCATAGGCTGATGCCTAAGAGAGGATCGCTCTGATTGGTCCTCGGGGAGGGGGGAGATCTTTTTTTTTAGTCCCTTTTATTTTAAAAAAAAGTGACAAATTAACAAAAAAAAACCCTGCAGCAGCAATTAGAGCCCACCAACACAAAGCTCTGTGAGGCCCGGTGCACTCCAAAACCCGCTAGCAGATCCGCAAAATGCTAGCAGATTTTGAATCACTTTTTCTAATTTTTCTGAAGCGTTTCAGCTAGCATTTTGAGGTTTTGTGTAGCGGTTTTTGTGTAGCAGAATTCAGATCTTGTTACAGTAAAGCTGTTACTGAGCAGCTTCTGTAACAAAAACGACTGCAAAACCGCTCTGAACTGGCGTGTTTCAGAGCGGTTTGCGTATTTCCTATACTTTACATTGGAGGCAGAAATGCCTCCGCAATCCAAAAAATGCCTCACCCCGGGAGTATGCGTTTCTGCAAAACGCCTCCCGCTCTAGTGTGACCCACCCCATTGAAATACATTACCCTAGCGTATCTGCAGCTGCAAGCGGCTGCAAACACGCTCAAGAAGCCGCTCGGTGTGCACCAGCCCTCTGGGTAGAAAAGGAGGAAAGAGTCATTTTTGTGCTAAGTTGTACGGCAGTGCAGCAAGCTGTTAAAGCTGCATAGCACTGAAGTGTAAAAAAATGGCCTAGTCACTAGGGGGGTGTAAGCCTGTGGTCCTTAAGTGGTTAAACACAAAATAAAATTCTAGGATTCTAGGAAGTCCTACTTACAAGCAGGATTGTATATACAATTGTTTATCTCCTCAGTTTATTTTGAGTTCAAGTTTGCTTAAAACTGCAAGAAGGTAAATTCCAAAGTGAAAAAGAGTCAGAATGACACTAAGTCAGGAATGTACAGTAACTGTCAGTGAGGAAAAGATACCATCCGTGACCTAGGCGGTAGCACTACTGTGGTCATGTGACAACACATTATTTTATGCAAAAAATACACCGGTACTCCTGTACATTTTCTAGTCAATGTAGGTCATGACCAGCAATGGAGAGGTGACAGAAACGTACCCAGTTTTCAAGTTTTTTTTTTTTTTTTTACCAAGAAAAAAATGTTTATTAAAGCAGAAGAATATTTTACAACACTGCTGGTAATAGCAGATAACAATGCAGTACACTAGATACAGTAAGTCTGATAAACAAAAGATACACCATACATAAAAACCTTCATGGATGGAAAAGGGAACACTGTGAGCACAATACAGCAAAGTCCCCATTAGCCGGATTTCGCAGTGGTTAAAATAATAACCGAGTGTCCATTGCCATCTTCCAAACTTCCTGTCGCTCCTAGTGGCTTTCCAGTGTCCGTGCATGGCTCCTGACGGGTCACATGATCCAACGTGTGTCAGGTGACACTTCGGGTGACGTGCATGGAGGATCTCAGAAAGAGGCTACAAGCGACAGGAAGGTTAGAAGATTGTGCTGGACACTGTGTGAGTATTGGGGGGGGGGGGGGGGGGGGGAGTGTGGTAGTGCTTTTTCAAACAACCTCCAAGCACGTATCCAACACCAGGCGATCCCTGCTGGTGCTGGATTCCGAGGACTTTGTCATGCTTCATTACTTCTCAGGGACATTGCTGCATATAATACTATAAATATCTGGGTAAAGCATTCCCTAACACAGTGGGGGACAACTTTAACCATCTCGAATACATTGTCCAGTTCTCATGATCCAAATCTAGATTGTTTCCCACCCACCTAGCTTTGGATGGGGCTTTGAGGCCATCTCTTTAATTTTTGAATCATAGAACAGAGATTACCTACCATATGTTTGACTTTCCCATCTTTAATTGTGTCCAGTATTTCAGAAGTGTGGATTCTGAGAACAGACCCAAATTGAGCCCTGAATGCATGGGTGAGTTAGAGCGAAGCAGTTCATTTGGGCGCCTAGCACTGAGCGCCGTCATAGCAGTGAAGTAGAGTGTGAAGTAGATCTAGAGCAAGAGAACCTTAAGACAAATCAACATAACTGTACATTTCAGGGTTATAAGAGGTGTCAGAGGAGAACCATACAGTTAATTGGTGGAGATGGGCTGCTATGAAATATGTTTGCAATGAGGGCAGGGTCACTCCCCCCATACCATTAGGGTTTTGCAACAGCATAAATTTAAATTGAGCTGGTCTATTTCCCCATACCAAACTTTAGTGTGAGGGAGCAAAGCTTTTTTAAAAGGGTTTTTGGTAGGTCAAGTACCCATGCGGCGATATTTGCGGTGAAGTTACCCGATGCCGGGAAACATAGTCTAACATAATCATGTTAAAGGATGTCACCCCCCATAGCGATCACACATCGTCAAGCAATGGACACATTGGATCGTTAAGATCCCCGACGACTCCGTGCAAAGTACCAAGATCGCTTACTTCGCATTCGCACCCGTTGTGCAGTCGCGTGAGGTCGCAAGCAGGAAGAGGTGTCTCTTAACCGTCGTCAAGAGGCCATCGGTGGACCCACCGGGTGGAGAGTATGAGATTTTACTTACATTACTGTATTTGTAGATTAGGTCTGATCAGTGCTCTGTCTGCTCCATGTCTCCTGCTCTTGAGAATGTACCCATTTCCTGGGCATAAACAGGAACAGGAAGGGATCTGCAGAAAGCATTGATCAGCCCTGACTAAAGATCACAGATGTGTGAGTAGTTCTATCACACATTGGGCAGCAGTGAGGGGTTTGCAGGAAGACACATGGTAAAGCTGGAAGACTAGTACACAGGTGGCAGAAATGTGAAGTACACTCAGTATGCAAGCCACATAAGTCTACGATAAGGCACATACACATGCCTGACTAAAGGCGGCTGAGGAAGCCGATAACGACTGCCTCAGCTGATAATCAGGAGTGTGTACAGTGGCCCCTGACCCGCAAGCGATCTACTTGGCGGATCAACTCGCCCTCAGCAACAACTGATTGCATTGTTCTCACTGCTCCTCTGCATCATCCCTCTGCCTCCACATAGAGCATCACAGCACATCATCAGCTATACAGCTGACGCATCTATGCAGCCCCGCCCAGAAATGTCGCCCAAAGGGATCGCATCACGATCCCCAACAGCGACATCCATCAAAGGTGTGTACGCACCTATACACAGTCATGTGAACAATAAACAGCCAGGGTGTAATCATATTTCTTCAGAGAAGCCAAATCAGTAATCCATTATGAACGTGTTATTGATCAGGGAGCTATCTGGGACCAATCTATTTATGTTACGTATACACAGACTTGTCCTTCAAATAAAGTTCTTAAAAATTAAGATCAACCACATAAAACACAGAGACATTATCTGTTCCAGCCTGTCTTTATTTCCAGTCAGGATTACAACACGCAACTTCAGTGTCACAAACACAATATACAGCACAAAGGGGTACCAGGCATGGGTAACTCGGAGGGGGCGTACATGAGAAGCGGGCAATAATGAGAACAGGTGGGGGGCATAGAGGGGATCTTCAGTACCCAGAGTGCACGTGGAAGGGATTACCCTCAGAATTGGCTTAAACCCTGTCTTTCTTTCTAATTGCCACCAGAGATGTCCAAACTTAAATAGCCTGGGCCCTCCACACCTTTCCATACTACACTGGCATCCTCCTAATAGTTAAATCCTGCATTGTGAATCCCTTTGGGGTACAAGGAGAAGGGGGGGGGGGGGGGCATACAATGCTTTGCAATGTGCAGACGTCACAGATTGCTAAAGTCCTAAAACTAACCAGAAGCTTAAAAACTGTGCCTGTTACTCGGTGCTGTGTGAAAATCAGTTTCCCTGCCCTAAACATATGACTATTTCATGTTTTGCTTTCTAGTCTCCAAATACTGTGCTTACTGGCAGAGGGGGAAGGTGGCTTCACAAAGTACTGCAGCCCTGAAGAACATCTGGCAGGGAAAGAGACCAACAGCAATGAACTACTGGACTGGCAGGAAA
Organism: Hyperolius riggenbachi; assembly: GCF_040937935.1. Lineage (NCBI taxonomy): Eukaryota > Metazoa > Chordata > Amphibia > Anura > Hyperoliidae > Hyperolius > Hyperolius riggenbachi. The sequence continues at coordinate 232,007,193 of NC_090653.1, read as the reverse complement.
CGGGTTACGTAGCAATGTTCTGCGGGACTCCGAAAAAGGGAGAAGGATTGGGGTACACAGCAATGCTCTGCAGGAAGACAGTCTCTGGTAGAATGAGATGGAATTTTCCTGTGTTTTGGTACAGATAGATATCATTAAATATATATATTATATTATATATTATATAAACATCACGGACACGACATTCTCCCATTTATATTCACTCTGGCAGCCGGGCTGCAGCACTGCACATCGGAACATCACAACCTGTAGCTTGACCTCACTGATAAGCCGTGGAGAAGCCTGCAAGCGAGAGGCTGGGAGAGAGGCGTTGAGGAGGCAAAATGGAAAAAATAAGGTGTAATAAAAAGGACACAATGAGATGGTAGAGAAACCGAGGATAATACGGAGGAGGGACAAAATGAGGTGAGTGATGAGTATGATTCGGGTGGAGGAACAACATAATGAAGAAGCAGCGTAGGCGGACGAGAAACCAAGGTCATGATTGAAGTAGGATTGAATAGGGTGGTCATGATGAGACAGGGATGCAAAGGAAGAGGAAATATTGAAAGACCGGCAGTAGACCGTTCAAGGTAAGAAGTGTAGGAAGATGGAGAAGAAAAATGATGGAGTTGAGATCATGAAGGTAACCATTTGAGGAGATCAGAGATTAATATCAGAAGAAAAGTTTGGTGAAGGAAATGAAAACAAGGAAAGAGATGTTAATGTGATGAGTGGAGGGGACAGAGGACGTGAGAGTTGGGAAAAAACAGAAGTAGTGTTACAGATGAAGTAAGAAATAGATGCCGGTGTACAGATGAAGAGAGGAATTTTGTGGAGATCAGTGAACCGATGAGGTGTCAAGAAGCAGAAGAAAGTATAGAGATAAGAAAGCAAAAAGAAGGCATTTTGGATGGAGAAAGACAGAAAAAGGTAGTAAGAGACGTGGACAGTTTGGGTGGAATTGTGTAAAGGGAGGTGGAAACAGATGTTGGTGACCATTTGCACAGACCGTGTGGGTGTAAGGATGTTCAGGGAGGGAAAATAGAGATTTCGGTGGACAAATCACAAGAATGGTTGTAGAGGTGGGCAGGAAGATTAGAAAGGGCAGATAGGTTTGTGGTAAAGAAGGGTAAAAAGTGGGAAGAGAAGGCAGATATATTGACAGTTTGCATAGATTTAAAGGAAAGTAGAAAGTAATAATACATGGCAGATAAGAAGATAGTATGCATGGAGAGACGGGTAAGCAAAGGTAAGTAGATCGTATGGGTGATTAAGAGGGCAGGGAGAGATTAGGAATAGCAGGTAAATTGAGAGAGAAAGAAAATGGCAAGAAATAAGGAAAGGCGGAGTTGGAAAGGGGATTCATTATGGATAAAATAATACAAGGAATGCAGAAAAGGTGTACATGAAGGAAAATGATATAACAGAAAATTGAGGAGGGACATGGTGGAGAAGGAATGAGGAAGAGGGGAAAGAAAGAGAAGTCAGAAAGTCTTATAGCTACTGACCAAAAGAATTATCATTTAAGTTATAAGATTATACAAGGAGAAATGAGCAGAAATATAGCAAAAAAACCCTACAAGGATCAATAACGTACATATCTTTTGGTTTAGACTAGAGGCTTACAAAATCATAGCCATTTTCTCACACAAACTGGCATAATCGTTTACAGGACAAAACTAATTTCAGTCCAAATCTAAGTAGGAAATGTGGTGTGCGTACGGAGAATGATTCCTCCGTGGACCATAACGTTATTGTTAGTCCAAAATGTTTTTTCTACTCTTTATGTAGGACCTAAGAGAGGCTGGGGGCACACATAACATAACGTGAAAGGCTGCCTTTTATGTCATGTTTTATGTTAATGTGTGCGTTTTGCTGCATTTTTGGTGCGTTCGCGTTAATGTTTTTTTTACCACTGATGCGTTTTGTAAGCGTTTTGCGTGCGTTTTAATGCGTCTACGGTTCGCACGTACAAAAAGCATATGCGTTTTGTATGCGTTTTTCTTTTACGTTTTATGCAAATCACTAGCAAAACAACAGGAAGTGGAAATACATCATAAAACAATTTTTTTTCAAACAACGCATTGAAAAACGCATACCATTGTGTTTCTATTGACTTTCATTATAATTTTATGCAATAAAACCAGCGTTTTTAAAAACACAGGTTTGAAAACGCATATAAAACGCATATGCGTTTATTTATATGCATTTTTTCCTGGGGCCCATAGACTTTCATTAGCAGCAAAAACAGCGTTTTCCGCAACGCTAGCGTTTCTGCTATGTGTGCACCTAGCCTGAAAGAGTTTTGTTTACACAGGTTTACACAACCTCCTTGATTAGTTGACGCTAAATAAATAAATTATACTTAAAGGACGCCTGACTCGAGCAAAGCTACCTGAGCTAAGCACAGAGGTGTGTTCATTCTGGATCCACATATCTCTGTACATTGTCCACTCCTCTCCTTTTCCCCCCCAGTCCTTGAAAATTGCAACTTTTGGCTAACGTCAAATTTTCAGACAGGAAGAGGCGGGCCTGCTGTGATGTTCCCACTTATCATTCTCCCATTTTCTCCTCTTAAGGATGAGTGAGGAAGGGGAGTGGAGGGAATGGGAGGGTGATGGGGGTAACGTTACAGCAAGCCTACCTTTTCCAGCCTGAAAATATGACTTTAGCCAAAAATTACATTTTTTAAGGAGTGATAACTTGAATTGGGGGAATGAGGAGAGAAACGGGAAACATACAGAGGCATGTGCTTTCAGCAGGTACATACCTCTGTGCTTACCATAGGTAGCTTTGCCTTGGGTCAGATGTCCTTTAAGGCATCAGTTCACTCTCTACTTCCTGCACCACAGACCTCTACAACTGCAGACTGCAAACTTCTCAGAAGGTGCTGTCTGTGCCCCGCCCCCTTCACTGCCAGAAAATGCAGCGTCTATCTTATCCACTATCTCTGCTGCCTGTACCTTCTGCTGGTCTGCTTCAAGTAACATGCAGGATTCTCACATGCAGAGTCCTTGTCTGGCACAAAATGTAAAACTTGGGAACTCTGCTTTCTAAGCTTTCAATTTTGTATTTATATATGTGCCTGGGGTTGTTGGGCAATAAAGGGCACCTATAGTACATTCACATAAAGCTGTATTAAACAGGAACTGCACGCGTGTGGCCAAGCATGCGCATAAGGCAGCGACTGGTGGTGACTGGATTACCGGGAGTTATAGTGGCAGAACGGGGGACGCATGGAGGACGGCGAGGAAAGCCCCGGGCTCATGGGGCTGGAGGAAGCCCCAGGTAAGTATAAATACGGGCCAGTGTACCATCTCTAGTACACTTTAACCTCTTGAGGACCGCAGTGTTAAACCCCCCTAAAGACCAGGCCAATTTTCATTAAATTGCCCACTGCAGCTTTAAGGCCGCACAACACAGCACACAAGTGATTCTTCTCCCCCCCCCCCCCCCCCTTTTCTCCCCAGAGCTCTCTGTTGGTGGGGTCTGATCGCCCTGCCCCCCCTGTTTGTTTTTGTTTGTATAAATATTTATGTAAATGTTTTTAAATAAAATGTACTATTTTTTTTTTTTTTTGGTCCTTTGAAAACCCTCCCTCCCCCCAGCCAGCCAACGACGCGATCGGCTCTCATAGGCTTCAGCCTATGAGAGCCAATCGCTCTCCTGTGTGCCAGGGGGACAGCCATGCCACACGGCTGTTCCCAGTACAGCGCTGCTGCGGATCGCAGTGCTGTACTTAGTGAAAAGACAGCGGTTTCGCTGTCTAACAGTCTCCCGAGCGGTGATCGCCGCTCAGAGACTGAAGGCGGGGCGGAGCTCCGCCTCCCAAGCAGGAGATGCGCATGCAGCCTGCGTGTGATCTCCTGCAGTAGCCAATTGGCGTTAGGCGGTCCTGGGGCTGCCGCCGCGGTCAGGACTTGACACCAATTGGCATTAGGCAGTCCTGGGGCTGCCGCCGTGGTCACGCCCGTGGGCGTGACACGGTCGTTAGTTAGTGAACTGGGGTTTGTAAGTCTCTTACTGACCGATTATATCTCACTTCTGTTAGTTGTGGCTACAGGAAGCCAAACTGAGACATGATCACGTGACCAGGGCCAGATTTACCATAAGGCACTGTAGGCACATGTTTACAGGCACCCGATGATGGAAAGGCGGCTCACTCCCCTCTCTGAGCGTCTCCCTCCCTTCCTCCCTCTACAGTCCTGATGAGAGTGTAAATGAATAGTTACATATCCTGTTCTTGGCATTCCACTGACCAGATCTCCCTTCAGTTAGGGGCACCTCTAGCTATTCAATACTGAGGTTCCTCTACCTTATACTAAGGGGCACCTGTAGTGTACCTATGACGGGCAAGGGAAGTAAGGTAAAAGGGCCAGCCAGCACACTTGCGTTAAGGTTCGGCAGGGGTTTGTAGGCTTGCGGAGGTCGAAGTCTAAGGTGGCAGGACATCTGTGCTTATAGGCTCCTGTGAGGTAAATCCGGGCCTGCACATGACTGCGACCAGCCATTCATAGACTTTCATAGTAGTCATCTGATGAAACAATCTCATGCTCAGTAAGTTGAGCGATCGCCCATTCCTTGCTCTATCCAAAAATCCCCAAAAATGTTTTGGCCCATATTTCAGTTTACTTGTTCTGTCAGCTGCCTGTACTGTCAGTGAAGGCAATGCCGTGATGCACAGAGTGTAACCCAATGCTTGTCTATGTCCCTAACTCTAAAGACACTCACCAGCTCACATCTGGTTGGAAAATGAGGTTGGTACACCTTGCTGGCTGTATCCGCCTTGGCTGTATCCGCCCTGCTGTTGGTTGTATTCAGGCTGCTGGCCATAGTAATCAGGCTGGTAACCTCCCTGTTGTCCATATGAGTCCTGCTGAGCGTAGCCCTGGACCACCTGGCCCTGGCCCTGACCCTGAACCTGGCCCTGCCCATAGGAGTCAGGAGCTGGATGCTTCTCCTGGGCTGGTGGTGGGTACTTCATGAATGGAGCTGTCCATCCTGTCTCTTTAAATACAAACCAGACGTTTCCCAGCCAGATTATGCAGTTTAGGAAGCCAAAGGCCTGGAACAAAAAAGAGTTTAATATTATTATTAAAACAAACTTATTTAAACTAATATAATAGAGTTGTTGCCTTCAAACTTGCATGTACCAAAACTCCTCTTGTTTATAGGTGTATTGTAACGAACCAAAGGCGTAACTACTTGGGCAACTGCACATAAAGCCGCTGGAAGATCTGGGACCAGGGAGGTCCATTTCCCTCCCTCTCTTCCAGGAGCCTGTCCGTTGTGGCTATCCAATCCACTGTTAGAGAGTAGTGTGCAGCAGAGGTAATATATATACCAACTCTTCCCCATCATCCCCATCCTGGGCCTCTATGTCACGTGATATCATGTGACATGTTGGACGACCCAGCTGAGAGTACGAGGAGACCCAATGCTGGTGAAGGTAAAATACCTCCCCACTACATGCACTCCTCTGCATGCAGGGATGTTTCTGGTCATTTTGGTGCCCCAGGCAAGGCACCTTTTGTCTCCCCCACCAATCCTGTGAACAGGAAGATCATAGCCTACGCCAGTGATAGGCAAACTTGGCTCTTCAGCTGTTAACTACTTTCGCCTTTTGGACGTTGCTATTACGTCCAAAAGGCTGCTTCTGCATTGCTGCACGCAGCTGTATGCTTCCGTGCCGCTGCTCGTTATCCCAGAGATCAATGAATGGGAACACAGTTCCCATTCATTGATCGAAGTCCCTGTTAGAAAGACCGATGGGCGTCTTTCAGAAGCCCCAATCTTTCTAAAGAAAAAAAAGTTTCCTGTCCTCCCTTCTCTAAAAAAAATATTTTTTACTGTGGCTATCTTGTGGCCAAATAGTAAAACTTACATCTACATACTTTTTTTTTTAAATACAATTTATTACATTTAAAATTAACTGTTTACGTGCACTTTTATTTCCAAATAAAATGTTGGCGCCATACATTGTGACAGGGACATAGTTTAAATTGTGTAATAACCAGGACAAATGGGCAAATAAAATATGTGGGTTTTAATTATGGTTGCATGTATTATTTTAAAGCTATAATGGCAGAAAACTGAGAAATAATGATTTTTATCCATTTTTTTCTTACTATTCCCATTAAAATGCATTTAGAAAAAATAATTCTTAGCACAGTGTACCCCCCCCCCCAAAGAAAGCCTAATTAGTGGCGGCAAAAACAAGATATAGATCAATTTATTGTGATAAGTAGTGATAAAGTTATTGGCGAATGAATGGGAGGTGAAAATTGCTCGGATGCATAAGGTGAAAAACGACAAAGCTGAAGTGGTTAAGGAACTACAAGTCCCACCATGCATTGCAAGAGTCTAACAGCCACAGTCATGATTCATAAAGGCAAATGCATTGTGGGACTTGTAGTTCCTGGCCTACACAATGGCCTCAATTTACTAAGCTTTATCAAACACTTTATCGAACGTTTGATAATTTACCTAATGGGTAAAATCTAATTTTGAATTCACTAAGGTGTTATACATTTATTGAACATTTGATCGATAAAACATTCGATAAATTTATAACACCTTAGTGAATTCAAAATCAGATTTTACCCATGAGGTAAATTATCAAACGTTCGATAAAGTGTTTGATAAAGCTTAGTGAATTGAGGCCAATTAGTTTTGCAATAACAAACTGATAGGATTTCTACAGAAATATTTTTCCTCAAATGATGTCTTAAAAAACACAAATTATTAGCAGGTCTGATACACCTCACCAGCACAGCCTCACGGAATCCACGTAACAAACCCTTCTATGCCTGTTAGAAGCAGAGATGCTTACCGGATGCTCTCATTAGTGATTACTCATGATTCAAATGAGGTTTAATTGGCGCAGGTGTGTGCCAGTGATACAAGGGGTTATTTACCCATAATTCCGCCGTCCGCATTGCGTTCCAAAGAGTGGCACATGTTCTATTGGTTGCGTTGCAAGCCTCATACCGGTGCACTTCCAAGGAGGAAATGCGCGGTGTGAGGCTCGCAACGCGACCAACAGGAGACGTGTAACTCTTTGGAACGCAGGGCGGACGGCGGAATTATGGGTAAATAACCCCTTGTATCCCCACAACACCCTGTCTTAAAGGAAAACTGAAGTGAGAGGGATACGGAGGCTGCCATATTTATTTCCTTTTAAAGAATACCAGTTGCCTGGCAGCCCTGCTAATCTTATCAGGCTGCAGTAGTGTTTGAATCACACCAGAAACAAGCATGCAGCTAATGTAAGGTCTGGCAATAATGTCAGAAACACCTGATCTGCTGCATTCTTGTTCAGGGTCTATGGCTAAAAGTATTAGAGGCAAAGGATCAGCAGGACAGCCAGGCAACTGGTATTGCTTAAAAAGAAATAAATATTGCAGCCTTCATATATCCCTTTCGCTTCAGTAGTCCTTTAATGAAACATAGAATTTATACACATCTGCTAAAGGCACAATATGCAAAGAATAACTGTGATGCCTGGTTTGTCTATGCCTAAAAACAGCCTGTCTGCATGGGGAGGGGGCATAGTGGCTGCACATACTGTGTGTGGGGTGGGGGTGTTAAAGGACATGTTTTGGGGGTAGGGATTACTCAGGTTTGTTAAAGGAGCAATGTTGGTAGCATTTATTAAGGGTCTGGAAAGTCTGACCCAATTAGCTTCATGGTTGTTTCAGGTGTGTGATTCAGACACTACTGTAGCCAAAGAAATTAGCAGGACTGCCAGGCAACTAGTATTGTTTAAAAGGAGGCAAATATGGCAGCCTCCACATGCTTCTCACTTCAGGTTCCCTTTAACAGTTTACAACCTTAACCTGGGGCATATCAGACCACAGCAGCTGTTATACCAACCCTAATGCTGGGAATACACAATGCGTTTCTGCCGCTCAATTGTCTGCTCGATTCTCGCTCGTCTTTTTTTGTATCTTTTTCCATTCACTTCTATCAGAAATTCGAGCAGCAAAACGATCGAAAGTGAGATCAGACTTGTCGGAAATGATCTATCGAGCCATCTATCTGCTGCAAAAACGCATCGTGTATTCCCAGCTGTTATACCAATCCTAAGGGCCCATTCACACTTGCAAAATGCCAGCGCTTTTGCTAGCATTTTGCTCTGGAGATTTTTTGCATTGAATGCGAAAAAAAATCGTCATTCACACTTGCCGATTTTTTAACGATCGCGTTTAGCGCTTCTATAGCACTGAAACACGATCGCCGGGAAATCGCCTGAAAAAGGTGCAGGCTACGCGTTTGCTGATTTGCGCTGGCAATTAACGCAAATCGCCCAAGTGAGAACGGGCCCATAGAGTATTATTGCACTAGCGCTTTAACCACTTGAGGACCCACCCTTTACCCCCCCTTAAGGACCAGCGCTGTTTGATGGGATCTGTGCTGGGTGGGCTCTGCAGCCCCCAGCACAGATCAGAGGGCACACAGAGCGATCAGATCGCCCCCCTTTTTTCCCCCTATGGGGATGATGTGCAGGGGGGGTCTGATCGCTCCTGCTGGTGGCATGTTGCGGGGGGGGGGCACCTCAAAGCCCCCCTCCGTGGCGAAATTCCCCCCTCCCTCTCCTACCTGCTCATCCCCGGTGATCGGGGCTGCACAGGACGCTATCCGTCCTGTGCAGCCAGTGACGGGCTGTCCCCTGTCACATGGCGGCGATCCCCGGCCGCTGATTGGCCGGGGATCGCCGATCTGCCTTACGGCGCTGCTGCGCAGCAGCGCCGTACAATGTAAACAAAGCGGATTATTTCCGCTTGTGTTTACATTTAGCCCTCGAGCCGCGATCGGCGGCCCGCAGGCTATTCACGGAGCCCCCCGCCGTGAATTGACAGGAAGCAGCCGCTCGCGCGAGCGGCTGCTTCCTGATTAATCAGCCTGCAGCTGGCGACGCAATACTGCGTCGCTGGTCCTGCAGCTGCCACTTTGCCGACGCGCGGTATGAGTGCGCGGTCGGCAAGTGGTTAAAAAGCGCTAGCGCTTGAGCATTTTGCTGAAATCGCCAGCAAAATGCTTTAGTGTGAATGGGCCCTTAGGGTTATTCTGGACATATTTATGCGCTCAAAAAAGTAATGAGAGCAGTAATGTAAGAACGAAGTCAAGTTCTTGGCCCAAGTCTTCAACCAAAACAACCAATATTTCCAGGAGAGTTAAAGGACAACTGCAACGAAAAGTATATGGAGGCTGTCATATTTATTTCCTATTAAAGAGACTCTGTAACACAATTTTCAGCCTTATTTCAATCCTATAAGTTCCTATACATGTTCTAATGTGGTCTGGATTACTGCAGCCTTTTCTAGTTGCACAGTGACTGTATTATCTCTGTTATATAATCTAATCTTCTTTCCAGGAATGTGCTACTCTGTTTGTGATAGAATAGAAGCTATACACACCCTCTCCATGCCCCCTGCAGGCTCTGTACGAGTCACAGACTGAGCTCCTCTCAGTCTATCACATGCCATGTCTTTTGTTTGTAAACACTGCCTAAAACTGGCAATTACAAGCCAGGATTGCAGCAGGGAGTGGCAGAAACAGCACAGAGGGGCCCAGGAGAACATCATGAATGTAAGAATTTTAGAGTACAGATTCTCTTTAAGCAATACCAGTTACCTGGTTGTCCTGCTGAACATCTGCTTCTAATACTTATGCATATACTTGTTCAGGGTCTATGAGCAAATCAGGTGTTTCTGACATTATTGTCAGATCTGACCAGATTAGCTGCATGCTTGTTTCTGGAGTTATTCAGACACTACTGCAGCCAAATAGAACAGCAGGGCTGCCAGGAAACTGGTATTGTTTAAAAGAAATAAAATATGGCAGCCTCCATATACCTCTTACTTCAGTAAATAATGGCAGCCTCAGTATTTCTATCAGTGTAAGGTCTGCGGTTACAGAAGAATGGATGCTATATACATATATATGTGTGTGGGGAGGTGTGCAGATGCTTAACGCACCTCCCGTGTGCCAGCATTCCCCTCAGTTCTGCAGTAAAAGGCCCTGTGCCATTACCATGGTCGGCGCCCTTTGACCCGGACATACTACGCTGGGTGTGCACAGTACGGCAGGTCGGCAGTCTTGCGCGTTGCGCGTGCGCTCCCTGCTCTTCTCCTTCTATGTGCTTGAGCGCTCACACGGGGATTGCGGTTACAAGGCTGCTGAGCTGACATACTGCACATGCGCAGTGTAGTTTGTCAGGGTCAAAGGCCGCCGACCACACCAATCACAGCGGTGTACATTTTGTAGTGATTGAAAAGCAATTCTGCAACATTCCTATAATTTGCATTATAGTGCAAAGGCTCAAGAAATGCTGCAGGATTCACAATTTCAATTTGGCATAATCGCAATCGCTTCTGTGAGGTTCCCCTGCATTGACTTTCATTAACTTAGCACCTTTTGAGCTCACCAGCGATAGTCAGCAATCCTAAAACGCTGCGTACAAGTGAACCAGAGACAAAGCACCCTCATGTATTTTACCATATATATCAGTGGGTACATTAGAGAAACACCTACCTTGTTTTCTGTTTCATTCTGCACTGCACAGCTTGCTTCTAATCAGCCCTGATACAATCCCCCACTGAGCATTTAGTCTGGCTTTGTTCAGGAATATTTATAGCTCAGTCTGTATTCTCTCATGTCTTTTCAAGTCCAAGCCTGCCCCCTGCTGGCTCTGCTCAGGAATCATTATAGCAAAGCCAGACTGAATGCTCAGTCGGGGATTTTATCCGGGCTGTTTAGAAGCAAGCTGTGCAGTGCAGAATGAAACAGAAAGCATGGTAGGTGTTTTCTCTAATGTACCCACTGATCTATATGGTAAAATACATGAGGGTGCTTTGTCTCTGGTTCACTTTAAATCACTCTAGAGGGCCATAAAACAGTTAAAACTTAAAAAGTACATTTAAACATAAAATAAAACTGGAATATCTTAAAAAGTCATTTTTAGGAGAAGGAAGATAGATACAATTGTTTATTTCATTCGTTTATTTTTGTCTCAGGTGTCCTTTAAAACTGTCCAGTGAATACCACTGTAATTCACTCAGTGGCCACAAGATGGCTTCAGAGCTTTAAACTTCGAAACAGTATAGGGAGCATGATCTAATATTCCAAGGTGGGCACAACAGCCTAAGAGGAGAGGTTTTCTCGCCTTATGAATAGACTTATGAATATCCTTTCACACCCCTGCAATCAAAAATGTACGCAAAATAAATTGACCCAGATGTATTTAAGCTCAATATCACTTTTGTCGCCTACTTTTCAGTACTTTTTCATTTCCTAAGTGCTGCGTTTTTAGATATGTTGAGAAAATATTTACACCTGGCCAGTGCATTTGCAGTACAATGCTCCACCCCATCACATTGCACCACAACACACAAAACGTCATTCATATGACGCCCCCCCCCCCCCCACACACACACACACCCTTGCCACCCCTCGTACAGAGAAGTACTTCCTGCTGGACAGGAAGTATGTAATTGGGATTTACAGGTTTCCCCATCATATTCCCATTGTTCTACACGTGCACCGCAGCAAACATATTTAAAATTTCTCACATTCATCACTTCCACTACTTCTATGTTGCAGCGGAAGACCGATGGTAATGCGCTGTTAACTTTGCACTTCCGGCCTGCTCTGCTAATTGTGGGGTAAGATTTTACGCACATAAGTCTGATTAGCCAGTTTATTTTCTACACCCCCAAGTTTCAGAGGGATTACTGCTTAAGAAACCATAACTTACCACAGAGGTGTTCAGTCCAGACATGACAGGGTCCCGCTCTTCCTGACATACATTTTCACGGTTTTCACAAGCTGGGATCTGGTCTTTGATCAGTTCAGGGTCTGTGGCCATCTTTATATCAGACAAACCCTTGGCCCATGCGCTGGAACTGACCAGCCACATGAAAGTAAAAACGGCTGTAACAATGCAGTCCTGCAGGGAAAGGAAGGAATTAAAATGGAAAACACAAAGTAACAGAAAAGTAATGCTAAACCCCAGGCAGACCGCCGTGCAGATAAAATACATCACACCAACAAATTGCACAGTGCTATAGTCTAGTGGTATGGATTTGATTACAGCGGGGGAGAGCAAAGGGACAGCCTGAGTGCCTCCCACTCACTTTGCAACATGGGAGCACAACTTACAGGGGATTACATGAATCATAAAGCTTATCTAAAGGTATACAGTATATGCATCAAAGAAAAACGTTACAGTTCTCTAGAATGGAAAAAAAAGATGCTTCCATCAAGTCCAGCCTCACAAATCATCTTCCATAAAGGTTTCATCTTCCTATATCTAGAAGTCATAGCTATGGACAGTGGTGTAGCAATAGAGGTTACGACTGCACCAAGGACCTTGGACCAAAGGGGCCCGCCCTCTGCCACAGTATTAGCTCTTCAATGGTGCTATGCTGGTAATTTATTTTATTTATTTATTGTATTTAAAAAAGCGCTAACATATTACACAGTGCTGTATTGGTTAAGGTTACAGACAATATTTAGGGGTGACATACAGCAATACGACAATACATGAATACACGCAAACCAGATCACACAGCACAGTATGAGTACAAGGTAATGCTTAGTCAGTCAGTGGATGGGAGCATGGAGATTAGGCAAGTCGAATTAACTCAGATCCATAGGACAGGTGTACAGTAATGGAGGTGAACAGGTAGGAGACATAAGGAAGAGGACCCTGCCCAAAGGCTTACAATCTAGAGGGAGAGGTGGGGACACGAAAGGTAGGGGACCAGAGTTCAGCTGTGGGGTTAGAGCACTAGTGTGGGGGGGGGGGGGGGGGAGGGTCCAGAGTACAAAGGTGAGTTTTTGGTAGCCTTCTTGAAGATGTTGAAGGAGAGGGAAACCCTAATGGGGGAGGTAGGGAGTTCCATAGTGTTGGAGCAGCTCTTGAGAAGTTCTGGAGGCGTGCATGGGATTGGGTGATGCGGGGGACAGTCAGGCAAAGTTCATTGGAGGAGCGGACTGAGCTGCTAGGTGTGTACCTCTGAGTAAGATTGGAAATGTAGGTTGGGCAGGTTTTGTGGACAGATTTGTAGGCCAGACACAGTATCTTGAATCTGATTCTGGACTGGATAGGAAGCCAGTGAAGGGATTCACAGAGAGGAGTTTAGTATAGGAGGTGGGCTCCAACCAACAACAATCACCACAGGCTAATATAATTTGTGTTAGTCCAGTTATACCATGACTCAGAATGGTTTGAGAAATAAGAATTTGTAAAGGAAGCAGACAAGGGTCTGCAGGTCAAAACACTCAATGAGTCATGGAGTTTTTTTATAAAAAATATATAAAGTTTTTATTTTAACACTTTAAAAAATCAAATAGTAGCACATAAAAAACCCCATATTACAAGGCAGTTATTAAGGCACAGTCTGCTAGGTCACACCGCTCCCTATCCAGTTGCTGTATTATACACTATTAGTATCAAGAACCATCATACAGGAAGGCTAGATTGGTAGTCCAGATAGCTGTATCCTGTTAAAATAAAAACTTTATATATTTTTTATAAAAAACTCCATAACTCATTGAGTGTTTTGACCTGCAGACCCTTGTCTGCTTCCTTTACAAATTCTTATTTCTCAAACCATTCTGAGTCATGTTATAACTGGACTAACACAAATTATATTAGCCTGTGGTGATTGTTGTTGGTTGGAGCCCACCTCCTATACTAAACTTGTATTTGGGTCCATGTGACCCTGCCCATACTAGTGAGCTCCACCCACTCACCACACATATATGTATATATTGGATAATTCCAGCATCTTTTGATCACATTGTCACGTGACGCCCTGGGTTGGTTGACGGCTGTGGGGCCCCTCCGTCCCTCTGGACAACAGCGGTTCCCCCCTTTCCTTCTTTCCTTCTTCCCTTTTCCCTCTTCTTTCCCTCATCATGTTCCAATGGGATAACTTTATACAGAAGCTACAACAACATAGAGAAACGACACCTTCAGGCCCACTGACTGATAGGGACATTTTGTATAGCTTCAATCGCCTACAGCGTTTGCTGGAAGCAAAATCCAGGAAATACTGGGAGTTAAAATACATTGATAAGTATCTTGATGAAAAAATAAATCCATATAATATGAGAATACAACTCTTTCCACATTCGCGCCATATCACTGAGGATTTTAAGAGGAGATGGGAAAGTAATTTTGAGAATTGTTCACAAATAGCCCTACAGATGAACAAAGAACTATACCAAGCTGATCTTATATCCCTTGATAAACAAATTGAAGCCATAAACTCTAGGCTAGAAACCCACAAGGATAAGTCTGTATTTTTGTCTCGTAATGAGGCCCTGACTAAACACATGCATAAATATAACATGGAGATTATTGATAAAAAAGAATCTCGCCTTGAACGTGACAGACTTGTATATAAAATGGGACAGGCCTACCAATGGGACAAAAAAGTGCCAAGTAGAACTCGTCCCAAGCCACAGAATCCAAAAGACACACCCTACACGGGGGAGATTCCTGACTCCCCATCTGACGCCCCCACGACTGAAGATGAGGCGCCTATGGGGGCCCAAAATCCCCCACTTCCTTCACCAAATGTAGAACCAATCCCTCAAAAGGGTCACACTCCCAATGTACTGGTTAAAAGAAAGGAGATGACCTCACCCCCCACAGTTCCAGACGTTTCCACTGCACATAGTGATTCTGCCACTTTTTTAGACAACACTCCCAAAACAAAGGGAAGAGAAAAAGAAAAAGGAGAAAAAGACAAAAAAATAAAAGGCACCAATCCCAACAAATCAACACTTACCTCACCCCATCACCTGAATCCACCTCCCAAAAAAATGAATATGGAGCACTATCTCCAAACGAAAAAATAAATGAGGATAATAATACAGTCATCAACTTGAGTTCCACACCCCTAACACAGGACCAAATCTCAGTCTTGACGCTGGGTCTTAACTATTCCCTTTCACAAAACACTGATAAGTTTGAGTGTGCAAAGGATCTTAATCTCTTTGCACGCAAGGTCATTTTAAAATTACAACACATGAAAAAAGATGAAGCACCTCTGGGAGGCGCTATCAAAGACTGGTCTGATTTTTCTAAAAAAGACTACAAGGCTCTTCGTGATTTACAAGCATTATGGGAGGAGGGATATGTTCCAGATCAGCATTTGGTCGATCAGTCTAGGGAACTTGATGAAGAAAAGATAAAGTTTAAAAATAAATCACGATATTTCCCACCTCTCTCAATGAATCCACGTGTAAGCGTCTTTGTGGAAATGGTCTTAAAAGACCTGGATAATATCCAGGCCAAATATACACCTGATAACCTCTCAGCTGCGCAGAAGAGGGCTCTTGCCCAGTTATCTGAGATGTCCATGCTCACGGTGAAGCCATCCGATAAGGGTGGTAACATCATGGTCATGGACAACGACCAATATGAATCCATGTGCTTAAAAATACTGAACAATAGGGAATGGTATTCGAGAGCCTCGGCGTCCAGTGTCCTGAGGGACCAGGGCATACTCTTTGGCATTATTGATTGGGCCCTGAGTAATGGCATTATTTCAAATGCGGTCTCTGCTTTCCTAAAGGTTCCCCATCCCCAAGTACCTACCTTTTATGCCCTGCCCAAAACTCACAAATCTTTAACCTCCCCCCCAGGCAGACCAATCATATCTGCCTGTGGCTCTTTAACTGAAAACATCAGCAAATATATTGATTTTCATTTACAAAAACATGTACAATCATTACCCTCATACGTCCAGGATACAATGCATGTCCTGCGTATCCTGGACGGTTTACATGTGCGCCCCGGTACTCTCTTGGTGGCACTGGACGTTGAGGCTCTATACTCCAGCATTCCACATGCTGGGGGAATACGGGCAGTTGCAAAATACTTAGATACTTTGCCAGTTACGGACTCTGACCACTCTCTCTTTTTATTGGAACTCCTCGAGTTCCTATTGACACACAATCATTTTTTGTTTGGCTCCTCCCACTACCTCCAGGTGCAGGGCACGGCGATGGGGACCACATGTGCCCCCTCGTATGCCAATCTGTACCTGGGAGCGTGGGAGGCGGACATTTTCTCTAATGACGATTGGGTTGAGTACCTGTGCCATGTGGATGCATGGCACAGGTACATTGATGATATTTTGATGCTGTGGACAGGAGATGAATTCCTCCTGTTGGAGTTTATTGATGTCCTCAACAAGAATTTACTGAACTTGAAATTGACGTGTAGTTATGACTCGAAATCCCTACCCTTTTTGGATTTACTGATAGAGGTTGGGGAAAATGGGGACCTCAACACAAGGCTGTATCGAAAACCCACAGCTTTCGAATACCGTTTTGCATGCGAATAGCTTCCACCCCCAACATTTAATACGTAGCATCCCCACAGGTCAATACCTGAGAGCGAGACGCAATTGCTCAAATTTACAGGATTTCCAAAAAGAGGCGGAAGCTCTAGATGATAGATTCCAGGCAAGGGGTTACTCTAAAACCCACACTCGTAAGGCATACAACAGAGCACTCACGTCCGATCACGAAACTCTTATCCATTCACGTTCTAAAAAGGGTAGATCTAGAGCAGCCTTGGATGTGGTCCCCATGATTACCACCTATAATAAACAGCAGGGACAGCTCCATAAAATTCTTTCTAAACACTGGCACCTTCTGACAGATGACTGTAGAATTCGCCAATGTGTTCCACCTGAACCCAAAATTATCTTTAGGAGAGCACCAACTATATCTAATAGATTGGTGAGAAGTCACTACCGTGGCAACAACCGCTCAGACCCATGCAGAGTCAAGGGAGTATATAGATGTGGATCGTGTAATCAATGCCCCTTTATAACAGTGGGACGATCAGTCACCTTCCCACACATAAACAGAACAGTCCACATCAAACATTTTGTAAACTGTGAGAGTGAAGGGGTCATCTATGTGCTTAAATGCACATGTGACGCCTTCTACATAGGAAAAACGACACGAAATTTTCGGAGAAGAATCTCCGAACATACACAGGACATTGAGGGTCACAATTTACGTTCACCTGTTGCAAGACACATAGTTGCATGCAAAGCAAATCCATATAATAAAGTTTTCTTTAGTGCAATAGATTGTATACACCCCAATCCCAGGGGGGGCAATCTAGACAAACTGTTGATGCAACGTGAATGTCGCTGGATCTATGAATTAAAAGCCACCACCCCGCCCGGTCTAAATGATGAATTGAAGTATTCCCCTTTTCTGTAACATGATGAGGTCCTCCCTAATTTTTCATTTTCACTTTAATTCATTTTATTTCACTCTATCCTATTTGCTTCCCTCTCCCCATTCCTTACATGCTGTTCTCCGGGTGGGCGGTTGGGGCCCCCCCACTGCTGCCTCCAACCCTTTACTAAGGGTTGTCTTAGGCATTACACCTTATTGATATTGGTGTATGCCTTTTATATATATATTTTTTAATTATTTTCTTTTATTATTATCTATGTGATCCATTGGTATGGCTATATATGTTATGATTCACTATGCTGATGTCCTTCTCGTACTACATATTTGCAGATCTTGGTTAATTAGTGTAACATTCACCATTTTCTTAAATCTTTTTAAGCGGGGTCTCACCTTAAGCTTGGTTGTGTGGCCGGCTCTCCTTTTGGCCTGCGCGCGCAGAGATCCGCTGTTCCCTCCCCTATCCGCCCCTTTATCCAATCCCCTTCCCGGGTCTCTGTTGGGGCTTTGATGGGAGCGGCCACACAGGGGCGCCGACAAAGGGGGCGGTGCCGGGGGGCGCGACTTGCGCCCTGGCGTCCGCCCCCTGCCTCTTACTGTCGGCGCTCACCTAATGCGGAGGCCTCGGTCGCGCTTTGGGCATGCGCCGCCCACGTCACTTCCGCCATTGGTCCTAGCTACGTGGAACGCAGAAACCGCGCCCCTTGGTGGAGCGCGGCGGACGCACTTCCGCGGACACGCCATTTATGGCGTGGGGCGACACCACTGCACCCACAGGCAGTCTCTGCACGGCTAGGTGCCCTGAAGAGCCGGGTATCCCGGCGAAACCGGTCGGCTTACACTCCATCTCCACCGCTCCCTCATCATCCAGCTCTGCTGGCCTTCACATCGCTGGTTTTGACGACCTGGATGTTTTACCACCACAGTTCCAATGAGGAAGTTCCTCCACAAGTACAGGCCTGTACCAACGTTGTGGTAGCTATACTACTTTACTGCATCCATGCTTTGTGGGACTGTGCTGTTTTGGATCCATGAAGATGTTGCGATTGGGCATCTGAGCCAAGTGAATTATTGATGTACAGACCTACTGTTTGCGGGGTGGATGCTGCGAGTGGGCATCACCGCAATACAGTCTGAGTAACATATACTGGGTGAACTGTTACCTATATCTCCCAAACCGTCTAAAACCTTGTGAACATGGTGTTTACCTGACTGCATGTCTCCGCACTTTGTCGTGGATGCTACTATTAGAACTGTATATACACCTATACTCAATATTAACCTGGGCCTAATTTGAACACAATAGGCCACTATATGGATACAGCTATCTGGACTACCAATCTAGCCTTCCTGTATGATGGTTCTTGATACTAATAGTGTATAATACAGCAACTGGATAGGGAGCGGTGTGACCTAGCAGACTGTGCCTTAATAACTGCCTTGTAATATGGGGTTTTTTATGTGCTACTATTTGATTTTTTAAAGTGTTAAAATAAAAACTTTATATATTTTTTATAAAAAACTCCATGACTCATTGAGTGTTTTGACCTGCAGACCCTTGTCTGCTTCCTTTACAAATTCACAGAGGGGAGCCGCTGTGGTGGAGCGATGGGAGGAGTGGATAATTCTGGCTGCCGTTTTTATGACAGACTGCAGAGGGGCAATTTGGGTCATAGGGAAACCAGACAGAAGGGCGTTGCAGTAGTCAAGGCGGGAAATTATGAGGGCATGGATGAGGAGTTTGGTGGTGACAGAGGTCAGGAAAGGTGGGATCTTGCAGATGTTGCGGAGGTGGAAGTTGCATGACTTTGTGAGGTTTTGGATGTGTGTGTTTTGTAAAGGAGAGTGCGGAGTCCAGGGTGTCTTCCAGACAGCGAGGTCGGATGAATGGTAGTGTGGTTAAAAGTGACATTCACATCTGGGAGGGTCAGGGATAGCCAGGGTGGGAAGATCATAAATTCTGTTTTGTCCAGGTTTAGTTTCAGGAACCTAGTGGACATCTAGGAGGAGATGGCTGATAGGCAGGAGGAGACCTTGTCCATGGTATTGGTGGATAGGTCAGGGGTGTGGAGGTAGATTTGGGTGTCATTTGCATACAGATGATAGTTAAAACTCATGGAGGCGATAACCTTGCCAATGGAGGATGTGTATAGGGAGAACAGTAGGGGGCCAAGGACCAAGTCTTAGGGGACTCCTACCGAGAGGTGGTTGGGGGTGGATGAGGACTCATTGAAGGAGGTCATAAAGGTGCGGTTGGAGTGGTAGTATGAAAGTCAGGGCGAGGTCATGAATGCCCATGGACTGGAGGAGTAGGGGATGGTGCACTGTGTCAAAAGCTGCTGAAAGGTCAAGGAGGAGGAGAATGGAGTATTTGCATTCAGCTTTAGCTAAGGCAAGGTCAATGACCACTTTGGTGAGAGCTGTTTCGGTTGAGTGGGCAGGCCAAAATCCAGATTGCAGCGGTCTAGCAGGGAGTTGGCATTGAGGTACTGGGTGAGGCGTTTGTGAACCAGACGCTCAAGGAGTTTTGAGGCAAAGGGGAGGAGGGAGATAGGGCAGTAGTTGGAGCATAATGAGGGGTCAAGGAAGGGTTTCTTGAGCAGGGGTAGTACAGTGACCTGCTTGAAGTCTGAGGAGAAGGTGCCTGTGGACAGGCTGAGGTTAAACAGGGCAGTGAGGACTGAGGCCAAACGCGGGAAGTGAGGACAGAGTAAGTCAGAAGGGATGGGGTTAAGGGGGGAGATAGTGGTATGTGAAGTCTGCAGTAGGTGGTTGATGTCCTCATTGGTAGTAGGACTGAAGGAGGTGAGGGAAGGATAGGATGCAGGAGAAACTGGATGGGAGGGGGTGGGAGGTTAGAGTTGAAGGCTGGATATTTCCTGCCGGATGGAGACGATTTTGTTAGTGAGGTGGGTGGCTAAATCCGTGGCAGAGAGGGAGGAAACTGAAGGCGGTGGGTGGGTTTAAGCAGGAAGTTGAAAGTGGCAAAGAGACGCCGGGGGTTGGAAGCTTGAGCTTCTAATGAGCTTGGTGAAGTATTCCTGCTTTGCATCAGCAAGGGCAGTGTGAAAATGTAGCAGGTTAGCCTAGTACTGTAGGAAATCCTGATTAAGTCGAGGTTTCCTCCATTTCCGTTCAGGAGCACGTGTTACCCTCTGGACGTTGCGAGTATGGGTTGTGTGCCAGGGCTGGGGGTTAGAGGGGAGGTTTTGGCAAAATATTGCGAAGTGAGCACAGAGTGACGTCACCTGCATCACGGAGGTTGATCCGGATAGCGCGGACATACTGGGACTGGAGTCAATAGAGGTTGAGAGGAGACAGCGTCTAAACTGGAGTCACGAGCCGGCGGCATGGACTTACAGATCTGAAGGCAGCTTGTAACCCACAGGAGGTGGTGAGAGCCCTCTGGGGACTGCTGTGTACTACTTCACGCTTGTCTTCATTCCCTCTGAGTAGCCAGTCGTTTCAGCAAAGTGCGATCTGAGACATTCTGTCCCCCTCACAAGTGGATGCACATCCTTGGAGGTTGATGGACTTTAGTTTGTCACGGTATGCTGGAGTTCAATAGTCCGCAACACAATGGATCTTGCTACATGTGCACAATTAAACTGAAGCCTTCCTTTGTGGACTGTAACTCCCGGGAGTGCTAGGACAGTAGTGTGCAAGTGTGGTATGTATGTGATGTTTGGGTGACACAGCCGGCTGTGGTGGTTTAGGCTACAATACCTCTCTGGCTCATATTTTAACGGGGGATTAGATGTTTTGTATACAATTTTTGAATAGAGACGTGTAATTGGAAGACCTTGTGGAACTATCTAACTACTGTGACAATCCTTTAACCACAATGAGGCTCCCCTCTTGATGAGGGTTTTATACGTACATTATCTCACTTGAGCGCTTGATACCATATCAATATTGTGCAAAATATTGGGGGTGCAGCTTCCTTTAGGGCCGAAGAGAGGGTTTGAGGATACTGAGCTGCAGCAAGATTAGGACAGGTTTGGGTGGGAAGAGAGAGGAGGAGAGGGCATGGAGGGAGTTAGCTAGGACACTAGGTTCGAGCTGACGTAAATCTCGTTGTCATCGACCAGGTGGGTGGGTGGGTGGTGTGGGCTCCGAATGATGTGAATTGTAGGGAGGGAGGTGGGGTGAGGACACGGAAGGTGCAGGATGGGCAGAGGAGCAGACCCACCCCTCCCCCAGTCCTGTTGTCTGGTCTTGGGTGTATCTGAGGTGAAGCTCCCCATAGGAGAGGGCAGCCTCTGCGGCAGAGTCAGAGGGGGTGAGCCATGTCTCTGTGAGGGCGAGGATGGTGAGGGTTTTGGAGAGGAAGAGGTTGTGGTGATCAATAACAGACTGTTGCCCTCCTCTGCTTACACCTCTCAAATGTGGATGTCCTTGGCAGGTTTTGTTGCGCCTTATGAAGTGTTATGTATATGTATAGAATGCTGGGGGAAGGGGTGTAAAACTTACACTGGGGCTCAAAGCTCCTTAGCTACTCCACTGGCTCAAGTTTGGTAATGTTTGGTACCCAAAACTGAATCCCATACTCCAGATTTGTCATCAAAAGTGATTTATAAAGGGAGTTGTATGGGAGTTGTATACTAGCGTCTCACAATTTTATTTGTCATTTTACACATCCCACAATTGTTTTTGCTTTAGCTGCTGCTGCTTGGCATTGAAAAAAAGGTTGCTTAACTTATTATAAACCAGTATTCCAAAGCCCTTCTTCAAGTCTGATGTTTTTAGCTGTATGTTATTCAGTTTATATGGTACTCTGCTGTTGGCACATCCAAGATACATGACCTTCCATGTATCAAAATTAATAATTAATCTGACATATGCCTGCCCACACAGCTATACTGTCAAGATCCAGATGTGACAGAACACTGTCCTGCTTAGTGTTGATAATTCCGCATAATTTTGTGTCAAGTGGAAAGATAGCAACATTACTCTGTATTCCATCCACAAAGTCACAGGTGTCAAACTCAAGGCCCGCCGGCCGAATGTAGCCCTCCTTGCAATTTTATGTGGCCCTTGAGAGTTTTGCTATATTTGCAACCCTTTATTTGAGACTGTTCAATAAATGTTAATAATTAACTCAGACTATGTTTTAGATTTTAGCTCCTTGTATGATTAAGTATGATACCCCTGCATTAAGTTATTAATAAGTAAATTAAAAAGGATTGGACCGAATACTGACCCTAGTGGGACTCAGAGGGAGAGATCGCTGGACTGCGGCAGGGAATTAGAGAAGCATAATTTCTGTTGCGCTAGTCTCTGCATTACACACTGAGCAGGGGGAGAGCAGGAGAGAAGCAGTGATGGAAGATGGCAAAAGGGGATGGAAGAGGGCACAAAGTGAGACAGAAACTAGCACAAAGGGACAGAAGTAGGCACAAATGGGGACAGAAGGAGTCACAGGGTTACAGATGGACACAACTGAGGCACAAGGGGGTAGAGGTGGCACAGAGAAAGGCACAGGAGGACACAAGAACAGAGGTGACAAAGAGGGAGGCACAAGGGAGGTACAGGGGACAGGAATGGTAGTGTTTCAAGTTAGTGACAGATTCATGCTAAGAGCGAACCTACAGTCCCTACTTCATTTGTTAACTAGGGACTACTTGTATACACATTGTTTTGATATTACTATATAAACATATCAAAGTATATATTATGCTAGCAACATGCTTCTGCCAAAAGCAGTAAGATTAATTGGCTAAACCCTTCCATCAGGCAACTCTGCATAGGAAAATAATTCACCGCCTGCCTATCAGGAGCATTGCTGGTGGGTGAGACATACAAGTGTGACATCACCAAAAGCATGATGCCAACCGAGGCCTCAGGAGAAAAAAAACAATATGGTTGCCTCCATTATCCAGCAACTACAAAAATAAACTGTATATTTTTGTATCTGCAGGCCATATAAGGGGCTATTTTATGAAGAGTTGTGCTTCCTATTATTGGGCCTTAACAGTGATGTTTAAAGACTGTATGATAGGTCAACTTTAACCTCTCTGCGACCGCCTAATGCCAATTGGCAGCAGCAAAGTGGCTCCGTTGTTCAGGACGCCATATGGCGTCATCTCACGGGGAGCGAAATTAGACGGGAGCTTGCACAAGCGCAAGCTCCCGTCACTGTAAACAGACGGCCGCAGTGATCAGCCTACCAGCGGCTGATCAGCGCTGGAAGGCTGTGTTGTTTATTTATTGGTAAAAATCATCTAACGCAGTGCTGCACAGAGTACTGCCTTTTCACTAAAAGTGGACCCAAATTAAAAAAACAAGATTTCAGAAATAAAATCTACTTTCTAACTTATAATAATAAATAGAGCCTTTTTTCAGCTGCATGATAACAAATATAAAATATTTTACATTTATTGGAGGAACCCCTCCCTTCCTTTCATATTGCCGGGACAGAATCTGGCAGACTGGTGGAGGAGATAAAAAAAAAACACAGGCTGCTACTGATGATGTCACAGGGGAGGTGATCTCAGCTGTGTGAGATTTCACATAGACAACGCCCCTGTGAGGGAGGGTAGCTGATGACAAAAACACCCATGATCTAAAACCTCCTACTAAGCTCAAAAGTAATGGCTGCCACCTGTATAACCCTAGTTATGAAAAGAGAAGGGTGAAAAGCATGCACTGAAATGCTCATAGGCTTGAAGGAGTGTTTATTTATCTTTGTATGTCAGAGTGGTGCAACTAAATATTTTGAATTAAAAAAATGTTTGGTTTGGGTCCGCTTTAACTATCCCTTGGAGGGGCTCACATAGGCATATGCCTATATTTGTATAGTGTAGTGTAGGGCCAATTTAGAAGGGGGGGGGGGAGGATAAAATGCAGAAACGTTCCTATTTTTATTAATACAAACAGCAGCAGTAATCAAATACAAAGATTGGCTTACAATCATTGGGCCTTTGTTGTTCTCACGATACTTGTTCTGTAGGAATATGTAGGTAAGGAGGGCCCCCAGTGAGTAAAGGAAAGCGAATACGGCCACCGTGACAAAGAATTCTGCAGAAGATGAATAATCCCCAACTAAGAAGATCTTGTTTGAACCACCTCGGCATGTTGGAGCATCAAAGTATTCCTGATGCAGTCTGTGGGAGAAGAGAGAAATCTAATCATTAAATGTTAAAGAGTACCTGTCACCCTCTCACAATAAGGGTTGCTATTTCAAGGGCCATGAAGCGCACATTCTCCACTCTGCAGAGTGCCCCATGAAGCACACATTCCCCACTCTGCAGAGTGCCCCATGAAGCACACATTTCCCACTCTGCAGAGTGCCCCATGAAGCACACATTCCCCACTCTGCAGAGTCCCCCATGGAGCAAAATAAAAAACATTGGTGGAGGCGCCCTTGATGATATGATACTACTAGATGTATTTATGAGAAGCGTAATTTCTTACCTTCTCAGAAGGACAAACCATTATTAAACCTGCTGCCGCCTAACGCCAATTGGCGTAAAGTCCTGGGACTGTGTTTTGCAAGAGATCGCGCGCAGGGTGCGATCGAGCGGCATTTGCCTTAAATGAGACTGTTAGATGGCGTAATCGCCATCTATTTACATGTACAGCGCTGCAATCAGCAACAGCGCTGTACTGCGGACAGCCCTGTGACACGGCTGTCCCCTCCTGAGCAACAGAGGTGATCTGCTGTCATAGGCTGAAGCCTATGACAGCTGATCACGGGGACTGGCTAGCAGGGGGAGAGAGGGAGGGGGGTTTACAATTGATAAAAAAAAACACGAATTTTTTGACATAAAAAAACACAAGTAAACAAACAAACATGGGAGGGGGGGGGGGGGGGGGAGCGCGATCAGACCCCACCACCAGAGAGCTCTGTTGGTAGGGAGAAAAGAGGGGGAAGAATCACTTGTGTGCTGTGTTGTGCCACCCTGCAGCTTGGCCTTAAAGCTGCAGTGGCCAATTTAATGAAAAATTGCCTGGTCTTTAGGGGGGGGGTTTAACACTGCGGTCCTCAAAAGGTTAAAGGAAAAAGTAATGTTTATTCATGCACGGTAGACAATGCGTTTCATGGGTCTAGACCCGCTTCCTCAGGTCAATACAAGTGCCTGTAGAACTTTTGGTCACGAATGTGAGCGCCTGAAAATAAACCCACCTATGTGAGTATAATACTTATACATGTGAGCTAACATCCCTTTGTCTGCACTGAGCCATTGGGCTCCTGGTCTCTCTCATTCACAGAGACTTGGAGGTTACGGGTAACCATCAAGGATCAAAACTTTTTCTACTTTCCCTGGAGCACACATACCCCACACTGCAGATTGCCTCATGGAGCACACATTCCCCACTCTGCAGAGTGCCTCATGGAGCACACATTCTCCACTCTGCAGAGTGCCTCATGGAGCACACATTCTCCACTCTGCAGAGTGCCTCATGGAGCACACATTCTCCACTCTGCAGTGTGCCTCATTGAGCACCCATTCCCTGCTCTGCTGAGTCCCCCATGGAGCACACATTTCCCACTCTGCAGAGTCCCCCATGGAGTACACATTCCCTACTCTGCTGAGTCCCCCATGGAGTACACTTTCCTCACTCTGCAGAGTCCCCCATGGAGCACACATTTCCTACTCTGCAGAGTTGCCCATAGAGAAAACATTCCCTGCTCTGTAGAGTCCCCCATGGAGCACACATTTCCCGCTCTGCAGAGTCCCCCATGGAGCACACATTACCGGCTCTACAGAGTCCCCCATGGATCACACGTTCCCCACTCTGCAGAGTGCCTTATGGAGTACACATTCTCTGCTCTGCAGAGTGCCTCTTGGAGCACACATTCCCTGCTCTGCAGAGTCCCCCATGGAGCACACAATCCCCACTCTGCAGAGTACCTCATGGAGCACACATTCCCCACTCTGCAGAGTGCCTCATGGAGCACACATTCCTCGCTCTGCAGAGTCCCCATGGAGCACACATTCCCTGCTCTGCAAAGTACCTCATGGAGCACACAGGCCTCGCTCTGCAGAGTCCCCCATGGAGCACACACTCCCCACTCTGCAGAGTCCCCCATGGAGCACACATTCCCCACTCTGCAGAGTCCCCCATGGAGCACACATTCCCCACTCTGCAGAGTGCCTTATGGAGTACACATTCTCTGCTCTGCAGTGCCTCTTGGAGCACACATTCCCTGCTCTGCAGAGTCCCCCATGGAGCACACAATCCCCACTCTGCAGAGTACCTCATGGAGCACACATTCCCCACTCTGCAGAGTGCCTCATGGAGCACAAATTCCCCACTCTGCAGAGTGCCTCATAGAGCACACATTTCCCACTCTGCAGAGTGCCTCATGAAGCACACATTCCCTGCTCTGCAGAGTCCCCCATGAAGCACACAATCCCCACTCTGCAGAGTACCTCATAGAGCACACATTCCCCACTCTGCAGAGTGCCTCATGGAGCACACATTCTCTGCTCTGCTGAATCCCCCATGGAGCACACATTCCCTGCTCTGTTGAATCCCCCATGGAGCACACATTCCCTGCTCTGCAGAGTGCCTCATGGAGCACACATTATCTGCTCTGCTGAGTCCCCCCATGAAGCACACATTCCCTGCTATTTAGAATACCTCTGCAAGCCATATTGCTAAGCCACTGCTACATGCCACACCACTGAGGAGAAGGCACAAACCAAAGCAAGCATGATCTGCATGGGTGCAAGAAGGATGGGGAGGGGGTTATAGAGGATGCAGCGAATGGCTGTTAGACATGTTTTCAGGAGGCATAGGAAGAACCACAAAGGAGGGCAGGCGAGATTTACAAACATCTTCAAATTTAATGGGGGGCACATGTAATGGTCATCAGATTAAAGGGGAAGGCACATGAAATGGTTTGCACTTTAGAGAAGGGATGCATTGCAGGAGGTGTGTGTGTGTGTGTGTGTGTGTGTGTGTGTGTGTGGTGTGTGTGTGGTGTGTGTGTGTGTGGTGTGTGTGTGGTGTGTGTGTGTGTGTGTGTGTGTGTGTGTGTGTGTGTGTGTGTGTGTGTGGTGTGTGGTGTGTGTGGTGTGTGTGGTGTGTGTGTGTGTGTGTGTGTGTGTGTGTGTGTGTGTGTGTGTGTGTGTGTGTGGTGTGTGTGGTGTGTGTGGTGTGGGGGGGGGGGGCGGACAGAGGAAAAAGAAAACTTGGACATCCTTAGAAAGATAGTTTTCATTTTCTTTTTTATCCTTCACAATGTGGACAAAGCCGGAAATAGTATGTGAAACCACATATCAGATATCAGGATATCCGGCCATCCAGGCTACAAACTCACTTAAAAGGGTATTCAAAGTCCACTTTAATGTTCCTCTTGCTCTCGGTTTTGTTGGCACAGTCAATGCTGAGCGAGAACTGTCCGGAGTAACTTCCACATGTTGCGAAGGCAAAGATAGAGAATAGCTGTAACAGAGAGACAGAAGGGTGAAGAAATAAGACAAGATGAGTCATTGTGAAATAAGAGAACCATAACGTCAAGAATGCTGCATGCAGACAGGGCGCTAACTACTGTAAGACTGTAAATCTTATTTATAATGTGATAACATGTATATAACTGGCATATAAGTCATTATGTAAGTGGATGTTTTAAGAAAGAGGAAATGCTGAGTTTCATACCACTTTCAAGTGAACCTCCAGACTAAAAATCTACTCAGCAGCACTGAAAAGGCTTGGTGTTTCTTTAACAGTTTCACAGCATCAGAACTTTGTTTTTCTTACCAAAGCCTCATTTTTGGCTGCACAGAAGCTAAGCTCTGCCCCATCAAAGAAAACTGCCTGGGCATTTTCCCCTGATGCTGTGCAAAGCATGATGGGATTTCTGATGTTGTTGTTCTTGTTGCTTAGCAACTGGGAGGGGGTGATCAGGACACAGGACAGCTGGAACTGTGTCTCATGCTCCCTGTCATCTCTTTTCAATCAAAAAGATGGCCGCCCCCATGAAATTACAAACATTTGCCTGTTCTTTTAAAATAGGGTGGGTAAGAGATTATATTACCTATCTATTTTAATTAACATAGCTAATTTAACTTAATGACAGTATGTTTGTTTAGGCTGAAGTTCCTATTTAAGCTAAGTACCCATGTGAAGACTGAATCACTGGAAAATGTGGATGAACAAAGTCTCCACAATCTTTCAGCCAAATATGTTTAGCAATGGGATGTGGACAACAGCGAAAGACCTCAAGTAGATTGCGAATGATAGGATTGTTAAACAAAGAAGGATGCAGGGGGAGGTTCCATAGACTTTGGTGAAAAGATTGTTTAAAGATCTGTACACACGGTGGACAATGATCGAATTGATCCATCACAATGGCCTTTAAAAATGTATGAGCATCGCCGTTCATCAGCCGGCCGTAACCATTCTTTACTGCTTTTTCTTTAAAAGATAGTTACACAATGTCAGTTGGAACGATCGTTTATCTGTCATTTTGACAGTTGAGATCTTGCCATGGGTATGAACCGGTAGAAGCAGAAGATCAGAACAATAGGTAATCAAGTAGCATTGTTTTCTATAAGGAAGCCAGCAATGGCACCTTGCATGTTCCACTCACTTCAAGTCACTTTTAAAGTGGACCTGAACTCTTGCCCAGGACAGAAGTAAAACAGAGAGAAATGCACCCTGTATGTCTTTAGAGAGTTTAGCCTGTCTAATTCCCACTCATTGTGACTAGTCACAGTGCAATTTGATCTGTCAGCTGTGTCAGCTTGCTGCCTCAGCAGAGCAGCTCATTTGTAAACACAGGATGCTAACCCTATGTCTGCTTCCATAAATGCAGGAAGTGGACACAATGCAGATTTATTGCAGGATGTGTATCAGCTGTAACAAATAATTGTTTTTCTTTAAAGGCTATTATGTTGTTGCTTATCTTTTAGAGCAGTAAGGAAGTTCTGAGTTCAGGTCTCCTTTAAAGGGAACCTAAACTGAGAGGGATATGGATGTTTCCTTTTAAACAATACCAGTTGCCTGGCCGGGCTGCAGTAGTGGATGAATCACAGACCTGAAACAAGCATGCAGCTAATCCAGTCTGACTTCAGTCAGAGCACCTGGTCTCCATGCTTGTTTAGGGGCTGTGGCTAAAAAGTATTAGAGACACAGGATCAGCAGGAGAGTCAGGCAACTAGTATTATTTTAAAAGGAAAAATCCATATCCTTCTCAGTTTAGGTTCCCTTTAAGCTTTCTTTGCTGTTCGTTCATCATGATAATGTGTGCTGGCTCTCAGTACTGAACTGAATGTTATATTAACTTGTTCTCCCCGATCTACAATATGGATAAAGCTAACTATAAAATTCATATGTAAATGAACTGGAGATAAAACCTGTCACAGTCTTCCGCTGGCAAATGTTAGGTAGCTAGGAAGTGGGAGGCATTCTCTGAAGTGCTGGGCGCATTCCAGGGCTGGCATCCTCCTGCATTATCCAATAATTCTTTAAGATTACATCAAGCAGTGGTACTTAACTCCATAAACTGATAAACTGGAACGTGATCTGCGACACAAAGGCTTGTTTCAAGAGGACATGCATGAATATAAATGTGAGACCTTCCATCGTTCAGTACATATTTAGGCATTCAGGCTGGTCACGATCCCCAGCCTGGTAAATTTTTGTCAGCTGGAGAGAAGTCAATCAGTGGCTGTGCATCTTTGTACAGCATCAAGCGATATACAGCATGCAAAGCACTAGTGAGATCGGGAGCATATCACTCACAAGGAACCCCAGGCGGGCATAGCCTATTCGTATACTCCCAACTGCCACTGTTCAGCACCAAACAAGCGGACAGGTGGAGTAGGAGTTCACTGCCTTGCAAGTCACGTTGTGTTTCAAACCTGGAAAGAGGAAGTATCGGAGTAACCTGAAATGCAATGTGACACGTAAGGCAGTGAACTACTTTTGACCCTGTCACTTGTTCGGGCAGTTACACCACTGGTGGGTATCCAGGGGCATAGCTGATATCTTCTTTAACACTATTCCCCACCTTGCCCCATCAAAAAGCCAAGTGGTAAGTTGAAGGTGGAGCCAAAACTACTACCTTGCCTAGGGCCTTGTTTTCCCTTAATCTATCCCTTGGGTGACCTTTTGAGGATGAGGTTGTACATAGGCTTTGTTAGCAGGTTAGCAATGAATTCTGTCACTATGAAGGGCAGGTGGACGGTCGATGTGAGGTACATAATGGAGGGGGGAGAGTGCGATAGAAAGCAATTCTATGGGCAGGCCGGATCTCTCACCATCATATCGCGGCCGCTATACACACAGGTTTTTTTTGGAAGAGGTACAGACTAACCAGCAAGCTCATGGTGAACCAGAACTAATTGGAGTGTGTGAGGGGCTACAATGGTCCTAAAAGCCCCCTTACTAAAATACTAAGGAAAACAAAAGTTTGCTTTCTTAAAACAAAAAATTTGCGATAATTCAGGTTGGAGTGAGCTTAAGATGTCTCCCAGAGCAACACTGCTGAATATATGCAAATTAACCATTGTACCTATAGAAGCTAAACACACCTCCAGAACCGCTGGAATGCAATGATGTGTCAGCTTGTTGGAAGAGTTGATCTTTAGCGGCCGCCCCAGCTGAGTTTAGTCTAATGTGTGTACGGACCTTTAGGCCTGAGTTTCACCCCATACACACAAGTATAAAAGGCAATAAAAGAATACAGGAAGCCTACATTGATGACATTTATAATCATATGGCCATGTGTAGCATAATGTTTTCACAAGTGTGCTTCACTTCATAGGGTTCAGGCACAGGTTCACTTTAAAGTGGACCTGAACTCAGAACTTCCTCTCTGCTTTAAAAGATAAGCAACAGTATAATAACCTTTAAAGAAAAAAAATTCTTTGTTACAGCTGATACAAATCCTGCAGTAAATGTGCAGTATGTCTACTTGCTGCTTTCATAAAAGCAGACATAGGGTTAACATCCTGTGTTTACGAATTAGCTGCTCTGCTGAGGCAGCCAGCTGACACAGCTGACAGATCAAATTGCACTGTGATTAGTCACAAATGAGGGGGATTAGACAGGCTAAACTCTCTAAATATACACAGGGTGCATTTCTCTCTCTCTTCCTTCTGCCCTGTGCAAGAGTTTAGATCCACTTTAAGCCAACCATAGTAATGGCCAGTTGGCTTATGGCCATGAAGAAGAGCTTTAATCCCCCCAGTTATACTTCCTCTCCACCCATCATCATAGCAGTAATAAGGTCCAGAGTCTCATTAAATATGTAATTCCTCCTCTTCTCCTTAGCACTTATGCAGAAGTTTTGAGGTTCTTCTTTCTTGTTCCTCTCCCATCTGGAGGCGAAGCAATGGGCCCTCCACTGTAGTATGGGCTGGGGAGGCCCAGACTGCCACCCAACTTACCACAGAGCAAAGTCCTGCAGGAGGTGGGTGTGGCATGCACCTTTAAGTGCAGGGAGGAGTCTAGCATTCCACTCTACACATACCTCACAACTTTTTGAGACAAGAAAGTGGGACACTTTAAGATACACCCCTTATCACACCCCTTATCACACCCATGATCAATGATATCAGAAAGAATTCAGAAGAAAAAGACGAAGTTTTAAAATTCAAACCTCGCTGGTCTCTTCTATCATTATTAGTTCTCCTTCATTTTAACATTTAAAAATAAGAAATAGATCAATCTAAATAATAGCAATTTAACATTGAGGGCTGGGACCTACTAGAGCGTTTTTGGCAGCATGTTGTGATCCCTTTTAATCACTAGCGTTTTACCAAACGCTTTGCCAATGTAAGTGGATGGAGCAGATCCCACTGCAGCGATTGCAATTAGGGATATCGCAAACGCAGGACATGCAGCATTCTGGGATCGTTTCCATTCTAATGTATAGGAGCAGGAAAACTGCTACCAAAATCACTAGCGGTTGCCCTAACGATTTGTGCTTTGTAGTAGGTCCCAGCCCTATGACATATTTTCCAGTGTAAAAATACATATATTTGCATAGATCTGTATATGAGTCTTGAAAAAGGGACAAATGAGGAAGAAAGGAAGACAGAGGGATTAGATCCCAAAGGACTGTCCCTTTGAAAAAAGGGACAGTTAGGAGCTCTGCTCTGCAGAGGAGTCATGTGATCACTGCACGAAGAAAATCAGGATCTGAGGCTGGAGAACAGAAGTCATCCAACAAACTGGAAACGCATTTGTAAAAACTGTCTGCTGTTATGTGGCAGAAGTTTGGTAACCTCCCTGGAGCACAACAGAACATCGTGGGGTTGCTAAAAGATATAGTGAATTCAAGTTTGTGGTATTGCTGTCACATGCACACTCACAGCAAGAACATATCTTTATTAAACTCAGGACAACAGGGATTTATGAAAATGGTGACCTCATGTCTGGTCATTTACTGACCTCTCAGAAAACCTCACTACAACCTTCGCTCACTCCACTGGCTACCCATAAAATGAAGAGTTCTATTTAAGATTGTCTTATTGACATTCAAATCCTTGCAAAATCTTAAAAAAAAAAGTCTACGTCATGGGCTAAATTGTTTATTAAGATTTAATATTAACTCTCATGGTGGTACTACACCCCTTAGAGACTGCACAATATCTTTCCTAATGTAGATGAGAGATGCTGAAGGTGTAAAGTTGCCACAGGCTCCCTAATACATCTATTATGGTCATGCCCATTGGTGAAGGAATTCCAGGAGATGGTGGAAAGACTCATAAAACATGTTTCCAATAGAAAGACACCATTCTCTCCAGAATTCTATTTATTACATCATAATAACTGGTCCACTAAGGCATATAAACAAATCTGTTGTATGTCACTTACTAAATGCTGCCAAATGCGTCCTGGTACGTAAATGGAATAACCCACAACTTCTAGGGAGCTAGTAAATGAAATTGATCTTATACGACGTATGGACGATTTGGCACATATAGCCAAACATAAAGAATTAAAAAAAAAAAAGATGTAATATTTACTGAACACAAAGTGGTGTAACTATAGCGACTGTAAAAGGCCTGTTCCTCCCCCTTCTGCAGAGTAGTGCAGTTGAGCAGTTTAATATTTAGCTCCCGAAGCATGTCATATGATCGGAAGCTGGGGGTATAGAAGCAGAGAGCCATTGCTGACCAACAGAAGCCTGATGCATCGCTACAGCAGGTAAATATTACACTGCACCACCATACTACACTGCAGTGTGGTAGGAGGGTGTTGGGGGGGGGGGTTTACCAGCCACACAAGGGGCCTGATTCACAAAGCGGTGCTAACAGTTAGCACGCCAGTGAAAAGCCCTTTATCACGCCTAAACTCAGTTTAGGCATGATAAGAAGAAACTCGCGTGAATTTTCCGCGCGCAACGCACCGCACTTCGCGTGCAGTGCCCATTAAGCCCTATGGGACTTTGTGCGCGGGACTTTGCGCGCGATAATCAGCACAAAGTAGTGCTAACTCAGCGGTGCAAAGGTTATCATGCCTAAAGTCTTTTAGGCGTGATAACTGAGTTATCACCGCTTTGTGAATCAGGCTGCAGGTGTTTAGATCCAAGGAAAGGGCCCCATGATAATGGTGCTGGTGTTTCCATAGGTTATTGCTGTACCTCGGCTCAAACTGACAATATTTCAACCAGAAAAACTCCCTCTGGTGTGCTCCTATGGATGGCAAGGCAGTGTAATGTTGTTCTTTTACTCTGCTTATTTTACTCTTGAGGGCCACATAAAATGGCAAGGAGGGGCACATTCGGCCTGCAGGCCTTGAGTTAGACACCTGTGCTCCCCAAAAAGTCCTCAGAGGTCCCCTGCCTGCGTTCACTGAGGCAGGGGTTACACCTGGTGAAATTGCAGGCCGCTGCGTTTTCAGGAACCATCTGTGATTCGCTATAGCATTAAAACAAGATACAACCTGCACTACTTTTCCACATAACACATGCGATTCCTCCTTGAAATTCACTGGCTACTGAAATAAACAAACACACACATCATGCAGAAAACCGCTTGTGAGGAATCATCTGCAGTTCCCACAGAGATAAGTGTAGTCCCTCCCTCAGCGGTGTTGTTATGTAGGTAGGGGTGGCTGTTGAAGTGTTTTTGCAACATAATTTTATAGATTCTTAATTTTTGTGTTTTTGATTCAAACAACAATTCCCTCTTATATCTGTGGTGTTTTAAGTGGCGGGACTGGCTGCTAAGGCCGCTAACCACTCATGGTCTCTGTACACTCATGCCAAGTCTGCAATATAATTTGAAATGTGGATGGCATGGTGGATTTTTCTCTTGCCCTACAGTACTCAAGTCCAAATGTTAAAATATTGGCCATGACCTTATATCTGCATTGAGTTTTGTATTTACTGCCTTGCTTTATTCCTCCGGGCACCCTAGTTTCCTCACAGGTTCCAACAACATAGTGACAAGTTACTTGTTTCCCTCCAAAAGTTATCTGAAAGTGTACCTGAGGCAGGAAATGTAAATAAAAATGATATACAGTACTTACCTCAGTAGAGGGAGGCCTCTGTATAGGGCGTGTCGAATATGCTTTTGTGGCCACACTCCTGTTCATGTACAAGAGAGCCTGTGCTGTGCAAGTGCGCAGTACAGTTGCGCTGATACACAATTTGGGAGCGTGGCCACGGAGTTGATCATGGTCTTGAACAGTAGTGGTGGGCTCGCGCAGGATGTGAGAAGCCTCTGGAGCATTCATAGGCATACCTCTCTAACCGTGGTACAGTGGGGCACCAACCTATGCTCTATTTTTCTTTTTGAGGAGAAAGGCTTACCACTCAATGGCGTAACAACAAATCATGGAGCCCCCCAGCAGATGTTGGATGGAGCCCACCTCAATGTTCACACCCCGTTACATGCCAACCCCTGGTTACCCTCGCAGCCTGGGGGCCCATTTTGCAAAGGTCATAGAACAAGTGTGGACATCGTAATCTTCACACCCATAACAAGTGTAGCCTTAAAAACACCTGATCTGAGGGAGTGAAGTAGTAGTTGGGGTTCCCTTACAGCTCTGGACCCCCCTGCAGTTGCTGGAGCTGCTCTCTTGGAGTTATGCCCTTGTTAGCACTACTTAGGTAAGTATCTAAATGAAAATGTGTTTCTTCTCAAAGGTTTGCTTTTTCTATGACAGGGATTAAATTGTGAACTGCTATAAGGACATTCGGTGACTTAACTAAGCACTCTGTAAAGCTCAGCAGAAGATGTCAGTGCTATTAAAATACTGTATTGTTTGGACTGTAAGACTCACTTTTTCTCACCCAAAAGTGGGAAAAAAGTCACTGCGTCTTATAGTCGAAATGCAGGGAGTTCCTGACTTGTGAATGCCTGCCAATACGAACCTCCAACCAGCCACAATGTTGGGGGCTCTCTGTACTGTGCCCATGCAGAGGAGGACATAGGTGAACAAATGGACGACACGGGGACACAAAGGGGCATAGAGGAGGACACAAGGGGGACACAAAGGGACGTAGAGGAGGACACATGGGGGCACAAAGGGACATAGAGGAGGAAACAAGGGGGACACAAAGGGGTATAGAGGAGGACACAAGGGGGACACAAAAGGGTATAGAGGAGGACACGAGGGGGACACAAAGGGGCATAGAGGAGGACACATGGGGACACAAAGGGGCATAGAAGAGGAAACAAGGGGGACACAAAGGGGCATAGAGGAGGAAACAAGGGGGACACAAAGGGGCATAGAGGAGGACACAAGGGGGACACAAAGGGGCATAGAGTAGGACACAAGGGGCACACAAAGGGGCATAGAGTAGGACACAAGGAGGACAAAGGCAGACACATGGTGGACACAGGAGGACAAGAGGGACAATGGAGGACACAGGGAGACACAAGAGGTACAAGGGGGCATGAGGTACAAAGGGGGCATAATCCACAAGATGCCCCTTCACCATGGATGCACCAGGTTTAGTATTTATTTATTTTTTGCCCTGGTTTTTGTCCTCTAAACCTAGATGTGTCTTTTGTTCAGGAATAATTGATTGCACTTTCCTGAAGTGTGTGTAAAAAGTGTGCCTTAACAAGGGCAAATAGCAAAGGATTTAACGAATATATTTCTCAGCCATATCTAAATGGAAGGACAGTGAAACATAAATGGTTGCTATGGGCTACTATGGCATACTACACATTACACACAGCTCTCTGTGCAGCACTTGTCTGCTGCAGTCCCGTTAAACGTACACCTGAAGTGAGAAGGAAATGAAGGCCGCCATCATTATTTCCTTTTAAACAATACCAGTTGGAATCACACCAGAAACCAGCAAGCAGCTAATTCAGTCAGCCTTCAGACAGAAACATTTGGTCTGCATGCTTGTTCAGGGTCTGTAGCTGAACGTATTAGAGGCAGAGGAGCAGCTGGACAGCCAGGCAATGTGCATTGTTTAAGGCCAGTTTTACATCTATTTTTTGTGTGTTGCGGTGTGGATGCCATGCTCGTGCCGCATCCCAACGCAACGCAAAAAATGACAAACATATGACCCTGTAGCAGAGTGCGCCAACAGGGTCATAAGCATAGCGCCACCCCTTGCTTAGCGACGTACTCCCTGCTGGGCAGGAAGTACATAAATGGGATTCCTGGTGGTCCACGCACTTCATTTGCACTACGTGTGTCGCCCATAGACTTACATCACCCCAAGCACCGTGCTTTAAGCGCAGTGCTTGCAGTAACACAGTGTTGCCCTTGCATCAGATCAGATACCTCTGGCACACTGCAGTAAGTGTGAAAGTCTCCATATGACTTTCATTGATTTTGCGGCCCCTTGTGGCAAAATAGGGTATTGCAACACAGGTTTAACCTACTAATGTAAAAGGGGCCTAAAAGGAAATAAATGTCAGCATCCATATCACTATTACCTCAGGTGTGCTTTGAAGAGGAACTTTAGTTAATATAATATAATTAATAAAATTGCTTATTTTTTTAGATTTTTTAGTCAGTATTTGCCCATTGTGAAATCTTTCCTCTCCCCGATTTACATTCTGAAATGCATCACTGGTGGTGACATCTTTAGGCCTGCCAGGTGATCTGTATGGAATGTTCGTTTACAGAGAGTTCTATGCACAAAAAGAGATATTGCATGCCTGGCATTTGGAAACAGACGTTACGCAATGAGGTTTAGAGACAACGGTGCATGCTCAGTCCAGCCAGAGGTGCTCCCCTGTCTCTTTCCCGTCACCGGGAGCGTTCTGTGCCTGCCAGTAACGTGAACACGGTAGGAGCAAGCGCAGCCGGGCCGCGAATGTGCAGTTGGCCCCGCACCGGAGGACTTCCTGGGGCCAATTGCGGGTGAATGGAGAGGCAGAAGAGGACAGCGTGAGAGCGATCAGGCTAAAGGGGTCTGAAGGAAACCCCAGGTATGTATACATTTTTACTAATCCTCCATTTCAGGTTCCCTTTAAAGGTCCTCTTTAAGGGTAGCATTTACACAGTGGAACATGTCAGTTGGGCCCCCCTGCAGGCAAATTGCAGGCGAGCAGAGGGCACGTGGGCGGCATGCTGTGCCTGGGCGCTCTGTGTGTGAGCTCATGGCGGGCAGACTGGCTGGATTTATCCTGGTGGTAATCCTGGGGAGGATTGTGACCTCCCGCATCTCTGCAGAGAATGACGAGTATTTTTAGAGCATCGGCCATGGCGAGCAGTAAAGAGGATTACAGTGTAACCTGGGGTGTGACAATACACAAGTCACAACGCTGAGAGAAAACAATGAGGAGAACTCAGCTGAATTCAGCCAAGCAACAGAGACACACAACATACAGCGGTTGCAGAGGCTAAGGTTGCCTCTCATTTATTTAAATTATATATACTAATGCTGAAATCTCCATTTCATACATAGTTAATGGACACTTAAAAATACTTTATGTTAAATTACTTATGAACAGGAAAAAGGATTTTTAAATAAAGTTTCAGTTTTCATAAAGTAAAAAAAAGGAAAATAACCTACTGCCAGGGGTGTGGCTAGAAATCCAGCAGCCTCAGATTACTAGTGTCAATGCATGCTGCAATATGGAAACTAATTACTCTGGCCCTGTATGCTGGTCACTTTCCTGAAGTCTGGAATGAAGAACTAATAACTTCCATTTACAAGAGTGGAGATCGCTATGAGCCAGCCAACTACAGAGGAATCTGTGTGAGCAGCACACTAGGAAAACTGTTCACCAGCATCCTGAATAAGAGAAACCTCACCTTTCTCACACAGCACAATGTTCACAGTAAGTCTGGTTTTACGCTACATTTTTGCGGTTGCGGTGCAATGCCATGCTCCTGCTAAATCCCAACTAAACGCAAAAAACCCACAATCATATGACCCTAAGGGCCCGTTCACACTGCACGCGTTTCCAGCCGCGTTTTGGAAACGCGTGCAGGTGGCCAAAACGCACGACATCAGACATTGCATAGAGTGCAATGTCTGATGTTCACACAGCATGCGTTCCGGACCTGTGCGGTCCGGGAACGCATGCTGCACGCAGATTTTACAAAAACGCGCGGCTGTCCCATTCACTTTTCAGTGATGGGATCAGCCACGCAACGCATACGAACGCGGACATGCGTGCGTTCGTACGCGTTGCGGTCCGCATGCGTTGCGGTCCGCATTTTGTAGTCTGAACGGGCCCTAAGGCAGAATGCGCTGAAAGGGTCATCTGCATAACGCCGCCCCCCTGCTCAGTGACACACCACCTGCTGGGCAGTTACATCTGAGCGCAGCTGCAGGTGTGAGATGATGCTTTTTTAGCTGCCTAGCGATCGCACCCCGTCTCAAATGCGGAGATGCATGAAAACATGGTAATAATTAAGCCAAGCTCCAAACTCAGCCTAGTTGTTACATAGGCATGATTATTCACCTGAGGAAGTGGGCAAGAGCCCACAAAACGTATTGCCAGTGTTCAATAAATGTTTTATATTAACCCAGTGTCATCTTTGGAGGTAAGCCACCTCTTCTCTTTCAGATTTGATGTGGTTTTAGCAAAGTTTTAGTCATCTTGGGAGCCTATTATCCCCCTTATACATTAAATGGATACTTGATGCAGTTCTTCATATTAAATATAAATGGTAAGATTGTACAATCAAGGTTGTAACATTAAAGAGGAAATGTAGAGAAAATAAAATAATTAAAGCGGAATATAACCCTGCATTTCAACTTTGCTCTAAAACATTATTTACAGCATATTATATGCAACCAGCATTTTTTTTTTTTTACTAGACCAGCATTGGAGCTTTAAAGTTCCCTAGAGAGAAATGCTGCCACAGCCGAAGTTTAGATAGATACATTTAAGTAAACACAATGTAACAAGTGAGGAATGTGACTCTCTCTCTCTCTCTCTCTCTCTCTGTGTCCGGGAGCTCCTGCACAGTTAGAGTGTGTGTCACATTCCACACTTGCTACATTGTGTTTATTTAAATGCATCTATCTAAACTTCGGATGCGTCTGCATTTCTCTCTACGGACCTTTAAAGCTGTGTGTGTAACCCTTCCAATGCTGGTCTAGTAAAAAAAA
Organism: Hyperolius riggenbachi; assembly: GCF_040937935.1. NCBI lineage: Eukaryota > Metazoa > Chordata > Amphibia > Anura > Hyperoliidae > Hyperolius > Hyperolius riggenbachi. Next base: position 231,967,523 of record NC_090653.1, on the reverse strand, counting down.
ATGCTGGTTGCATATAATATGCTGTAAATAATGTTTTAGAGCAAAGTTGAAATGCAGGGTTATATTCCACTTTAATAAAATTACCTATCTTTTTACAATATTAATTTATAAATGATTTAGTCAGTGTTTGCCCATTGTTAAATCTATCCTCACCTCAATTTACATTCTGAAAGTGTATCACAGGTAGCAACATCTTTAGTCCTGTCAGGTGATACTTGCAGAATGTTTGTTTACTGACAGTTCTAAAGCCAGAAGAAAATATACCTCTTCTCTCAGAAGGGAAGGGGGGGGGGGGGGGGGTATTCTGCATATCTAATCAGCCAGGCTAAGCATCACTGGGAGGGCCGGGCTACATACCAATATACAGCAAAATATAGATAAAGAACATTTCTGATGCTGAATCCAAAAATGTACCGTAAAAGTTGGTATACTGAATAATAAACTGCATTCTACTACAAATCACTAGTGATGATCGTAATCAACAAATTACGATTTCTCAAAATTTCGCATACATTTTCGCAATTACGCTTACATGTAATTACAATTTGCAAATTCAATTGATTTTGTGTAGTCATTCGTAATGTTGCAAAATTGCGCAACATTTAGGACCGGGGGAGGGGTGGGTCTGCTCCTCTCACCATCCTGCACCTTCCGTGTCCTCACCCCACCTACCTCTCTACAATTCACATCATTTGAGGCCCACACCATCCGCCTCTACCACCCCCTCCCTGCCATTGTTGCGGTCTTATACCGCCCTCCGGGCTCCACCCCACAATTTCTCGATGACCTTGCCTCCTGGCTCCCTCACATCCTCTCCTCTGACCTCCCCACCATCATCCTTGGGGATTTCAATATTCCCATCGATGAAGCCCAGAGCTCCGCTGTGACCCGGCTACTCACCATTGCCAACTCACTTGGACTAGTACAACACGCCAACACCCCCACTCACACTGCAGGTCACACTCTCGACCTTATATTCACTAAATCCATCACCATTGCAGACCTTGACATCGCACCCTTTCCACCCTCAGACCATCACCTTCTCAACTTCAACCTCCTCACGGAAAGCACCTCCAAATTACCCACCCACCCACCTAGTCGATGGCAGCGAGACCTACGCAAGCTCAACCCTAGCGTCTTGCTGACCCCCTCCATGCCCTCTCCTCCACTCTCCCCACCCTAACCTGTCCTAATCTTGCTGCAGCTCAGTATCGCCAAACTCTCTCATCAGCCCTAGAGAAAGCTGCTCCACCAATATTTCGCGGCCACCGACCCCCTAACCCCCAGCCCTGGCGCACTACCCATACTCGCAACCTCCAGAGGAAAACACGTGCCACTGAACGGAAATGGAGAAAAACTAGACTTAACCAGGATTTCCTACAGTACAAGACCAACCTGCTGCAGTTCCACGCTGCCCTTGCTCATGTGAAGCAGGAATACTTTACCAAGCTTATCGGAGCACAAGCTTCCAATCCCCGGCGTCTTTTTGCCACTTTCAACTCCCTGCTTAAACCCCCCCCCCCACCCTCCGTTTCCTCCCTCTCTGCCACTGATTTAGCCACCGTTAACTTTGTAGCAGACAGCACTCCCCAGTTTTCAGAATTCGATGTGCCAGGTCATAAGGTCCCGCAGCACTCAGGACCCAACTTGTAGAGAAGGAATGAAGACCGGCACCATCCAGTAAATATAGCTCAGCAATTTATTGTGCAGACATCATGACACAATGAACGACGTTTCGGAGGTCAATCCTCCATTATCAAGTTCCTATCAGTGTCTCACTAATCTTACATAAACATCCTCTTTATATACCTACTACCATGGGAGAACAACCAATCACGTTGAAGGACTAATCTTACATAAACTCCTTCAACGTGATTTAGCCACCCACTTCACCAACAAAATTGTTTCCATCCGCAAAGAAATATCCAATCTCCAATCTTCACCTCCCACCCCCTCCCAACCAGCTCCTCCTCCACCCTATTCTCCCCTCACATCCTTCACTCCTACTACCACCGAGGAAGTCAGCCACCTACTGCAGACTTCCCATACCACTACTTCGCCCCTTGACCCCATCCCTTCTGATTTACTCCAGCCTCACTTCACGGAATTGGCCCCAGTCCTCACTACCCTGTTCAACCTCTCCCTATCCACAGGCACCTTCCCCTCAGACTTCAAGCAGGCCACTGTACTACCCCTGCTCAAGAAACCCTCCCTCGACCCCTCGCTACCCTCTAACTACCGTCCTATCTCCCTCCTCGCCTTTGCCTCAAAACTCCTGGAGCGTCTGGTTCACAAACGCCTGACCCAGTACCTCAATGCCAACTCACTCCTAGACCCACTGCAATCTGGATTTCGGCCTGCCCACTCAACCGAAACTGCTCTCACCAAAGTGGTCAATGACCTTGCCTTAGCTAAAGCTGAAGGTAAATACTCCATTCTCCTCCTCCTTGACCTTTCAGCAGCTTTTGACACAGACTGTTAACCACACTACCATTCGCCCTACCTCTCAAGCCCGTTGTCTGGGTGTCACCCTGGACTCTGCACTCTCCTTCACTTCCCACATCCAAAACCTCACAAAGTCCTGCAACTTCCACCTTCGTAACATCTGTAAGATTCGCCCTTTCCTGACCTCTGCCACCACCAAACTCCTCATCCATGCCCTCATAATTTCCCGCCTTGACTACTGCAATGCCCTGCTGTCTGGTCTCCCTATGACCCGAACAGCCCCACTGCAGTCCATCATGAATGCGGCAGCCAGAATTATCCACTGTTCCCATCGCTCCACCACGGCAGATCCCCTCCTAGAATCCCTCCACTGGCTTCCTATCCAGTCCAGAATCAAATTCAAGATACTGTGTCTGACCTAAAAATCTGTCCACAAAACTTGTCCAACCTACATTTCCGATCTTACTCAGAGGTACACACCTAGCCGCTCACTCCGCTCTTCCAATGAACTTCGCCTAACCGCCCCCCGCATCACCCAGTCCCATGCACGCCTCCAGGACTTCTCAAGAGCTGCTCCAACACTATGGAACTCCCTACCTCCACCCATTAGGGCAGCCCCCTCCTTCAACATCTTCAAGAAAGCCCTCAAAACTCACCTTTTCACTCTGGCCTACTACCCCTAACAAGTGCTCTAAAACTACAGCTGAACTCTGGTCCCCTACCGTTCGTGTCCTTACCTCTCCCTCTAGATTGTAAGCCTTTGGGCAGGGTCCTCCTCCTTTTGTGTCCTACCTGATCATGCACCTCCATTACTGTGAACCCATGCTTACTGTGAACCCATGCTATGCATCTGAGTGAACCTAACTTGCCTAATCTACATGCTCAATCCAATGACTAAGCATTACCTGGCACTCATACTGTGCTGTGTGATCTGGTTTTCTTGTATTCCTGTATTGTCATATTGCTGTTTGTCACCCCTAAATATTGTCTGTAACCTAAATTAATGTTCAGCGCTGCGTAATATGTTGGCGCTTTATAAATACAATAAATAAATAAATAAATAAACATTTCTTGCCGATTCTAGCAGTGAATAGCACAGCCCCCATACATGCTATTGACACCAAAATTGCTACATATGTTAAGGAGAATGGTGCGTACAAGTCAAAAAAAAAGAATTTTGCAAAAAGACCTTATAGATTTCGAGAAATTCGATTTTAAAAATGCAAGTAAAAAATGTTTTTAAACTTAGAAAAAAAATGACAGTTTAAAAGTCATTTTTCTTTGCATTTTTAAAATCGAGTTTCTCAAAAACTACAAGGTCTTTTTGAAAACCTTTTTCTTTTTGTGACTTATACCCACTATTCTGCTTAACATATGTAGGTAGCATTTTGGTAGCAATAGCATGTATGGGGGGTTTGCGATTAACCTCTAAATTTGGCACAAAATTATGCGAAATTTCGCGAAAATGACGCAAAACAAAATTTTTTAATTCTTCTATTACTTACGAAATAAATTACGTTTTTCTCTGAAATTTCGCATTACGATTACGATGCGAAATTGCGAATTTCGGCCCACCACTGTAAATCACTACAGTGCCTCTTTAATGAGCATCTTTAGTTATTCCTTCTACAGCTACTTGAAAAATAAACTGATCCAAGCGACTTTCACTGAAGCAGAATACATCTAGTTCTGCCTCACGTGCCAATAAATGGCAAATGTGACAAACAGTATGTTCAATGTACACTTTGTCAGGGCCGGGCCGAGGCATAGGCTGGAGAGGCTCCAGCCTCAGGGCGCAGTGTAGGAGGGGGCGCTCAATTCATTCAGCTGTCATTCCTAATTGTGTTTGAAGCAGAAAGAAATAAGAAAAGGGGATACATAGCAGTGACTGCAAGCCAGATAACTAGAGATTAAGGTGTTGGGGAGGTTGTGGGCCCTGTGGCCCTCTTAGTCTAATAGCAATCAGTGTGTGACGGCTGAGGTGGGAGGGATGGAGGGGCGCACTTTGGTGTCTCAGCCTTGGGTGCTGGAGGACCTTGTCCCAGCTCTGCACTTTGTTACTACAGTATGAAATAGGTCATCACAATGGCGTAGCATAAGGGGTTGCAGAGGTCTTGACCGCATCGGGGGCCCTTGGGCCAGAGGGGCCCCGTAGGGCCCTCCCTCAACTACAGTATTAGCTCTTTATTGGTCCTGTGCTTGTAATGATCACTTCTATAAATGCTATGAATGATAATAATCATTAACAAACTGTTCCCCATCCCCTTCTTGCACCTCTGACACTGTGACTGTAAATTGTGATTTGTAAAATGTGTTGTTTGTAAATGTATGTTTTCCTTCTGTCCTGTGCAAGAGTTCAGGTCCACTTCAACATTTTTCATGAAGGCTGAAGAGAAAATATACAATAAAATAATAGGAGAAAAATAATTTCCATGCTGGTTAAACTTCAGGTTCTAACAAATGTATGTTTGTGTATGTTCTCTTGAAAGCGCTGCGCATTTTGATCAACATAGGTTCTTCCACACAGTTGTGGTCAGCTAAGCAGAGTGGGGAGACAGGCAGGAGGCAGGAGTCATAAAATAAGCTATGGGGTCTCACCACCGCCATAAAGCTCGATTGTTGAATTATTCAGTGTGTGGGTTTCCTATTATTACCTTACATTAAAATGCAGAACGTTGGCTCCAATCAGACTTCTCGCAGGTGAGATATGAACTAGCCTTAATCCTGCCAGCACTTATTGTATTACTGAAGAAATGGCTCCCAGCCATAGCATTATCTGCATCTACCTCCTCAGTATCCTTCATTACCAGTCCCAGCCTTTTAGTACTTGCTGACTATGCTCTGGCAGCATATCACATGATCTCACACCTGAGGAGGGACCTCGCAGAGTCACAGCTGCTTAGCAAACACTACAGGAGCTGACGGATGGCATACAACCCACAGACCACATGTTCTGCATCATTTACTGTATCATATCCCATGGCTATGGCCTTGTCCTTGTGTCTGACAGGTATTCCAGCAGTAAATGGCGGTGATGAGGTGGGGCTGATAGACTGCAGGGTAAGAGACAGCAGCAACGGCTTGGCCACACCCAAACATTGCATGCGGCCACTGCTAACTGCATTAGTGAAACCTGCTCAGTTCATTCTTTCTCAGTGGGGCGGTTCAGCTCTACTAGATGGTGCCCATGGCAGGAATGCTCAACTAGAGCTACTTTCAACAACCAGTGTGATTAATGTTAATAGATAGTAAGAAATCCACAGGAAAATAAACAGGAGGAATGGCCAGGAGAGCGTAAAACAGGAAGTTCAGCTCACAGCTGGACAAAACGCCTTGCTGAGGCAGGAACTAAGAGAACTCTCCACAATGCTGGTCACAAACAAGACACTACCCACACCTCCCAACTTTTTGAGATGAGAAAGAGAGACACCTTAAAGTGGACCTGAACTCTTGCACAGGACAGATGGAAAACGGAGAAATGCACCCTGTGTGTATTTAGAGAGTTTAGCCTGTCCCTAATTCCCCCGCATTTGTGTCTAATCACAAGTTTTAATTTGCTCTCTTCCCTGTGTCACCTGAAAGCTCATTTGAAAGCACAGGATGATAACCTGTCTGCTTCCATGGAAGCAGGAAGTAGAAACAGTGAATTGGTGCCTGGCTTTTCTACTGACCACATATGCTATTGCTCCGTTGTTATTCCCTGATGAAGCAGGATCAAACCTGCGAAACGCGTTGCATATTTGGAGTTCATAAATAAAATATATTGACTGTCTTTACTACAGTCATTGTGTGTCTACTTGGAGGAAGTAAGTCCACCACTACCTCCTCTATTTACCAAGAATTTGGTTTTTAAGCTCATTTAGCTTCCTTTTATCCTTTTGGCGCCTCTGTTCTGCTGCATAGAAACAGTGAAGATTTATTTTAGGATTTGTATCAGCCGTAACAACGAAATGTTTTTCTTTAAAGGTTATTATGCTGTTGAGTATCGTTTAGAGCAGAGATGGAGTTCTGCATTCAGGACTGCTTTACGACACACCTTGCCACACCTCTAATCACGCTCCGACACCCCCCTAGTCACTGATACCAGATGCAATTCAGGAGCAAAAAATGTCATTTTAGAAACCAAACCACACTGGTCCTCTCTTTTATCAGCAGTGTTTCTTCATATTAACATTTGAAAGTAAAAAAAATCAATTTAAAGAGGAACTCCAGTGAAAAAAATGTAATAAAAAAAGTGCTTCATTTTTACAATAATTATATATAAATGATTTAGTCAGTGTTTGCCCATTGTAAAAGCTTTCCTCTCCATGATTTACATTCTGACATTTACCACATGGTGACATTTTTACTGCTGGCAGGTGATGTCAGTGGAAGGAGATGCTGCTTGCTTTTTTGTCAGTTGGACCCAGCTGGAAACAGCTGTTATTTCCCACAATGCAATGAGGTTCAGAGACAGGAAACTGTCATCACACTGTGGGAGGGTTCCACCACAATATCAGCCATACAGAGCCCCCCTGAGGATCCGTTTGTGAAAAGGAATAGATTTCTCATGGGAAAGGGGGTATCAGCTACTAATTGGAATGAAGTTCAATTCTTGGTCATGGTTTCTCTTTAACCACTTCAGGACCACAGTGCTAAACCCCCCTAAAGACCAAGCTATTTCTTTCTAAATAGGCCACTGCGGCTTTAAGGCCAAGCTGCAGGGCCGCACAACACAGCACACTAGTGATCCCCCCTCCTTTTCTCCCTACCAACAGAGCTCTCTGTTGGTGGGGTCTGAGCGCCCTCCAGATGTTTATTTTTTTATATAAATATTTATCTGTGTTTTTTAAATATTTTTAGCTGTTTATTTATTTTGTATCCCCGCCGGCCCTCCCCCCGCCAGCCAATCCCTTCAGCCTATGACAGCTGATCACTCCTGTCGCAATGGAGGGGACAGACGTTTCACACGGCTGTTCCCAGTACAGCGCTGCTGCTGATCGCAGCGCTGTACATGGTAATAAGACCGCGGTTTCGCCGTCTGTCTCCCAAGCGGAGCTCCGCCCCTCAAGCAGGAGTTGTGCACGCAGCCTGCGCACGATCTCCTGCAGTAGCCGGCCCCAGGACTTGACACCAATTGGCGTTAGGCGGCCCCGGGGCTGCTGCCGCGGTCACGTCCCTTGGCGTGGGGCGGTCTTGAGGTAGTTAAAGGATAGGAATAAAGTTTGGAGCCAATTAAACACATTTTTCGGTAGTAAAATACATATATTTACAGAGGTCTGTACATCAGGCCTGAAAAAGGGACAAATGACGGAGAAAAGGGGACAAAGGGATTTGGTTTTCAAAGAAAAACAAAAGTTTGCTTTCCTAAAACAGAAAGAATTTGCGATAATTCAGGTTGGAGTGAGCTCGAGATGTCTCCCAGAGCACCACTGCTGAATATATGCAAATTAACCATTGTACCCTTAGAAGCTAAACACACCTCCAGAACTGCTGGAATGCAATGATGTGTCAGCTTGTTAATATGTACAGAGCCATAATAATCCAACATGCATACAGACTGTTTCGGATTGTTTGATCCTCATCAGTGCATGGCATGGATTAATTTGGCTCTATGGAGTAGGGCTTGTAAATCCGAGAGGCACAGACTAACCAGCAAGCTCATGGTGGCTTTTCAAAGAAAAAGGGAGAATTGGGAGCTATGCAATATGGTTGGTTGATCGATCATATTTGTGTTCCAAAATGATTGTTTCAGCAGCAAATCATTCATGAATAAATAAATTGTGAAAGAATAGATCACATTGATTTGCAAATAACTGGTCAATCATTAAGGCCTTTTAAAATCATCCACTGTGAGGCCAGCATTACAGATCCAGCAACTAGGGCATAGCTACATCAAGGCCACAGAGTTCTGCTGAAACCTGCATGAAGAAACACACACTTACCTGGATCCTGCTGAGGCTTCCCAAGTCCTCCTGCCCCCCACTGTTGCAGCGAGCAGCCCCCAAAAGAACTCTGACAAGAGCTTGTTGGATTTCTGATTGTGGCCCTGCTTCTCTTCATGCAAAAGCGTGGCCATACTACTGCGCAGGTGTGGCCGTACTCAAATGGCCACAGCACGGCTAAGCTCATACAGGAAGAGGAGCTTGGCCCAGATCCTCCAGAGGGTCCTGGCAAGTTGCAGTAGGGGTGAGGAGGACTTGGGAAGCCTCTGAAGGAACCAGAGGCTTCCCTTCACCTAGGCAAGTATTCGTTTTTTTTGTGGACATTTCAACTCAGATCTACTTAACCTGGGGTTTCTGGTCCTGCTATACTACACATTTTTTATTACTTACCTTATATACTTGCATATAAACCTAATTTTTCAGCACAAAAAAAGGGCTGAAAAGTTACCCACTAGGTTTATATGCGAGTCAGTGGAGGAGAATGGATGGTGGAGCAGGTTTTGTTACTGGCAGATGGGCGTAAGGATTGTGCACTAGTGATCTTGCTCTTGCCAGGTGGCACACTGCTGTGTCTGTGCCCCCATCTCCTGCAACATGGTGTGCAGAGTGCGTTGCCCAAGACTACCTGTGTCCTCTGGCTTGTGGAGTGAAACAACATGTCAGTGGTGCAATGATCGCAGATTCTTCCTGCATGGAAATTACTGTGTCTCATATCTATGATGCCATTTAGTGGTGCCTTGACACACAGCTGTATCATCCTTGGGCACACCTGGCTGTGGGGAGGGGGGCTGACTTGTACTGGGGGCACATCTGGGAGCTATACTGGAGAGGGGGCTTATACACAAGTCAATCACTTTTTTCCTGGTTTGGGTCGGCTTATATGCGAGTATACACGGTATCTGTTTCTCACCTTATTTTTCTTTTAATACATATATTTTTTTGAGAGCATAGCAAGCAAAAATGTTCTTAGAAAAAATTGTTCTAAAAAAATAAAGTCTAATAATATCCCTTTTGTTTGAGAGGTGGAAAAAAATGTAAGGTGAGAAAACATTGAAAGCAATTAAAAGAAAAAAAAAGTATTTGAAAACGGGCCTAGCGCAGGTTAGCTGCAGCTTCATTCATCTGTTGGACCCGCAGTGACAATTCTCCCCCTCTCGCTCAATTTCTGGTGTACCGGGAATTATGGGAAGTTAACATAGACATGTATTGCGGGAAGTTACCCTTGTGGTATGTAAAAACACATTTAATGATTTCTGAATCAATACATAGCCTGGCCTGAAGCATGTCTTCTTTATACTTGTGGAAAGTTACAGCGCAAGAACATTGATTCCCTCATTTAAAGGACAACTGAAGCGAGATTTATATGGAGGCTGCCATATTTATTTCCTTTTAAGCAATACCAGTTTCCGGGCTGTCCTGATGATCCTCTGCCTCTAATACTTTTAGCCATAGCCCCTGAACAAGCATGCAGCAGAGCAGGTGTTTCTGACATTATTGTCAGACCTGACAAGATTAGCTGCAAGCGTGTTTCCAGTGTGATTCAGGCACTACTGCAGCCAAAAACATCAGCAGGGCTACCAGGCAACTGGTATTGTTTAAAACAAAATAAAAATGGAAGGCTCCATATTCTTCTCACTTCAGTTGTCCTTTAAGTAGGTGATAAAGTGAACAGTGCAGTAACACATTGCAACCCATGCAAAGCCCACCTAAAGTAAAAAATGCTCACAGCAAGGTTACGGCTGATTATTTCAGCACTGCTATACTATCTCAATGCTTGTGGCACCCTTTTACCAAGTTCAGAGAGGTGTGCGGACTCCTCCCCTCCCAGGTGTTTGACTTCTGCCTCAGAGCTAGGCACATATTGCTGCTGCCTAGTTCCAGATGCTCTTACATACAGTTACATAGTTTGGTTGAAAAAACATCTGTCCATCAAGTTCAACCAGACAGGGAAACAATTGTTGAGTGCTGAATACAGCCCCCAGGTGCTGCAGCCACTTTCTTCCATGTACAGTAGCACTAACAATTATATGTGCAGCCACCTCATGGGCAGCAGTAAATGAGCAATTCCCATTCTTCGCTATGCATCTCCCCATCAACAGCACCTCTGCTCTTCCATGTGAAAAAGAAGCCCCTCCCCTCTCCATGAGCAGTCTTCCCCTCAACAGCACCTCCCTCTTCCATGTAATAAAGAAGCCCCTCCCCTCTCCATGAGCAGTCTTCCCCTCAACAGCACCTCCCTCTTCCATGTGATAAAGAAGCCCCGCCCCTCTCCATGAGCAGTCTTCCCCTCAACAGCACCTCCCTCTTCCATGTGATAAAGAAGCCCCTCCCCTCTCCATGAGCAGTTTTCCACTCAACAGCACCTCCCTCTTCCATGTGCTAAAGAAACCCCTCCTCTCTCCATGAGCAGTCTTCCCCTCAACAGCACCTCCCTCTTCCATGTGATAAAGAAGCCCCGCCCCTCTCCATGAGCAGTCTTCCCCTCAACAGCACCTCCCTCTTCCATGTGATAAAGAAGCCCCTCCCCTCTCCATGAGCAGTTTTCCACTCAACAGCACCTCCCTCTTCCATGTGCTAAAGAAACCCCTCCTCTCTCCATGAGCAGTCTTCCCCTCAACAGCACCTCCCTCTTCCATGTGATAAAGAAGCCCCTCCCCTCTCCATGAGCAGTTTTCCCCTCAACAGCACCTCCCTATTCCATGTGCTAAAGTAGCCCCTCCCCTCTCCATGAGCAGTCTTCCCCTTAGCAGCACCTCCCTCTTCCATGTGCTAAAGAAGCCCCTCCCCTCTCCATGAGCAGTCTTCCCCTCAACAACACCTCTCTCTTCCATGTGCTAAAGCAGCCCCGCCCCTTCCCATGACCAGTCTTCCCCTCAACAGCACCTCCCTCTTCTATGTGCTAAAGCAGCCCCGCCCCTTCCCATGAGCAGTCTTCCCCTCAACAGCACCTCCCTCTTCCATGTGTTAAAGCAACCCCACCCCTTCCCATGAGCAGTCTTCCCATCACTAACACCACTCCTCTTCCATGTGCTAAAGTAGCCCCACCCCTTCCCATGAGCAGTCTTCCCCTCAACAGCACCTCTCTCTTCCATGTGCTAAAGCAACCCCACCCCTTCCCATGAGCAGTCTTCCCATCACTAACAGCACTCCTCTTCCATGTGCTAAAGTAGTCCCGCCCCTTCCCATGAGCAGTCTTCCCATCACTAACACCACTCCTCTTCCATGGACTGTTTTAGCACCTGACTGCTTATGGAGAGGGGAGGCCTTCTCTTTGCATCAGACAGCCTTCCTATCAACAGCACCCGCAACTGTATGGAGGCCCAGAGCTGTAAGGGGGCCCCGAATACTACTTCACTCCCTTTGATAAAGGGGTCCATGCTTCAAAACAGATGTTTTTGTGTAACGATTATGATGGCCACACTAGTTTTATGGCCCTTGCAAGATAAGCCCCCAGGCTGTGAGGGTCACCAAAGATAGGAAAGGGAGTGAACACTGGATGGCCCCCTCAAAGTTTTGCTGGAGGGGTCATGATTTGTACATACACCCCTGAACAGCACCTCCCTGTTTCCATGTGGTGCACCAGCCCCTTCCTTTCCCATGAGGAGGCTTCCCGTCAAAAGATCTTCCACTCTTCCATTGGCAGCCTATATATTCCATTTTTTAACTTCACATTGACATTGACATGCAGCAATCCTAAGCCCCCATCCCCCATCCCCCCCAGGTTAAAGCCTCTGTTGCTTCTGCAGAACCCAAACCCTAAATGAAGTGCAACCAAAATGCAGTATTCCATTAAGGCCAAGCTCATGTAGCCTTTCATACATTTAGCTATGGCCATACCTCCACAGATAAACCAAAACAGGACCAGCACTGGTGTCTAATGCGTTATGTACAGTAGCTCTACCCTATTTTGATAAAGGGGAGACCAAACCCGACATATATCAACCAACAAAGTGCAAAAAATGGGTCATTAGCTCTCTAAGCATACAAAACTTTATTCTACATATCAATCTATTTAGATACAAAAACTTCCACTATGCTAATAATTGTATTGGGAGTTAGTAAAACCTTGCTTCCTGAGTAATATTGCCAATCATGTCACAATAATGTTGCAGTCACTTTACAAATAGAAACTATCATTGTCTTTGGCCGCAGCCTTGTTGTTATTCAGCCTTTCGATTTTTTTCAGTTTTTGGTAGCAAGGTATTAATAATTGAGGTGAGCTCTGTTGATTTGACATCAGTTGGCTCCCTTCTCCCACTAGAGGTCACCGTTTTGGTCATAAAAAGTCTTGTACTAGAGATGGTCAATGAGATGCAAATAATTCCAGCTTGCATGCAACTTGTATGCAGTAGCAGTGGGCCAATCAAATAAACTTCCTGTCGATTTTGATTGGCCCAATTCCAAGCTGCACACGTGCCAGGATTATTAGCGTCTCATTGATCATGCCTACGTGTTACTTGTACATAAAGTTGTGACTCCCCTAGTGGCCAGAAGGAGGAGAGGCAATGAGCTGCTTCCCCCCTCCCCAAATATCAGCATATGTTAATCCTTGTGCCCCCACTTCCATATATTATGTAGTTTCTGAATCTCCAGATACTAGTATTAGACAACCCTTGTGCTCCTTCCCCCACATCCGTATTACTAGCCTTTGTGCTCATCCCCCTAATCAATATTAGCTTCTGTACCCCCTGATATTAGCATAGGCAGCTTTTATGACCACTGCACCCCTCCCCAGCCCCATGTAATTATTAAGCAGACTTTTGTAGTATCACGTCCGCCCCCACAGTACTATTTGTGCCCCCCAGATATTATTATTGTGTCCCTCCCCCTGATCTCAGTATTGGGATGATACTAGGATAAGGTAGCCTTTGTGCCCCGAGATAGGATTCATGCACTGGCTCAGATCCACTCTTTTTTCTTCCCAGCACCACCCCACTGTTCAGCTGCATAGGTCTGCATGGTTTCCTGCCCGTGTGTTTTGTCATGTTATAGAACAGGAGCCATACAAAGCTTTGCATTTTGGGAGAAATTAGGGTTAGGTGTGAGGAAGGGGTTAGGCTAGACACCAGGAAGATTTTGACACGAGGGGAGGTTGAAGTTAGAGCTCTTTCACATAGGCAGTAGCTATTGGTGCCTCCATTGCTTCTCATCTGCTCCCGTAGATCTGCAAGGGCAGTTGGTTGTTGCCTGTTCTTTGCATGTACATCTTAGAGGGCCGCGGCCACCACTACATTTTCTATGATTGGGGTTTCCACTGCATAGTAACCACAAAGTGTGTCAAGCCATACATGTGGTTACAAAGACCACTACTGGATTGCAGTTCATAGCAAACTGAGGGTCATCACTGCCCAGCAGACCCGCAGCCGAGCTGCACAACAAGCGCACAGTTCAGCATCTGTGTAAATCAATTCTTACACATTAGGAGAGTCTTATGCTGGGCATACACGGCTCGTTTTTGCCGCTCGTTTCTCCCACTTGATCGTTTCGCCGCTCAATTCCACAGTCATTTCTCTTACCTTCCGCTCGTTTTTCTTTTCTTTTTCCATTTACTGCTATCCGGAATTGAGCTGCAAAACGATCGGGCGGGAGATCGGACATGCCGGAAATTATCTATCGAGCCATCTTCATGGCTCAAAAACGAGTTGTGTATGCACAGCATTACATTCAGAAGGGAGTTAAGGGTTAGGAATGAGAATGGATAGTTAAAGACTACCTCTGTTAAAAAAAAAAGTTGAATGGTGATACATGTATGTAGTTTGTGCACTTTATGCAGTAGTAAACTTTGTATGTTCATCTATCTGGTACATCGTAGTGTCTAGAACAGACACACATTTATATCTGTAGTAGCACCTCCATCTATCTCCTCATGCTGACGTACTCAGCAATGTACGCACTCAGCAATGTGTCCTCCCTTCCAGCATTTTGTTCCCCTCCACCCCCCAGCTTTGTGGCATGCAAATATGTCTGTGAAATCCCACACATGCTCTGTACAGATTATGGGCTGAACTGATCACATTATAAGACCCAGACTTGTTTTCGTACTGCACTTGTCGAAGAAGTGAGAAACAGAGAAGAGGCAGAGCAGGGTTATTTTAAATATAAGAGAGACAGCATGCTATAATTTTTATCCCACATGCCTGTCTGCCTTCCTGGATCAGATTACATCTTTTTTCACAGAGAGTGTGGTCTGGGAGCAGCAGGACATGGGGAGGTGGAGTCCTGACGTCAATCCCCCAACATTCTTTGCGCTCATGGCTAGGAAAGAAGCGATAGCTAAGCAATGAGTAGAAATGTTAAAAACCTTAGTCGGAAAGCGAGCACACATTTTACTAGTATTGCATGGATCTCAGCTCGTGCCTAACTACTGGGGCGCCTGAGCTGTACCCACTGGCCACTGAGAAAATCACAACCTGCAGCTATGGAAATCTGTGCTACAGGAAATGGCAGTAGGAAAAACTCCTGTCTCCTGACCAGATTTTTTAAAAAGGTAAATTATTTGACGCCAGCTAAATTTATTTAAGGACAGACAAAAGTTATGCAGCTGCTGAATACTTACACAAAACTGAGGCACAGGGTAAAATATCAAAGTAAACCTAAAGTGAAAATAAACTGAAGAGATTAAAGAAGAAAAATCTCAAAGGACTTTCCTGGAATCCCATAGCCTTATTTTGTATGTTAATGTTTAAATGTAACTTCTAAAGTTTTGTCTGTCTCTGGTGCATGTGGGTAGTTTTTTCAGTTATTCAGCTCCCACTCAGACAAATCTTGAACTATTGAACTTGTTATCTATTCCTGATACTCAGATGTGTTTTTCTCAGCTAACAGAGATTCACAACCTCTAGTTACGTATTTTAGTATTAGTAAGATTTATGCTACTGGAATGGAGAAATTTCATTCAGAACCCTGGATTCTAGAGTATAAAAAAAGGAGCATGGCCTAGTTTTAAAGGACATCCAAGGTGAAAATAAACTGATGGGAAAAACAATTGTATCTATCTTCCTTCTCCTAAAAACATATTTTTTAAATATCCCACAGTTTTATTTTATATTTAAATCTAATTTTAATTTTTACTGTTTCAATGTCTCTGCTCAATGACACCTTCATTGATTTATGCTAGAGCTCAAATCTATGAATTATCGACCCTTTTTATCTCTTTCCTGCTCTTTCCTGACAGGAAAGTATTTTATGGCTGTAATTCCTTATCAGTGAGGGTTATGCCATAGTCTGACCCTGTTCCGACCTGGATAGAAAATGTCACTTGCATACCTGATATTTAACTCTTTCAGGCAGAGAAAGAAAAAAGGAACACAGCCTAATTATTTGTGTGCTTGGCACTGTACATACAAGTCTCATCATGTCACATCGGTTGTCCTTTAAGTAGAACTAGGTCTGTACAAAAGCATGTCTATTTCATCATGTTACATGTCACTTCAGAGTCCCTTTAAAGCGGACCTGACCTCCGAACTTCCTCTCTGCTCTAAAAGATACGCAACAGCATAATGACCTTTAAAGAAAAACATTTCTTTGTTTCAGCTGATACAAATCCTAAAATAAATCTCCAGTGTTTCTACTTCCTGCTTTCATGGAAGCAGACATATTGTTAACATCCTGTGCTTTCAAATGACCTTATCTGCCTTATCAGCTGTGGCAGTCTGTGGTGAGACGGGGAGTGATCAAATTCGAACTTGTGATTAGACACAGATGATGGGGAATTAGACAGGCTAAACTCTCGAAATACACACAGGGTGCGTTTCTCTGTGTTTTCCTTCTGTCATGTGCAAGAGTTCAGGTCCACTTTAAGCCATAGAAAACCACCACTATTTTGTGTAATGAGCCAAAATGCTAGGCTCCACCCACCATCCTGATCTAATGCATTATGGTCCTGGTTTTTAGACATGTGAAAGTGATGACCTGCAATTACCTCCTGCTTTAAAAAAAAAGGTAGACAGACTAGGAAATATTTGCAAAAAAGGCAAAGAGTACATATTATTCATATACATTGCAAAACAAATCACAATAATACATGTAGCAAGGCACAAAAGAGAACAGGGCCACAAAGGCCAAGACCTGGATTTATCTACACATGGTGGAGGTGGGGGATGCAACATATGGAAGAGGAGATCCAGTGTATATGGAGGAAGCTGCATGTGGGGAATGGGGGTTATTACATCTGTACATGAGGCATGGGGCCTACTAAATATGGTATAGGGGATACTCTGTGCAAAAGGGGCTTCACTTGGGACAGGGGTTTACTCTATACAGAACAAGGGAAACGATATGCAATAATCGGTGCAGGGAGGGCTGCCGAAGGGACAGTGGGCTACTATATCTGGAATTGAGGAGATTCCATGTATGAAGAAGCACCTCATTGGTCTACTATATATGGAATAGGAGATGTTCTGCGTGGGGAGGGCTGTACATGGAAAGGGGTCTGCTCTATATGGAAAAGGGGAGAGTCTGTGCAGGGAGGACTGTACATGGGGCCAGAAGCTGTATTATATAAAATAGGGACATTCTGTGCATGGGAAGCTGCACATGGGGTCAGGAGCTGCTGTCTATTGAATAGGGGACATTCTGTGCATGGGAGGCTGCACATGGTGCCAGGAGCTGCTGTCTATTGAATAGGCCGGGGACATTTTGTGCATGAGAGGCTGTGCATGGGGTCAGGAGCTGCTGACTATTGAATAGGGGACATTCTGTGCATGGGAGGCTGCACATGGGGTCAGGAGCTGCTGTCTATTGAATAGGGGACATTCTGTGCATGGGAGGCTGCACATGGGGTCAGGAGCTGCTGTCTATTGAATAGGGGACATTCTGTGCATGGGAGGCTGCACAATGGGTCAGGAGCTGCTGTCTATTGAATAGGGGACATTCTGTGCATGGGAGGCTGCACATGGGGTCAGGAGCTGCTGTCTATTGAATAGGGGACATTCTGTGCATGGGAGGCTGCACATGGGGCCAGGAGCTGCTGTCTATTGAATAGGGGACATTCTGTGCATGGGAGGCTGCACATGGGGCCAGGAGCTGCTGTCTATTGGATAGGGGACATTCTGTGCATGGGAGGCTGCACATGGGATCAGGAGCTGCTGTTTATTGAATAGGGGACATTCTGTGCATGGGAGGCTGCACATGGGGCCAGGAGCTGCTGTCTATTGGATAGGGGACATTCTGTGCATGGGAGGCTGCACATGGGGCCCGGAGCTGCTGTCTATTGAATAGGGGACATTCTGTGCATGGGAGGCTGCACATGGGGTCAGGAGGTGTTGCCTATTGAATAGGGGACATTCTGTGCATGGGAGGCTGCACATGGGGTCAGGAGGTGCTGCCTATTGAATAGGGGACATTCTGTGCATGAGAGGCTGCACATGGGGTCAGGGGCTGCTGTCTATTGAATAGGGGATAGTTTGTGCATTGGAGGCTGCACATGGGGCCTGGAGCTGCTGTCTATTGAATAGGGGGCATTCTGTGCATGGGAGGCTGCACGTGGGGCCCGGAGCTGCTATTGAAAAGGGGGACATTCTGTGCATTGGAGGCTGCACATGGGGCCCGGAGCTGCTGACTATTGAAAAGGGGGACATTCTGTGCATTGGAGGCTGCACATGGGGCCCAGAGCTGCTGTCTATTGAATAGGGGACATTCTGTGCATGGGAGGCTGCACATGGGGTCAGGGGCTGCTGTCTATTGAATAGGGGACATTCTGTGCATTGGAGGCTGCACATGGGGTCAGGAGCTGATGTCTATTGAATAGGGGACATTCTGTGCATGGGAGATTGCACATGGGGTCAGGAGGTGCTGACTATTGAATAGGGGACATTTTGTGCATTGGAGGCTGCACATGGGGCCCGGGGCTGCTGTCTATTGAATAGGGGACATTCTGTGCATGGGAGATTGAACATGGGGCCAGGAGCTGCTGTCTATTTAATAGGGGATATTTTGTGCATTGGAGGCTGCACATGGGGTCAGGGGCTGCTGTCTATTGAATAGGGGACATTCTGTGCATGGGATGCTGCACATGGGGTCAGGAGCTTCTGTCTATTGAATAAGGGATATTCAGTGCATGGGAGGCTGCACATGAGGTCAGGAGCTGCTGTATACCAAATAGGGGACATTCTGTGCATGGGAGGCTTCACATTGGCCAGGAGGCTGCACATGAAAAGGGGACATCACTGGGAGCTGCAGTGCATGGGGAAAGAGGGGGTGCAGCACTAGACAATTGGCCTTGAAAAGAACATGTATCAATCCAACTCTGACACACACTCACACAAGCATGCACACTACAGATCTGACACAAACATGCTTACGGTTAAGCCAAATATATACATTTATGAGTAGCATAGAGCTAAATAAACATTACAATGTTGAGTGGTGGAGCTACCTTATCAAAAGGGCTTAGTAAGAATAATATTAATGACAAATAAGCTGATATTTACCATAGATAGTTAGATACAGTGAGTAAATAGCTAGAGAGATGCTGTACACAGTAGAAGTCAGTAGAAGACAGCTATGCAGACGTAGAGAGAATAATATGAGACAGTGACTCACCCATTCCAGGACTTTGATAAACCCCAGAGGTTCCTTTACTGTACGGAACTGTCCCCCTGCCACCAGCTGAAAGACAAAAGTAAAGTCAGGTCTCAGCAGCACCTCCTGCAGCCAGTGAACTCTGCTCAGCCTCTGTCCATGGTGCTGAACCTATGGCGCTGCTGATGCTGAGCACAGAGGCTGCCATGGAAGGGTGACAAATCCCCCCAGTCACACACAAGATGCCTTCTTGTCACTGTGGAGAGGTGATAATGCGTTACCTCCAGGATGTGATGTCATTTAATGATCTCAAGCTGTTCAGCTCAGATGACAGATCACCAGAAGGTTCTCTTCATCTGCCTCTTATGTTTTTCCCACACACAATAACAATGGATGTGGTCAATGGCAGATGCAAATGCTACTATCCAGATTTTACACTGACTGCACACAGTGAAAGCAGACCTCCCCCATTAGTATTTACTATGAGGGGTTAACCAGCTTTCTTTCTGTGTAGCCATTGTGATAAAACAGTAACAAATGCTGATATGCCCACATATAATGAACAGGGTGGGGGGGATGGGGCATCACAAGTGAGGGGATCATCATACGCCTTATTATTTTAGCAGATTGGCTGCAAATATCTCCTGGCAATAGGTGCAATCCTCCTAGTGTTTCTGATGTAATTTATCATATGGACATGTACCAGTATTGGTACAACCACACATCAACCAATGAATGTACGTATTTGTATTGCTGGATATTCTAATTGTATTCGTATCAACTATTGGTTTTGTACTATGTACAGCGCTACGGAAGATGTTGGCGCTATATAAATAAATAATGACAATAATAATTTGTTAACTCCAGCCTCATCTTATTGAAGGTTCATTGGTATTAGTCAACACCACCTAATTGATGAGATTGACCTTTTCATTATCCCTGCATGTGTCATCCATGGATGCCAACAGCAAGATGTCCTTGTGAGAGAAGCAGGCCACAGGCGTACACCAAGATCAGCTACAGTCTACAGTGTCACTGACCCCCATAATATACTCTCTATCACCTCCATCAGTCCTTACACAGTACAGTACAAGGGAGGCATTTATATGCTGCTCATACATATATATCTATATATATATATATACTATCTATCTATATATATAAAATATATATACATTGGCAAGCATGCATAGGGTCGTTATTCGATGTATATATATTTCTGTAAATATAACACATCTCACTTTGGCATGTATGTGTTTGAGATCTCTCCTTTACCTCCCTCCTCTAAGCTGCACCCCTCCTCCCTCTCCTTTTTCCTCTCCCTGTACCCTCCCTTCCTCCATCTGTTTCTCTTCCCTATCTCTTCTATTTCTCCGTGCCCGGTCTCTGTCTACCCTCTCCCTGAGCTTTACACCGCAATGCTGCCCTTTAGCCCAGTGCTACCCCCCTCTGCACCCTGTTTATTCCATCCCCGCTGCTCTCACCTGGTTGACCACGTCCATGTCTGCAGGATGCTGGTGAATCGCGGCAGCGCGGAGGGGGAAGTGCGATCTCTCTGCAGCAGCCTGAAAATCAGCGGGTGGGGGAGAGAGGAGAGTCTAGAACAGCTGTCAAGCGAGCGGCCAATGGGAAACTAAGACAGAGGGCGCTGTGCTCGCATAGTGGCTGAGTGACGTGAACATTCTCCATCTTCATTGAGGGCAGCGCTGCCATAAATAGGGCTGGGAAAGCCTTGGAGAGGTTTGACGTCTTTGGTGACCTGCTCAGACCCCAGAACCTATCTCATAAGTTTGTGTGGGCTTCTGTCACTGTCACAATCCCCCCTGCAGTTCTCCAGTGCTGTCATCACTGAGAATCAATGTGCTGGCAGGTCTTGCTGGCTCATCTACCCTACTACTAGTACTGTTCACAATGCGATTACAGATATATTGACCTATATTAGCACAAATGTCTTTGTTCTCATTCCTGTGTACTGGCTGGTAGTGGTGCTCAGCAGAGCTCGAATATTCGAGTAGCTCGAATATTCGAGCTCTTTTTCAGCTATTCGAGCTCGGTATTCGAGCTCCGAATAGCTGTAGCTATTCGAATGGGCTATTCGAGAACACTCGAATAGCCCATTCACTATTCGAGCTATTCGAGCAAACCGGCGCTATTCGAGCTCGGTACCGAGCTCGAATAGCGTCATAGCCCAGATTGATGTGCTTAGAGCCAATCAGAGGGCTCCCAGGCCCTCTGACGGCAGCCAATCACAGAGGGGGACCCTGGCCAGCCCCTACCCTATAAATAGCGGCCGCCATGTTCGGGTTTTCCATGCTTGCCTGAGACTTGTACAGAGAGAGATCTGCTCCTTTGTGCTTTGGCTTAGCAAGTGCTCTATTGTGTTCATTTACCTAGCGTTTTTGCTCACCTACACCTGCCATATACACCTGTATTGTTGTTATTTAGATAGACATTGTATTTTAGTTAGTAGCTTGTGTGTTACATTAGAGACAGGCAGCTGCTGCAAGCTTACAGGTTTAGGCCTCAGGGGGGCCTTGCCTCTGTGGGCAGCTGTCCTCTGTTTATTTCTCTCATCATCTATACCAGTATTTCTGCTGTCCTTTACTAATAGTATTGTAGTTATACTGTACTAGGAGTAGGACACTCACTGACTGTCACTGTTTATAGGCTACTAGCTAGCTCCTGCGTGTGTGCACTCACTCACTGTCTGTGTGTACACACACTCTATTTCCTTCTGATTACTGATTGATTATTGTTAGTTGTACTTACTTACTACTTACTCTTACTGTACCCGTAGGGACACTCACTGTCACTGTTCATATAGGCTACTAGCTCCTGCGTGTGCGCACTCACTGTCTGAGTGTACACACACAACACACACTCTATTTCCTTCTGATCGCTGATTGATTATTGTAATTAGTTAGTTCTACTTACTGTTACTACTTACTCTTACTGTACTAGGAGTCTAGGACACTCAGTCACTGTGTTCATAGGCTACTAGCTCCTGCGTGCGTGCACTCACTGTCTGAGTGTACACACACCCACACTCCATTTCCTTCTGATCGCTGATTGATTATTGTTATTAGTTAGTTCTACTTACTGTTACTACTTACTTACTCTTACTGTACTAGGAGTCTAGGACACTCAGTCACTGTGTCCATAGGCTACTAGCTCCTGCGTGCGTGCACTCACTGTCTGAGTGTACACACACCACCCACACTCCATTTCCTTCTGATCGCTGATTGATTATTGTTATTAGTTAGTTCTACTACTTACTGTTACTACTTACTGTACTAGGAGTCTAGGACACTCAGTCACTGTGTCCATAGGCTACTAGCTCCTGCGTGCGTGCACTCACTGTCTGAGTGTACACACACCACCCACACTCCATTTCCTTCTGATCGCTGATTGATTATTGTTATTAGTTAGTTCTACTACTTACTGTTACTACTTACTTACTCTTACTGTACTAGGAGTCTAGGACACCCAGTCACTGTGTCCATAGGCTACTAGCTCCTGCGTGCGTGCACTCACTGTCTGAGTGTACACACACCACCCACACTCCATTTCCTTCTGATCGCTGATTGATTATTGTTATTAGTTAGTTCTACTTACTGTTACTACTTACTCTTACTGTACTAGGAGTCTAGGACACTCAGTCACTGTGTCCATAGGCTACTAGCTCCTGCGTGCGTGCACTCACTGTCTGAGTGTACACACACCACCCACACTCCATTTCCTTCTGATCGCTGATTGATTATTGTTATTAGTTAGTTCTACTACTTACTGTTACTACTTACTGTACTAGGAGTCTAGGACACTCAGTCACTGTGTCCATAGGCTACTAGCTCCTGCGTGCGTGCACTCACTGTCTGAGTGTACACACACCACCCACACTCCATTTCCTTCTGATCGCTGATTGATTATTGTTATTAGTTAGTTCTACTACTTACTGTTACTACTTACTTACTCTTACTGTACTAGGAGTCTAGGACACCCAGTCACTGTGTCCATAGGCTACTAGCTCCTGCGTGCGTGCACTCACTGTCTGAGTGTACACACACCACCCACACTCCATTTCCTTCTGATCGCTGATTGATTATTGTTATTAGTTAGTTCTACTTACTGTTACTACTTACTTACTCTTACTGTACTAGGAGTCTAGGACACTCAGTCACTGTGTCCATAGGCTACTAGCTCCTGCGTGCGTGCACTCACTGTCTGAGTGTACACACACCACCCACACTCCATTTCCTTCTGATCGCTGATTGATTATTGTTATTAGTTAGTTCTACTACTTACTGTTACTACTTACTGTACTAGGAGTCTAGGACACTCAGTCACTGTGTCCATAGGCTACTAGCTCCTGCGTGCGTGCACTCACTGTCTGAGTGTACACACACCACCCACACTCCATTTCCTTCTGATCGCTGATTGATTATTGTTATTAGTTAGTTCTACTACTTACTGTTACTACTTACTTACTCTTACTGTACTAGGAGTCTAGGACACCCAGTCACTGTGTCCATAGGCTACTAGCTCCTGCGTGCGTGCACTCACTGTCTGAGTGTACACACACCACCCACACTCCATTTCCTTCTGATCGCTGATTGATTATTGTTATTAGTTAGTTCTACTTACTGTTACTACTTACTTACTCTTACTGTACTAGGAGTCTAGGACACTCAGTCACTGTGTCCATAGGCTACTAGCTCCTGCGTGCGTGCACTCACTGTCTGAGTGTACACACACACCACCCACACTCCATTTCCTTCTGATCGCTGATTGATTATTGTTATTAGTTAGTTCTACTTACTGTTACTACTTACTTACTCTTACCGTACTAGGAGTCTAGGACACTCAGTCACTGTGTCCATAGGCTACTAGCTCCTGCGTGCGTGCACTCACTGTCTGAGTGTACACACACTAAATTTACTTGTGATTACTACTACTGATTATTGTAACTGCTAGTTGTACTTCCTGACTGTTAATACTTACTTACTGTACTAGGGGACACTCACTCAGTCACCTCACCAACCAACCCACTCCATTAAAGTACCCCACTTTTCACCCGCCCTTTTACAAAACTTTTGTCTATACGCCCAAAACATTGAAGATGTCTGGAAGTGGCAGCCAGCGCGGTTTGGGCAAGGGGAAGGGCAGCAAGGGAATCAGGAAGAGAGGGAGCAGCATTGTGGCAAGCCGCGGCCGCGGGCGCGCCACCATGCACAGTTCCGCAGCAGCAGCAGCAGCGTCAGTGGCTAACATTCCTCCCATAGCCACTGGCCGTGGACGCCTTGGGCGCCGCCCAGGAGGAGCATCTGCAACTCACGCTGCAGAGACACAGCAGCAGCAGCGTGTAGCACCTGCTCCCATTTTCCTCCAGCCGGGTCGGAAACGTCCCATTGAGGAAAAGGATGCAGACACTGTGGTGCAACTCATGACGGAGGATGAGCAGCCCGCCATCAGCTCTGCATCCGAGGCCTCCACCCTCACCACCACCACCACCACCACCCCTGTTCGCAGCAGCCGCCCAGCAGGGTCTGGGGAGGAGGCCAGTTCACCGTCAGTCGCCGACCTCTCATTCAGCACTCTTTTGACCCCAGGCATGATGAGTCAATTGAATGCTGTTGTTGGCGATTTGGAGGAGGAGATGCTGATGGGCACTTTGGGGGAGGAGGGATTGGACAGCAAGACTGTGGCGACAGTCAAGCGTCCCATCCATGCATCAGCAGAGGAGTTTGGGGGGTCATCATCAGAGCAGGACATGTTTCAGGAGGGGCATGATGATGATGACCCGGTGACAGACAGAGACTGGGTGCCAACACATCCAGAGGATGTCGTCCTCAGCAGCTCTGAGGAGGAGGAGGAGGATGCGGTTGTGGGCCTTGCAAGGAGGCGCATCATTGCAAGCATTGGCAGCGTCCCACAGCCTGCTGGTGTCTCAGGCTCAGCAGCAGCAGCAGCAGCATCAGCCAGTACCACCACCAGCCGCACCCAAGACCCCCCCCCCCCCCCCAACCACCACAGGGAAACAGGCAGCAGCGCTTCCATGCCGTAGGGGGATGTTTTTGTCACCAATCTGGCGGTTTTTCACCATGCCCACAGTGTACAGCAAGTACGCCACTTGCAACCACTGTCAGCGGAAGTTGAGCAGAGGTGCAGACCCCTTGAAGTTCAGCACCAGCTCGCTGATCAACCACCTTTCTGCGAAACACTTCCACCAGCATGAGGAGTTCCAGAGGCTGAAGGCATCTGGTGCTGGCAGTGGCACCAATCCCATCACTGCACAGCCTTCAGCAGCAGCAGCAGCAACAGCAGCCACCCGCCCTCCTGCTCCTCCAGCAGCACCAGCAGGAGTGCGGAAACGCCCTGCTCCTCCCCCCTCTGCAACTCCTGCCGCCGACACTGAGGCCTGTTCTGGCAGCCAGTCCTCAGTGGCCTCCTCTGCTCCGTCTGCTGATTCCCGTGCCAGCAAAAAGGCACGCCAGAGCCTTTTGAGCGAGTCCTTCCAGGGGGTGGTTAGGGCTCTGCCTCCCAGCAGCCGTCGCGTGCGGCAGCTGAACGGCTTGCTGGCACGGGCCATGTGCTCCCAACTCCTGCCGTACACGCTCGTGCAGGAGGGGAGCGACATGCGGGCGCTGCTTGCTTGTGCAGCCCCAGACTGGCAGCTCCCCAGCAGACACTTCTTCGCCCGCAAGGCCATTCCTGCACTGCACCGCTTTGTGATGGCCAATGTGGAGCGAGGGCTGGAGCACGCGGTTGGTGAAAGGGTCCACGTCACCATGGACTCCTGGAGCAGCCGCTTCGGGACAGGCCGCTACCTGTCCTTCACTGTCCACTGGGTCAGCTTGGTGGAAGGGGGTGAGGATGGGAGAGCAGCAGCGGGCACAGCAGCAGCAGCAACACAGTGGGTGGTGCCACCCCGCAGGGTCAGGGGAACTGCAGCGGGTTCCTCCGATCCTCTGCCATCCTCCGCCACACCTGGCCAAACCCCCCGCCTCAGCAGCAGTGTGAAGGCCCGCCACTGCCAAGCGCTGCTGCACTTGGTCAGCCTTGGCAAGACCAAGCTGACGGCAGCCCACGTGTTGGCCAAACTCCAGGAGCAGGAGCGGATTTGGCTGACCCCCAGAGGCCTCAGAGTCGGAGAGGTGGTGTCCGACAATGGGGCCAATCTGGTTGCTGCCATAGACAGGGGAAACCTGACCCACATCCCCTGTCTTGCCCACGTGCTGAACCTGGTGGTGCAGAAGTTCCTGCGCACCTACCAGGGGATGGACGAGCTGCTGGAAACGGCAAGGAACGTTGTGCGTCACTTCCGGCGCTCGGCTGCAGCCTGTGCGAGCCTGGAAGACGTGCAAAAGGAGCTGGATCTGCCACGCCATCGGCTGATCATTGACGTTCCGACTCGCTGGAACTCCACCCTGGCGATGTTGGAGCGTCTGGTTGAACAGAAGCACGCTGTCAACCACTACCTTGCCCTGGCCACTGTTTCCGCAGCTCAGAGAAGGGACAAGACCAGCAACATCCCGTCCATCGTCCCCGATGATGACTGGAGGCACATGCAGCAGGTGTGCTTAGTGCTGGCTCCCTTCCTGCAGGCCACAAACATGGTGAGCAGGGACCATGCTATGGTCTGCGAGTGGGTGCCCCTGGTTTCTCTGCTGAACAGGGCACTCGATGCTTTGCTGGCACAGGGAGCGGCAGCCTTGGACCAGCAGGAGCGGCAAGCAGCTGCACAGTCCACCTCTGAGGGGGAGGAGGAGGAGGACTTGGTGGAGGTCCCTGACCTGGCTGCTGATGAGGGGGATCAGCGCAGTGCAGCTGAGTTGGTGCGGGGGTGGAGAGAGGATGAGGCAGCAGAGGAGGAGGATGAGGAGGACAGCACTGACGTCGATGTGCCAGCAGACGTGGCCCGCCTCTTCCCAATGGCAGCGCACATGCTGACGTGCCTGCGCAGGGACCCCAGGGTGATCCAGATGAAGCAGAGGGAGGACATCTGGATCAGCATGATGTTGGACCCACGCCTCAAGGGGAAGTTGAGCCAGTTCCTGCCGCCTGCAGGAGGAGACCCAGCGCAACAAATAAGGAGCTTGCAGCAGGCCCTTGTTGAGCGCTTGGAGGAAGCCTTCCCCCAGCCTTCCACCCCCACTGTCCAGCAGCCAGCACAGAGGCAGCAGCAGGTGCCTGCATCCAGCAGCAGCAAGCGCCCCACAGACCTGCTGTCTCTCAGCCACGAGCTCTACAGGACTGTAGAGGCTCCGGCAGCAGTGACTAGAGAGGAGATGCATGCAGCAGCATCCTCCTCCGGTCACAGCCAGCGCCTGACCCGCATGGTGGCTGACTACATGGGGTCCTACAGCGGGCTTGACAGCGATGCCCCTGTTGATCCCATGGAGTATTGGGTCAAGCGCATGGAGATCTGGAGCGAGCTGGCGCAGTACGCCCTGGAAGTGCTGTCCTGCCCCCCTTCCAGCGTGCTGTCCGAGCGCTGCTTCAGTGCAGCTGGTGGCGTGGTCACCGAGAAACGCTCACGTCTGTCTCACAAGTCTGTGGACAGACTGACGTTTCTCAAGATGAACCAGGCGTGGGTGGAAGGCGAGTTCCTGGCCCCTGTTGTCGGCGAGAGGGGGACATGAACTGGCTGCCGGAACTTAGTACCATCGTTAATGTGCCTTACCACCCTTTACCACCTCCTGGCTCCTGCTCACTAAGCCAGCCTGGTTCACTTTGACTATTACGTCGCCTGCAGCCACACATTTCACACCTACAGTGGGCTGCTGCTGTGTACTGCCCTTCTGCTGTCTGTCTGTGTTTCCCACTGCCAGGGTACACAGAATTACCGTCTGCTGCCACTCTGCCACCAGCTATTACGTCACAACAATAGCTGCTCACACTGCTCCTCCATTCCTCCTGCTGCTGCTGTCTGTCTGTGTTTCCCACTGCCAGGGTACACAGAATTACCTTCTGCTGCCACTCTGCCACCAGCTATTACGTCAAAACAATAGCTATATTGGTTGTAAAACCAAAACCAAAAAAAACCAATAAAAAAAAAAAAAGGTTTAATTTTTCTGAGGTGCCCGGGTTGAAAACTGTGTTGTCCCAGTTGTGTATTGGACACAATGTGGGCTGCACGACCGCTGTCTGGGACCTCCTGTTGTGTTTATTTACAGCCCTGGTATCACCGCTAGGTACCAGGGCTATTATGTCACGCTGCCTACCTGCTGCCACACTCACACTGCTCCTCCATTCCTCCTGCTGCTGCTGTCTGTCTGTGTTTCCCACTGCCAGGGTACACAGAATTACCGTCTGCTGCCACTCTGCCACCAGCTATTACGTCACAACAATAGCTGCTCACACTGCTCCTCCATTCCTCCTGCTGCTGCTGTCTGTCTGTGTTTCCCACTGCCAGGGTACACAGAATTACCTTCTGCTGCCACTCTGCCACCAGCTATTACGTCAAAACAATAGCTATATTGGTTGTAAAACCAAAACCAAAAAAAACCAATAAAAAAAAAAAAAGGTTTAATTTTTCTGAGGTGCCCGGGTTGAAAACTGTGTTGTCCCAGTTGTGTATTGGACACAATGTGGGCTGCACGACCGCTGTCTGGGACCTCCTGTTGTGTTTATTTACAGCCCTGGTATCACCGCTAGGTACCAGGGCTATTATGTCACGCTGCCTACCTGCTGCCACACTCACACTGCTCCTCCATTCCTCCTGCTGCTGCTGTCTGTCTGTGTTTCCCACTGCCAGGGTACACAGAATTACCGTCTGCTGCCACTCTGCCACCAGCTATTACGTCACAACAATAGCTGCTCACACTGCTCCTCCATTCCTCCTGCTGCTGCTGTCTGTCTGTGTTTCCCACTGCCAGGGTACACAGAATTACCTTCTGCTGCCACTCTGCCACCAGCTATTACGTCAAAACAATAGCTATATTGGTTGTAAAACCAAAACCAAAAAAAACCAATAAAAAAAAAAAAAGGTTTAATTTTTCTGAGGTGCCCGGGTTGAAAACTGTGTTGTCCCAGTTGTGTATTGGACACAATGTGGGCTGCACGACCGCTGTCTGGGACCTCCTGTTGTGTTTATTTACAGCCCTGGTATCACCGCTAGGTACCAGGGCTATTATGTCACGCTGCCTACCTGCTGCCACACTCACACTGCTCCTCCATTCCTCCTGCTGCTGCTGTCTGTCTGTGTTTCCCACTGCCAGGGTACACAGAATTACCGTCTGCTGCCACTCTGCCACCAGCTATTACGTCACAACAATAGCTGCTCACACTGCTCCTCCATTCCTCCTGCTGCTGCTGTCTGTCTGTGTTTCCCACTGCCAGGGTACACAGAATTACCTTCTGCTGCCACTCTGCCACCAGCTATTACGTCAAAACAATAGCTATATTGGTTGTAAAACCAAAACCAAAAAAAACCAATAAAAAAAAAAAAAGGTTTAATTTTTCTGAGGTGCCCGGGTTGAAAACTGTGTTGTCCCAGTTGTGTATTGGACACAATGTGGGCTGCACGACCGCTGTCTGGGACCTCCTGTTGTGTTTATTTACAGCCCTGGTATCACCGCTAGGTACCAGGGCTATTATGTCACGGCGAGCTGCCTGCCTCATTGACTGCCTGCTGCCACACACTCATCCTCCTCCTCCTGCTGCTGAATTTACCTCCTGCTGTCTTTGTGTTTCCACTGCCAGGGAGCACATACAATGGCGCTTCCAACATGCGTGCGCCCACCAGCTATTTGTTACGCTCAAAAATAGCTGCATTTCTTTAAAAAAAAATTTGAAAAGAGAAATACGTGAAGAAGAAGAAGAAGACGATATTGAAAAAGAAGGAGAAGGAGAAGATGAAGAAGAAGATGAAGAAGAAGATGAAGAAGAAGAAGATGAAGATGAAGAAGATGAAGATGAAGAAGAAGAAGAAGATGAAGAAGAAGAAGATGAAGAAGAAGATGAAGAAGATGAAGATGAAGAAGAAGAAGAAGATGATGAAGAAGATGAAGAAGAAGAAGAAGAAGATGAAGAAGAAGAAGATGAAGAAGAAGAAGATGAAGAAGAAGAAGATGAAGAAGAAGATGAAGAAGATGAAGAAGAAGATGAAGAAGATGAAGATGAAGAAGAAGAAGAAGATGATGAAGAAGATGAAGAAGAAGAAGAAGAAGATGAAGAAGATGAAGAAGAAGAAGAAGAAGATGAAGAAGAAGAAGAAGAAGATGAAGAAGATGAAGAAGATGAAGAAGATGAAGAAGAAGATGAAGATGAAGAAGATGAAGATGAAGAAGATGAAGATGAAGAAGATGAAGAAGATGAAGAAGAAGAAGAAGATGAAGAAGAAGAAGAAGAAGATGAAGAAGAAGATGAAGAAGATGAAGATGAAGAAGAAGAAGAAGATGATGAAGAAGAAGAAGAAGAAGAAGAAGAAGATCTAGAAGAAGATTAAGAAAGATAAAGAAGAAGAAGAACAAGTATATACAGTAACACTACACTACTGAACCAAATTAAGGACACAACTTCTCTTTCCACATTTTTTTTTAAAGGAACATCCCCACATAATCACTTGCTGTTGTTACTTGGAAAAAAAGATGTTTCTTGCATCATTCACCCTCAAAACAAGTGTTGGAAGCTATTTTGGGCCAATTCGAATAGTCAGCTCGAATAGTGAGCTCGAATACCGACTCGAATAGTGAGCTCGAAGTCCGAGGTCGAATCGAATAGTAAAAAATATTCGACTCGAATATTCGACTGACCTCGAATAATTTACTATTCGAATTCGACCAAATTCGAATTTTTAAAAGGGGTATTTGAGCACCACTGCTGGCTGGTGTACATTATCTTCTTGTAGCATTATAGAAGACCTCCAGGCAAAATATGAAAAACCAGACATGTTCATACAGTCCTGGGGAAACATACAAAAAATAAAGCACACCTTTCAAATGTAAGGTTTTATGTGTCAGGACATATTAAAACCTTGGCAAGTTTTAATAAAACGTTGATACTCACCTAAGAAAAGAGAAGGCTCTGGAAAATGGTTCGATTTTTTTTTTTCCACGGGTAATTATCCTTTTTAACTGTAGAATAGTCATTGTTTGGAAAACACCTTACACCCCTTTCCAAATGGATGGACATCAATAATTTCTTCTCTAAAGGCTCGTACACACGCTGTACTAAAGGCAACGACGATAAGGCTGTTTCTGAACCATCCGCCGGGCGGATCGTTCAGAAACAGCCTTATCAGTTCGCCGACAGACTGTACACACGCTGTACTGTCTGCTGAAAACCCGCCCAGCGGGAGGTGACGACGGACCCGTCGTTGCCTTTAGTACGGCGTGTGTACGAGCCTTAGATCATTGGTAATTTCTTTCCTCCTTGGCATTGTGTTAACACAGGACTGAATGCTCCAAACTACTTCTTACAGAGGTGGACATGAGTGACAAAGCTAGAGGGGTGCAAGCAAGGCTCGAGCCATGGGCGCCATGCTTTCGCTACCACCACCGTGCCTCTACTTGTGCCTCCCAGTCACTGCTGCTTTCAACTCCCTCAGATCAGCTGCAACTGAAAAGGAACAGAGGGCACACATTATCCACGGACAAGACACTTTAAATGCAAAAGTGATGTAATTGGTCACTTCTACTTAATACTAATACCTAATACTAATATATATGGGCACCCTGGCGTTCTATTTTTTTGCAGCGCTTGGCCACGGGTGTTTTTTTTTAACCTATTGGGTTTTTTTATCATGTAGGTAGCCTAGCGCTAGCTACATGATTCCCCCCTCACTGCGCCATCCCGCCCACCCCTCCGATCGCAGCCGGCGATCATACTCAACAGGAAATGCCGCTCTGAATAAAAAAACAAAACAATAGGTTAAAAAAAACCACCCGCGGCCGAACGCCGCAAAAAAATAGAATGCCAGGGTGGTTAAGTAGGAATGTGCCCATATATATTAGCATTGACGTCATGACGTCAGGGGGAGTCTCGATCCACCCCATAGCGCAGCTTGGCGGTGATTGGCCAGGCTGCGCTGAGGGTCTGGGGGGGCCCTCCTTCACGGCGCGTAGCGGCAGATCGGCGGCGATCGAATTAAACACGCAGCTAGCAAAGTGCTAGCTGCGTGTTTTAAAAAAAAAATGTAAAAAAAAGACCCACCAGGGGCTGATATATCCACCGCGGCGGTAATGGATGAGCTGAGGTCGTCCATACCGCTAAGGTGGTTAAAGGACAACCAAAGCAAGATGGATATAGAGGCTGCCATACATATTTATTTGCTTTTAAACAATACCAGTTGCCTGGCAGCCCTGTTGGTCTATTTGGCTGCAACAGCGTCTGAAAAACACTGGAAACAAGCATGCAGCTAATCTTGTCAGATCAGACAATAATTTCAGAAACACCTGGTCTGCATATGCTTGTTCAGGGTCTATGACTAAAAGTAATAGAGGCTGGGGATCAGGAGGATTGCCAGGCAACTGGTATTGCTTAAAAGGAAATAAATATGGCAGCCTCCATAGCCCTCTTGCTTCCCTCTGTCTCTTGTGCTTTTATTCTGTTATCTGGGGAACATGGCTACCTAATATTATGTATACAGGGCACACTTGGCTACTTAATTACTGTACCTTGATGCACCTGGCTATTCATTTTGTTTATTTGAGACACCTGGCTACTTATTTTATCTGTAGGCATGTGACTACTTAAAGGGATACTGTAGAGGGGTCAGGGGGTAAATGAGTTGAACTTACCCGGGGCTTCTAACGGTCCCCCGCAGACATCCTGTGTTGGCGCAGCTACTCACCGATGCTCCGGCCCGCCTCCGGTTCACTTCTGGAATTTCACACTTTAAAGTCTGAAAACCACTGCGCCTGCGTTGCCGTGTTCTCGATCCCGCTGATGTCATCAAGAGCGCACAGCGCAGGCCCAGTATGGTCTGTGTCTGCGCAGTACACTCCTGGTGACATCAGCGGGAGCGAGGACACGAGCCTGCAGGCGCAGTGGTTTTCTGACTTTAAAGTCAGAAATTCCAGAAGTGAACCGGAGGCGGGGCCGGAGCATCGGTGAGTGGCTGCGCCAACACAGGATGTCTGCGGGGGACCATTAGAAGCCCCGGGTAAGTTCAGCTCATTTTCCCCCGACCCCCCTACAGTATCCCTTTAAAGGAAACCTGAGATGCCAGATCAAAAAGATTTGATACTTAACCCGGGGCTTCCTTCAGCCCCATTAACATGGATGCGCCCCTCGCCGTCCTCCCGTGTGCCTCCATTCAGCCGCAATCACTCCCGGTAATCTGTCTCAGTCGTGCCAGCCGGCTCTTCTGCGCATGCCGGCTCTTCTGCGCATGCCGGGAGGGATTGCAGCTGAATGGAGGTACTCGGGAGGATGGTGAGAGATGCATCCGTGTTAATGGGGTTGGAGGTAGCCCCTGGTAAGTATATCTTTTTATATCTTTTTAATCCAACATCTCAGGTACATCTTAATACTTTTATTGTGCGGCATGTGACTACTTGATTCTTCTATCTGGAAGTATGTTCATTTTGAGGCACATAGCTACTTAATTCTAATATCTAGGGAACCATGGTGACAACGATAGCAAATGTATGCGAGAAAGGATGCTGTTTTTACAGGTGAAGGGGGCTGGGGGGCTAATTTCAATGTTTGCCATAGGCACCATATTATCCTGACCAGCTTCTGTCATCTCCAACTCAAAAACGTTTCCCGTGTATGAAAAGAGAAAAGGTAGGCACGCACATCCAATGCAAAAATTTATTTCACCATTAAAAGTGGAGCAAAAATGGCTACAGTACCATAAACAGGAGAGGAGTACAAGTCAGTTGGGGGGTCAAAAACGTTTCCCGCATCCAACCTTTTCTCACCGATAGTACATGCTCTTATTATATCTCACTTGGACTATTGTAATATATTGCTTTGCGGACTACTAACTGACCGAATGGCACCGCTCCAATCTGTACTCGGCTGCTCGTCTCATTCATCTCTCTTCTTAGTCTTCCTCTGCTCCTCCACTCTGTCAAGCTCTTCATTGGCTGCCAATTACAGAGAGGATCCATTTTAAACTCTTTACCCTAACCTACAAAGCTCTCCACAATCTCTCTCCCCTGTACCTCTCCTCACTAATTTCCAGATACCAGCCCAACCGCAATTTGAGATCTGCACATAAGCTTCTTTTGTCCTCCTCTAGCATTACCTCCTCGCATTCACATATACAAGACTTCTCACGTGCCTCACCCCTTTTCTGGAATGCCCTTCCATAGCACATCCATTACTCTCCAACCTCTGAAATCTTTAAACACTCCATCAAAACTCACTTTTTCCAACAAGTACATGCTCTAATTCGGGCCATTCCCCCTTCATCGCTCATCAATTTTTACTTCTTAATAGATAACCCAAGCACGCACTGCCTGTATGTATACTACATACTCCCTCCCCCCCCCCCCCCCCGTTCCTTTAGATTGTAAGCTTGCAAGGGCAGGGCTCTCTCACCCTTTGTGTCTTGGAATGGGTTATTCATTTCATAGCTTGCACTCTTTTATACATTCATCCTGTTACATCTGTCATTGAAACCACCAGTTCTGTATTTTGTACCAGTGTCCATATTTTATGTATACCATTGTCTGTATCATTATGTACCCCTTGTTGTTTTCCTACTTTGTATGGCACCACAGAATATTTTGGCGCTTTATAATCAATCATAATAATTATCCAAATATGCCACCGGTGCACATGCTTGCTGATGATCAGTTCAAGTGCATTTGATCAGCAGAATCACACTACCAATTACCCTTATTTCTTAAAGGATACCCGAAGTGACATGTGACATGATGAGATAGACGTGTTTGTACAGTGCCTAGCACACAAATAACTATCCTGTGTTCCTTTTTTCTTTCTCTGTCTTAGAGTTAAATATCAGGTATGTAAGTGGCTGACTCAGTCCTGACTCAGACAGGAAGTGACTACAGTGTGACCCTCACTGATGAGAAATTCCAACTATAAAACATTTTCCTAGCAGAAAATGGCTTCTGATAGCAAGAAAGAGATAAAAAGGGGAATTTCTTATCATTGAGGGTCACACTGTAACAATAACAATACTATTTTTATAGCGCTTTTCTCCCTGGGGACTCAAAGCGCTGTGACCCTGCATTATGCAGTCTCAAAGGCTAGGGAAAAGAGGTGAGTTTTTAGCCTTTTTTTTTAAAGCTGTCCAGAGAAGGAGCCTCTCGTACTGATTGTGGAAGTGAGTTCCATAGAGTAGGGGCTGCATAGGAAAAGGCCCGAGCACCAAATGTTAAGTGTATCCTGGGAATAACCAGAGCGCAGTCACTTCCTAACTGAATCAGGACTGAGTCAGCCACTTACACCTGATATTTAACTCTTTCAGGCAGACTAAGAAAAAAAGGAACACAGCATAGTTATTTGTGTGCTAGGCACTGTACATACACGTCTATCTCATCATGTCACTTCGGGTATCCTTAAAGTTTTAAAGAGGAACTCCAATGACTTAAAGTAAAAATGCAGTCAATCATTACCCACTTTTACGTTAATTATCCTTGTTTCATTATCAGAAACACTTTCTTGATCAATATATTATATGCAACTCCACCCTCACAGTGATATTTAGCCTAGTCAGTTTATTATGTAGAACTTCTTCAACCAGTCAGTGCATTCTGGGATACTAGGTGTTTCTATGACATGGACTGCATCCTCCATTTCCCCCTAAACAGCTCCATTCAGCTGTAATCCTGCCCGAACTAGGCACCGCAGCGAGGGAACAGAGGATCAGTTGGGCACACTGTGGGCACAGGTCGGCTGCGGGGTGCTGGTTGAAGCCCCTGGTAAGTGTAATTCTTTTCAGTTAAGGTTCCCTTTAAGGGGCCAGAGATGGCCGATACTAAAAAGATTTAACATGGAAAAAATACACATTTTGAATTTGTTCATCTACCAAATCTAAAGATAATCGAGGCCAGATTTGTACTCTTTACCACCCAAGGCCACTGTCACCAGCCACCCCCCTTCAGTATAGGTAGTGAGATGACCCATCCCCTTTCCCTCCAGTGTAGGTAGCCAGATGACCCCACCCCCCTTCCCTCTAGTATAGGTAGCCTGATGACCCCCAGTGTAGGTAGCCAGATGACCCCTCCCCCTTTCCCTCCAGTATAGGTAGCCCTTAATCCCTCCTTCCCCCTTCACTTTCAGTATAGGTAGCCAGCTCGCTTTCACACCACAGCAGCCATCTGCTCATCTCCAGTGCAGAAGCTTCCTCTTCCCTTCTGTCTCCAATGCTGCCCAAGTCCATAGCCGCCAGCCACAATGCTAACGTGCATAGTGAGCAAGGTGGCCACTGCACAGGCAGCTAGCAGCAGAGTACGGTGGTCCGGTGCTCGCTCCCTGCATTATAGCATTTGCAAGCTTGCAAATGCTACACCAGTTTAGCCTGCTGCTTTGGTGCCCTTGCTCTGTGCTGCCCTAGGCCATGGCCTAGGGGGCCTTGGCCTAAATCCAGCTCTGAAGATAATGTGTGGCGGACCCCAGCAAGTTCCAAGAGAAAATGTCTCAACATAAGTCACAAAGCTATCTCTAGGTGTGGTATAACAGCTAAGGGCTCTTTCACATCAGAGCTTTTGTCCTGCCGCGCCAGACTGCAATGTAAAGCGCCGACCAATCAGCGGCAAGGTAGTGTGACATCATACTGGTACCGCCCCTTGAAAGGAGCGGACCAGATGGGGAACCTCGCTCGCTGCAAGGCGGGCACAAAGTTCCGCCCTTGTTGGTACTGACGTCACTGAACCACGTGTGCGGAATGTAAACAGACCGCACACGTGGTCCAAACATCACAGCCTGCCGGCGGACGTGACTCTCAGGGTCCATGCGCCTCTCAGGAACAAGCCATTAAGGCAGAACTCCCCACCAGAATCAAAGTGGAAAACTATTAACTATACATACACATAATAAAATACATACAGAAATGCCCAGATATCAGCGAATACAGCAACAAATTACATCAATGGCAGCACATCAAATTCCCTATTCATATCCCAAGGCTCTAATGTATCTAATCTCTTTATCCAAACGGCCTCCCTATATAATAACCTCCTGAGTCTATTGCCACCTCTCCTTAAAGGGGGAACCTGCACTAGTATTTGAAACCTTAATTGGCAAACAAAATGTCCCGCTTGTACAAAATGGGAAGGGACTGATAATTCAGTACATTTATTCCTGATGGTACTCTTATGCGCTGTAAGTCTGCTTTTAATAGACTGTGTTGTTTGGCCCACGTATAAGAGTCCACATGGGCATTTTAGTTTCAAAAATCTCTTTATTGAAAGAAGATAGAAGGCAAATAGTAAAATGGACAATTTAACAGAAATAAAGAATGGATTGTACAAGAATGCAGCAAAATACATCCATTAATAACAGGAAGAATTGCGTATAAAAGCTTGTAACAAAATATAAAAGCACACAGATATAAAGAAGTAAGGGTTTCCACTAATCCAAGGACTTAGAAGGCAGTAGGAAGTGAAGTCCAGGGAAGGATTAGATAGCCAGAGGAATATGATATGGAGGGGAATCATTGGCACATTGCTTTATAAACATTCGGGAAACACAAGTGGGTATCTTCGTGTTACATTATAGAGCCTAAATGTGGGCATCCTCTACTATCAATCCAGGGGGCCCATGTATTAAGGAATATCTCAGTATTATCAGCAATTTTTGCATTAATTTTTTCGGATATCATGGTGGAGTCAGTTCTGTTGATGACATCATTAACAGAGAGGTGTCTGGAACGCCAGTTGGCTGCTACATGGGTTTTAGCAGGGTTCAGAATATGTTGCATCAGCCTGTGCTCCGGGTGATTAAGAGTGGGCTGTTTGTGTCCCAGCAGAAAGGTCCAGGGATCTTTTGTAATTGATTTTGGGAGGGTTCGGGAGATAAGTTGAGTTATCTTATTCCAGAAGTAAGAAATTTTACGACATGTCCACCAAATGTGAACCAGTGAACCCAGGCTGGTGCAACCTCTGAAGCATCTATCAGAAGATAGTATTATCAAATACATGAAGCCTATGAGGGGTAAGGTATGTGCAGTGAAGCAATCTTAGAGACACCTCAATATGAGTGCTATAAAGGCTACCTTTAGCTAGAGTTTCAAAAGCTTCCACCCATTTTTCCTGAGAAGGCTCCGAGCCCAAGTCAGATTCCCACTTAGAGATAAATGGAAGTTTAGAGTCCGAGGGGCCCCCCCTCGGACTCTAAACTTGGGGGGTGATTTTGGTCCGAATACAGTATAGAGATTAGCCCTTTACAAAGAGGTTCATGGAGACAGATGGACTCAAATCTGGAAAGTTGCAGTTTGTGTGATCTGGGGGCCAAAGATTTGATAAAGTGGAGAATCTGCATGACTCGGAACGATTCAGAGGCCGGGATTTGAAAGGTAGTGGAGAGTTGGTTAAGGGAGAGGGTAGAGCCACTAACCAGTACATTCCTCAGGGTGTTTAGTTTGTGAGAGGTCCACCAACGAAAGGCTAAAGGGTCTAAGCCACTTGGAAAATCAGGGTTGCCCCAAAAGTGAGTCAGGGTCAGGGATTGAAGAGAAAACTTGAGCCTCACTCTGTTCCACAAGCTCAGTGAGTGAAATGTGATTGGTGATAACTGTTTAGTTACTTTATGGGCTTTAGTTGTGGACCAAAAAAAGGCCCTGCCAAGTGTAAGGAGATAAACTAAGGTTCTCAATTTTGACCCATACAGGGTCTTGGGATTCTGTAAAAAATTTACCTTTGGACATTTATTATGCCTCAGATCCTCTTTAAACCGTCATAGCATATGCCCATGCAGTATTTATAGAGTCATATACCACTCCCCAGCCCCACTTCTGAAAGTTATGACCTCCCTGGAATTATCTTCGTATAAACAACAAACAAAAACAAAACAAAACTCAATTATGGTACTGACCTGTTGCCAATTAGCTTAATTATCAATGAGCTGTTCCAGCCAGAGGCGTATCTAGAGGGATGCAGGCATGGAATGCGCCATGGGTGCCTCTTAGTGGGGGCGCCGAGAAGATACCAAATGAACCAGCACTGGAAGACTTTCATGTTGGTCTTTTATTCACATGCACAGTGAACAAAATACAGCCAATATCCGTCTCAGTATGTGGCTGTAATTATAGCCCTATGTATTCAAGCTCATGCTGCAGTGCAATGGAATCATCACAGGATAGTGGGAGTGGAGTTACACTGAGACAAAGTTCCAACGGACTGTAGCCATTTTGGATGGTAATCCAGTCCTTTGTCAAGTAGTAAAGACAGAATCTCCTCCCACAAATCATCGATTAGAAATAAATCTAAGGATCATGCAGTATCTGAGATGTATCTTTGCTGAGATGGGACATAGTGTTGCGCAATGCCGATTCCAAATATTGCAACAAAGGCCTAAAAATAGAAGAGGAGGAGATAGAGAAAAGGCTCTACTTAGAGCAGAAGCCTAACTATTATTTGAGGGATAAGTACAGTAGCTTGCAAAAGTATTCGGCCCCCTTGAAATTTTCCACATTTTGTCACATTACTGCCACAAACATGAATCAATTTTATTGGAATTCCACATGAAAGACCAATACAAAGTGGTGTACACGTGAGAATTGGAACGAAAATCATACATGATTCCAAACATTTTTTACAAATCAATAACTGCAAAGTGGGGTGTGCGTAATTATTCAGCCCCCTTTGGCCTGAGTGCAGTCAGTTGCCTATAGACATTGCCTGATGAGTGCTAATGACTAGATAGAGTGCACCTGTTTGTAATCTAATGTCAGTCATATACAGCTGCTCTGTGACGGCCTCAGAGGTTGTCTAAGAGAATCTTGGGAGCAACAACACCATGAAGTCCAAAGAACACACCAGACAGGTGGCTCTCATACGCTTTATGGACCTGAACCAATTTTATATGCTCCTATACTGCCTGATGTTGACCGCGAAACGCGTTGCGATTTTATGGAGTTGTGAATAAATTGTATATAATTTTACTCTGCATTTGAGTATATGTCCACTACCAGAGGGAGGTAAGTCCACCTCGACTTCCCTCTTTTTTATCATTTTTAGAACATTGTTTTACTCTGCTTGGCGCCTCTGTTCGTACATATTACATCTTTATCACTTAATACACTCAGAACAGTTGCTGTTAAAATTTGATTTTTATGGTGACAATACCGCCTTAAGAAAATAGGACATACAGTGCTGCCCATAACCACTCATACCCCTGTCAAATTTTGACTTAAAGTGGAACTGTAATTTTTGCTGTAAACAAACAGTTTCATTTACTTGGGGCTTCCCCAAACCCCCAGCAGTCGTCCGGTCCAGCGCCAGTCCTGCCCAAGCCTCCATTCTCCCGCCGTGGCTAAGCTTTAACTGTGCCTGCACGCCCCGGGCTACGCGAAGCTTTCTTCGCCTTCCAGCCCGCAATAGCAACCTGCTATTAGTGCAGGACGCTATTGTGGGCTGGAACGCAAAGAAAGCTTCGCGTAGCTCGGGGCGCGCAGAAGATCGAGCAGGATGCACGATATCAGTTGATTGCACATGAATCGGCTACATGTGATTCAATCGACTCTGAATCAATGTTTGCATTCAAAGTATGGAGACACAACAACAGTCAGATCGATTAGTAAAGGTGAATTGCATAGGATATTGCTTGTAGTGTGTGGGTCACGAGTTGATTGACTTTCGATCAACCATACTGAAGTCGATCGCTTTGTTGATTGAATCAGAATCGCTAGATGTATAGCTACCTTTATGCTGGGAATACACGATCAGATTTTTCAGCAGATTTACTGTCCGATCAATTTTGCGATCGTTTTTCTGATCGATTTCCATTCACTTCTATGAGAAATCGATCAGAAAAACGATCGAAAATCATATCGGAAATGATCTATCGAACCATCTATCTACCAAAAAATCTCATGGTGTATTCCCAGCATTCTACACCAGTGCTGTATGTATGGCATCACAGAAACGGTATGACATCGCAGATACTGTACAATCTATGCAATCAAAGACAAACAGCAAAAGATTTGTTACCTAATAGAGATAACAAGCTAATTAGCCCTGGACAAGAGCTCAGCATGTTGAGGTGAATATCTTTTAATCTAGGAAACCCTGATAAAAAGGTATTCACCTCAAAACACTAGGGACCTACTCAGAGCTAATGGGCTTTGATGTCTGAAATGGGCAACAATTTTTGCTGTGTGTCTGTAATTGCATACATTGTATTTGTGATGCTTGAAGCGAGTAGATGCGGCCGCGATGCTCCTTATCAATCGAGCCGCTGATGCGGCTCGATTGATAAGATCCGACAGGACGGATCTCCGCACCGCCGATTCCCTGCTCGCTCCCCGCGAGGGGACAATGGCAGGGAATCGAGAGGAAGAGAAGCGGCGCCGGCGGGGACGAGCGGGGAATCGAATGCGGCGCAAGCGCGGCGAGC
The DNA here is from genome assembly GCF_040937935.1 of Hyperolius riggenbachi. Classification (NCBI taxonomy): domain Eukaryota; kingdom Metazoa; phylum Chordata; class Amphibia; order Anura; family Hyperoliidae; genus Hyperolius; species Hyperolius riggenbachi. The sequence goes on along the minus strand of NC_090653.1, from coordinate 231,926,157 downwards.
GGGGACGCGGCGGGCACGCGGAAGAGGCGATCCGGCGGCTAATCGAGCCGCCGGATCGCTGCAATGTCCCATAGTGTAGATGGGGCTTTACAATGCTGCTGTATAACTACACTGGATAAAATGTTTTTAGCCCTTGCAGGAGATAGATTTATGATTTTTGTACAGCTTTTGTTATGCAGTAGAATCTCGTTATAGTAAACTCTGGATATAGTAAACTCAGTCCTCAGCAAATGCATATGTATAAATATATAATGAATGACCAATTCTGATATAGTAAACTTCTGATATAGTTAATTACATTTCCTTGGAATTTACTATAAGGCTGCTTCCACACAGGGACGTTACAGGCGCACGTTAGTGCAGCCTGTAATGCTCCCCCAACGCACAGCAATGTAACACAAGTGGGCTGTTCACACAGTCCACGTTGCGTTACATGTAACGCTGCACGTTCTTAAGAAAGTGCAGCATGCTACGGTGTTAGAGCGGCTTAAGCCGCGTTAGACTGTCTGCACATGCGCAGTCATGTTGGGGAGGAGCGGAGAGCGGCCAGGCACATGGCTAATTAATATTCACTGCACGTTGTGACGTGCAGTGTTTACTTCCTGGAGCGACCGCTCTGTGCGGTGATTGGACGGCGGGACCACGTGATGCCGCATCCGTCCAAGAGTACGCAACACGGCATCACAGACGCCAGAGTGAGCTGCACAACGCGGCTCACTCTGACGTCCACAACGAAGAGCACCAGGCCTTGCGTTAGGTGCACGTTATGCGACCTTAACGTAGCACCTAACGCAACGTCTCGGTGTGCAAGTAGCCTAAAGGAGTACTACTGTTGTACTGTACACTTGATTTTAATAAATGCAGTACATACACTTTCTTCTCAAGCATCTTAAAGGGACCCTTAGCAGTATCATAAATCAGGCAAATGAACTCACCTGAGGCTTCTTCCAGCCGCTCGTAGTCAATGAAGTCCCTCCGCATCCTCTGGGCTCCCCCTTGTTCTACCCCCAACGGCTCCGTTAGAGCAGCAACTTTGGCCAAAGTCATGGGCCACTGCGCATGTGCTGTCCCTCTTTGCGCTCGTCTCCCGTCAGCATAAGCGTTGTGCACATGCACGATTCTTGAAAGAATGAACTGCACGTGTGCAGAATGCTTACAGCATTGGGCGCTCAGAGAGGCCGTGCATGCGCACTGGCCCACGAGTTCGTCCGAAGTTGCCATTGTAATGGACCCACTGGGGGCAGAACGGAGGGAGCCCGGAAGACGCTGAGGGATTTCACCGACTAACAAGGGGCTGGAGGAAGCCCCTGGTAAGGTAATTTACCTGATTTATGTTACTGCTAAGGGTCCCTTTAAGGTGCCCATACATCTAGTGATCTAACCAAGAGACAGATCTCTCTCTGATCAAATGTGATCAAAGAGAGATCTGTTGGCTGCCCATGCACCAGCAAACCAATTCCCAAGCGATTTCAGCATGAACATTTTGGAAATCAGCCTCATGATGCCACATCTGCCGCCTCGGTGTCCACCCAAATGGTAATGTGCCCATGCATTAAAATATCTCACCTGTCTGGCCGCCAAGCGTCCAGCTGCTTCTTCTCCCTCAGTCTTGTGTCATGTGGCTGCCGCGTATAGCACTGGCGCGTGTGAAGTCACACATGTGCCACATCCTATACACAGAAGTCACATGGGACAAGAATGTGGAAGCACAGCTGGTCACTTGGCTGCAACTGGACACGTAAGATATTTGAATGCACAGGGGGCATATTAACATTTGGGGGACAGCGGAGGTCATGTTCATTGGTCGACATATCGCTTGCCATTCCCACCGCGCACCCGATTCACCATGTTGACGCGAGATTTTCCAGCTTGCTTGATCGATACATTTGATCGATTTCAGCCCAAGATCGGTTATATTGTTGATCAGGCATGCTTGTTGTGCCACAGATTCCATAATAATTTTCGATTCAGATGGTCGATCGGCCACAAAATCGCCAGATGCATGGCCATCTTTACTTTACTTGCATACTACTGATTTAGACTATCCAATTCAAAATGATCATATATTTTTGTAAAAAAATTAAAAACGTCTCAGTTTCAAAGTTAAAAGTAGAGTTTAAATAATAGTAGAGTGAAAATAATTGTATTTTGATTTTATTTACATTTTAACTAGTGTCACAACAACAGGGTTACAGAAGGAAGTGTGCAAAAATAAAAAGAGGGCAATGGCTCTTCTGTTCTGTCGCAGAGTGATGGGTCCGACAGATTTAAGAGAACTGGACTCCAGGCTATGTTAACCACTTGAGGACTGCAGGGCTAAACCCCCCTAGTGACCAGGCAATTTTTAGCTAAATTGGCCACTGCAGCTTTAAGGCCAAGCTGCAGGGCCGCACAACTCAGCACACAAGTGATCCCCCCCCTTTTCTCCCCACCAACAGAGCTCTCTGTTGGTGGGGTCTGATCGCTCCCCCCATGTTTATTTTGTTTAAAATTGTTTTGTTTTGTTTCTTCAAAACCCCTGTTTCTTTAAGTTTATTCCCTCCCTCCCTCCCTCCCCACAGCCAGCCAATTATGGCGATCGGCTGTCATAGGCTTCTGCCTATGAGAGCCGATCGCTCTCTTGTCCCCCATGGGGACAGCCGTGTCACATGGCTGTCCCCAGTGCAGCGCTGCTGCTCACCGCAGCGCTGCACCTAGTAAATAGACGGCGTGATCGCCGACTAACAGTCTCCCGAGCGGCAATAGCCGCTCGGAGACTGAAGGCGGGGCAGAGCTCCGCCCTCCGAGCATGAGATGCGCGCGCACCGTGCGCGCGATCTCATGCAAAACAGAGCCCCAGGACTTTACGCCAATTGGCGTTAGGCGGTCCTGGGGCTGCCGCCGCGGCCACGCCTGCTGGCGTGACGCGGGCGGCAGAAGGTTAATATTGATGTGTGCTGCTTGTATTTTGCAAAGTGTAATGTGTGACCAGATTGATGATTCTCATCGAGTGTGACAAAATTGTTACACCTCCTCGAGTAGCAAATAGTTTCCTATAGCTAAGGACGTGGACCCTGCAGTTTTTGGCCAACATTGGTATATTTTGCACTGCCGTAATCTCTGCCCCCATGAAACCTGGAGAATTAGCATCACTGGAAAACAGAAAAATCTAATAAAGGCACTGGGAAACTGGGAAATATAAATGAAGGCACTGGGAAACGGATAGACATCACCAGTGGCACTGGGAAGCTGTGAAAAATGCGAGAGGTACTGGGAGGTTGGGAAAAATGACCAGAGGCACTAGGTAGATGAGAAAAATTTGCATAGGTACTGACAGTGGCGTAGCTAAGGAGCTGTGGGCCGCGATGCAAGTCTTACAATGGGGCCCCTCAAGCACTCTATACATAACAATTGATACGGCGCACCAAAACCTTCCAATGGCAACTACAGTGTCAGAGAGGTGCAAGAAGGGGGTGGGGAACAGTGTGTTAATCATTACCACTGTTCAAAGTATCTATAGAAGTGATTATTATGAGCACAGGACCAATAGAGAGCTAATACTGTAGTTGAGGGAGGGCCCTTCGGGGCCCCTCTGGCCCAAGGGCCCCGATGCGGTCGCTACCGCTGCACCCCCTATTGCTACGCCCCTGGGTACTGAAAACTGGGAAAATGAGAAGCTAGGCAAAATGACCAGAGGAACTGCACAGATGGGAATAATTACCATAGGCACTGGGAATCTGGGGGGAAAAAAAGACCAAAGGCACTGGGAATCTGGGGGAAAAAAAAGACCAAAGGCACTGGGAAGTTGGGAAAAATTACCATAGGCACTAGGAAGCTGGAAAAAATGACCAGAGGTACTGGGAAGATGGGAAAAATTACCAAAGGCACTGGGAAGCTGGGGAAAAATTAGCAGAGGCACTGGGAAGCTGGCAAAAATGACCAGAAGTACTGGGAAGATGGTAAAAATTACCAAAGGCGCTGGGAAGCTGGGGAAAAATAAGCAGAGGCACTGGGAAGCTGGGAAAAAATGACAAGAGCCACTGGGAAGCTAGGAAAAACGACCAGAGGCACTAGGAATCTGGGAAAAAAACCAAAGGCACTGGGAAGATGGGAAAAATGGCCAGAGGTACTGGGAAGATGGAAAAATGCCAAAGGCTCTGGGAAGCTTGGGAAAAATGAACAGAGGCACTGGGAAGCTGGGAAAAATGACAAAAGGTACTGGGAAGCTGGGAATAATGACCAGAGGCACTGGGAAGCAGGGAAAAATGACCAAAGGCACTAGGAATGTGGGAAAAATGACCAGAGGTACTGGGAAGATGGGAAAAATTACTATAGGCACTAGGAAACTGGGTAAAAATGACCAGAGGTACTAGGAAGATGGGGAAAAATGACCGGAGGCACTGGGAAGCTGGGGAAAAAAGACTGGTCATTTTTGCTAGGCAAAATGACCATAGGCACTAGGAAGCTGGGAAGAATGACCAGAGGCACTAGGAAACTGGGAAGAATGACCAGAGGCACTGGGAAGATGGGCCATTTTTTTTAGAATAACTGGAAAACTGAGAAAAATCACTTAACACACTGGGAGTCTGGAAAAAATGATTGAAGGTACTAAAAAACTGCGATTAATTATTTGACACATATTATTACTTGCACTGGGATGCTGGAACTAATTTCTAGAAGCACTGGGAAGCAGGGAAAACTACTAGCAACATCAGGAAGCTGGGAATAATTTCCAGGGCCACTAAAAACCTGTGAATACATTATACCAGAGGCATTGGGAGTCTGAAAAAAAATCACTAGAGCCACTAAAAACCTGTGAATACATACCAGAGGCACTGGAAAGCTGGGACTATTCTGAGAAGCACTGGGAAAAAGGGCAAACTACTAACAGCGCTGGGAAGCTGGAACTTATGGCTGGCACTAACAATGCAATTTTCCCATCAGATGGACAGGAAATTTTGTTTAATAATTCCCATGTTCAACCTGCTTCTGATCGAGATGGGGATCGATTTTGAGATCAGTGCTGCACAAAATCCCTTTGTCAATCAGAAGCAGATCAAACATGTTGGAAATGATTGAACAACGTGAAATTTCCTGTCGATCTGATTGGAAGTTTGCATAGTGTGTACTAGGCATACTTTCTAAAAGAACTGGAAAGCAGGGAACCTGAACATAACAAAGCCAAGTTACAACAAGTGCCTGAGGCAGGGAACACACTTGCAGGGATTGTGTGCGATTTGCTTCAGACAGCAAAACGCGCACGGCTGCACAGGCTACCGTCCATTCATGTTTTTAAAATCGTACAGCTTTCTGCTTTTTCCCACACGTCACACACGTTTGCAATCACAGTGTATCCCTATTGCAAACAAAAAATTGTCTAACGTATGTGTCAAAACGTTTGCGGAAAACACAATCGCAAAAACACTGCGGCAGAGACCTGAGGCTGCATTTCCACTTGTGCGGTGCGAATCGCCGCGGTAAAAATTCGCATGCGGATGCGAATTTCGCATGCGGGTCTATGAGAATTTTCATGCGATTTCGCATGCGAATTCGCATGGATGACTATGTATGCGAATTTAACCATGGCAGTGCTGGTGTGCTTTTCCATTGTTTCTATGCGAAATGAAAATTCGCATACCCAAACCTCATGCGAATTTCCTATTAAATACATTGTATGCGGTTCGCACAGCGGTATGCGGTATGCAAATTCTGATGGCTCTGCCATGCGAATGTTTTCTGCACAGAAAAACGCAAAGGAATCCTGACAAGTGGAAACAGTCCCATTCACTTGTATTGCTATGCGAATAGCATACGAAAAACGCATGCAAATTCGCGATAGTGGAAATGAGCCCTGAGAATCACAGGGAAAACTGCCCCTGGAGCTCATTCACATTACATAATGTGTGCACGAACACGATTTCGCACACGCGTTATGACCTACGGGAGAACGTCTGGAAGTTGCAGTTCGACGCTGATCAGTGGCGCTAGTCGTAATTAACCAGACGGGAAAACACCAGCGCTGGACGATACGAAGCACCCAGATGCATTGCAACGTAACGCTCTGGAACACTTTGTCTAATGTGAAAGGAAACATGAAAGTCAATAGACTTTCATGTTACCCCGCTTACAGCATCCTAGGAGCTAGCCGTCAAAACGCATGGATCAGCTCCTAGTGTGAAATAGCCCAAAGTGTGTTCTCTGCCTGACTTTAGTTTTGGTTCCTTTAAATTTCATGGCATCAATCTACACAGAACACTGAATATTCTCAGCATGTTCCAAGTCTCCAACATTCTAACATAATACAAGAAAAAGGCTGCCTGGCTGGCAAAGACTGATGACACTTTAGTCATGCCTTTGACGTCACGTTAACCTCATGTCCTTGATGTCACATTAACCCTTTGAATTAACGTCACACAACACAAATCATCCACAGCAACTTCGTTAATAATAAATACTGTTGATACTGATCTGGAACGCCTGTCTTACAGAATAATAACCCTTTTGATAGCAACTTCCGCTCCTTGGAATCAGAAACGGACTTGCCCTCAGTTAGCATGGCGGCTACTGCAAGCGACTGCCGTTGCCATAGTAACCCTGTAATCCTGGTGTAACGGATCAATTCACCTCCTCCTGGAAGAGCCGCTGCTTTGAGTGCTTTCCCTCCTACTATCTGCCCTGCAATGCAGTGGAGGAAGGAGGGGAGGGAGGTAGGCGGGAGTTCTCTCGGGTGACTCGTTCTGTCTGTGGAATGTGCGTAATAATATTAATATGAATATAATAATTTATGTCACAAAAAAAGAAACCATTGCCTTAAGATGGGCTCCGGCTCTAAAATGGTTCCTGATGACATCACCGGAAGTACCAGCTGACTTCCAGGATGGGGGCAGAGAAAATCCCCTAAACTGGTTTAATTTTACTCTTTTGATGAATATTAGAGATAGAGAATCACTATATACACGTTTTAAATTCACTGCAGATGTGTCAATGCATTGTCCATACATAGAACCCACTTCAGATGATTGCTATTGTGATTATTATTATTATGCATTAGGATAGACACTAGTCTTGTTTGATGATGAGGCACAGCATTGGGGTATGGTGGGTTTTTAGAGTATAAGGTTAAGAGAAATGAAAAACAAAACAAAACTGAGATGCATGCCTTCCGGAAACTCATTTCAAGTTAAATACAGTGCATACCTATGTATAGGGAACGCTCTGGCCTGTTGTTCCAGCACTGTCCCCATTGAAGTTACACGAGATGTTGTGTCTTCTGTCATCCTACGCTGCCTCTGGAAGTACTTGCATCCCCAAGTGCTTTCAAAGACGGGCGCATTCGTACTGAGCATGCAGGATGAAGCAAGGGTCAGGAAAGCTCTACGGTACCTCTACATACCGGTTGGAAAAGTGAGTCTGAAGCGAAGTTTAAAAAACAAAACAAAAAACAGCATATGCACTGTATGTGGCTCCTTTGTGACTGTGCTTCCCTCTCGTCATGTACCAATGTGCGTATGCGCAAGTGCTGATGCATCTCTGTCACAGTCACAAAGGACCCAATCCAGCACACAGCGCATCCCGGGTCAAAGGGCACCGATCATCTTGGGATACTGGAACCATTTACAGGTGAAAGGAGGGAGACGCAGCCACAAGGGAGGTGTGGTAAGAGTCTGCACACCTCACCATACACTAGCATAGCATCCGATTTTCTACCATATACCAGTTTAAAAAAAATAAGACATCCCCTAAATTAAGCTCTTTCACATCTTTCGGAGCACAAATGAATATAAGACACTGGCCTCGATTCATAACGCATTACCGCATGCGGTAATGCAGAAAGCAGCTGACTTTACTTAGCATTTAGGAAAATGGCAATTCATAAAGGCTGTTATTGCATGGAAAGCTGAAATTAACGAGCAGTGACGTAAATTACCAACTTGTGCGGTAGATACCTTAACACATGTCAGTAAATGTCATTTCATAAAAACTAGAACATGCAGTAAAGCCCAGAAGCGTGCGGTGATTACCAGCAGCTCTGGTGTGTCAAAAACATGGCAGAGACTGTACAGGAGCCAAGACTCACAGAAGCAGAGAGGGATAACCTATGACTGACTGGAGCAGAGAGCCAATAGAAATAACCCCTATCTCCTGCAAGTCCCGCTGATATGTTATTATTATTATTTAGTATTTATATATCGCCGACATATTACGCAGCGCTGTACAGTATATATATATATATATATATGTATATATATATATATATATATATATATATATATATATATATCTTGTCACTAACTGTCCCTCAAAGGAGCTCACAATCTAATCCCTACCATTGCCATATGTCAATATTATGTAGTGTAAGTACTGTAGTCTAGGGCCAATTTTTTAGGGGGAGCCAATTAACTTATCCGTATGTTTTTGGAATGTGGGAGGAAACCGGAGTGCCCGGAGGAAACCCACGCAGACACGGAGAGAACATACAAACTTTGCAGATAGTGACCTGGCTGGAATTCGAACCAGGGACCCAGCGCTACAAGGCGAGAGAGCTAGAGAACATGTTGCGACATGTTCTCTGTTCTCGAGGGAGTCAAAACTTTTCTACCCCCCAGGCAACGGAGCAGAGAGCAGGAACAAAAGATGTTTCCCCTGCAGCCCTTCAGAAGGTAATACTTTGAAGATGCGGAGAAGCAAGTGGGGAAATCACCAAAACATGCCATATTTAATGTTTCTTGGAAGTTCATCTAAGCTGTGGCAATAAAATAAAATGTTAAGAATGACTAATGGACAGATGCAGAGGGAGTAGAACAAACATGTACATTCTAAAGGGATGTTGCAGATGCCAATTACTATTGTAATGCTGTCAGTGCATGGAGAACAGCATGTAAAAAAACAGAGACAACTCCACACTTCTACTGTTACCGAACAGGTTTTTGTCAATTGAAGCCCACTTTTTTGGTAAATAACCGAACTTCTACCAAACCTGTGAACATTTTTATGAATTTCAAACAAAAGTCTAAAATACTGAATGCCGTATTTTAACCTCCTTGGCGGTATTGACGAGCTCAGCTCGTCAATGACCGCCAGAGGCCACCGCTCAGGCCCCGCTGGGCCGATTTTGATCATTTAAAAAAAAAAAAAAAACACGTGTTCGGGTCGATCGCCGCCACTCACCGCTGATCCGCCGCTACCCGACACGAAAGAGGCCCCCCCCGCAGACCCCATGCGCAGCCTGGCCAATCAGTGCTAGGCAGCGCTGAGGGTGGATCGGTACTCCCGATAACGTCATCACGATCGTTGTCATGGCGACGGGGGAAGCCCTAAAGGAAATCCCGTTCAGAACAGGAAATCCCGTTCAGAACGGAATTTTTGGACGGGCATACGCGCCGGCGATGATCGGAGGGGTGGGAGGGACGCCGCAGGGAGGGGGGAATAGTGCTGCGCCGCCACCCTGGCGATCTTAATAGAACGCCAGAGTGGTTAACAACCTGATTTTTTTATTGCAGAGTCCTTTATGAATCGAGTCCACTGTCTTATTTTAGGGTAAACACTGAGTTTTTTCAGCAGATAGATGGCTCGATAGATCATTTCCAACAGTTCCGATCTGATTTTGATCGTTTTTCTGATCGATTTTCTCATATAAGTGAATCGGAAAAATGATCGGAAAATCGATCAGAATGTAAATCTGCCAAAAAAACTCATCGTGTATTCCCAGCATTAGATTTTGGCCCCTTAACCGGTTCAGCGCCGCAGTGCCGAAAATCTCATGCATCCAAGCAACGTTCACCTCCCATTCATTCGCCTATAACTTTATTGCTACTTATCACAGTGAATTGATCTATATCTTGTTTTTTCCGGCACTAATTAGGCTTTCTGTGGCTAATACATTTTGCTAAGATTTATTTTTTTCTAAATCCATTTTAACAGGAAGATTAAGAAATAAATGAAAAAAATTCATTATTTCTCAGTTTTTGGCCATTATAGTTTGAAATTAATATACACTACCGTAATTAAAACTCATGTATTTTATTTGCCCATCTGTCCCGGTTATTACACCGTTTAAACGATGTCCCTATTAGGGATGGTCAGAAATGCCAATTTCCGATTCCGCGGTAATTCCGCATTCCGCCATTGCCAAATACCGATTCCGCTTTCCGCTACCAATATCCGCATAGGCAGAAGCAGATTTTCTGCATTTTACATTACAGTAAAAATCCACCGACTTTAGCGGTTAATAGCAAAGCCCCCTTAAGTCCTAGAAACACCAAATTTTCAGGGGTTATTAAACTGAATCTTGTGAACAAGATGCAAAAAAAGTTTTCAAAAAGACCTTATAGTTTTTGAGAAAATCAATATTAAAGTCGGGCGGAATTTCCGCGATTTCCGGCAGAAATTTCCGCGATTTCCGGCGGAAATCCGCCTAACGCACTTGCATTACCGATTTCCGCATTCCGATGCGGAAATGCAATTTCCGATCGGAATTTCGGAAATTGCATTTCCGCGGAATCCGAATGAGCATCCCTAGTCCCTATCACAATTTATGGTGCCGATATTTCATTTAGAAATAAAGGTGCATTTTTTCAATTTGCGTCCATCACTATTTATAAGCTTATAATTTTAAATAATATAATAACATACTCTCTTGACGTGCATATTTAAAAAGTTCAGACCCTTGGGTAACTATTTATGTTGTTTTTGTTTGTTTTTTATTGTATTTTTTTTATAAAAAATGTATGTGGGTAATTTTTGGTGTGGGAGGGAAACTGCTTATTTTAAATGTAAAATAATATAATTCTTTAACCTTCTTGGCGGTAAGCCGCCGGAGGGTGCCGCTCAGGCCCTGCTGGGCCGATTTGTTTAATTTTTTATTTGCTGGACGCAGCTAGCACTTTGCTAGCTGCGCCAGCACCCCGATCGCCGCCGCCGCGCGCCCGATCGCCGCTATACGGTGCGGCGCGCGGCCACCCCCCCCCAGACCCCGTGCGCTGCCTGGCCAATCAGTGCCAGGCAGCGCCGAGGGGTGGCCCGGGACTCCCAATGACGTCCCGACGTCGGTGACGTCATCCCGCCCGTCGCCATGGCGACGGGGGAAGCCCTCCAGGAAATCCCGTTCTTTGAACGGGATTTCCTGATCGGAGATCGCCGAAGGCGATCTAAGAGGGCGGGGGGATGCCGCTGAGCAGCGGCTATCATGTAGCGAGCCCTGGGCTCGCTACATGATATAGAAAAAAAAAAACTGCCGCGCTGCCTCCTGGCGTATTTTTTTATACCGCCAGGAGGGTTAATTAAAAATGTATGTGGGTGCAGTTTACTATTTGGCCACAAGATGGCCACAGTGAAAAAAGTCCTGGATGCGAACGATCTCGCATCAAGGAACTAAAAATCAGAGGAGAAGTTTCCTGGGGGCAGAAATACCGCGCTCTCTGGATAGAAAGCGTCGGTATTTCTGCGGGGAAGTTAGATCGGTGAATGGGAATTATATTCCCATTCACTGATCGGGGGGCTAGCGGCAGGCAGCGGGAGCGCGCCCGATCGCGCGCACCACGCAGGGAAAGCAGCAGTGCCTATCTGGACGAGAAAGGTCATCCAGATAGGCCGAATCGGTTAAAGGACATCCGAGGTGAAAATAAACGTATGAGAAAAACAATTGTATCTATCCTTCTTCTCCTAAAAATGATTTTTAAAGATATCCCACTGTTTTATTTTATAATTAAATCTAGTTTTTAAGTTTTTACTGTTATATTGTCTCTGCTCAATGACACCTTCATTGAAGTATGCCAGAGCTCAAATCTAAGAACTATTGGCCCTTTTTATCTCTTTCCTGCTCTCAGAAGCCATTTACTGACAGGAAAATGTTTTATGGTTGTAATTACTTATCATTGAGGGTTATGCTGTAGTCTGACGCAGTCCGACCCGGTCCTAACCAAGGTAGAAACTGTCATTTGCATACCTGATGTTGAACTCTTTCAGGCAGAAAAAGAAAAAAAAGGAACACAGCCCAGTTATTTGTGAGCTAGGCACTGTACATACACATGCCTATCTCAACACGTCACATGTCACCTTGGTTGTCCTTTAATGTGAAAATCTGAAGATCATAGAGCATGTAAAGAGTGTATGATGATGATTTATTGAATCCACCCTTGCTGCTAATATTTTTATTAGATCCAGATTTCAGCATGATGGAGAGATATCAATTGCAAATAAATGTATTATGAACTGACCTGAGATGCTTGGACTTAATTTGGTCATACTGGGAATTATGGGTTCACAGAATGCCCTAATGTTGGATATTCAGCTGTGGTGAGTCATAAAAAGCAGTATTTACACTCAAGCCTTTAAAGAGGAACATCAGCCTATTTAATACATGCTGCCCTAGGTGACAGCTTAGTGTTACTGATTGGTGGCATTTCCCAGCTGAGCACTAGCATCAATTAGAAATGCAACACTTTGATCTGTCCTATGGATATTACATGTCTTGGCTTGACAGTCAGAATTCTCTTACTGCTCAGACTTACATGCAATCTATTTCCAAATGGTGGTGAATCCATGTCCTGATTCCAAACAAAAGAAAAACTTCTGGTCCACATTGATTCTCCATATAAGGAGGGATTTATCATTCCCTGGGAGCGCTTGTATCTTCAATCCAAGTCCTTTTTACATGAAACTGATGAGTTTTCTATTGACGTTTGGCTCCAGCTTCCATTCTGACCATGTCCTATGTTTCCTTAACCCCAGCGATATTCAGCTCCAACGTAGCTGTATGGAGGGCTTCCCTTCTGGCTTTACTTGTCACTAGTAGAATGGCATGTTCTTTAGCAGTAGCCTCTACATCATCCTAGCACAGGGCCGGTTCTAGACTTTTTGCTGCCTGAGGCAAACTTGTGAGGATGTGCCCCCTCCTCAGTGAGGACAACAGTGCCACCTCCCTTTTGCTTTGCAACTCAAATGAAACACTGCTGTTCTCCTACCTCCCCCCTCCTCACTCACTGTCAGACTCCTCACAAAGCACAACAAGCTGCTTTTCCCCAATGATGACCTTTTACCTCGCTCTCCTCTCGCTTCTCCTCCTACTCTGACTACATGCTGTTACAAAAATGCTGCCCCTATAATCTCTGCGCCTGGTGCAAATGTTTCACCTTGTGTCATGAGAGAACCGGCCCTTTCCTAGCAGAATGTGTGTTAGGGCCTTTTTCCACTAGCCTGCGATTTGCGATTTGCTTCTGATCGCAAATCGCAAGGTACATTAAACTAATGGAAACTGCAGCAGCAATTTCCATTAGTGCGATCCGATTGCGATGCGATTTTGGTCAAAGCGCAATCGTCGTCCTGCAGCGTTTTGTATGCGATTGAGCTGTACTATAATGAGTATAGTAGCTCAATAGCAATCGCAATCGCATAGTGGAAATTGAAACGCGATCGGAATCATTCCATAGTGGAAAAGAGCCCTTATTCTTTGGGATGCAGGTACACGGAATGGTTGTGATTTGTGGGCACTGCTGTAGCTTCAGCTTTCCCACCACCATCCATTGCTAATAATCTCCTTGTCTCTGGTGGGACAATCCCAAGCTACTACCTGTTAGTCACTTCCTTCAAAGTAATCCGCTGTCCACTAGGAGTAGTGGCCCAACTACCCTTGTGGAATGCTCTGGTGAATACCAGTGACTAATTAAAATCCCCAGCCTAGGAAAGCCAGGGTCAGCACTAGTAAGCTGTCATCAGTGATCTCACCCCTTGTTGATACAAAGTGTCCACCTTCTGGCTATCAACCATTACAGATAACAATAACAACAATAACAATAATATTTATATAGCGCTTTTCTCCCTGGGGACTCAAAGCGCTGTGACCCTGCATTATGCAGTCTCAAAGGCTAGGGAAAAGAGGTGAGTTTTTAGCCTTTTTTTAAAGCAGAGAAGGAGCCTCTCGTACTGATTGTGGAAGTGAGTTCCATAGAGTAGGGGCTGCATAGGAAAAGGCCCGAGCACCAAATGTTCAGTGTATCCTGGGAATAACCAGCTTTATCTTGTTGGCAGAGCGGAGGGTGCGTGGAGGGGCATAAAGTTCCAATAGATCCGCTATGTATTTGGGTCCCATGTGGTGTAGAGCCTTGAATGTCAGCAGGCAGATCTTAAAATTGATTCTCCATTTTACTGGCAACCAGTGAAGAGTTTGCAGTACTGGGGTGATGTGTGAGCTGCGGGGGGCATTGGCTAGGAGTCTGGCTGCAGCATTCTGTACTAGCTGTAAGGGGCGCAGAACCTTATCTGTAGATCCGATTAACAGGGCGTTGCAGTAGTCTAGGCGGGAGGATACAAATGCGTGAACCAGGGCAGGTAGGTCTTCAGCTGGGATAAGGTGTTTGATTTTCGCTATATTTCTTAGATGGAAGAAGGAAGACTTGACGACAGCTGATACCTGCTGTCTGAGTTTTAGATTTCCATCCAGGATCACCCCAAGGTTTCGCACAGAGTCTTTAGATAGAGACAAGAGGGAAGCAATTACAGTAGAGTCTCAGTTATTCAGCACCTACAGGGATGGCTAATGCCGGATAAGTGTGCTTTCTGGTTGCTTGAGACTCAATGTTAAAAATAGGCCTAGCTAATACAGTACTATACCCCACTCTATATACCGTACATACCATGAACTCTGTATTAAAATGTAAAATACAGTTATTGGAAGTATATTAACCTTGGGGGAGCCATGGAACCCAGTCCTTAAAGGGAAGGTTCAGGGAGGGTGGGTAAAAAATAAAAATCAATTTCCACTTACCTGGGGCTTCCTCCAGCCCGTGGCAGGCAGGAGGTGCCCTCGCCGCCGCTCCGCAGGATCCCGGTGGCCGACCCGACCTGGCCAGGCCAGCTGCCAGGTCAGACTCTTCTGCGCTCCAAGGCCCGGCACTTCTGCGTCCCACGCCGGCGCGCTGACGTCATCGGATGTCCGCCGGGCTGTACTGCGCAGGCGCAGAACTACTGCGCCTGCGCAGTACAGCCCGGCGGACGTACGATGACGTCAGCGCGCCGGCGTGGGACGCAGAAGTGCCGGGCCTTGGAGTGCAGAAGAGCCCGACCTGGCAGCCGGCCTGGCCAGGTCGGGTCGGCCACCGGAGACCACCGGGAGCCTGCGGAGCGGCGGCGAGGGCACCAGGAAGCCCCAGGTAAGTGGAAATTAATTTTTATTTTTTACCCACCCTCCCTGAACCTTCCCTTTAAGCAGAGTAGAGCCTACAAACAGCCTATGTACTTAGTTGGCCTTCACCACTGTGGATACTGCTGGTAATTAGTGCTGGTTGGTGGAGACTGCTGTTTAGTTGAGTTCCGGATAACCTGGACTCTGCTATATTTTAGTTTTATGTAAACTGACTTTTATGTATAACAGGCACCCAGGGTGAAATGTCAGACACACAGTGTGAAACCAGAAGGCTACTTTTATATCGACATGTTGTGTCTATTTAATGGCATGGCTAATGTGATGCAGTTATTTGGTAAAGTTGCATTCACATTGGCCCGTTAGCAGTCCAGCGTGATTCTGTTGGCTTATTGTGATGCATGTGGTGTGGTATCGGACAACGTGAGCTTTCAGAGTTGAAGCGAAGCATACTGTTTATCAGAATCATATTTATTCGCGAAGTATGACGATTGACGAACCCGTAATTATTAATGGCTCGCATGGCTTTGGCAGTGCATACAACAGACAAAGTCAGGGCCGGATTTAGGCCAAGGCATTTAGGCCAAGGCCACCTAGGCCATGGCCTAGGGCCCCACAGGAGCGAGGGCACTAAAGCAGCAGGCTAAACTGGTGCAGCATTTGCAAGCTTGCAAATGGTGCAATGAAGGGAGATCAGGCGAGCGCCTGGCCATGGTACTCTGCTGCTAGTTGCCTGTGCAGCAGCCATGTTGCTCTCTGTGCACGTTTGCATTGTGGACGGTGGCTACGGACTTGGGCAGCATTGAAAGCTTCTGCACTGGATAAAAAGGAAGAGGAAGCTTCTGCACTGGAGACAAGTGGAGAAATGAGTGACACTGATGGCTGCTGCGGTGTGAAGGCGAGCTGGTTACCTATACTAAAGGTGAGAGGGTGGGAAAAGGAGGGATTAAGGGAGTCATCTGGCTATCTATATTGGAGGGAAAGGGGGGATGGGTCATCTGGCTACCTATACTGGAGGGAAGGGGTCATCTCACTACCTATACTGAAGGAGGGGCGGCTGGTGACAGTGGCCTAGGGCGGAAAAAACTACAAATTCGGCCCTGCTTAAAGTGGACCTGAACACTTGCAGAGGACTGAAGAAACACATAGATAAATGCACCCTGTGTGTATTTAGAGAGTTTAGCCTGTCTAATTCCCCCTTATCTGTGTCTAATCACAAGTTGTAATCTGATTTCCCCCCTGTGCCACATGACTACCTATGGCAGATAAGGCCATTTGAGAGAACAGGAAGTTAACAATATGTCTGCTTCCATGAATCAGGAACAGTGCAGATCGATTTTAGGATTTGTATCAGGTGTGACAAAGAAATGTTTTTTGTTTAAAGGTTGTTATGCTGTTTCGTATCTTTTAGTGCAGAGAGGACATTCTGAGTTCAGGTCCACTTTAACATGTACAGACATAAAAATGTGTACAATTGAAACAACGAACATGAGAAACATGTATTAGCATGAAACTCAAAGATTGAATTTCTAGTCCAGGTTGTGGGGTAGCACTGTCCAGGTGAACTAGGAATCACCCTGAATGGCTAAGAGTTGTGCTGTTCAAGGCACTAGGGTGCGGCAGAAGGGCAGACCTGGCAGAGGGGCTGGAGTTCAGCAGACAGAGATGGATTAAGATGTAATGGGGTCCTATGCAAAGTAGTTGATTTGGTCCTCCCTTGCGGTCCTTTTGGTAAGCTGAAGTGGAGAGAGATCTAAGAAGGTGACAGGGGGCCCCCTGACAACCACTAGGCCCCAAGCTCCTGCCTAGGTTGCATGGTTTATGATCCTGTTCTGTCAGCAGGGTGACTACTTGGGGGTAGAAGGTACTCCTACACCTGGAGATTCTGCAGCGGATGTTTTTGTTAATGGCGACCCAATGGGAGGAGCTTGAAGTAATGGCTGCCCAGGTGGGTAGGGTCATGGGAGATCCTGGTGGCCCTGGTCTTCATTCTGGCAGTGTGGAGGAGGTCAAAAGGTGGCAGGGACGATCCGATGGTCTCCGCAGCCCTGATAACTCTTTGGTGTTTGTACTTGATACTAGCAGTGTATTGTATTGTGTTGTATGCTACTATATCTATTTTCCCCTCCATTGTATTATGATCCTGTTTTTTTACAGGGTACACAATGCACCACCCCAGTGTGAAGCTGGCCTAAATGTTCAGTGCAAGTGACTTGTTTAAAGAGAACACGAGGCGGGGTTCTGACAGTGCAATCCACGTACAGAGGCTGGGTCTGCCTATACTGCCCAGCCTCTGTTGCTATTTCAACCCCCCCTAAGTTCCCCCTGCGCTCTGCAATTCCCCATAAATCACAGCTGCGCTGTGCGGGCTGTGTTTACATCTGTACTGTCACTCTGCGTGCTCCTCCCGCCTCCTGCATAGCTCCGGTCCCGTCCACGTCCCTTCCCTCCAATCAGCGGGGAGGGAAGGGACGCGGCCAGGGACCGGAGCTATGCAGGAGGCGGGTGGAGCGGCAGACTGACAGTACAGAGATAAACACAGCCCGCTGTGACACACTGCGTGTCGGCAGCACGGCTGTGATTTATGGGGGATAGCAGAGCGCAGGGGGGCTTAGGGGGAATTGAAATAGCAACAGAGGCTGGGCAGTATAAGCAGACCCAGCCTCTGTATGTGGATTGCATTGTCAGAACCCCACCTCGGGTTCTCTTTAAATGTATAAATGTAAATTCTGCTCCCTTTGTGAATTCCAGAGCAGTTTTTTTGAAGTATTTTGATAGGAGTATTCCTGTAACTAGTTAATGACCTTACCTGCCTGCATGGTTCTTTAGTGTTCATTACTGCATGGAGTGTGCATCATCTGATTGGGTTCTGCTGAGTCCATTGGCTCCAGCACAGTTCATCACAGACCAGCTGCATCCACAGAGGCGGCTCATTCATAAATGAGTACTTGGCTCAGCAACATCCAGCTGTGTTTTTATCCTCCGCAGAGGTCATTCAAGTCTCCTTTCAAGGAAATCTATTGGGACTTGAAAGCCAAAACCCTACTTGAGAAAACAGCAAGTGCTGCGGTAATGACAATGCATGCATTGGCTTCCTGAAGTCTACATATTCAGGTTTCCCCTGCTTGCAACATGCAGAACTAGATGGATCATCTGTTTTCCTCAAGTTAACCCTCTCACCTCGGGTAGTAGTGCTATATGTGAGGTGTGCATAGTCCGACCAGGAGAATCAGCCCCATGATACCGTACTATCATATTTATAGTCCACCAGAGAACTGTATAGGGGAGGAGGGGGGTATTAGACACCAGGGAACTATATAATAATAATTCCAATATTTTTATAGCGCTTTTTTTCCTGTCTGACTCAAAGCGCTTGTGAGGTAGCCACTAGAGCGCACTCAGTAGGCAGTAGCAGTGTTAGAGAGTCTTGCGCAAGGTCTACTTACTGAATAGGTGCTGGCTTACTGAATAGGAAGAGCCGAGATACAAACTCAGGTCTACTGTGTCAGGGCTGGTGCACACCAAGAGCAGTTCTGAGCATTTTTTAAAACGGTTTCTTTGGGAAACCCGCTTGGCTAATGTTAGTCAATGGGCTGGTGCACACCAGAGCGGCGCGTTTTTTCCACCAGACGCAAACTCGGGTTCTGCAGCATTTTTGAGATTTCTAAGGCGTTTCTGCCTCAAGTATAGGATATTGGAAAACCTCTGAAAAATGGTAGATCAGAGCGATTTTCCATGCGTTTTTGTTACAGAAGCTGTTCAGTTACAGCTTACTATAACAAAATATGAAAAACGCTACACAGAAACGCTCCAAAAAATGGTAAGCATGTTTAGAAAATGTCTCTTAACATGCCTAGAATCGCTCTGAAAAACCTTTGCAAAAACCGCTAGCGTTTGCGGATCCGCTAGCGGTTTTTGGTGTGCACTGGCCCTCCGAGGCGGAGCCCTTAAAGTAAACCTGAGAAGGCAGATAAAAAAAGTTTTATATATACTTGTGGCTTCCTCTAGCACCCTTCACGCTGGTCAGTCTCTCATCGTCCTCCTTCGCCGCCTTGCTCCTCCCCAATCTGGCCTGGTAAATTTGTGAGTCGCGGCCTACTGCGCATGCGTGGCCCAGCCGCGGGCGCCCCTTCCTGCTCCCGACGCCAGGAGAGTTCTGTACCAGCACAGTACTACTGCTCAGGAACAGAACAATCCTGGCAGCGGGAGCGCGTGGCCGTACTGTGCCTGTCCCCAACTGGCCAAATTACCGGGCCAGATTGCGGAGGATCCAGGTGGCGACAGAAGATGGCGAGGGACGGATCAGCATAAAGGGGTCTATAGGAAGCCACAGGTATGTATAAAACCTATTTTATCCGCCGTCTCAGGTACACTTCAACCATTGCACAATCAAGCCACTATAGGGGAGGGAGGGGGCCATTAGACACCAGGGAACTTTATATAGGTGAAGGAAGAGGGCTACTAGACACCAGGGAGCTGTATAGGGGAGGGAGGGGGGCCAATAGAAACCAGGGAGTTGTATAGGGGAGGGAGAGAGGGAGGGGGGGGGGGCAATAGAAACCAGGGAGTTGTATAGGGGAGGGAGGGGGGGGGCAATAGAAACCAGGGAGTTGTATAGGAGAGGGAGGGGGGGGCAATAGAAACCAGGGAGCTGTATAGGGGAGGGAGGGCCATTAGACACCAGGGGGCTGTATAGGGGAGTCACTTGACAGGCAGCCATTTAAAGTGCGGGGATTACGTCAATTAAAGCCACTGGGTTCAGTGGAGCGGCCATTACTTAGAAGGAGCACACTGTGTAGAGTGCACATAACGCGCTCCGGTCATTAAGCTGTGCTGCTTTAGCAGCGCAGCTTAATTAATCAACCCCATTTTCTCCTATGTTTTCTCCTAAGTGATATTTCACATCTTTTCAATAAAATGCCTTTTAAGCCATCAGCCAGCAAGAAAATACTCCGAATAATTTTCACAGTACTTTTTCACCGACTTTTTGGTACTTTTTCAATTGCATAAAAATTATTTTGAACAGAATTTGAAAATTGGGACCAGGCTCGATATATGCACTGTGCAGCGCTTGCACTGCAATGCTGGAATAAAGCAATGTAAAGCTTATTTCACAGCATAGTCAGTTGCTTGGAATGCATAATGTGAATGTTGTAACACATCCAGAAAAGCACTACAGACCGTACTGTATGGGCAGTGTAGTCCCCTGCAGTAATGCAGCACAATGCAACGTACATAGTGTACTCAGTAAAACGCCACATTATTTGTCAGCACTACATAAATGCATAATTACAATGTTTATTTTTTCTCTATAGAATGCTGATCAATTATATGCCAGCCGTTCAAGAAGTCTCTGCCTGTAACCTGTGTTTCCAGTGCCCTAAATAGCTCATTATCACACTCTTGTAGCCTGGTACACACATCCAGTTTTCAATGGCCAATGCAATGACTGTCCATTTTTACTACCTCCCTATAGTATGAGGGATAACAGATTTTGAATTATATGACTGTGTAGGTAAAATCACATACTACGTGGAAGTAGTATAATTGGCCAATAAATGGCCAAGCAAAATTGGATGTGTGTCTTAGGTTTCAGAACCTGACCCTTGGTGGCTCCGCTCCACTCTGCACCTCATCACCCACCCCTGGTGGCTGCACCCCACTCTGCACTCTATCATCCATCCTCGGTGGCTGTGTTCCACGCTGCACCCCATCACCTACCCCTGGTGGCTGCACCCCACCCTGCACTGCATCCCCCACCCCTGGTGGCTGTGCTTCATGCTGCACCCCATCACCTACCCCTGGTGGCTGCACCTCACGCTACACTGCATCACCCACCCCTGGTGGCTGCGCTCCACACTGCACCTTATCACCCACCCCTGGTGGCTGTGTTCCAAGCTACACACCATCACCCACCCCTGGAGGCTGCACTCCACACTGCACCACATCACCCACCCCTGGTGGCTGCACCCCACGCTGCACTGCATCCCCCACCCCTGGTGGCTGTGCTTCATGCTGCACCCCATCACCTACCCCTGGTGGCTGCACCTCACGCTACACTGCATCACCCACCCCTGGTGGCTACACTCCACACTGCACCTTATCACCCACCCCTGGTGGCTGTGTTCCACGCTACACCCCATCACCCACCCCTGGAGGCTGCACTCCACACTGCACCACATCACCCACCCCTGGTGGCTGCACCCCACGCTGCACTGCATCCCCCACCCCTGGTGGCTGTGCTTCATGCTGCACCCTATCACCCACCCCTGGAGGCTGCACTCCACACTGCACCACATCACCCACCCCTGGTGGCTGCACTCCACACTGCACCTTATCACCCACCCCTGGTGGCTGTGTTCCACACTGTACTCCATCACCTACCCCTGGAGGCTGCACTCCACACTGCACCACATCACCCACCCCTGGTGGCTGCGCTCCACACTGCACCACATCACCCACCCCTGGTGGCTGCACCCCACGCTGCACTCCAGCACCCACCCCTGGTGGCTGCACTCCTTCGCCCAACCCTGGTGGCTGCACCCCATCACGCACCCCTGGTGGCTATGTTCCACACTGCAGCCAATCACCCAACCCTAGTAGCTGCGCTCAACACTGCACCCCATCACCCACACCCTGGTGGCTGCGTCCCACACTGCACCCCATCACCCACCACTGGTAGCTGCGCTGCACACTGCAACCCATTACCCACCCCTGGTGGCTGCGCTCCACACTGCACCCCATTACCCACCCCTGCTGGCTGCGCTCCACACTGCACCCCATCACCCACTCCTGGTGGCTGTGTTCCACGGTGCACCCCATCACTCACCCCTGGTGGCTGTGTTCCACACCGCACCCAATCACCACTCCTAGTAGCTGCACTCCACACTGCACCCCATCACTAACACCCTGGTGGCTGCGTCCCACACTGCACCCCATCACCCACCCCTGGTAGCTGTGCTGCACACTGCACCCCATCACTCACTCCTGGTGGCTGTGTTCCACACTTCACCCCTCACCCTCCTCTGGTGGCTGCACACCAAGCTGCACTCCATTACCCACCCCTGGTGGCTGTGTTCCACACTGCACCCCATCACCCACTCCTGGTGGCTGTGTTCCACACTTCACCCTTCTCTGGTGGCTGCACCCCAAGCTGCACCCCATCACCCACCTCTGGTGGCTGTGTTCCACACTGCACCCATCACCCACCCCTGATGGCTGCGCTCCACACTGCACCCCATCACCCACTCCTGGTGGCTGTGTTCCACACTTCACCCCTCACCTTCCTCTGGTGGCTGCATCCCAAGCTGCACTCCATCACCCACCCCTGGTGGCTGTGTTCCACACTGCGCCCATCACCCACCCCTGATGGCTGCGCTCCACACTGCACCCCATCACCCACTCCTGGTGGCTGTGTTCCACACTTCACCCCTCACCTTCCTCTGGTGGCTGCATCCCAAGCTGCACTCCATCACCCACCCCTGGTGGCTGTGTTCCACACTGCACCCATCCCTGGTGGCTGCGCTCCACACTGCACCCCATCACCCACTCCTGGTGGCTGTGTTCCACACTTCACCCCTCACCCTCCTCTGGTGGCTGCACCCCATCACCCACTCCTGGTGGCTGTGTTCCACACTGCACCCCATCACCCACTTCTGGTGGCTGTGTTCCACACTGTACTCCATCAACCACCCCTGGTGACTGCGCTCCACACTGCACCCCATCACCCACCCTAGTTGGTGGGTTCGAAATCACAATACTCCTGAAGCATTTTCAGAGCAATTTCATAGGAGAATGCAGGGCCTAAAATCGCTTTCATTGATTTTGCTCTAAATCGCTCTGAAAAACACAAGCATTTCAGAGAACATTTTGCAGTTACAAATGGGTTCCAGGCCTAACACGTGCATTTCTGCATTTTTATTTGCGTTTACATTTTTAGATTTGCATCTTTGTATACGTTTGCAGTTTGCATTTTTCACGTGTTTCGAGTTGCATTTTCAATAATCTGCCTGAAAAAGATACATTTTCTCTGCCTGATTCTCTGCTTCTAATACTTTTAGGGTTGTGCCACACCGCCGAGTGCTTTTCGACCAGTTTTTGTTTTTAAAAACGTTTCTATTAACTTGCATTAACATTGTGGTTAAATTGCCACAATCACTATTTTTCAAAAAATCACAATTGTGGCTATTTAGCCTTGATTTTTACTGCGCTTTTAATACAAGTCATTGGAAGCTTATCTTAAAAAACAAATCAAAAATTGCTTGGAGGTGTGTCTCTGCCCTTAGACCCTGAACAAGCATGCAGAAGTCTGATTAGATTAGCTGCATGCTTGTTTCAGGTATGTAATTCAGACACTCCTGAAGCCAGAAAAATCAGTAGGATGCCATGCAACTAGACCTGAGGGCCCCGAAAGCCAGTTATATATCAGGCGTTAGAACCCGCATCACCCCCCCTTCCCTCCTCCTCACACAGTCCGCTCTCTCCCGAGCTCCAAAATGCCCCCTTTGTCTTTCCGAAATGGCCCTACTGTCCAGAACAAACCTGACACAGATGCAGATACACAGGCAGACGCAGCGACAGGCATTCTATTATATAGTGTATGTATATACACTGTATATATATATATATATATATATATATATATATATATATATATATATATATATATATATATATATATATATATATAGTGGCTTGCAAAAGTATTCGGCCCCCTTTAAGTTTCCCACATTTTGTCACATTACTGCCACAAACATGAATCAATTTTATTGGAATTCCATGTGAAAGACCAATACAAAGTGGTGTACATGTGAGAACTGGAACGAAACTCATACATGATTCCAAACATTTTTTACAAATAAATAACTGCAAAGTGGGGTGTGCGTAATTATTCAGCCCAGAGTCAATACTTTGTAGAACCACCTTTTGCTGCAATTACAGCTGCCAGTCTTTTAGGGTATGTCTCTACCAGCTTTGCACATCTACAGACTGAAATCCTTGCCCATTCTTCTTTGCAAAACAGCTCCAGCTCAGTCAGATTAGATGGACAGCGTTTGTGAACAGCAGTTTTCAGATCTTGCCACAGATTCTCGATTAGATTTAGATCTGGACTTTGACTGGGCCATTCTAACACATGGATATGTTTTGTTGTAAACCATTCTATTGTTGCCCTGGCTTTATGTTTAGGATCGTTGTCCTGCTGAAAGGTGAACCTCCGCCCCAGTCTCAAGTCTTTTGCAGACTCCAAGAGGTTTTCTTTCAAGATTGCCCTGTATTTGGCTCCATCCATCTTCCCATCAACTCTGAACAGCTTCCCTATCCCTGCTGAAGAGAAGCACCCCCAGAGCATGATGATGCCACCACCATATTTGAAAGTGGAGATGGTGTGTTCAGAGTGATGTGCAGTGTTCGTTTTCCGCCACACATAGCGTTTTGCATTTTGGCCAAAAAGTTCCCTTTTGGTCTCATCTGACCAGAGCACCTTCTTCCACATGTTTACTGTGTCCCCCACATGGCTTGTGGCAAACTGCAAATGGGACTTCTTATGCTTTTCTGTTAACAATGGCTTTCTTCTTGCCACTCTTCCATAAAGGCCAACTTTGTGCAGTGCACGACTAATAGTTGTCCCATAGACAGATTCCCCCACCTGAGTTGTAGATCTCTGCAGCTCATCCAGAGTCACCATGGGCCTCTTGACTACATTTCTGATTCGCGCTCTCCTTGTTCGGCCTGTTAGTTTAGGTGGACGGCCTTGTCTTGGTAGGTTTACAGTTGTGCCATACTCCTTCCATTTCTGAATGATCGCTTGAACAATGCTCCGTGGGATGTTCAAGGCTTTGGAAACCTTTTTGTAGCCTAAGCCTGCTTCTAAATTTCTCAATAACTTTATCCCTGACCTGTCTGGTGTCTTCTTTGGACCTTATGGTGTTGTTGCTCCCAATATTCTCTTGGACAACCTCTGAGGCCTTCACAGAGCAGCTGTATTTGTACTGACATTATATTACACACAGGTGCACTCTATTTAGTCATTACCACGCAATGTCTATGGGCAACTGACTGCACTCAGACCAAAGGGGGCTGAATAATTATGCACACCCCACTTTGCACTTATTTGTAAAAAATGTTGGGAATCATGTATGAGTTTCGCTCCACTTCTCATGTGTACACCACTTTGTATTGGTCTTTCATGTGGAATTCCAATAAAATTGACTCATGTTTGTGGCAGTAATATGACAAAATGTGGAAAACTTCTAGGGGGCCAAATACTTTTGCAAGCCACTATATATATATATATATATATATATATATATATATATATATATATATATATATATATATATATATATATATACATACATATATATATATATATATATATATACATACATATATATATATATATATATATATATATATATATATATATATACATACATATATATATATATATATATATATATATACATACACATATATATATATATATATATATATATATATATATATATATATATATATACATACATACATATATATATATATATATATATATATATATATATATATATATATATATATACATACATATATATATATATATATATATATATATATATATATATATACATACATATATATATATACATACATATATATATATATATATATATATATATATATATATATATATACATATATATATATATATATATATATATATATATATATATATATATATATATATATATATATATATATATATATATATATATATATACATATATATATATATATATATATATATATACATATATATACATATATATATATATATATATATATATATATATATATATATATATATATACATACACATATATATATATATATATATATATATATATATATATATATATATATATATATATATATATATATATATACACACACACACACAGTGGGAATCTTTATGATTTTTCCTGGATAAATCATTGGTTGTTACGATAAAAAATGTCAGTTAAATATATCATATAGGAGACACACACAGTGATATTTGAGAAGTGAAATTAAGTGCGCAATAATGGTTTAAATAAAATTAGGCAGGTGCATAAATGTGGGCACTTTTGTCATTTTGTTGATTTCAGAACCTTTAGGGCCCGTTCAGACTGCAAAACGCGGACGGCCACGCATGCAGAACGCAACGCGTACGAACGCACGCCATCCGCGTTCGTATGCGTTGTGTGGCTGATCCCATCACTGAAAAGTGAATGGGACAGCCGCGCATTTTTGTAAAATCTGCGTGCAGCATGCGTTCCCGGACCGCACAGGTCCGGAACGCATGCTGTGTGAACATCAGACATTGCACTCTATGCAATGTCTGATGTCGTGCGTGTCGGCCACCTTGTCGTGCGTGTCGGCCACCTGCACGCGTTTCCAAAACGCGGCTAGAAACGCGTGCAGTGTGAACGGGCCCTTAGAGTTAATTATTGGAGCTCAAATTGGCTTGGTAAGGTCAGTGACCCCTGACCTACATACACAGGTGAATCCAATTATGAGAAAGAGTATTTAAGGGGGTCAATTGTAAGTTTCTCTCCTCTTTTAATTTTCTCTGAAGAGTAGCAACATGGGGGTCTCAAAACAACTCTCAAATGACCTGAAGACAAAGATTGTTCACCATCATAGTTTAGGGGAGGGATACAGAAAGCAGTATTCCTTCTAACCTTGTTTTTGAGGACAAACTATAGCAGCGGTTGCCATTAGTTCGCTCCTACCTGTTAGTCTTATCTATCTCAGTGTGAATGTTGTAGATTGGCTGAGCATTCCGTCTGTCTGTCTGTTGTCTGTCTTGTTAATTGTCATTACTTGTGCTTTAGCTAGTGAGTTATTTGAGAGCTACATTTCATATATTGCGCATCAGCACAATATATATGTACTCTAGTCAGTCAGTATTGTATTATTGTAATATTGTATTGTATACCGACATTTGCCTGCCTCTCGACTATGAATCTGCCTAATCCTTCTAATATGACTGTCATCTGAATTAACATGTATGACCTAAGCCTGTTACCGACTACGTCTGTTATGTATTGTATCACATAGCATCTAGCCTGATAGGCGGGCCCAGAGCTGCAGTTGCTCTGGGCAATCTTGCCCCCTTGTTCATTACTCCTGTGTCCATCTGTGGAGCCTCTTCCATTATGCAGCTACTTAGCCTTGTTGCACTGGGTGGTCAGAAGGTATGACCCCCAGCATTACAGGAATGATCCAAAATACCTTTAATCCAGACTCTCATTGGAACCTACAGGAAGCGTTTAGAGGCTGTAATTTCTGCAAAAGGAGGATCTACTAAATATTGATTTCATAATTAATTTTGTTTAAACAATTATTGCACACTTTTTGTAAATCCAATAAACTTAATTTCAATTCTCAAATATAACTGTGTGTGTCTCCTATATGATATATTTAACTGACATTTTTGTATCGTAACAACCAACGATTTATACAGGAAAATCATGACGATTAACAAGGTTGCCCAAACTTTTGCATCCCACTGTATACAGTGGTGTGAAAAACTATTTGCCCCCTTCCTGATTTCTTATTCTTTTGCATGTTTGTCACACTTAAATGTTTCTGCTCATCAAAAACCGTTAACTATTAGTCAAAGATAACCTAATTGAACACAAAATGCAGTTTTAAATGATGGTTTTTATTATTTAGTGAGGAAAAAACAACTCAAAACCTACATGGCCCTGTGTGAAAAAGTGATTGCCCCCCTTGTTAAAAAATAACTTAACTGTGGTTTATCACACCTGAGTTCAATTTCTGTTGTCACCCCCAGGCCTTATTACTGCCACACCTGTTTCAATCAAGAAATCACTTAAATAGGAGCTATCTGACACAGAGAAGTAGACCAAAAGCACCTCAAAAGCTAGACATCATGCCAAGATCCAAAGAAATTCAGGAACAAATGAGAACAAAAGTACTGTAATTGAGATCTATCAGTCTGGTAAAGGTTATAAAGCCATTTCTAAAGCTTTGGGACTCCAGCGAACCACAGTGAGAGCCATTATCCACAAATGGCAAAAACATGAAACAGTGATGAACCTTCCCAGGAGTGGCCGGCCGACCAAAATTAACCCAAGAGCGCAGAGAAAACTCATCCGAGAGGCCACAAATGACCCCAGGACAACATCTAAAGAACTGCATGCCTCACTTGCCTTAATTAAGGTCAGTGTTCATGACTCCACCATAAGAAAGAGACTGGGCAAAAACGGCCTGCATGGCAGATATCCAAGGCGCAAACCACTTTTAAGCAAAAAGAACATTAAGGCTCGTCTCAATTTTGCTAAAAAACATCTCAATGATTACCAAGACTTGTGGGAAAATACCTTGTGGACCGCCGAGACAAAAGTTGAACTTTTTGGAAGGTGCGTGTCCTGTTAAATCTGTTGTAGAAGTAACACAGCATTTCAGCAAAAGAACATCATACCAACAGTAAAATATGGTGGTGGTAGTGTGATGCTCTGGGGTTGTTTTGCTGCTTCAGGACCTGGAAGGCTTGCTGTGATAGATGGAACCATGAATTCTACTGTCTACCAAAAAATCCTGAAGGAGAATGTTCGGCCATCTGTTCGTCAACTCAAGCTGAAGCGATCTTGGGTGCTGCAGCAGGACAATGACCCAAAAGACACCAGCAAATCCACCTCTGAATGGCTGAAGAAAAACAAAATGAAGACTTTGGAGTGGCCTAGTCAAAGTCCTGACCTGAATCCTATTGAGATGTTGTGGCATGACCTTAAAAAGGCAGTTCATGCTAGAAAACCCTCAAATAAAGCTGAATTACAACAATTCTGCAAAGATGAGTGGGCCAAAATTCCTCCAGAGCGCTGTAAAAGACTCGTTGCAAGTTATCGCAAACGCTTGATTGCAGTTATTGCTGCTAAGGGTGGCCCAACCAGTTATTAGGTTCAGGGGGCAATTTCTTTTTCACACAGGGCCATGTAGGTTTTGAGTTTTTTTCTCACTAAATAATAAAAACCATCATTTAAAACTGCATTTTGTGTTCAATTATGTTATCTTTAACTAATGGTTAACGGTTGTTGATGAGCAGAAACATTTAAGTGTGACAAACATGCAAAAGAATAAGAAATCAGGAAGGGGGCAAATAGTTTTTCACACCACTGTATATACATACACACAGTATACTGTACATGGATGCTGATGTCTTGACATTTAATGTTGTGAAAATGATCTTCCTATATTTATCTTCAGCCACTTTCTCCTGTCTGGAGACTGTCTATAAACTTCAAACCTGCTGCAGGATTAATTATTGTACTTGCCCAGAGCAGGAGCCATCGTTACTTAATTTGAACAACTGGACTAATTCAGTGGCTGGCAAAAAAACACCTTCTGTTGGAAACAGTGAAACGACTGGAGATGGAGCTTGTAGGTCTTCTCAGTGTGTAGATATCATTGTGCATATTTTGTTGTATTGTTACAGAAGCGAAAAGCAATTGAGTTGCTCCAACTGCTCTGAAGAGATGCTTGTTTGCAAGAAGCCTACCATGAATACTGATTGCCAAATCCTGCATGTGTATTATAGACAGGAAGGGAAGATCTAAGCATATAAATCAATCAACTAAACAGTCTTGAAAGAAGAGGTACTTAGGAGAGATATCTTACAAATTACTGTAAATAAACATCCTGGGAGTCTAATTTATGAAGTCAAAGGATTGCAAATTGTGATCCTTTGGCTTAATAAGGTATGTTGAGCCCAGCTGTCACGTGGGATGTGATCTCATGATGTTACTGCAACGTGCATAGACCTGCAGACACATACAAAGCTACATAAATATAAAACAAAATCAGTTTAAAAAAGATAGGCAGTAGTTAGCTTACTCCTCCTGAAGAACAGTAGCCAATACGACTTTATAGCAATTAAAAAATGTTATTGCATAAGAATAGGGTATGAGAACGCATTTTGTGGGCTTTAACCACTTCATCATATCAATGGGGTTGATTCACAAAAGATACCGTGCTCAAGCAACACAGTTTACGTGCGATCCCATCAGTTATTATCATTAATTAACATAGTAGTGGCCATGCTAATGAAGTATTGCGGTTGCACTACCATTACAATACGTTGAACTTCAAAGGATCGCACCGAAGTTAAGAGCGCATGCTATGCCGATATGGCCGCGCGTAGTGTGCACTCGCTTGTATTAACCTACGCTGCTTGAGCACTTTATCTTTTGTAAATCAACCCTATTAACCTCCACAAAAAAAGTGTCATGCTTCTAGTGAAACAGCTCGGAAGCGTTTGTACTTTTTCACTAGAGAACCTGCATGGCACTTTTTCTGTGGGTGTTATTGATCAAAGGAAGTGACTAAAACTCCACAAAACGCGTTGTCATACCCAATACAATTTTGAATTACTATAAAGTCATATTGGCTACTGTACTTCAGAAGAGATAGGCTATTTTTTGGGAAGCAGGAAATTTGGGCGCATGAGGCATGTGGACAAAAAGGGCGCCGCCATTCACTCCCATAATAAATATCGTTTAATGGGCGCCCAACAGGAAAAAAGGGCGCCGGAGAAAAATAACGTTTTAAAAGCGGCGCCCGGAGACTTTTAATGTTTTATAACTGCTTCTCATGATTACCCATTATTTAATGATTTATAATTTTTTAAACATTATTTTTAAACGAAAAACAGTACAATATGTTTTAAAACATTACTTTTAAACGAAAAACCGTACAATTTTTTTTTTTTAACATTTTTAAACGAAAAACCGCACCATTTTTTTTTTAAACGTTATTAATGCTTATCACTGGGGGGTCTTAGGTTTAGGCACCACCAGGGGGGTCTTAGGTTTAGGCACCAACAGGGGGGTCTTAGGTTTAGGCACCAGGGGGGTCTTAGGTTTAGGCACCAACAGGGGGGTCTTAGGTTTAGGCACCAACAGGGGGGTCTTAGGTTTAGGCACCAACAGGGGGGTCTTAGGTTTAGGCACCACCAGGGGGGTCTTAGGTTTAGGCACCAACAGGGGGGTCTTAGGTTTAGGCACCACCAGGGGGGTCTTAGGTTTAGGCACCACCAGGGGGGTCTTAGGTTTAGGCACCAACAGGGGGGTCTAGGGGTTAGGGATAGGTACAGGGAGGGTTCTGTGTGAGAGTAGGGTTAGGTATAGCGTTAGTAAAATTCTTATTAATGTTTTATAAAACGTTATTATAAATTTCACTTTTTAAACAGGGAAGATTAACGTTTTTAAAATTGCCGATTTCATACACATTATTTAATGATTTATAACTTTATAAAACATTATTTTGAAACGAAATATAGCACAAATTTTTTTTAAACGTTATTCATGATTATCGTTTAAAACCCTGCGCCCTTTTTTCCCGGCGCCCTTTTTTAACGTACGCTATTTTTTGTGCCTCCACCTTCAGTTTTACTGTTCACACCTCTGTTGGGAGGTTGTTATTTTAGCCTAGTGCCCTTTGAGGGCCGTTCAAAGAATCAGGAGAACAACCGGTGAGGATCCTCACAAACCTGAGCGGAATTCCTCCGCAGGCATTATTGGTGGTTGCACTTCCATGGCAACAGAAAATTATAAGTAATCCTCTTCATTCTATCTCTTGGTACTGTGACATACTGCGCTACTGCTTCCTGTGTTTTCTCTTGTGTGTTTTCCCTGTCTTTGGATTCTCCAGGTCCATCCTACTCCATATCTACTGTGTGTACCTAGTTTTAGAACATATGCATTAACGGCATAAGAATAGCCTTGCGACACACAGCATTGTGTTGGTAACGTGTCGATATTTCCATTTTACAGTGGTAATTTAACAAAAGGCCATAAGATTCCCATGGAATTGTGGGTAAAAGGCAGTCCTTTGAACACCACGTAGCAACATTCTGAATAGGGCTTAACACCTGGACCAGGATTCTGGAAGTGGCTTATGACAATCCCACAATTTCACCAGCTACTGCTTCATAGGAGCCTTTTCTAAACAAAATATAGTGCAGCTAGCAAATTAGTTAACCCTGGCACTGCCTGTGTTCTCTCACAAGATGATTCACGAGAAATGCAGATGTCCTGTTATAGCAAATAAATCTATTCTCTTGCAAATTGATATGGTTCTAGACCTTATTCTTGCCCTTCTGTGCCTTTGAATCACTCTCAGCTGATACATAACCACTTCAAATGGCTCCATCTTCTCTGTCAGCAATGATCTGACAGGAATAACGACAGAGCAGTGAAGGAGATAATCTAATCCTAAATGTAACGCTAAACCACGCCCACTTTAATTTTCATGAATTGCACTTTTTTCTGATTTAACGCATCACTAACGAATGATTAACAAATTATTAACGAATGCTCGCTAACAGCTGTAGATAAATTTGATGAATCCTGAAATCAACTTAACGAATTTGGTATTTTACCGAACTGTCGTTAACCAATTCGATAAGTCTTGATGGATCGAGGCCTAAGTCTCCTCTGCCTGATTTGCCCGCCCTTCACTATAGAAAGTGCATTGTTTCAGCATGAGAAATATTGGCCAATCAGAGAGGAACAGAGGTGTGGGAGGGGAAAACAGGAGGGAAAGAGGCTTCAGCCAATCAGGCTGCATTAGTTAAGTCTGAGGGAAAGTAGAGAAGCAAAAAAAAGACAACCCAGCATGCCCTGCAACTTCTCTTTTGTGTACCACATTTTCTGTGTACCAAATAAAGAGTCAGGTAAATAGGGGAATGATCATTTATCAACAAGAAAAGTAATAGTGAATTTAACTTTTGGATTGCCTGATTAGCATCCTCATTACTTGTTTACCAGTTAAAAATAAAGAATTGATTTTTGATTTTATGCCCGAGAGTTACTCTTTAAGCAGAAGACAGGAAAAAAAACAATTATTTTAAAATAAGTGAAAATTCATATTTACACTTGGGACATAATAAAATAATAATATATAGATAATGATCAGATTAAGAAACCTGACTGAATTATTAGCGCAGAAATATAAAGGCTGAACTTCAGGCAGCCCACTAAAAACACAGTGAAAATACAGTATATATTAAGTGTCTTATCTGGCAAAAGATTGGTTATTCTTTTTATACGGTCCTGTAATTCAAACAGCCAATACAGTCTGCCTAACCAGCTCTATGGCCACACTCTGCTCACATCTCCAAATAAGGAAACAAACATGGGCACAGCACCTCCCTGAGCCTGCTAATTGTATGGTGGTGAGTAGCAGCACACTGAAAACCTAATTGCCCTCTCTTCTAATCAACCTCCTTTGTATAGAGTAGACTAAAAGCACTGTAGTGCAGGAGAACCTCATTGGCTCACAATGCAGCCGCCCCCTTCCAGCCTGCAAGCTTCTGTGCAGTGGATTACAAGAAGATGATGTATAAACAGGATCAGGTTCTTATGCAAACAGTTAATCACTCTACCAAATACACCGTGGGATTAAATAGTAATATTTCAATATTTGCCTGGAGTTAAATTTTAATTTGTTCTCACTTACCATTTTCATATTTCTATGGATTGTAGGAAAGCCGAAACCTGCATTGCATCCAGACTCTGGTACCTCCTGAACGTCAGCCCGGCCCTGCACAAATGCAATATGTAAACAGTGGAGTCTAGGCATTTATATGAAGATCACGTCTGAGGCTATGTACTCATATACTCGGGTCCCTGCCTGGCTTTGTGCACCTGTGCCAGAAGCAAGGTGCACTCCAGGTTAACCAGACATCTGTAGATTGTCCAGATCTTTATATAGATGCTAAAACTTTATTGTGTGCCCTGAGGTGCAATATTCAGTTTGGTGGAGGTGCAAAATTACATTGGGAGGTAGATTTTTAATTGTGAAACGTTAAATCAATATGTGTAGCTTGGGCAGCCTGGATAAAAGTACTTTTTAAAATAGCGTTAAGGTGCATAAGAGTGACTGTCACCCTTTGGTGACAGCTCAAGGCCGAGGTACAGGCACACTTCTAGGCTACAGCTGAGCAACATGTTCTGTTGCTAGGGAAGGGGGAGGGACAACAGTACAGTGCATGACACAGTGGCTTCTAGTGGGCGGGGTATGAGGGGGAACAATGTGCTCACACTCAAGATGACTCAGCACTCCAGATCTTTTGGCGACACATCAGGTGCAGCTGTGGTCATGCTAGGTTCTCAGCAAATACTGCTAAGACTGCTAGTCTCTGCTAAGTTTAGTCTAGGGTGTGTACAAGGCTTTAACCTGTGAAACCACACAGGAAGTGCTTGCGGTCAATTCCTGCTTCGGGTGTGCGGAAGCGTATTGTAAAATTATGCTTCCACGCATGCGCCCCTTGACATCGCAATGCCATCGCTTTGAAAAAAAAACTACTTCGCCATAGAGTAAAGGATATTATCCCGGCACTTTGATTGGCCCAATAGGCTGCCTGTGAAGTTTCCTGTTAAGTGACAGGCAGCTTATTGGGCCAATCAAAGTTCGAGGATAATGTCCTTTAAAGTGATTGGACCCGCAGGGGCTCAGGGCAGGATGAGTGGAGCTCTCGTCATTTCCAATTAGCAGGCATAAGTTCGTAGCGCTCGCTATGCTACTCTGCTAAGGCGTGTTATCTCTGATAAGTTGTGTTAACTCAGATAAGGCACATTAACTCTGATAAGGCATGCTATTTGTCTTATTGAATCATATTGAATCAAGCCCATAGTCTAGTGTGTAAGAAGTATTTCTTTTTTTTTATTGGGGGTGGGGGGTTGGGGGGGGGGGGAGAGGGGTTAGAAAACTAAAAGAGAGGGCTAGACTAACATCTACAGTATATATGAGGTATGAAATACTGCGCTTGCTACATTGAAATTATTACTATCACAGCTTCTAGCACAGATTTGCCAAGCCTTAGGCTGGTTTCACACTGCATATTGGCATTGGAGTTGTGGTGCACTCGCGGCACTGCATTGCCAAAAACAGGCCTTCAGGGAATACCACGTTAGTGTACTGTATTCCGTGTCTGGCATTCGGTCAAGCAGGAAGTGACGCGCGCTTGTGGTCACTTCCTGCTTCGGGTATGCGGAAGTGCACTGAAGTGTATTGTAAAAATATGCTTCCGTGTATGTGTGCCGCGTTGTGTTTTCAGTAATTACTTTATTTTCTATGCATTTTAAAGGGAAATACAAGGAAAAAATGAAAAAATACGCTATTTCTCTAATTTCATCCCCTATGGTTTTAATATAAACACTGCTACTGTACATAAAACTCACACATTGTATCTGCCCATTTGTCCTGGTTATCACAAGATATTAATTATGTCCCTAGTACAAAGTGTGGTGACAATATATCATTCCGAAATAAAGGTGTACTTTTTTTTTCACAATTTTCACGTGCACGCGCACAGCGGCAGCAGCACTGTCTGACTTATAAAAACGTCCTGGAGCCATAAGGAGGCTCTAGCAGGACGTTTTTATAAGTCAGGTTGTCATAAAGTGGTTAAAGAACCCTGCGTCGCCATAGACTAACATGACTTCTGGGCCCATGCAGATTGCCGCAGGAGCTGCACGGTAATGTAGGTATACACTAGGGTTAAATCAGGCACTTCCGGCACAGCGTACCAAAACATGGGAAGTATGAACTTCATAGGCTTTCATTAGGCTGTAGTAGCAGTCAGTGGTGCTCATCCGGATTCCGAATATCCGAGTAACCCGGATATCCGACCATTTTTACGCTATCCTGGTAGGTTTAGCTATCTGAGGATATTTGGCCGCATAACCCGGATATCCGCGGATATTGCAGATATCCGGATCCGAAATACTGTAACTAAGGAGATGACGTCCTGGAGCCAATCAGAGGGCTCCCAGCAGAAGCAACCAATCACAGAGGGGAACCCTGGCCAGCCCCACCTGACCTCATTGAGCCAATCAGAGGGCTCCCAGCCTAAACCCTGGCACCCAATCACAGAAAGGAACACTGGCCAGCCCCCCTGTATAATAAGGAGGGCTGCCATGATGAGACATATCGTCTTAGCTTGCTGAATGCTCACTGAGAGACATGCTCCAGTGCTGGTGGCCTAGCAAGGGGGCTGTACACAGTTATAAACCTAAAGCTGTTCAGTGATTAACCCCTTTACTACTATTACTACACTATTGTTAAATCGTTAATTAGCTTGATTGATGTCATAGTGTGACAGTCAGAGTGTGTGCCCCAGTGCTGCTGGGCCTAGTAGCAAGGGCTGTACAAAGTGATAAGCTGTTCAGTGATTAACCCCTTCACTACTATCACTACACTATTGTTAAATCGTTAATTAGCTTGATTGATGTCATTGTATGACAGTCAGAGTGTGTGCTGCAGGCAGCTGCTATGTGTCTGCTGGCCAGTTATTAGCCTTAGGTATAGGTTAGGGATTAGGGGATAGGATTACTGTGTTATTGTCAGTGGCGGCGCCAGGGGGGTGCTTGGGGGTGCTCGAGCACCCCCTAGAATTGTCCAAGCACCCCCAAAGCACCCCCTGGAGTGAACTGACTTCAGGCGTCTAAAAGACGCCAAGTCAGTTCACACACCGGCAGCACGGAGCAGCAGGCAGGGCTACGGTAAGATGGCCGCCCGGAGCCCTGTTCTGCAGACTTCGGGCGGCCATTTTCCCGTAGCCCTGCTCTCTGCATGCAGGCAGGAAGTCTCGTCGTGACGTCGGGAAGGAAGAGGATCGTGGGCGCGCGGGCGCTGCGCGCCACAATGAGGTCGGGACTCGGGACGGGAGGTCGGGAAAGAAGGTCTTCTGGCTGTAGGTGAGTAAATGGGTTTTTCTTTTCTTTTTCAGGTGATGCGGATTGTGCATATTGGGGTCATATCTGCTACGGATTGTGCATATTGGGGTCATATCTGCCACGGATTGTGCATATTGGGGTCATATCTGCCACGGATTGTGCATATTGGGGTCATATCTGCCACGGATTGTGCATATTGGGGTCATATCTGCCACGGATTGTGCATATTGGGGTCATATCTGCTACGGATTGTGCATATTGGGGTCATATCTGCTACGGATTGTGCATATTGGGGCGATATCTGCTACCGATTGTGCATGTTGGGGTCATTTCTGCTACCGATTGTGCATATTGGGGTCATTTCTGCTACCGATTGTGCATATTGGGGTCATTTCTGCTACCGATTGTGCATATTGGGGTCATTTCTGCTACCGATTGTGCATATTGGGGTCATATCTGCTACCGATTGTGCATATTGGGGTCATATCTGCTACCGATTGTGCATATTGGGGTCATATCTGCTACCGATTGTGCATATTGGGGTCATATCTGCTACCGATTGTGCATATTGGGGTCATATCTGCTACCGATTGTGCATATTGGGGTCATATCTGCTACCGATTGTGCATATTGGGGTCATATCTGCTACCGATTGTGCATATTGGGGTCATATCTGCTACCGATTGTGCATATTGGGGCCATATCTGCTACCGATTGTGCATATTGGGACCATATCTGCCACCGATTGTGCATATTGGGACCATATCTGCCACCGATTGTGCATATTGGGACCATATCTGCCACCGA
This sequence comes from Hyperolius riggenbachi, assembly GCF_040937935.1. Taxonomy (NCBI): domain Eukaryota; kingdom Metazoa; phylum Chordata; class Amphibia; order Anura; family Hyperoliidae; genus Hyperolius; species Hyperolius riggenbachi. The sequence continues at coordinate 231,888,492 of NC_090653.1, read as the reverse complement.
TTGTGCATATTGGGACCATATCTGCCACCGATTGTGCATATTGGGACCATATCTGCCACCGATTGTGCATATTGGGACCATATCTGCCACCGATTGTGCATATTGGGACCATATCTGCCACCGATTGTGCATATTGGGACCATATCTGCCACCGATTGTGCATATTGGGACCATATCTGCCACCGATTGTGCATATTGGGACCATATCTGCCACCGATTGTGCATATTGGGACCATATCTGCCACCGATTGTGCATATTGGGACCATATCTGCTACCGATTGTGCATATTGGGACCATATCTGCTACCGATTGTGCATATTGGGACCATATCTGCTACCGATTGTGCATATTGGGGCCATATCTGATAACGATTGTGCATATTGGGGCCATATCTGATAACGATTGTGCATATTGGGGTCATATCTGCTAACGATTGTGCATATTGGGGTCATATCTGCTACCGATTGTGCATATTGGGGCTATATCTGATAACGATTGTGCATATTGGGGCCATATCTGATAACGATTGTGCATATTGGGGCCATATCTGATAACGATTGTGCATATTGGGGCCATATCTGATAACGATTGTGCATATTGGGGTCATTGGACGTGTTTTTTGTTAAAATCTGCTCACATTACGTGTATTTTCTTGAGAAAACCTGCACAATTATGTGAATTTTCTGGGAAAAGGGTCACCAAAACTTGGGCCCTCTGTCTTTGCGTTGCACTTTTAAAGGGAACCCGAGGTGAGAATAATATTGAGGCTGCCATATTTATCTCCCTTTAAGCAATACCAGTTGCCTGGCTGCCGTGCTGGTCCTCTGCCTCTTATTCTTTCAACCATAGACCCTGAACAAGCATGCAGCAGGTCAGGGGTTTCTGACAATATTGTCAGAACTGACAAGATTAGCTGCATGGCTTGTTTCTGGTGTAATTCAGTTCACTACTACAGCCAAATAGATCAGCAGGGCTGCCAGGCAACTAGTATTGTTTAAAAGGAAATAAATATGGCAGCCACCATATCACTCTCACCCTGGGTTCACTTTAAATTACAGTTAGCCCCGCCCTCATCCGGTCATGACCACGCCCATTTTTTCGCCGCGGCACGCTTCGCGCGCCGCAGGTTGTGGCCACACCCATTTTTGGCGCGGCGCGCTTCGCGCGCCGCAGGTCGTCAGCTCCCCCGGAAATTGGTCCAGCACCTGCATAGCACCCCCTAAAAAAATTTCCTGGAGCCGCCACTGGTTATTGTGTAGTTAGTACTGTAGTACTGCAGTCAGTGTGCTAGTAGTTGTTAGAGTAGTAGTACTACTGTGTTAGCTTTCTACAGAACTGCTGTGCTGTGAGCAGTGCCAGTGTGACAGTTAGTGTGCACTAGTGTCTTCTCCTCTGCTGTCTGACTGTCACTCGGCACTTGGCTCGTGGCACTTGCCACGTGTCACTTGGCACTTGCCACGTGCCACTTGACACTTGGCAAGTGCCACGTGACTTGTGGCAAGTGACACGTGCCAAGTGACACGTGCTAAGTGCCAATTGCCACGTCCGGCATGCTCCTGGCACACGTTACACCTGCTGCTGCATTGCCCTGCTCCTGCTGTCTGTGCAGCTCCCACCGCCAGGCCAGGGTGCCACAGGCCACTGAAACCACCTATATTTAACCCAAAACACAATTGCTTTGTAATTTTTTGGAGATGTCTTGGCTGAAAACTGTCATGTCCCAGGTGCGCAGTTGGACTTTGGACACAATGTGGACTGAACGACCGCTGTCTGGAACCTAGGCCTAATGTTAAGTGACAGCCATTTTTTTTTCTTTTGGGGGGGGGATTTTAATGCCTCATTTACCCTAAAAAACGTTTTAAAGCAATTTAAAGGGCACTTCCATTTTTTTCTATCCGGATACCCGAATCCGCCCGGATAATGCGTTCGGATATCCGCATGAACGCAGATATCTGAACGTTCGGATTTGGATATCTGATCCGGATATCTGGGTATCCGGATCAATTCGGATTTTAACTAGGGGTATCCGAGCACCCCTAGTAGCAGTGTGACAATTTGCCGCGACGCACCGCCACAGTGTAAAAGGGCCCTGAAAGTACACCTGAGGTGAGCGGAAAAAAGTTACATGCTTTCCTCAGTAGTGCAAAGGCCCTGGATGGTTCAGAGGCTTTCTGGATCCTCCTACAGCCCACCGCACCCACGTTAGGTCCCTCTATGCCAGAGCTAGGCAAACTTTGCGTGGCCAAGGCTACTGGACATGTGTGGAGCTCACTCATGCAAAACATGAATGTGCTACTCCACAATCGGGAGCACGGCCAGAAGATGAAGAGCAACACTGTGCTGGAATGGTGGTCTTGACAAGGATCCAGGAAGCCTCTGGACCATTCAGAGGCTTCCCACTACTGAGGTAAATAAATAACTTTTCTTTACTTACTTCAGGTTTCCTTTACAGGATATCCAAACTGTAAAAAAAAAAAAAGTTATACTTCACTTTCTTTGTGCTTCTTAAAGCCCCTAGAAGTCGATCTGCCCCAGCGCTGCAGTTCCACTGCCCTGCAGGGTGCCACTGTCCCCTCAATAAGATCACCAACCCCAGCTGAGTTTGTGCATGTGCGATTGTGCTGCACGCCTCTAGCGATCATGTTTCCCTGGTTGGGAGCACTCTACACTTGCGCCGTTTGCAAAGACTTGAACTGTGCGCAGAAAGCTCCCACCAAAGAAGGATGATCGGGAAAGGCACGTGGTATTCCCCCAACCCCCCCCCCCCCCCCCCCCCTCTTCGCCGAAGCTGGGCTCACCAATCTTATGAAGGAGACAGCAGCACCCTGGAGGACAGCAGAACTGCATCGCTGGAGTAGATAGACTTGTAGAGGCTGGAAGAAGTCCCAGGTAAGTAAAGCTTAGCTTTTCTTTTGCAGCTTAGATATCCTTTATGTCCCCCCATTTTGCATTATATGGATAAGCTTACAGATGCAGAAAGTCATCACCACTAACTCTGCAATGTGATTTAGGCATCCCATGGAAAATCCACAAAACTTGAAAACTCACGAAACCATGGGTACCTACGGTGTTTCTGAGATCAAGATCAGTGCTTAGTTCTCTGCAAAGTTCTGCAGAATACATTTTTAATTTTGCCATGGGGAGTAAATAGTAAATGCGATAAGCACTGGGTGATGAGACTATCAGGAGTTAATCCATCCTAATCCTTTCCCTGGCCATCAGCACTGCAGCCGTGTCTAGTTCAGCATCAGTTACATTCAGATAGGATGACTGCAGCTGGACCGACCCGCAGGATGATTTACAGACCAGGATGTTGAGCTATCAGTACCAGGGAAGCATTGCTCTGGAGAGGACACCATATGGCAATTAGATGAACAGTTTTGCGCCCTGTAAAGCTCACCTGAGATTCCTGCTGTGTAATTCTTGCCTCAGCATCTAACTGATATGACACTAAATACTGCCACACGGCTGCGAGATGAGTAGGAGGATTTCCCAGCACATTCTTCACTGGCAATTTAAAAACCTATCCTGGAAATCTGTATGAAAACTCTGGCACATTGTAAGAATCTCTGGGGTCGAGCATAGAACCCTGATACATTAAAGTTCCACTGTTTTAGTAAGAAGACTTTCTATGGAGAGTTTCTCTTTAAGGAGAATTTATCTTAGAGAGAAATAGAGAGATCGCAAAAAGCACAATGTTCAGTAGAACATTTTGTGTGTCTTCCACATTGCCAGAGCGCGGTATCAGCTCAAGATGTCCCGGCATCCAGGCGGCAGCGGGGTAAAGTGTTTTCATATTTCATAAAGGTAAACAATGGCCAGAGAACAGAAAACAATGCTTTCCTAAGAATTGGGGAACATGTCACTAAAAAAGTGCATGCGCAGTAAAGATTGTGCTGGTCATTCCATCACGCATCCTGCTAGCCTATCACAGGCCGAGTACGTGATCGACAGCGGACTCCACCCATTAGTGGTGGACCACAGGGTCAGGCCCGGATTTACCTCAGAGGAGCCTATAGGCACAGATGTCCTGGCACCTTAGACTTTACCCTCTAGGAATCTTCAAACCCCCAATGAACCGCACCACAAGTGTGCCGGCTGTCCCAGCTATCACTTTTCTTTTACTTCCCTTGCCCATCAAAGGTAGCTACAGGTGCCCCTTAGTATTAGGTAGCCAGACATACCCTCAACGTTAAGTAGCTAGAGTTGCCCCCAAGTATTAAGTAGCTAAAGGAACTCTAAAGGGCTCAAGTGCTGGAAACACTTAAGATGACTTACTAAGGATTGATTGCTTCGCTGAGGTATGAACATGTAACAAAGATAACTGATGCACACACCTGTATATCTATCTTGTCAAATAAACTCCTTAAAGTTTAAAGACATCTATCAGTTAGATCTCCATTGCTACCGCTGTGATTAGTGTCAAGTTATCACAGGTTCTGTGATATGGTGCCGAACAATGGTGTAGTGTTGTTGCCCATAGCAACCAACAAATATTTATTACAAACCATATATCAAAGGGAACCTGAACATTCAAAAAGGTATACAAATTTATTATCAAAAATACTTAATCACAATTAGCCATAAACCACATACATTTAAAACCATTTAAAACTCGCTTATTCATAGATTATAACCACAACACGGCAATTGGGCATATATCATAGGTGCACCTATCAAAAAAATCATCCGGATTTTTATCTTCGGGCCCCTTTGCAAAATTGCTGTAGCTCTATGAATGAAACATCACCCTATGGATAGCATTTGTCTTCAGTCCAACCAGGACTGTTTTCCACCGACGTCTGAAGAAGCCTTTACGGTGAAACGCGTCACGTGTCCTGTGACATCATCCCGCTGGTCACGCTGGTCCTCCCGTGCCTCCGCCCTCTTCCCCTGTTAGCCTCGCACCCGAAGTATGTGGCAGCGCGGTGTTTGAAATCGTATCTGTGCAATTGCAACTGAGGCTGTGTAGAGCCTGATACCCCATCTGTCATCTTGGTAGCGAGTACCGGCTTGCCCGGAGGATTCAGCTTTGCTTGCTACTATCTAATGGCTGGTTGTTGATGCATGCATTAAGATAACGCTACCTCCTGTGTGAGCTGTGGAAAACAATCCTGTTATATGCGCTTTGGTTGCTGCTTGGCAAAGGGGTTTTTGCATCAAACATACATGCAGGTAATGAGGGTGTAAGCATTATTGGACTGTGCAGAGGCGTGCTAAGCTTGGCACATGGGTTGGACTGAAGACAAATGCTATCCATAGGGTGATGTTTCATTCATAGAGCTACAGCAATTTTGCAAAGGGGCCCGAAGATAAAAATCCGGATGATTTTTTTGATAGGTGCACCTATGATATATGCTCAATTGCCGTGTTGTGGTTATAATCTATGAATAAGCGAGTTTTAAATGGTTTTAGATGTATGTGGTTTATGGCTAATTGTGATTAAGTATTTTTGATAATAAATTTGTATACTTTTTTGAATGCTCAGGCTCCCTTTGATATATGGTTGGTATTTCATAAGGTGTTTAGGTGATACAGAGCACTGGATATAGATAGGTTGATATCCCACATATATGCATTTATGGTTTTTGATAAATATTTATTACACACATATTTGGAGACTCTTTATTTTCCATATGGGCAACTCAGGCAGCTTTGAAAATCCACGCTGACATTCAAGAGCACTGTTCTCCAAACCCTCACCACTAACTGCAGCAATCTTGTCAGTGTCACACTGCTCCATTTCCCTTGTCTCTGTGAGATTGTAGCTGCACGCTCCATGAGATAACTACTGGAGAGAGAGAGGGGTAGAGGATGGTTTAATACCTGGACTGATTGCTGGTTGAGTACTGCCCTTAAATAGCGTCATTGATTTAAAGGCCACTTGTTTCTGTAAGCACTAGGGATGATCAATGAGATTGCATATAATTTACATGAAATTGAAAGCAATGAGAAATTGTTAGGAAACTGGACCAATCTAAATAACTGTCTGTCAATTTCTATTGGTTCAAGTTGCAAAACATTTACATGAAATATGAATGCAAGGAAAAACTATTTGCATCTCATTGATCAACCGTAGTAACTAACCACGTTTCTTTCCATTTCCTGCCATACACAAGTTGTGTGCAGCAGATCTTCTTTCTCTAAGTTGTGTGTGGCAGACCTGCTTCCTCTAAATTGTGTGTGGCAGACCTGTTTCCTCTAAATTGTGTGTGGCAGACCTGTTTCCTCTAAGTTGTGTGCGGCAGACCTGCCTCCTGTAAGTTGTGTGCGGCAGACCTGCCTCCTCTAAGTTGTGTGCGACAGACCTACCTCCTCTAAGTTGTGTGCGGCAGACCTGCCTCCTCTAAGTTGTGTGCTGCAGACCTGCCTCCTCTAAGTTGTGTGCGGCAGACCTGCCTTCTCTAAGTTGTGTGCGGCAGGCCTGCCTTCTCTAAGTTGTGTGCGGCAGGCCTGCCTCCTCTAAGTTGTGTGCAGCCGACCTGCTTCCTCTAAGTTGTGTGCGGCAGACCTGCCTCCTCTAAGTTGTGTGCGGCAGACCTGCCTCCTCTAAGTTGTGTGCGGCAGACCTGCCTCCTCTAAGTTGTGTGCGGCAGACCTGCCTCGTCCAAGTTGTGTAGGGCAGACCTGCCTCCTCTAAGTTGTGTAGGGCAGACCTGCCTCCTCTAAGTTGTGTGCGGCAGACCTGCCTCCTCTAAGTTGTGTGCGGCAGACCTGCCTCCTCTAAGTTGTGTGCGGCAGACCTGCCTCCTCTAAGTTGTGTGCGGCAGACCTGCCTCCTCTAAGTTATGTGCGGCAGACCTGCCTCCTCCAAGTTGTGTGCGGCAGACCTGCCACCTCTAAGTTATGTGCGGCAGACCTGCCTCCTCTAAGTTGTGTGCGGCAGACCTGCCTCTTCTAAGTTATGTGCGGCAGACCTGCCTCCTTTATTTTGTGGGCGGCAGACCTGCCTCCTCTACATTGAGTGCAGCAGACTTGCCTCCTCTAAGTTGTGTGCGACAGACCTACCTCCTCTAAGTTGTGTGCGGCAGACCTGCCTCCTCTAAGTTGTGTGCTGCAGACCTGCCTCCTCTAAGTTGTGTGCGGCAGACCTGCCTTCTCTAAGTTGTGTGCGGCAGGCCTGCCTTCTCTAAGTTGTGTGCGGCAGATCTTCTTTCTCTAAGTTGTGTGTGGCAGACCTGCTTCCTCTAAATTGTGTGTGGCAGACCTGTTTCCTCTAAATTGTGTGTGGCAGACCTGTTTCCTCTAAGTTGTGTGCGGCAGACCTGCCTCCTGTAAGTTGTGTGCGGCAGACCTGCCTCCTCTAAGTTGTGTGCGACAGACCTACCTCCTATAAGTTGTGTGCGGCAGACCTGCATCCTCTAAGTTGTGTGCTGCAGACCTGCCTCCTCTAAGTTGTGTGCGGCAGACCTGCCTTCTCTAAGTTGTGTGCGGCAGGCCTGCCTTCTCTAAGTTGTGTGCGGCAGGCCTGCCTCCTCTAAGTTGTGTGCAGCCGACCTGCTTCCTCTAAGTTGTGTGCGGCAGACCTGCCTCCTCTAAGTTGTGTGCGGCAGACCTGCCTCCTCTAAGTTGTGTGCGGCAGACCTGCCTCCTCTAAGTTGTGTGCGGCAGACCTGCCTCGTCCAAGTTGTGTAGGGCAGACCTGCCTCCTCTAAGTTGTGTAGGGCAGACCTGCCTCCTCTAAGTTGTGTGCGGCAGACCTGCCTCCTCTAAGTTGTGTGCGGCAGACCTGCCTCCTCTAAGTTGTGTGCGGCAGACCTGCCTCCTCTAAGTTGTGTGCGGCAGACCTGCCTCCTCTAAGTTGTGTGCGGCAGACCTGCCTCCTCTAAGTTATGTGCGGCAGACCTGCCTCCTCCAAGTTGTGTGCAGCAGACCTGCCACCTCTAAGTTATGTGCGGCAGACCTGCCTCCTCTAAGTTGTGTGCGGCAGACCTGCCTCTTCTAAGTTATGTGCGGCAGACCTGCCTCCTTTATTTTGTGGGTGGCAGACCTGCCTCCTCTACATTGAGTGCAGCAGACTTGCCTCCTCTAAGTTGTGTGCGACAGACCTACCTCCTCTAAGTTGTGTGCGGCAGACCTGCCTCCTCTAAGTTGTGTGCTGCAGACCTGCCTCCTCTAAGTTGTGTGCGGCAGACCTGCCTTCTCTAAGTTGTGTGCGGCAGGCCTGCCTTCTCTAAGTTGTGTGCGGCAGGCCTGCCTCCTCTAAGTTGTGTGCAGCCGACCTGCTTCCTCTAAGTTGTGTGCGGCAGACCTGCCTCCTCTAAGTTGTGTGCGGCAGACCTGCCTCCTCTAAGTTGTGTGCGGCAGACCTGCCTCCTCTAAGTTGTGTGCGGCAGACCTGCCTCCTCTAAGTTGTGTGCGGCAGACCTGCCTCGTCCAAGTTGTGTAGGGCAGACCTGCCTCCTCTAAGTTGTGTGCGGCAGACCTGCCTCCTCTAAGTTGTGTGCGGCAGACCTGCCTCCTCTAAGTTATGTGCGGCAGACCTGCCTCCTCCAAGTTGTGTGCGGCAGACCTGCCACCTCTAAGTTATGTGCGGCAGACCTGCCTCCTCTAAGTTGTGTGCGGCAGACCTGCCTCCTCTAAGTTGTGTGCGGCAGACCTGCCTCCTTTATTTTGTGGGTGGCAGACCTGCCTCCTCTACATTGAGTGCAGCAGACTTGCCTCCTCTAAGTTGAGTACAGCAGACCTGCCACCTTTAAGTTATGTGCATCAGACCCGCCTCCTCTAAGTTATGTGCAGCAGACCCGCCTCCTTAAAATTAGAATGACATTTGGTCAATAACCATGAGCCAGGAGCTTTAGAATCAGAAATCAGACATAGGTCAGTTACTGTCACAGTCATATAATACCATCTGTATTACTTTAATATCATCTTGTGTTTTTTATTTTTTATCAGCTTTACATTCCTGTTCAAGAAACGCAATCAAGTTAATTGAACTTCACAGCATTCAGAAGTGCTTCCATATGAAGCAGTTTGGGCACACTTTGTATAGCGTGTAGTGAAGGACAGGCTTCATAAAGCAAGGTATTGAAAGATGTAGAGTGCCTGTGACTAACACAACTCTCACTGCAATCAATGCCAGGAATAGAGAGACTGACAGCTTTCTAGATTATTTTTCTCAGTTTACTTCGCTGACAGATCTTACATTGACTTCAAAGGAGAAATGGAGCTGAGGCAGTAGAATCACAGAACTGAAGAGGTGACAAAGGCCTCATTTTACTAAAGGCCGTTCAGCAAAAAAAAAAATGAATACCGCATTTATTTTTAGATTAACTAAACTTTTACCAAATGCGGCACTTCGGAAATTTTCTGAATAAAGTCTGAATCTGTATGGAAAGTCAGCCTCCTTATTGAGCAGCAACTGGACGGCTGGTGGGAGGCAGGAAGGGGAAAGGGATGAAGGGGGTTTGCAACTCGTCAGTTCTGACTGTTTAGGATGCTCTAGGGGTCAGGATCACGGCCGGGTCAAGGCCATGGCTGCTGGCAAGAATCCGGGGTGAGTGCAGGGGGCTGCCGGCTACTGGGCTCTGTTCTGCCTTTTCACAGTCACGTATCAGAGCAGCACTGTCAGTGCAACAGCCGGTACCTTCCTCTAGTGCAGTGTTTCTCAACATGCGGTTCGCGTACCCCCTAGGGAGACCATAGCAGGGGGTACGCAGCCAGGAGGGGATGCAGCGCAAAACGGGTGAGCATGCCCACACATAGCGGCGGGGAGGGGGGTCCACTCCCCCCCACCCTCACCTTGGACTCCCCCGTCAGCGCTTCCCCCTCCGACACGCATTAATAGCAGCGGCGGCATGGTAAAAGGAACGTGGACTTACTTCTGCGTTCCACGCCAGAGGTCCTTCTCTCTCAGCGATGACGCTACTTCCGGTTTATCAGGAAGTAGTGTCAGGCTCAGAGAAGATCGGACCTCCGGCATGGAACGCAGAAGTAAGTGTGCGTTCCTTTTACCATGCCACCACCACTGTCTGCTATTAATGCGTGTCGGAGGGGGAAGCACTGACGGGGGAGTCCAAGGTGAGGGAGGGGGGGAGTGGACCCCCCTCCCCGCTGTTATGTGTGGGCATGCTCTCCCGTTTTGCGCTGCATCCCCTACTGGCTATACTTTGGGCACACATGCCTGACTAAACTGTAGGCACCCATGCCTAGCTATACTGGGGGCATCCATGCCAGGCTGTACTAAGGGCACCCATGACTGGCTATACTGGGGGCACCTATACCTAGCTATACTGGGGGCATCCATGCCAGACCGTACTAAGGGCACCCATAACTGGCTATACTGGGGGGCACCCATGCCTGGCTATACTGGGGGGCACCCATGCCTAGCTATAATGAGGACACCTATACCTATATATACTGTGGGCGCCAACCCATGCCTGGCTATACTGGGGGCACCTATACCTAGCTATACTGAGGGCACCTATACTGGGGCGGGCACCTATACCTGGCTACCTATCTATAGGTGGGGGGTTCAGGGGGCACCTGGGGGGTTCAGAGGGCACCTATACCTGCGGTGCAGTATATATGCGGTATATATATATATATATATATATATATATATATATATATATATATATATAGAAAGTGTGTGTGTGTGCGCGCGTGTGTATATCTATATCTATCTATCTATCTATCTATATATATATACACGTGGGTGGGTACTTGGCTGGAACTGTATTGCGGTAGGGGATACTTGGGTCGAAAAAGTTGAGAAACACTGCTCTAGTGCAGCAGTGCAGCCTCTGCCATCCCACTCCGTGCTACACTTGTGTTGTCTCAACAGCTCAGGGTAGATCAGTCAGGAGCACACAGTAGAATCAGAGCTGCTGACGCATTGATGTGAGGAGACAGCACAGCACCTGGCAGGCAGCAGCCCCCGCATTCACCCCGGATTCTTGCCAGCAGCCATGACCTTGGCCCTGCAGCAATCCCCAACCCCCAGCGCATCCTCATCAGCCAGGACCAGTGAGATGAGAATGGCCTCCTTCTCCCCCCTCCTGCCTCCCACCAGCCATCCAGCTGCTCAGGAAAGAGACTGCCTGCTGGTTACTTAATGATGTCCTGCTCGGCAGTGTATCGGCACCAAAGGAGTGATGAGTTAGCCAGGATGGCTCCTCCTATTGGCTGGGTTCTTTTCCTGTAACATTTTATCACATACTGATTGCTCTTTACCGACAGCTCCAGGCTGGAGATAAATACCAAACATTTTGACTTGTTTTACCACATGCTCTCATCTTTGTGAACTGACATTTCTTGAGGGATTTAGCTCACTAGTCGGTAATTTTACTTTTCCATGCGGTAACAGCCTTATTGAATTGACAGTTGACTACATGTTCGGTAAAATCAGCTGTTACCAAATGCAGTAATGCATAGTAAATTGAGGCCAAAGTCTTTACCCAGTGCACTGATTGCAGTGGCAGCTGTGTCTATAGCAATGACTCTTCTCACAAATTTAGCACTCTAAGCAAATAAATGGGTTACTGTAACCTAGCCCTTCCCACCATAATGTACCTGTACTAAAAAATAATGGGTTATCGGGGCCTGTGACTTCAAGCACATATACAAGCATTACGGGCAACGCCTAATCTTACAAAAGTTCCAAAACCTTCCCCACTCAGCCAAAGGTGTAACTACAAATCATGGGGTCCACAGCAAAACGTTGAAGGGGCCCCACTAATGTTCACTCCCTTTCCCTTGCCTACCACTGGTTAGCCACACAGCCAGGGGGCCCATCTTACAAGGGTCATAAAACAAGTGTGGGCTTGATCTACTCACCCATAACATGTGTAGCCACAAAACCAACTGATAGGAAGAATGATCCCTTCATCTGAGGGAGTGTAGTAGTAGTTGGAGCCCTTTACAGCTCCCCCCCCCCCCCCGCTTTCCCAGGGCTGCTCTCCAGTAGTTACGCCCCAGCTCTCAGCCACAGAAGGGTATAGATGCATCTATCCTGTTTTGTATGCTCTGTTTGGAGCAGTTAGGCAGACCAGTGTCCGGTAATGCTGGTTGCCTGTATTTGTATAGTTGCTAATAAAATAAGAGTTACTTTGGCTAGACTCCCTCTCAGAAGGAATAGAGTGTCAGAATGAGGAGACGCACGCCATCTCGTCTCGCAGCTCTTCCTCGTCTCTACAGTGGACTGACTCTTCATCGCTGTAGAAAATTCCCTGTCCAGCTGCGTCTTCTCGGCCACTCGAGCTTCCGGCCCAGCTGCCTTTCCGACTCTGACTCAGAAGGTCACTGGCTGCACTCTCCATCTCATCAATGGTCATGTGACAGGCGTCCGCAATCTCCCTTTTAGCAAATGCCACAAACTTCGGGTCTCGTGCATAGAGCCCCAGGCCTTCCGATATCAGGACCTGTGTAGGGGGGATAATTAGAATGATTAAACACAGCATATTTTATTACTCTCAACTCAGAGGGCTAAAAACAATAATGTATAAATATTGCATGGCTGACCATAGCTAGGGGTATGTGGAACCTGCCATATTGATTTCCTTTTAAACAATATCACTTGCCTGGCAGCCCTGCTGATCTTCTGGCATCAGTAGTGTCTGAGTCACAACCCTGAAACAAGCATGTAGCTAATCCAGTTAGTCTTCAGTCAGAGCACCTGTTCTGCATGCTTGTTCAGGATCTTTGGCTAAAAGTATTAGCGGCACAAGATCATGGGGCAGCCAGGTAACTTGCATTGTTTTAAAGGAAAAATATATGGCAGCCTCCATATCACTCTCTCCTCTGATTCCCTTTTTAACCACACTTCACCTGTGCAATATACCATATACTTGCATATAAGCCGACCCGCGTATAAGCCGAGGCACTTACTCCCCCCCCCCCCCCCAAGAAATCAGGAAAAAGTGATTGACTCACGTATAAGCCCCCTTCCCAGTATAGCCCCCCTCCACAGTAGCCAGATGTGCCCCCAGTAAAAGTCAGCCCCCCTCCCCATAGCCAGATGTGCTCCAAGGATGATACAGCTGTGTCTCAAGACGCCACTAGATGGCGTCTTAGATATGAAAAACAGCTTCTGCCACACAAGAAGAATCCCCTATCACTGAACAGCTGACAATGCTGCTTGCACGTTCTGCTCCACAAGCTAGGAGACACAGGTACTCTTGAGCATTCTTTACGCCATAATGCAGTGAATGGGGGGCATAGCCACAGCAGGAAGCCAGCTGGCAAGAGCAGGATCCTTACACTCCTCTGCCAGTAACAAAACCTGCTCCACCATCTGTTCTGCTCCACTGACTTGCATATAAGCCGAGGGGGTAACTTTTCAGCACATTTTCTGTGCTGAAAAAATTAGGCTTATACATGAGTATTTAAGGTAAAAATACGATCGGAGATTACTTTCAGAGAAAACTGCATGTCTTAATGTTCAGCAATTAGTGAGATCGGAGAAGATCTAATAAAGTAGAGTGGACGTGAATGAAGTGAGCAGAGCTTACCTAATGGTCAGTAAAGTCATTTTAGTATAATTAAATTCATCCATCATATAAAAGGACCAAAGACCAAAAGGGAGGAACTTCCTCACGCCATGGGGAGACTTCCTGCTGACATTCTCAGCACTAAATTGTTCAGTATTCTCAGGACTAAATTTGCATATTGCTTTAATGCATATCATTGCAATTGTACTTTCAAGTGGAACTAAACTCAGAACTTTCTCTCTGTTCTAAAAGATTAGCCACAGCATGATAACCTTTAGGGAAAATAATGGGAGCACTGAAAGTGTTAATCCTCAGTGTTTATGTATGAGCAGACAGCCACAGCACTGCTCACTTATCTGATTCACAACTACTGATAAGGTCTAATTGGCCACTTTGGTCTAGCTAATCAAACACAGAAGACACAGCAGTGAATTTCTTAAGAAACTATATGTGGAATTAAGACTTTTCACTGTGTGTTGTGCAAGAGTTCAGGTCTGCTTTAGGATATTCATGCAAAGTAAATGACAGAGGGAAATTCTAGTCCTCAGAGGTATAAATAAGCCAGACAATAGGGTAAGTGTGGCTACTTACTGCCTCCACCAGGCTGTCTGCGCTCCCCCTCTTCTCAGTTAGTCTCTGGCTCTGCGCAGGCACATGAAGTTGGGTGTAGGTGCAGTAAGGACTCTTGCCTTCCTCCTCTGTATACCAGTGAGCGCAGGGGATGGTGGGCAGGCTGCTGTCCTCTTCCACCAGGATAAGTGGGGCATACAGCAGACGACCACGTTTAGGAGGGTTGGCCCAAGAATGAGAGACACCGGTTGGGTAGTTGGATCTTTGCCAAGAATCTGAACTTCCATAAAGCTTTGAAGAAGAAAGAAGGATAAAAGTTTGATTTCCACTAATAGTGATATTAATACTTATTATTCTTCATATACGGTATACTGTAAGTGCCAACATATTACACATATCTGTACAATAAATAAGTAGGGAATGTACATTATAAATGTGAGAAATACATGATAAATGTGGGATTCCCCAGGTGCTTTGGTTTCCTCCCACATCCCAGAAAAAAATACTAGAAAGCTATGTACACACACTAGAATCATGTGGAATGAGATGATCATGGCCCTCTTTGGTAACATCTAGTGTTAATATAGGTGTCATAAGACATTATTATCTGTCAGGGTGGATCACTTATAATTAACTGCCATTGCTAGGCTCTTGTTGTCCCTGCAGGAAGGTACCTTCTGCTTGTTCTACTCCTTCCCTCTCTTTGGAACAGAAGAAGGTTGCGCAGTAACTGCCAAGCAACTTGTCTGTACATCATTTGTACCTCAAGCAATAACCTAAAATGTTCACAACTAGGCTAACTGGCTTTTCCCTAAAAGTTGACTGTAGACTGTGACAGTGACATTGACTGGAAGCACCCCTGAAGCACAGTTAGCGATTGTCCTCTGTAACGCTCTCCAGAAAATATAACCCAAAGTGTCTCTGTAGTCAGTTGTCTGATTACCTTCCATTAAGTAGTCAGATCTTCTCAAATGCCTGATTGGTAGTTGTGTTCCTACTTGGCTTGGAGCCTAGTGGACAGCAGAACAGCCAGGTTGTGCCTGGCAGAAAGTGCTTATCATCACTAACACAGCTATAGGGGGTTGACAAATCCACTGTCTCTATATATAATTGGCAAGTGTCTCTGCGTCCATTTTTGTCCCCGTGTCAGTGCTTTTTAGCACTGCGCATGTGCAGGGACAAGACGCAGGGACACTGCCGACAGTGCCGAGAGACGGAGGACGGGACCAGAAGGGGCGGGCGTGTGTGCGCGCAGCGGGCGTCACGGGGGCCAGCGCGTTCGCGCAGCGAGCGGCATGGGCGCGGCGGTATAGTGACAGACCTAGCCCGTTTTTAAACGGGCTAAGTCATTAGTCCATTATAAAAATCTTGCCATTGGTAGTCTGGCTGGGTGTGGACTTTAATCTGAACTGGAGCCTTCCTTGTCTCATAAAAGACCTGGTGACCGAAACAAAGCAGGTCAGCTTGTGACAGCTGGACTATGAGATTAGAGTACTGATAGATTACTTACGCTGGCACCACTCAGCGGATCGTTCAGAAACAGCCTTATCAGTTCACCGACAATGCGTACGCACGCGCTACTGTCAGCTGTTTGGCGGCCATAGTGCGTGTATACGCACCTTAAACTGATCGGTATATGGATGTTTTCCTTTTAAACAATACCAGTTGCCTGGCAGTCTTGCTGATCTCTTTGGCAGCAGTAGTAGCTGAATCACACACCTGAAATAAGCATGCAGTAATCCAGTCTGACTTCAGTCAGAGTACCTGATCTCCATGCTTGTTCAGGGGCTGTGGCTAATGGCATTAGAGACACAGGATCAGCAGGAGAGTTAGGCAACTGGTATTATTTTAAAAGGAAAAATCCATATCCTTCTCAGTTTAGGTTCCCTTTAAACTTGCCATACATCTCTCCAGGTAGGGCCAAATCAACCAATAGATAAATCCCTCTCTAAACAGAGAGTGGGATCTATTGCCTGACTGCACACTGCCCAACAATGTCTAATGCTGGGAATACACGGTTAGATCCGGCTTCCCCGCTGCCGCCTGGCTCGACTCCCGCTCGCACCCGTGGGTACTTCTTTATCTTCCGCTCGATTTCCGCTATTGTCCGCCTGCGGGTATTGAGCGGGGAATCGATCCGCGCAGTGATCGGACATGTCGGAAATTATCAATCAAGCCATCAGCGGCTCGATTAATAAGAATTATCGACCCGTGTATGCCCAGCATAAAGCCCCATCTACACGATACAATTTTTTGTGCGACTCGATTCATCGATTCGATTTAATCCGACATGTCCGATCGAGATTCGATTTGCCATTGCAAAACAATGGCAAATTGAATTCGAATCGAATCACGATCGGACATGTCGGATTGAGTCGAATCGATTAATCAAGTCGAATCGCACAAAAAATTGTATCGTGTAGATGGGGCTTAATAGATCTCAAGACAAGATCTGAACGATCTCAAAACAAGACAGAGCATTTATATTGCACTTTTCTCCTGGTAAACTCAAAAGCGCCAGAGCTGCAGCTACTTAGGGCATGCTCCACAGGTGACCAGGATCATTAGGGAGCCTTGCCCGAAGACGCTTTACTGTTTTACGTACTGGCTTGAGCCAGGAATTCGACCCCTGGTCAAAGGCTCAAATCACACATCAAAGGCAATAGCATTACCAGTACGCTATTCAGCATGAAATCTACTGGAAATCTTCTTAGCGCTGTCGTCTGGTGTACCACAAAGTGTGAAGAGAAAATAGCGATCAAAATACTGGCTATCCTTTTGTGTGGATATCGAAAGAAAATTAACTGAAAGGACATGCAATCAGAAAAATCATGGAAATCTGATCGGAATTTGAATAAAAATTGCATACGTGTATACGCTAGCTTTCTTCTATTTCCAATCTATGTCAGATCTGAATATCAATCTGATCACTTGCTTGCATAGGATCTGAAGTGAAAATTGCAGAGGCAACTAATCACAGTGCAGAGCTGCGCCGAGCACTTGGGCGCCACCATAGGCTGTAATGAGTAAAGTCCGGCAAGCGAATGAGGTAATAAGGCCGTCGGCAATAGCCGGTGCGTGAATTATTTCTCTCCCTGCCCTCAGTTGCTATAACACTGAGTCGGAATAGCATTAACGTCACCCTGGACTTTCAGAAGGCGTAGCATGAGCCGTCTTTTTGCTTCACTCTGCTCCGAAATTTGTCAGCGGCAAATTTAAATGTACACAAAATTACACGCTGTGTACCCTGGACAAATAATATACAATTGCCGGATGCAATTCAGTATTCAGCAGCCCTGTGTAAAGGGCCTGTTTTATTGTTACCGAACTCCATATTGTGAACCTCATGCAAGTATAGCATTTAAAGAGACTCCGTAACAAAAATTGCATCCTGTTTTTTATCATCCTACAAGTTCCAAAAGCTATTCTAATGTGTTCTGGCTAACTGCAGCACTTTATACTATCACTGTCTCTGTAATAAATCAATGTATCTTTCCCCTGTCAGACTTGTCGCCTGTGTCTGGAAGGCTGCCAAGTTCTTCAGTGTTGTGGTTCTGCTATGAACTCACCCTTCCAGGCCCCTATATGCACACTGCCTGTGTGTTATTTAGATTAGAGCAGCTTCTCTCTTCTCTCTTATCTTTTACAAGCTGGATACATCGTCCTCTGAGCTGGCTGGGCTTTCACATACTGAGGAATTACAAACAAGGGCAAAGCTGTTTGCAGGAAGAAAAGAGCAGCCTGAAACTTCAGTGCATGGGGGAAAGAAACACACAAATGATCTCTTGAGATTCAAAAGGAATGCTGTATACATCCTGCTTGTGTATGGATGTATTTTCTATGTGTGGACATACTGTACATCAACCTACTTCCTGTTTTGGTGGCCATTTTGTTTGTTTACAAACAAACTTTTTAAAACTGTTTTTAACCACTTTTAATGCGGCGGGGAGCAGCGAAATTGTGACAGAGGGTAATAGGAGATGTCCCCTAATGCACTGGTATGTTTACTTTTGTGCGATTTTAACAATACAGATTCTCTTTAACAGAATAAGGAAAGCATAACATGATCACACAAATGGCTGAACACAACATACAGTACAGAGAAAAAACACAGAATAATCATTACTCTGGATCGTCCGGGGGGTGCGTTTTGGTGGTACGTTCCGGGAATAGGGATATCGTCACAGCTTTCCTGTCTTTTCAGGCACTGAATGCTGAATGCAGATTTACTTCCTGCAGAGATAATAATACAGGACACGATTCAGCAATATTATTACTGTCATCCAAAACTTCCAAAGTCAGAAATACCCCATTGTTGAGTGTGTTTCAGTTTGTGAACAAGGACTGTGCAGTTTATGATACTTCTTAGCATGACATATGGAAATTGCTTACTAAAAGGGTGTATGGGATGGCACAGTATTTGTGCACCAATGGGCACAGCTTGTGGTTTGTGCTGCTCGTGCAATCTGCTATGGCAAAAGGTAACCCAGTAAAAGTGGAGCTGAACTCTAGCACAGGACAGAAGGAAAACATAGAGAAATGCAGCCTGTATGTATGTAGAGCGTTTAGCCTGTTTAATTACCCCTCATTTGTGTCTAATCACAAGTTGTAATTTGATCTCTCCCCTGTGTCACATGACTGCCATGGTAATTTGAAAGCACAGGATGTTAACAATATGTCTGCTTCCATATATTTGTATCAGCTGTAACAAAAAAAAATGTTTTTGTTTAAAGGTTATTGTGCTATTGCATATCTTTTAGAGCAGAGAGGCTGCTGAGTTCAGGTTCGCTGCCAGCATCAGAGGCATAGCTATGGGTGGGCAAGGGGGGACAGATGTCCCTGGGCGCAGCACTGTGAGGGCGCTCAGTATGGCCGTTGCACTCCCATGTGCAGGTGGCTTGCAGGCTACCTGGAGTGCCTCTGCTTCTCTCCCTCTTTCTCCAGAGGAGTGCAGAGGCATTAGCAGCAGACAAAGGCTATCCAAAGGGGGACACATCTGGCTATGCAGACAGGGAAGGGGGTGGCACATCTGGCTATCTAAAGAGGCGCACATTTGGCTATTTAAAGGGGGACACATCTAGCTATCTGAATGGGGTAAGGAGGCACATAAATGCATCTAAATAAAATGCTCTAAATAACATTTGACTCCACCCATGACAACAACCACATTTGCATCCCAGAAACTGCTTATGGTAATGCAGGTCTAACTTGCTAACTAGAGCCCAAAATTAGCTGGTATAGAATCAGATGTAAGGCCTTCTAGGGGTCCTCCTGTTTTAAAAAATGCCCAGAGGTTGAGGCAGATGCATGGCCAACCATGCCTCCAGCTACCCCCGCCCCGGTATCCACCGTCACCTTTTTGTTTAGTGCTAATGTCCTTCTTACTGCTTTTCTCTTGTAAACGCATTGAATAACACCATTTAGTATTTGCATTTGCGGTAGCGCTAGAGACTGATGTCCTCCATAACACAGCCACATGTTTCTGTTGTGAGCCATCTACCAGGCCAGATAAGGCCATAATTCTCAGTCACTGTTAGCGTTCATTTGCTCTAATTGGCTACGAGCCATTTCATGTCTATTTAGTCTAAAATCTGAGGATGTGCCCCAGACTTACAGAGGAACTGTAGCAAAAATAACATAACAAATAAAATTGCTTAATGTTTGCAATATTCATTCATTGGTTATTTAGTCAGCGTTTGCCCATTGTAAAATCTTTTTACTCCCTGATCTACATTCTGAAATGTATCACTGGTGATGACATCTTTAATTCTGCCAGGTGATCTGTACGGAATGGTCGTTACTGAGAGATCTATGCACAGAGGGAAATATTGCTTGCTTGGCAGTTGGAAAATGCAGTTTTTTTCACACAATGCAACACGGTTCACAGACAGCAAACTGTCAGGACCATGGTCATGACATCATACTGTGGGAGGGGTTTCACCACAATATAAGCCACATTGACCCCCTGATGATCTGCTTGAGAAAAGGTAAAGATTTCTCATGTGAAAGGGGGTATCAACTACTGATTTGGATGAAGATCAATCCTGGGTTACAGGTCCTCTTTAAATGCTGCCATAAACTGTATTCAGATTTGATGACATGGCATATATATAAATGTATCTGCTTTACCTGGTGTAGGTGGTAGCAGCCTCCTGCGAGGAGGGGCCTCTCTGCCCTCCAGGGTGCCATTAGCAGGGGGAGCTGCAGGAGGTGGAACAGGTGGTGGCTGAATTTTAATCCACTCTTCAGGAGACACTGAGCGCTGTAGACAGTCGTCCATATGCTGCTTTCTGTATGGGAGAAAAGAGGAGAGAATAACAGACACTGGGACTCGTATGTAAAAGCCATGGAGAGAAAATAGACATTTTGCCCCTAAGAACCTATAAGGGACCAGCTTTAATTTTCCAATAACAAAATGGCAAGCTGATTATGGCAATCGCCTGCCATATCAATCAGCGTGGAAAGCTTCTAACTTGTCACTTTCTTCCAAGCAGAACAGCAGGTTTCAGCCACGTTTATACATATAAAAGAGAGTCTGTGTGAGTGTGTGTAGTGCATGTGTAGTGTGTGTGTGTGTGTGTGTGTGTGTGTGTGTGTGTGTGTGTGTGTGTGTGAGTGTGTGTGTGTGTGTGTGTGTGTGTGTGTGTGTGTGTGTGTGTGTGTGTGTGTGTGTGTGTGTGTGTGTGTGTAGTGTATGTGTGGTGTGTGTGTGTGTGTGTGTGCGTGTGTGTGTGTGTGTGTGTGTGTGTAGTGTATGTGTGGGGTGTGTGTGTGTGTGTGTGTGCGCGTGTGTATGTTGTATATCTGAAATATAACCTTTATCTGAGAGACTGAGACCAAAGTGCTGTCATTGTGATTAACTGTATATAAGTGCTGGACATTGCATGCCATTGTTTTTGCACTTGCACTTTTGCACTCAATTTTTCCCCTGATGAAGTCATTGAGGTGAAACATGTTGGGTTTAGTTTCAGGTCGCTGTGTAACAATCTATATCCTAGCATAATTAGGTGGGGTGCAGCATCAGTCAACTTTAAAGTTCCTACACCATGCTAGTCCTTAATAATCACCCCTGTTGATTGCTTATAACCCTTGACATTTAAACATTACAATTAAAAGTTATGTTTTGACTATCTCCCATTGAGGAAACCCCCATGTTTAATTAGCTCTATTCAGCAATAGTGTGTGTGTTTTTGCTAATATTTTCCAAGCAGAACAGCAGGTTTCAGGCATGTTTATTCTTTTATGACTGAACTAGTAAAAAGGCCCGCCCGTTAGAAAACGGGCGCTAGGCCACGGCCGCTAAACCAGGCAACCCACATACCGATGCGTCCTGCTCACCTGTCTCCCACCACTGTCCGAAGTATATGGACACAGTGAGATGTTGCTTGCTTGGCAGTTGGAAAAAGCTGTTAATTCCCACAATGCAATGGGGTTCTGGAAGCAGGGACACACACACACAGGGACAGGACGCAGAGACACAGGGGTTTATTATATAAGATAAGAAGAAAAAGAAAACCCCGATCCTGGTTGAGTGTATGTCATCATTTAGAAAGTAATACTAGTTCCAATGGAAAGATAAAGTGTATCAGAAATATGAAAAAGACAAGTACCGTAAAATGAGTAATAACAGCAAATTTACATAAATGCTGCATAAGGCCGTTTTCGAGTTGGCTGGATAGTGTACTAGTTAAGGGATCTGACACAGGAGACCAGGGTTCGAATCTTGGCTCTTCCGGCGTAGTAAGTCAGCACCTATTCAGTAAGGTGTCCTTGTACAAGAATCCTTAAAACACTGCTACTGCTTACTGAGTGTGCCCTAGTGGCTGCAGCTCTGGCACTTAAGAGTCCACCAGGAGAAAATGTAAATGTTCTGTGTCTTGCCTTTTGTGACGTCCAGGCATGCATCACCTACACAAGCACTTTACATTCTGTCTGATTGTTCACCATTGTTTTGTGCAACACTGGTGTAGGTGGTTTAGGAAACATTTCAGTACAGACACACTGTTTGCCTATTCTGTTCTATGGAGAGGGAAGGCACCTTGCTGCAGGAACTTCAATAGAGGTAACCACATTAACAACAGTGGTTGGTCATTATTGCTGAAACAACAGATTATCGGGGACACCTGTACTCACTTCAGATTCTGCCTGGGGATGATCACAGTGTTTCAGGTGACAAATATCTAGTCTTGTTTCGGGTTGTACTGTGGATTGCCTATCTTGACAAAGAGGACCATTCACGGTCTCAAAATAATTCTTGGCTTTGCCTACACTGTGGAAATTTTTGCGGAATACAAAGCACAGTTTCTGTTGCTCTGGCTATATTTGGATTTTTAATTTAAACTTAATCCTGATGGGCACATTGTGTTCCCATCAACTTCATTGTGTATCCTGTTCACCCTAACTTCTGCTCATTCCCTTTATCCAGTCTGCCTTATCTTTGATTGCCTCTTTGTGCACCAGCAGCTGCTTCACATTATCACTGGCTGACCTGACCTTGTCTTGCTCATTGTATTGCCATAATATTTCCTTGCCTGATCTCAGCTGGTCACCATATTGTTTGAACCAGGGCAAGGCCGAGGCATAGGCTGGAGAGGCTCCAGCCTCAGGGCGCAGTGCAGAAGGGGGAGCACAACTCACTCAGCTATCATTCCCCCATTGTGTTTGAAGCAGAGAGAAATAAGAAAAGGGGATACATGGCAGTGACTGCAAGCCAGATAACTAGAGATTAAGGTGCTGTGTTACAGTACAGTTCTGATACAGTTCTGTATAATGCCTGAAGGAGAAACGTAATGTTTCCAAAGCTTGCGATAAACCATGTACATGTGTCATTATAGGTATCACTGCAATCAACGTTTGTTGGTCTGCATTTCTGTTCCTCGACTAACACCGGACCATACTTCACTTGCGACTGAGGAGATCCTTAGTTTCCTCTTTGACCCATTTGCTGGTTGCACTTCAACAGGTTCACATGACCATAACTTGTAGCTGAGGTTTAGGGTATTGGAAAATATTGTGTGATCAGATATTAGTGTCCAATTCAAGTAGAGGGGATACCGTAATTAGCTAGGAGGATGAGAGGTTGCCAAGCTGCTTAAAGATATTGGGTGCACATCACCAATCTGACTACTTATGGTTGGACAATTTTCTAATGTTTGTAAAGCCATCTCCTGACCCCTTGGACTGTGTGATGTTCAGCATGCCACGTCAGTCCTGCCCAATAATAATGAGAAAACCTTTGGCCAGGTCTTACACATGTTTGAAGCTCATTAAGCTACAATTATGTACTGCATTACCTGAAGCTCTAAATAGGTTCTCTGGATACACACATTATTTGGACCCTATTTTGAAAAAAATTCCAAGAATAATTTCTTCTGTAATGAGAAGCACATGATTGCTTTATCAGATGATTGATTTGTACTTTTCTAATTGGATGGTCAGTATCAACAGAATCAATAAGCGCAGGTCGCAGAAGTAAGACAAGATCAAACGATAATGACCACCCATTTACATGAATGCCAGTGAGTCTCCTTATGGTCTCCTTAGTCTTGTCTGTAATGAAAAACCCATAAGGCACCACTGCATTTCCCGACTCATAGAGACAAAAAGCCACAGCCACAGCCCTGGAGTGACAAATTATGGGTGTTTCATTAAGGGCAAGAGAAATCACGTGCAATTATCATCTGTTTTAAGATAGCACAGGTGTACTTATTAACAGCACAGATATACTGTATTTTCTTATTATTAATATAGCCATACCTCTCTGCCTCATTATTCATTGGACTATACCTCTCAGTCTCCCGGTATTGGTTATATACAGGTGAGGGCGTCTTCGATCTTTGCTCATCCTCGGTAACGATTTCCTCCTGTTCAAGCACCGTGGGGGGTACACAGGCTCCCTCCGAGCTCCTCCTGGAAATAATACCAACATTCGTCAGCAACTATGAGTCACAGAGTTAGTAACACAGAACTTTGTGCGCTGCATTATGTATCTTCTACACCTTTCAGGGATTGATAAAAAAACAGAAGCAGCAACCCTAATAAAAAAAAGCGCCAGACTGACCATATTTGTATAAGCAATTCAACAAACTTTATTGAGACAAAAAATAAAACTCATAATTAAAATCAATTAAAATACCACCAAGAGGTGGTGTGCATGGTGTCACACAGATATCATTATAAGCCAAAAAATATACAGTATATAGAAAATACAAGGTCTGTACTGATCCTTTCTTAAAAATACATAGGTAACGCACTACCAAAACACAGTGCAATATAGTAACTGCATAAGTGTTGGTTCAAATATTACGATAATACAATTGGTGATTAATTATATTTAAATTATTATATTTGAACATATTATGCAGTTATTATATTCAACACTTATGCAGTTACATTACTATACACTACTGTCTTTTGTCAGTGCGTTATCTATGTATTTTTAAGAAAGGATCAGTACAGACCTTGTATTGTCTATATATTTTTTGGCTTATAATAATATTTTTGTGACATCATGCGTACCACCTCTTGGTGGTATTTTATTTTAATTATGGGTTTTGTTTTTTGACTCAATAACTTTTGTTGAATTGCTTATACAAATCTGGTCAGTCTGGTCCTCTTTTATTATACTTTCTGCTTCTGTTCTTTATCAGTATATGTATCTTTACCCTATAGCACATTCTGTACCCATTAACTAAAAGTATAGTATTATTATACATTTTTTGGTATGGTGCTTGTCCGCTATCTTTGGTTATTTACTACACCTTTCAGGGACTAG
This sequence comes from Hyperolius riggenbachi, assembly GCF_040937935.1. Lineage (NCBI taxonomy): Eukaryota > Metazoa > Chordata > Amphibia > Anura > Hyperoliidae > Hyperolius > Hyperolius riggenbachi. The sequence goes on along the minus strand of NC_090653.1, from coordinate 231,863,717 downwards.
CTAACATTAAAGTGTCATTCCACTTTACTTTAAAACATGTAACATTGCTATGCAAGTCATCCCATAATTCAATGCTATTAAAAGTCGTATTTTTCATTTCAGTTTGCATCCAGCTATGTATGTATCTAAAGGGGCCTGAAAGCTCAAAATGTTTTCTCCAAACAAGAAAGCAGTACTTTTTAATGAACTCAGTAATGTATGAATTGCCCAGTGTCAAGCTTTGTATATAGCGTTTTATCATAGTAGCGTGTAGTCTTTATTAATGACTGTGTTGGCCAAGTAGCACCCTTACTGTGGGTAACATCATCGCAAGTACCCCTTAATGTATATATTTCTTAGCAGTACTCCGTAAGTGTATACATGCTTTTTAAACATTCAGCGATGCTTTTAATAAACTATGAACACATAGGCCTGGTTCACACTGAGACCCAAATGCAAAGGATGGTGAAAAAGTGCGGTTTGGGCATCTGCTCAGGATGCACTGGTGTCCTTCACCTAACCTGCCGTTTACATGCACTCCATTTGCATTGACACCCGTCTGCTCATCTGCTGTACCGTCTGCTGCTTCTCTCTCTGTCCGCACCACCCCCGTTTGTCCGCCGCTCGTCATGGAGACCAGGAAGCATGGGGCTTCCTTGCTGAATTGTAAAAAATCAACGTGAATCAACATGAACCAATGAGAATTTACCCTGCTGCAGCAGGTGACCAATGAGGTGCCCCATGCTTTTCTGCTCTCCAATCCCCTGCAGTGGCCCAAACAGCGGTGGTGAAACTGAAAATCCACAGGACAGGTGAGCATTTTTTAAGTGACGATCAGCCTGGTGGGAATAAGCTTACATTCCATCCGATTTCCGGCATCAGCGACATGATCGCATTACATTTGTGGAAAAATAAAGCAGGTTGGGACTTTGCATTTGCAGTCCAGTCCATGTACATTGCGTACATTGCGATCGCATTCTGATTGACAATGTGAACGCATCCTATTATTAACATAGGATGCGTTCACTTGTCCTATTTCGCGTTTTCCTTTGTTCCGAAAAATGCTGTGATTTTGTCTGTTGTGTGAACAGGGCCTTATTCTGGTTTGTTTATATGCTTTAACCACTTTATCTAGAGGCTTGCAAGTGCTCAAGGCAAGCACTTTTTTATTTTTTTATTTGTTACATTTTCTTTTTAATTAGTACTGCTGTAATGCGTATTTATGGCCACTTGTCACTAGGGGGCAGTGTGAGACAGTAGCAGAGGACTTCTGCTTTCAGTTTCTATATCCTCTGCTTGCACAGAGACATCAAAACATTCAAAGAATTTACAGCACAATGAGTTCTGCCAACTGAGGTCAAACGCAGTGCACTGATCTCAAATGAGATAACTCTACAGAAGCTGCTAATGGGTTAAAAACTTACTACAATGTATTGACAATTGCAAGTTCAAGTAACCCTTCAGTCCATATTAGGTACCCCCCTGGGGCATGGGTATCAAGTGCTAAGAACCTAGGCTATGCATGCTGGCTAATCATCAGCTGAGATGATGATTTCTGCCTCTCTCAGCCAAGTATTCCACAAGTGAAATATGTGCACATGATTTACCATTGTACCCTTACACCACAGATGAATGCTTGCTTTTTTGTTACACATTGTTTCTCCTTAACACTCCTTATAACAGCACACACTACTTGTACCATGTACTGTCGCTCTAATGATTAACAAATATTAGGGTGACAGAAATAGCAAATTACAGTGAGAATCATTTAATCTATGGTTTGCTACCACATACCAAAAACATACTGATAAGCTAACTGGTACCACCCCAAAAATTGGCAGGAAACAATGGAAGGCACAACAAATGAAGGTGATAATAATAATTGCACTGGGAACTTCTCTGACAGTTATAGACATAACTACAGTATTTACTCTGTACAACGCTGTGGAAGCTGTCAGCACTTTTATAAATACTAAATAATAATAATAACAGCGTCTTCAATTTGTAGGCAAGTCTACCATTACCTCCTTTGAACAATTTTTTATGTATTTTATCTTTGTTGTTGCCTCTGTTTATTGACTGTTTCATTGCAGAAGATGTCAGAGCGATGTAATTGCATAATAACACACACACACACATCCATCACTGTACACTACAGCTTTTAATTCAGATAATGTCACTGGAAGGAGATGCTGCTTGCTTTTTTGGCAGTTGGAAATAGCTGTTATTTTCTACAATGCAACAAGGCTCCCACAGTGTGAGGTCAGGACCATGGTCATGACATCACACTGTGGGAGGGGTTTCACCACAAAATCAGCCATACAGAGCCCCCTGATGATCTGTTTGAGAAAAGGAAAAGATTTTTCATGGGAAAGGGGGTATCAACTGCTGATTGGGATGAAGTTCAATTCTTGGTTACGGTTTCTCTTTAAAAGGAAACAGATATGGCAGCCTCCTTATCCCTTTCACGTCAGATGTAATTTAGGTGTAATTAAGGTGTCTTCAAATCTGTGCTTATCTTCTACACTGGAAAAAGGGGCCATATTCCATCACATGCTTGTGACCTCTGCATGCAGCTCCCCACCCCATGCACAGACATTTTACAATGGTATAGGACAGTTCTAAATAGTCATATACAAGAAAAGTCAAATATAATCCTATTATTGATATGGGTAACAACATACATCCTGAACAATAATGCTGGCTCCCTACCTTGTAGCCTAAACAGCATCAGGTGGAAGTTAATGACATCTACAATTATAACAGACAGGTGACACCAGGCACATGTGCCCAGACGCAACATGCCTCCCATGATGTAATACTGCACGTTATTATGAAATACACTCAGGGGACAGTTCACAATTGTGCTGCACAGAGAGAAAGTGCACAATGCAAGCCTTGATGATACACGGAGATAGATCTACTACATTACTGGAGCTTGATTCAGAAATCTCCCCCTCTGCTGCTCAAAAATAGAACTGCATCAAAATAAAATCCTTCACAGACACAATTTCAGGCATATTTCTGAAATGAACATTATAAAAATCCTGTTTGAGAGACAAAGGTAAGTATATTCACTACCTCCCTAATTCATGTGTCTGGTAATTCATTTGTCTTGTGTGCTTCTACAAACTACCGGTATATCTACAAATGTTTCACCAGGGCCGTATCTGGGTGACATAGCGCCTATGGCAAACACTGAAATTGCGCCCCCCCTCTCCCCCATCAGACCACCTTTTCCCATAATAACAGCTTCTTTTCTTGCAATGATACAGGTTTCCCCAGTATAGGTTGCTAGAGTTAACCCGTAAGTAAAAGTAACCAGAGGTAGCACCCTAGTATAGGTAGCCAGAGGTAGTTCACACAGTATAAGTAGACCCATGTGTACGTTGCCCTCCCAGTATATGTAGTTAGAGATGTCTCCCCAGTATAAGTAGCCTTCTTTAGCATAAGTGGTAAGAGTTATCCCCCCAGTATAAGTAGTCCCTCAGTATAGGTAATGAGAGGTTCCCTTCAGTATAAGTAACCCCCCCCCCCAGTATAGATTTGGCAGGTGTCTCCCAGTATAGGTAGTGAGAGATGTCCTCCAGTATAAGAGCAGGTACAAATGACTGAGAGGCATCCTTCAGTATGGTGGTGAAGCATGAGGGAGGAGGAGGCAGTCATGAGGCCCATGGTGCTGTGGCGCCCATGACACAAGCCATGCCTGCACCCCTCTAGATACGCCTCTGTGTTTCCCTCATCCCAAATGTTATCTATAAACGCCCCTCAACCCCCTACCCCTCAATATTATTTAAATGACCAAAAACTCCTTGCCCAAGTTCTGAGTGCTGTTTTGTATTCTGCCTAGGCTGTGCAGTGAGCCTCATTTACTAATACATTTCCAAACATCTCCAGCCTAGGTTTATTTAAAAAACAACTGTGAACACAGGGTGTAATATGACCCAGTGGGGGGCTGTAATATTTTATTACTTAAAGGACAACTGAAGTGAGAAGAATATGGAGACTGCCATATTTATTTCCTTTAAAACAATACCAGTTGCCTGGCAGCCCTGCTGATATGTTTGGCTGCAGTAGTGTCTGAATCACACCAGAAACAAGCATGCAACTAATCTTGTCAGATCTGACAATAATGTCAGAAACACCTGATCTGCTGCATGCTTGTTCAGGGTCTATGGCTGGAATTGTTAGAGGCAGAGGATAAGCAGGAAAGCCAGGCAACTGGTATTGCTTAACCAGCTGAGCGGTCTGGACGAGCTCAGCTCGTCCAACACCGCCAGAGGCTGCCGCTCAGGCCCTGCTGGGCCGATTTTAACGAAATAAAAAGCAGCACACGCAGCCGGCACTTTGCCAGCCGCGTGTGCTGCCTGATCGCCGCCGCTCTGCGGCGATTCGCCGCGAGCAGCGGCGAAAGAGGGCCCCCCTAGCCGCCTGAGCCCAGCGTAGCCGGAACAAAAAGTTCCGGCCAGCGCTAAGGGCTGGATCGGAGGCGGCTGACGTCAGGACGTCGGCTGACGTCGATGACGTCACTCCGCTCGTCGCTATGGTGACGATATAAGCGAAACAAGGAAGGCCGCTCATTGCGGCCTTCCTTGTTTATTCTGGGCGCCGGAGGCGATCGGAAGATCGCCTCCGGAGCGCCCTCTAGTGGGCTTTCATGCAGCCAACTTTCAGTTGGCTGCATGAAATAGTTTTTTTTTTATTTAAAAAAAACCCTCCCGCAGCCACCCTGGCGATTTAATCAGAACGCCAGGGTGGTTAAAATGAAACCAATATGGCAGCTCCCATATACCTCTTACTACAGTTGTCCTTTAACAGCCATCAATTGTTAATAAGTTTGCATATGTGTATCAGCCCCAAGGAAACAAAGTGGCTGCCACTGAGATAAGAACAATGTCCAGAGTTCACAAACAGGTAAATTACTGTATATATAATCAGTGCAGAATCCAAAAACAGAAGACAAGTCTTCAGCAAAGAGTAAGAGCAGGCATATCTCCACCACAGTAAATGTTGTGGTCACGGCACAGCTCTGCAATCATGGATACCCAGAAAAAGGAAAGAGGCTTACCAGCTTTTGACAACCCACATTATAAGTTTGTATCAACGATTGGGTAGAACTTCAGGAAGCAACAGACCGTCCAGGATTCACCAATTCAACAATGATTCATTCTAATCATTACTAATCATTGATCTAGTACAGGATTGCTTGATCCAGCGGGGTGCTGGAGATGCTCGGAAATCTCTGGCGATGCTTTAGTAACTCAGGTCCTAACTGTCATAACAATAGATGCAGAAAACTTATTTGAAGCCTTTGATGCCTATTCTATTCTTTGTTGCCTGTTCTCTTCTGTGAGATAGGTCCAAAAGAGCTGCCCTTACACATGATGCTTGGATGCCCATGACGCTGTCACCTGTCCACTGTTCTCCTTCTTAGGATTTCTTGTGATAGGTAATAGCCACTGCACAACTCAAAGCATCTTCAAGACCAGCTATTTGACCATGCTCTGAGCCAGTCATCAGGCCATTATCCTTGAGCTACATACACAAGCTGGATTAACCAGTTGAGGACCACAGGCTTACACACCCCCCTAGTGACCAGGCCATTTTTCACAATATACCATACAACTTAGCACACAAATGAATCTTGCCCCCTTTTCTTGCAACCAGCAGAGCTTTCTGTTAGTGGCATCTGATTGCTGCTGCTATGTTTTGTTTTTAATTAATTTAAGTGTTTGTTTGTTTTTTTATAAAAAAATAAAAATGTCTGTTTTTTTTTGTTTCCCACCCTCCCTCCCAAGAGCCAATCAGTGAGATCGTCTCTCATTGACATCAGCCTATGAGAGCGATCTGTTAGACTCTCCTGGGGACAGCTCAGTAACGGAGCTATCCCTGTACAGCACTGCACTAGATCGCAGCGCTGTAAAAGCACTTTCGGACTTTTTTTTTTCCACCTGCCAGCCAGCCAGCCACGATTGCGGGTGGCAGGTTATTTTCAGAGCGGAGCTCTGTAACTCAGTGGGGATGCACGTGCATCCGCACACGCAATCCCCACTAATCTCCCCCAGGACTTGAAACCAATCCACGTTAGGCGGTCCTGGGGGAGCCACCTTGTGGCCGCCAATCGGCGTTAGATAGTCATAAGGTGGGTAAACTTGGCCAAGTCAGTCAATAAAGACTGCCTCTGCCAAAAATCTAGCATGTGTACAGCGGCCCCTGCAGCCCCCCAACACATCGGCGAGTGATCCGCCTGCTGGATAGCATTGTTCTGCTCACTCACCTTGACTGCTGTGTGACACCCCTCATGCGCTGCTCTGGCAGCACTCCACCCTCCCTCATGGCAACGAAACACATTGTTGGCTTATACGATACTGTACAACCTCAGCTTTAATTGTGGCCTGAGGGATCGAGTCCAGATCCCTCTCTGGCAACACTCTTCAAACAGTTACACTTCCCATCTTTCCTGGTATCAATATAGCACACTAAAGCAGAGCCGGTTCTAGACTTTCTGCTGCTTGAAGCAAACTTTGGTGGCTTTGCCGCCTGAATCATGTAATTCAGGTTGCTTCATGGTAGATCAACCCCTGCATTAAAGAACTGTTCACTTCCTTCCTTTCCTAGTATATATCATCCCTTGACAGATGCCATTGTAGCAAGATAATTATTGTCATCCAGTCAGTGGTTTCAATGGCGTGGCTGATCAGCGTTACATGAGTTTGAAAAGCTGTTCACATCCCACATTTAGGGAGATATACAGATATGTGTGCTGTGGAAAGCAGTGTAAACATAGTAAACATAGTAACAACACCCATCACCTGCGTGAGCCGAACTGCTTCTTCTTCCCGCTGGTCACGGTGCTCGGTGGAGGTGGTAAGAGGAGGCTGTCTTTTGAGCCACCACCTGATCGGTTGACTAAGGATGATCTACGGGGAAGTGGAGCCTGTTCCTCACGTTCTCCAATAGAATTATTAAGTGACAATACAGAGGAAGAGAGACGTTCTTTGGTCAGGCCTGGAGCACTCTCACATAGTTTTGTCTCTTCTGAAACCTGAAAGACAAAGTTGAGAGATAAGAGAGACAGTGACAGCAAAGACCGGGGGATTCTCTGTTGTTGTTGATCAGTAATAATTACAATTCATTCATACCCACCCAAAAAATGTGATTAGACTAAACAGATACCAGGGTGTAACCCACACTTATATGTAGACAATGATCACAAAAATGCTCAATAGGATTGCAGATTAATAACATTTAAAAAGTAGTCCCTCAAAGTTCCAATGAGGTTATGAGCAAGAAGGCTGCACTTATGTGAAGAGATATCGGGCTATGAAGTACTACACTGCTGGAGAGGTGGGGGACGACCCGGGAACGGTCCCAAGGCGTATATAGACCATTGGTTGGTCTAGGACAGCGGTGAGTGGAACACAAAGGGTGTTGGTGGAGGTTCCACTTCACTATTTAGCTAGGAGACACAGCTAGGAGACATAGCATCCTGATTGCTGGAAGGCCCTACGGAGAATAATTTTTTTCTTGTTTTTAGGACTTTAGGGCCTGTGTACATGGACTTTAAACATCTATGTCCGCATAGGAACTTTGAGGGACTACCTTTTAAATTGTATTAATCTGCAATCCTATTGAGCATTTTTGTGATCATTGTCTACATATAAGTGTGGGTTACACTCTAATAAAAAAAATTTTGGGGGGTATGAATGAATTGTAATTATTACTGATTAACAACTTGCCTTTATGCACAACCTGAGCGCCAACTCTTGATATATATATTTAATCACAGTATAAGAGGAGGCGACCAGGTGTGCTCTCTAGATATTATGGTGCTGTGAGCGCTGACCTCTTGTGGATGATCTGATTCAGTTTGTGTCACAATCCGCATCTACTGGTGACATTATGAACTGTCTGCATGAATGTCCTCCATTTCACCAGCAGATGTCCTTGCTCTCCTCAGGGATCTTGCAACATGAACTTCTCTCTGCCCTCCAGCAGAGGGCTCACTCCTCCAGGGACTGTATGTTTATAAAGATGGATGCTGGGAGGAGATCTGGACAGTCACCTGATCTTCCAGCATGAGTATTTAGTCAGGCCTGACCATTCACCCATTGCTAGTTCCTTGTTCCAGTGTCCTGGCCGTCCTAGCCTGAGTTCCCTGTTCCTGGTATTGGTACCTGTTCCATGTTGCCCTGTATCCTTGTTATCTGTTGCCTTCCCGTGTACAACCTTTTGCTTGCTCTTTAGACTATTCTTTGACTAAGCAACTACTTGTATTGCATGATCTCCTGGTTATTAATTTCTGCCTGTTTGACAATCCATTTTGCTTGCTCCTTGTGTCCTGCGAATAGTAGTGTATATATTTTGCATATATCTTTGTTTATATTATCAGGTTCTGGGGTTTGTGTGCAATATATATATATGTATGTGTTTATATATATACTGTATATATACAGTGGGATGCGAAGTTTGGGCAACCTTGTTAATCGTCACGATTTTCCTTTATAAATCGTTGGTTGTTACGATAAAAAATGTCAGTTAAATATATCATATAGGAGACACACACAGTGATATTTCAGAAGTAAAATGAAGTTTATTGGATTTACAGAAAGTGTGCAATAATTGTTTAAACAAAATTAGGCAGGTGCATAAATTTGGGTACCACAAAAAAAAAAAAATGAAATCAATATTTAGTAGATCCTCCTTTTGCAAAAATGACAGCCTCTAAATGCTTCCTGTAGGTTCCAATGAGAGTCCGGATGCTGCTTGAAGGCATTTTGGACCATTCCTCTTTACAAAACATCTCTAGGTTATTCAGGTTTGATGGCTTCCGAGCATGGACAGCTCTCTTTAACTCTCACCACAGATTTTCAATTATATTCAGGTCTGAGGACTAAGATGGCCATTCCAGAATGTTGTACTTGTTCCTCTGCATGAATACCTTAGTGGATTTTGAGCAGTGTTTAGGGTTGTTGTCTTGTTAAAAGATCCAGCCCGGCGCAGCTTCAGCTTTGTCACTGATTCCTGGACATTGCTGCTGATACTGAGTGGAATCCATGTGTTCCTCAAAATTGACAAGATTCCCAGTCCCTGCACTGGCCACACAGCCCCACAGCATGATGGAACCACCACCATAGTTTACTGTAGGTAGCAGGTGTTTTTCTTGGAATGCTGTTCTTTTTCCTCCATGCATAACGCCCCTTGTTATGCCCAAATAACTCAATTTTAGTTTCATCAGTCCACAGCACCTTATTCTAAAATGAAGCTGGCTTGTCCAAATGTGCTTTAGCATACCTCAGGTGGCTCTGTTTGTGCTGTGAGATTCCTTTGCATCACTCTCGCATACAGCATTTCCTTGTGTAAAGTGCACTGAGTTGGTTGAACGATGCACAGTGACTCCATCGGCAGCAAGATGATGTTGTAGGTCTTTGGTGCTGGTCTGTGAGTTGACTGACTGTTCTCACCATTCGTCGCTTCTGTCTATCCGAGATTTTTCTTGGTCTGCCACTTCGAGCCTTAACTTGAACTGAGCCTGTGGTCTTCCATTTCTACAATATGTTCCTAACTGTGGAAACAGACAGCTGAAATCTATGAGACAGCTTTCTGTATCCTTTCCCTAACTCATGATGGTGAACAATCTTTCTCTTCAGGTCATTTGAGAATTGTTTTGAGACCCCCATGTTGGTACTCTTCAGAGAATATTAAAAGAGGGAAACTCCCTTAAATACTCTTTCTCATAATTGGATTCACATGTGTATGTAGGTCAGGGGTCACTGAGCTTACCAAGCCAATTTGAGTTCCAATAATTAGTTCTAAAGGTTTTGGAATCAATAAAATGACAACAGCGCCCATATTTATGCGCCTGCCTAATTTTATTTAACCTTCTTGCCGGTTATCCCGAGCTCAGCTTGGGGTAACCTGCGCAGGAGGATTTTTCTGGCCCCGCTGGGCATATTTTCACAATTTTTTTTTACTGCACGCAGTTAGCACTTTGCTAGCTCCGTGCATATCCCGATCGCCGCCGCTCACCGCCGATTCACCGCCGATTCACCGTTTCCCGCCGTGCCGCACCCCCCTCCAGACCCCTTGCGCAGCCTGGCCAATCAGTGACAGGCAGCACTGAGGGGTGGATCGGGACAAGGTTGCCCAAACTTTCGCAACCCACTGTATATACACACACACACTAGGTTTGCTCTGCATAACACCACCCTATGCAGGGAGGTCCTTGTATCCTGAGTTGCAATTGTATGCTTTCTGAATACACTTGCCTGCAGGAATATTGTCTTATGTTTATACCTGATCATTGTTGCATTTATTCATACTGCTGTGCATTAGGTTAATTTACATTGCTAAGTTCCTTGGTTATGTTACTACACTTAATAAGTAAATTCCTATTATTTATTTATTCCTGTCCTCGTTCATTCAGTTATTTACTAAAACGTGACATTTTATGCTCCTTTTGTATGTCTCGTGCATTGCTCATGATATGCATGATTCCTATGTAAAGTTTGATTCCCAGGGCATAAAGCACGTCATTTCAGTACATTCTTAGTTTGGTGTCAGCATTTGGCTATTACACAGCCACAATGCCAGGGCTGTGGACTTTAGCTGAGAGGTTTCAGCACTGCAGTTTGGCTGTACATAGTTGAATTACCAGGGCTAGAAATTTCAGCTGGACATGGACTGGATTCAGTGCCAGCGCAGAAGAAGACGAAAATAGAAAATTAAAGATCAGTTGGCGTCATTGGTTAGGCTTAACTGATTAAAGTTTTAGGACATAGATTCTACGTCCTAATTAGCCCCCCTGTGTGTTCCAGGACGTAAAATCTACATCCTGCATTAATTGCTGCTGTCTGCCGCTGCCGCGTGAACGGAAACGTGCACGCTCGTGCACAGTCACGTGAATGGTCAAGTGAATGATTGTTGCTGTTAGCTAGCAACAATCATTCAATAAAGTTAGAAAACAAAAGTTGGAAAAAAAAAATAATTAAAGTGACATAGTCCCAATAAAATAAAAAGGGTTTTTTTAAATTCCCCATAAATTTTTAACCCAAACCTAGCCTATTACCCCATTATTAACCCCTACAATACCTAAACCTGTTTATAAACGTTTAATGACCGCCGCCAGTAGCGATTGAATGCAATCACTAGGGCGAAAGTTTCAGGCCCCAATGCTCTACAGATGTAACGCTCTGCCATTGCCTAGTGATACATCTGTACAGCTTGTCACGGAACAGCCATGAGAAACGCAGGTGAATTGGGAAGATTTGCGCAGTCGATTTTCTGATCGCTTCCCGGTTAGATTTGCGCAGTCATTGCAGCAACCAGAATGATTTTTTTTCTTTTCCTGAAGTATGTTTGTTGACCAGTCGGCTATAGCTCATGAGGTACACATTAGCTCCGTCGCTATAGCTCTGCCAACCTTGGTGGGTGGAGCAATAGCCGACGGAGCTGATGCGTACCTCATAACGTCACATCCTGGAGCTGCACAAACCCTGGGCATATGACCAGCGCATTCCGCGTGGAGCTGTAAATGAAGGAAACATCATTGTCACCAAACAATTCAATTTTTGTTTCACTGGAGACCCCAAGTCTTCTTCTTTGTCCAGATGAGCATTTGCAAAGGCCAAGCAAGCTTTTGAGTGCCTTATCTGGAGAAGTGGCGTCCTCCTTGTTCTGCATCTGTGGAACCCAGCAGTGTGCAGTGTCTGTTGGATTGTCTGCCTTGAGACATTGCCACCAGCAGAGCCCAGATTCACCAGGATAGCCTTGGTGGGGATCCTTGGATTCTTTATCACCTGTCTCACTATCCTCCTGGCCAGCACAAAACAAATGGCTTCCGACCACGTCCTCTGAGATTTTCCACAGTGCAGAACATCTTGTATTTTTAATAATACTTTCGACTGTAGCCACTGGAACTGGAAAACATTTAGAAAAGGCCTTTTAGCCCTTTCCTGACTTGTAAGCAGACACAATGCGCAGCCGCAGGTCCTCACTGAGCTCCTTTGTCTTAGCCATGACTGTTGTCCACAAACCAACTGCAGAGAGCTGCTGTTTTTCACCTATTGAATTGATCAAAACAGCTGTTCCCAATCAGGGTAATTAGGATGCTTTAGAACAGCTTAGACTATTTGGAATGATATAGAACGTTGTATTTTCCCACAGACTGCGACAGTTTGTGAAGGGTATGAATAACTTTGGACTGGACACTTTTTGCTCAAATGTAAATAAAAGCTGAGAAATGTTTTTTTCCCACAATAATGCCTTGTGTACACCGTCTTATTATCTGTTGATGGGAGACACCTATGTCATTTCCCATAAAAAAAAATACTAGCTGGTTGAACAAAAGTAACTTTAAGTCAAAATTTGCCAGGGGTATGAATAATTATGGGCAGCACTGTATGTTACATTTTTCCCCAATTATGATAACAATGATTGGAAACTCTGAGAAAATTGCTAGGGTGTGTATATTAATAAACTGACAATCTAACACACACCATACAATCTTTAGAAATGAAAATAATGAATGTAAAAAAAAGCTTTCAATTTTTTGGGAAGATCCGATCATATTTATCAAACCGCGGTTAAAATCAAATCATTTTGATTTGTGGCCACCGTAACACTGGGTCAGATTATCACATTCAAGACTTTTCACATGCTTTCTCCTGCCCTGGAACACCACTTCACTTTGTCACGTTACAATCTTTGAAACCTTTATGTGCATCTTTAGAAGTCATCTGTTCAGCCTACAAATAATAAAATCTATCACATTTCTATCACGTACTGATCTCTAGCGCCATCTTCCTGCAAAATTGCACTATTCACTTTCTGCACTGAACTTAGTTGCTAACTCTCTTGCCTTACCTCTGTTTTCTTCACCTAACAGTCTAGATTACATGACACAACTTTCTCCCTATTATCTCTTGACACTGCTTTATACTGTATTTTCAAATACAGTCAGGTATTTGATTTGCCTATCCATGTAAAAATATCACTTTGTACATTGCTTCCACCCCATTCCTTTAGATTGTAAGCTCGCAAGGGAAGGGCTCTCACCCTTTTGTGTCATGGAATGTTATTAATTTAATTGCTTGCACACTGTTAGACATTTATACATTTTAGTCATCATGTTAAATCAAATTGTAATCAGCAGTGCTGTATCTTGTATCAGTGTTCATATTTGATGTACAGGATCTTCTCAAAAAATTAGCATATTGTGATAAAGTTCATTATTTTCTGTAATGTACTGATAAACATTAGACTTTCATATATTTTAGATTCATTACATAACAACTGAAGTAGTTCAAGCCTTTTATTGTTTTAATATTGATGATTTTGGCATACAGCTCATGAAAACTCAAAATTCCTATCTCAAAAAATTAGCATATTTCATCCGACCGATAAAAGAAAAGTGTTTTTAAAACAAAAAAAGTCAACCTTCAAATAATTATGTTCAGTTATGCACTCAATACTTGGTCGGGAATCCTTTTGCAGAAATGAGTGCTTTAATGCGGCGTGGCATGGAGGCGATCAGCCTGTGGCACTGCTCAGGTGTTATGGAGGCCCAGGATGCTTCGATAGCGGCCTTAAGCTCATCCAGAGTGTTGAGTCTTGCGTCTCTCAACTTTCTCTTCACAATATCCCACAGATTCTCTATGGGGTTAAGGTCAGGAGAGTTGGCAGGCCAATTGAGCACAGTAATACCATGGTCAGTAAACCATTTACCAGTGGTTTTGGCACTGTGAGCAGGTGCCAGGTCGTGCTGAAAAATGAAATCTTCATCTCCATAAAGCTTTTCAGCAGATGGAAGCATGAAGTGCTCCAAAATCTCCTGATAGCTAGCTGCATTGACCCTGCCCTTGATAAAACACAGTGGACCAACACCAGCAGCTGACATGGCATCCCAGACCATCACTGACTGTGGGTACTTGACACTGGACTTTAGGCATTTTGGCATTTTCCTCTCCCCAGTCTTCCTCCAGACTCTGGCACCTTGATTTCCGAATGACATGCAAAAGTTGCTCTCATCCGAAAAAAGTACTTTGGACCACTGAGCAACAGTCCAGTGCTGTTTCTCTGTAGCCCAGGTCAGGCGCTTCTGCCGCTGTTTCTGGTTCAAACGTACGTTCATGCTTCCATCTGCTGAGAAGCTTTATGGAGATGAAGATTTCATTTTTCAGCACAACCTGGCACCTGCTCACAGTGCCAAAACCACTGGTAAATGGTTTAATGATCATGGTATTACTGTGCTCAATTGGCCTGCCAACTCTCCTGACCTGAACCCCATAGAGAATCTGTGGGATATTGTGAAGAGAAAGTTGAGAGACGCAAGACCCGGCACTCTGGATGAGCTTAAGGCCGCTATCGAAGCATCCTGGGCCTCCATAACACCTGAGCAGTGCCACAGGCTGATTGCCTCCATGCCACGCCGCTTTGAAGCAGTCATTTCTGCAAAAAGATTCCCGACCAAGTATTGAGTGCAGAACTGAACATAATTATTTGAAGGTTGACTTTTTTTGTTTTAAAAACACTTTTCTTTTATTGGTCGGATGAAATATGCTAATTTTTTGAGATAGGAAATTTGGGTTTTCATGAGCTGTATGCCAAAATCATCAATATTAAAACAATAAAAGGCTTGAACTACTTCAGTTGTGTGTATTTAAATCTAAAATATATGAAAGTCTAATGTTTATCAGTACATTACAGAAAATAATGAACTTTATCACAATATGCTAATTTTTTGAGAAGATCCTGTATATCATTGTCTGTATCATTATGTATCCCTTGTTTGTTTTCTTACATTGTACAGCGCCACGGAATATGTTGGCGCTTTATAAATAAATTATAATAATAATTGCTATAGAAGATGATGGTGCTGTGTAAAGCATTAATAATAGGCAATCTGCGGTCCGACATGGTCTCATTCCTCACCTGTCTTGCTATCCCCCTGAATTCAGAGAGGTCGTCCTCTTCAAGGTCTGTGGATAAGGCTCGACGGATCTCAGATCCTAAATCCTGCAGGCTCCTTAACCCAGCCTGATGTACAGAGATAAAGGTAAGACATGGGAAACTGTCAAATACCACCATCATACTGTTTACAATTAGATGCTACTATACACAAAACAGAGGGAGTGATAACCTGCAATGTGGTGGAATTGCTTGGCAAGTTCTCAGTGCCAAGAAGACCCTTCTCCTTCCTCCGGCGGAATTTACGGAAGTAATCCTGAATTAGGAAGGTGGCATAGAATTTGCCCACAGTGACCTCCTCTTCTGAGAAAGAAAGAAAAACATGACGATATTCCATTTTTGCACAGGTCAGGCCAGCAATGTCTCTTGCAATCACACAACATATAAAATAGCAAGCCACTAAAATGTTGACATACCAGCTTTGCTCTAGTATTAGACAACCTGCCCCTTCCTGAAGATTAAAGCATACCCGAACAAAAATGTGACATAATGAGATGGACATGTGTATGTACAGTGCCTAGCACACAAATAACTAGGCTGTGTTTCCTTTTTTCTTTCTCTGCCTGAAAGAGTTAAATATAAGGTATGCAAGTGGCTGACTCAGTCCTGACTCAGACAGGAAGTGACTACAGTTTGGCCCCTTACTGATAAGAAATTCCAACTATAAAACACTCTCCTAGCAGAAAATGGCTTCTGTGAGCAAGAAAGAGGTAAAAAAGGGGAATTTCTTATCAGTGAGGGTCACACTGTAGTCACTTCCTGTCAGGACTGAGTCAGCCACTTACATACCTGATATTTAACTCTTTCAGGCAGAGAAAGAAAAAAAGGAACACAGCATAGTTATTTGTGTGCTAGGCACTGTACATACACATGTCTATCTCATTATGTCACATTTCAGTTCGGGTATCCTTTAAATTGCTGAAACTGGGTTGTTCCATCTGCACACCAATCTCACCTATCTATTTCTTGTATCACATACAGCAGGAAAATCGCAATGATTTCTCATACAAAACTTCATATTGCTGCTAGCACCAGTGTGAAGCAATTCTTGCCAATTCTCAGATGCATGGCATAGACAATTTTTAGTGAGACTGCATATGTGTCTTATTCAGTACTATTGAATGGAGTTTTGCAAGCACACCCAGGGCTCGTTCTCGAATGAAGCAAGGCGAAACACTTACATCAGACGCAGAGATTACAGGGCACGTCTGTAGTGTGTGTTTACACCTACAGCATGCAGTCAGAGTAGGAGGAGAAGCGAGAGGAGAGCGAGGTGAAGAGGTCATCATTGGGGAAAGCAGCTTGTTGTGCTGTGTTTTGAGTCTGACAGTAAGTGAGGAGGGCGGAGGCAGGGGAGCAGCAGAAGGGAGGAGGTGACACTGCTGTCCTGACCGAGGAGGAATGGAGTGGCTGAGGGGAAGCAGTTTGTTTGCCACAGACTCACAGTCAGCCAGTGTGCTATTGTGTTGAGCTGCAGCATGTCATGTAAGAACATTAAATGAAGCAGAGTAAATTGCCGGATCCAATTTTGCCTCAGGCAGCAAGAAATCTAGAACCGGCCCTGAGTGCATCAAAAAGTGCACAGAAAGCTCTCAGAAAAAAATGTTTGTTTTTCCTCTGCCCCTGATGGTGCCCATACATGGTACAATACAAAAAAAAGTTCAATTTTCACGTTTATTTGACCAAAATGATCGAATCGAATGAAAGTTTGAAATTATCTTTTTTTCGATAAAATCTGATCGGACATGTTGGAAAATCTTTATATTTGATCTAATGGAATAAATCAATGAAATTATATAATCGAAAAAAAAGGAAAAAATTGTACCATATATGCGCACCACAGGCCCGTTTTTAGGGCCGTGCGGCCCGTGCCGCCGCCCTGGGCGCTGTTGTGAGGGGGGAGCTGTAAAGGAGTTAGGAGCCGGAGCTGCAGGGAGGGCAACCCGACCTCTCCTTCCCTCTCCCCGGGCCGCCCTCCGTGCTCCCACCTCAGACGCAGCAGGAAGCGCTGTGCATAACTACTCACCTTCCTGCGTTCCACTCGACGCTGATCTCCTCTCGTCATAAACACTGCTACACACGCTGCTTCCGGCTAAACAGGAAGCAGCGTGTGTAGCAGCGTCTATGACGAGAGGAGATCAGCGGCGAGTGGAACGCAGGAAGGTGATTAGTTATGCACAGCGCTTCCTGCTGCGTCATTACTCTGCGTCTGAGGGGGAGCACGGAGGGCGGCCCGGGGAGAGGGGAGGGAGAAGTTGGGCTGCCCTCCCCGCGGCTCCGGCTCCCCCCTCAATTATGGGGGGTGGACCTACCTAACCTATACTTTTGGGAAGCTGCCTATCTAACCTAAACTGGGGGGCACCTACCTAATCTAACCTATACTGGGGGGCACCTACCTATTCTAACCTATGCTGTAGGGCACCTACCTAATCTAACCTATACTGGGGGGCACCTACCTATCTAACCTATACTGGGGGGCACCTACCTATCTAACTTATACTGGGGGGCAGCTACCTAATCTAACCTATACTGGGGGACACCTACCTAATCTAACCTATACTGGGGGGCACCTACCTAATCTAACCTATACTGGGAGACATCTACCTAATCTAACCTATGCTGGGGGGGGCACCTACCTATCTAACTTATACTGGGGGGCAGCTAACTATCTAACCTATAGTGGGGGGCACCTACCTATCTAACCTATACTGGGGGGCAGCTACCTAATCTAACCTATAATGGGGGGCACCTACTTAATCTAACCTATACTGGGGGGCAGCTACCTATCTAACCTATATGGGGGAACCTACCTAATCTAACCTATACTGGGGGGCACCTACCTATCTAACCTATACTGTAGGGCACCTACCTATCAAACCTATACTGGGGGCACTTACTTATCTAACCTGTATTGGGGGCACCTAGCTAGCCTATACAGGTGGCAACTATACTGGCTACCTATATTGCAGGCACCTAACTATCCTTTACTGGGGGCATCTACCTATCTAACCTATGCTGGGGGCAACTATTCTGGCTACCTATATTAGAGGCACCCACCTAGCTAACCTGTAGTGGGGCACCTACCTATCTAACTTATCCCGGGGGCGCCTGCCTATCTAACCTATACTGGGGGCAACTATACTGGCTACCTATACTGGAGGCACCTACCTAGCTAACCTATACCGGGGGCAACTATACTGGCTCACCTATGCCTGGCTACCTATACTGGGGGGACCTATAGCTGGCTACCTATACTGGGGGGACCTATAGCTGGCTACCTATACTGGATTACCTATTCTTGGCTACCTATACTGGGGGGACCTATACTGAGTGCAACTAGACCTGGCTAACCTATATTGCGGGCGCCCATACCTTCCAGGGGCGGTTAACCGCGACGGCTAATGTCCCCCTAGGGGAAGAAAAAACGCGACCGCATCCAAACGCAACACAAACGCGACGCCAACGAACGCGACGCCTCCAAACGTCCATCTGAACCGACGCCTCCAAATGTCCATCTGAAACAGCCCTAAAGGCTGGTTCAGACGGACGTTTGGAGGCGTCGCGTTCATTGGCGTCGCGTGGCAATGCGTTCTGGCTTTCAGCAGCGTTCGCGTTGCGTTCGGATGCGGTCACATTTTTTCTTCCCCTAGGGGGACATTACCCGTCGCGGTTAACCGCCCCTGGAAGTAACATGTAGCTTCCAGGGGCTCCTTGAACGCCAGTGAAAATCGGGACCCGAATGCCGCGTTCGTGTAAACGCGCGTGAAAGCTTGGTACAAACACTCCCATTCACTTGAATGGGAGCGTTTAACGCCAAGCCCCGAACGCTGGCAGTAAACCATCCACAAGCATCCGTCTGAACCAGCCCTAACATTGGTTGCAGTTTTTCTGAGCAGAAAAATCACAGAAGTGGATGAGTGTAGACAGCCCCTTAGGCAGGCATGGTCAAAGCCTTAAGGTGGCCACTAACAATTTAATTTCTAGCGAAAAATCGTTTGAGCGATCAGAAATTCTGATCGGAAGTGAAATATTGTAATACATCGTTCACTACACCATCAACGAACCAATCTTTGCTTCCTATCTATCACAACCAACAAGAAAATCCAAATTTTGATTCGACGAAAATTCATTCGGCCGACATTTTTTTCACTCGTTCATAATCGATTGTGTCCACCAACTGAGATTATTTACAACCAATCCGATCAAAATTTCTGATCGCTCAAACAATTTTTCGCTACAAATTGGACCGTTAGTGGCCACCTTTAGATGATGGGGTTTAAATTGTTCATTATTCACATAATAATAGTAACAACAATAAAGCCTTACCAGTGTCAGCAGCACCAATTTTTTTTAGAACCAACTGTATCATTGGAGAATGTATGTACCGGCAATACAAAACACCTATGCCAGAGCCATTGCTTTCCTGATTCAGAAGCGGTGGCAGCCACCTTTGGGATTGTCATTTAGACCAGGATATATGTTTGATGTGATCTTCCCTAAGCTATAGATAATGAGTGTTCTAATATTGTTAGTACTTAGATGTTGACTTAAGAAACTATCATTTTATATTTTTTTTCTACATTGTTAACCACTTTATCCACCACTACAGTATATCTACAACCTCTGTGACTTCATCTAAGCCACAAGGACATAGATATACATCTTGTAGCTGAAGCACAGTTGTGCATGATTGGACATTGCTGCTGTGCACACCTCCAGCACTATCTGATGCAGCACTAATTTGTTAAAAGGAATACATGTTCCCTGAGCCAATAAGATTGTTTTTTACCATTAAAAATACTTTGTTTTTTATCTACAATAGCGCTTTTTATTTTTAAACTGGAATTGGTAAAAGTGAGTAATAATGTGTTTTTTTTCTATTTTTTGCCATGGCAACCTAGTGCTCATTATGGCAACAGAATGTTCGCCGTGGCAACTAAATGGTAGTCATGGCAACAGAACAGTTTGCCATGGCAACCAAGTGGCCATCATGACAACTGAATAGTAGTCATGGCAGCATAATGGTTCGCATGGCAAGTGGTTGTCATGGCAATGGAATGGTGCCCATGGCAACTGAATGATCATCATGGCAATGGAACAACCACCATGGTAACCTAGTGGTCATCATAGCAATGGAATAGCCCCCATGGCAACCAAATTATTGTCATGGCGGTTGTCATGCCAGTTGCTACGGCAATGGAATGTTGCCATTCTGTTGCCAGGGTGACCATTTGGTTCCCACGGCAACCGTTTATTTAACCAAATGTCACCATGTCAACAGAATGTTTGCCATACCAATGTAGTGGTTGTCATGGCAAAGGAACGGTCACCATGGCAACCTAGTGGTCGGCATGGCAATGGAATGGTCGCCATGACAACTATGTGGTTGTCATTGCAATGGAGAAGTCGCCGTGACAACCAAATGTGTTGTTATGGCATGGTAACGGTCGCCATAGCAAGTGAATGATCACCATGGTAACCAAGTGGCCATCATGGCAGCGCAATGGTCACCATGGCAACCGAGTGGTCATTGTCACAACTGAATGGTCGCCATGGAAACCCAGTGGTCGTCATAACAATGGAAAAGTCGCCATGGTAACCTAGTGGTCATCATGGCAACAGAATAGTCTTCATAACAATCAAATTGTTGTCTTGGCAACAGAATGGTTGCCAAAGAAATGGAATGTCGTCATAGCAATAGAACAGTTACCATGCCAATAAATCGGCTCCCATGGGGACCAAATGATCACCATAACAACAGTATGCTGCCATGCCAACATAGTGGTCGTCATGGCAACGGAACGGCGCCATGGCTACCTAGTAATCGTCATGGCAACAGAACGGTCTCCATGGCAACCAAACGGTCATCATGGCAACCATGTGGTTGTCATTGCAACTGAAAAGAGCCCCTGAGTCCCACGCTGCTCTCTCATCATGCTTCCTGGCGGAGGACGCCGACCCAACAGACTTCCAGGTTCAGCATCGTGTGCCACTAGGTGCGTGCCAACGTGACTCTTCCTCCTTTATCCTGGTGGTGATGGTCAGTACTGCACCCAGCTTGATTGAGAGGCAGGGTATTTAACCTCTTGAGGACTGCAGGGCTAAACCCCCCTAGTGACCAGGCCATTTTTAGTAAAATTGGCCACTGCAGCTTTAAGGCCAAGCTGCAGGGCCGCACAACACAGCACACAAGTGATTTCCCCCCCCCCCCCCCCTTTTCTCCCCACCAACAGAGCTCTCTGTTGGTGGAGTCTGATCGCTCCCCCCATGTTTATATTTTTGTATAATAAATATTATTGTTTGTTTGTTTTTTATAAAAATCCCTGTTTCTTTAAAACCCTTCCCTCCCTCCCCATAGCCAGCCAATTACGCCGATCGCTCTCTTGTCCCCCAGGGGGACAGCCGTGTGACACGTCTGTCCCCAGTGCAGCGCTGCTGCTGATCGCAGCGCTGCACAGTGTAAATAGACGGCGTGATCGCCGTGATATTCACTATGTAATTTGTTCATGTTTTGATCCACAATGAGCCTGCATGTAATCATCTCTACTACTGGCAGACAAGAAAAAAACTAGACAGCACCAACTGCTGATAGGCTAAAAGGTATTTTTTTAATATATATTTTTGGTTGCTTAGCAGTTGGAAACAACTATTATTTCCCACAATTTAACAAGGTGCACAAACAGGAAACAGGAAAGGTTCATAGGAAAAGGGGTATCAATTACTGATTGGGATAAAGTTCAATCCTTGGATACAGTTCCCCTTAAAGTGCATGTTCAGAAAATTAGCTCATTGTATCCTTTATTTCTTTTACAGATTGTGCCAGGAGTAACTAACATGCAAGATGGAAAAGTGTGCGATGCAGCATGATAAAGTTCCTGCATTTGAGGTACGGTAATAGTGCCCGGCAAATTCATGATGAGATGATGCAGTTTATGGAAACAATTTCCCATCTTATAACACGATTTTGAGGTAGAAAAGGAATTTCCAAATTGGTCACATGTCCCTCACAGACAAACCAAGACCTGGAAGACCATCATTGAAAGAGATGATGCTTCCACAGTGAAGAAAGAGGAGTGTTTAATCCTGGAAGACCGACAAACCACCATCCAAATGATCATGAATTAAACTTGGTCTTAGTTATGGTAGTGTGTGGAAAATTATTCATAATGAACTGCACATGTCTAATAAGATAAGATGCCTGCACCTTCGGTTCCACATTTGCTAACCCCTTTCCAGAAACAAACACGGCGTGACCTTTCAAGATGTTGACGCAGTTGGAACAGGATGAAAAGGATCTTTTTGGTGAGGCACTATTACCCTTCAAATTCAGGAACCTTATCAAACTGTGAGCCTAAATCTTTTCCATCTCACACTTTAGTTACTCCTGGCGCAATCTGTAAAAGAAATAAAGGCTACAATAAGCTGATTTTCTCAACATCATGCCCCTAGGGAATAATGATGATACTGAGAAGATTTCATCAATATACCATAATTACTTACGCGTTACAATTAAAACATTACGATACTCCCTCATACATATGTGTGCAGAGCCAGGACAAGGTCCTCCAGCACCCAAGGCTGAGACACCAAAGTGCGCCCCTCCATCCCTCCCACCTCAGCTGTCACACACAGATTGCTATTAGACTAAGAGGGCCACAGGGCCCACAACCTCCCCAACACCTTAATAACTAGTTATCGGGCTTGCAGTCACTGCCATGTATCCCCTTTTCTTATTTTTTTCTGCTTCATACACAATTAGGAATGACAGCTGTATGAATTCTGCGCCCCCTCCTACACTGCGCCCTGAGGCTGGAGCCTCTCCAGCCTATGCCTCGGCCCGGCCCTGTATGTGTGTATGTGGTGTGCAGGGCTGGGCTGAGGCAGAGGCAAGATAGGCTCCAGCCTCAGGGCGCAGTGTAGGAGGGGACGCACAACTCACTCAGCTATCATTCCCCTATTGTGTTCGAAGAAAAGAGAAATAAGAAAAGGGGATACATGGCAGTGACCGCAAGCCAGATAACTAGAGATTAACCACTTCCCAACTGAGGGGTTTTACCCCTTGACCACCAGAGCAATTTTCACCTTTCAGCGCTCCTTCCATTCATTCGTCTATAATTTTATCATTACTTATCGCAATGAAATGAACTATATCTTGTTTTTTTCGCCACCAATTAGGCTTTCTTTAGGTGGGACATTATGCCAAGAATAATTTTATTCTAAATGTGTTTTAATGAGAAAATAGGAAAAAATGTGGGAAAAAATTTATTATTTTTCAGTTTTCGGCCTTTATAGTTTTTAAATAATGCATGCTACTGTAATTAAAACCCATTAAATGTACTTGCCTATTTGTCCCGGTTATAAAACCGTTTAAATTATGTCCCTATCACAATGTTTGCCGCCAATATTTTAATTGGAAATAAAGGTGCATTTTTTTTCAGTTTTTTTCAGTTTTGCGTCCATCCCTAATTACAAGCCCATAGTTTATAAAGTAACAGTGTTATACCCTCTTGACATAAATATTTAAAAAGTTTAGTCCCTAAGGTAACTATTTATGTATTTTTTTTAAATTGTAATTTTTTTATTTTTTTTTATTACAAAAAAAAAATTTGGGGAGTGTGGGAGGTAAGGAGTTAATTTTTTGTGTAAAACTAGTTTATTTGTGTGTAAAAAATGCTAAGGGTGTAGTTTTACTATTTGGCCACAAGATGGCAACAGTAACTTTTTGTTTCATGCGACCTGCAAGCGTCCTTCCGGACGCTTGCAGGAAGTAGAAAGAGGCTGGGAGTTTATATATATATATATATATATATATATATATATATATATATATATATATATATATATATATATATATATATATATATATATATATATATATATATATATATATATATATATATATATATAGTGGCTTGCAAAAGTATTTGGCCCCCTTGAATTTTTCCACATTTTGTCACATTACTGCCACAAACATGAATCAATCTAATTGGCATTCCACGTGAAAGACCAATACAAAGTGGTGTACATGTGAGAAGTGGTACGAAAATCATACATGATTCCAAACATTTTTTTCAAATCAATAACTGCAAAGTGAGGTGTGCGTAATTATTCAGCCCCCTGAGTCAATACTTTGTAGAACCACCTTTTGCTGCAATTACAGCTGCCAGTCTTTTAGGGTATGTGTCTACCAGCTTTGCACATCTAGAGACTGAAATCCTTGCCCATTCTTCTTTGCAAAACAGCTCCAGCTCAGTCAGATTAGATGGACAGCGTTTGTGAACAGCAGTTTTCAGATCTTGCCACAGATTCTCGATTGGATTTAAATCTGGACTTTGACTAGGCTATTCTAACACATGGATATGTTTTGTTTTAAACCATTCCATTGTTGCCCTGGCTTTATGTTTAGGGTCGTTGTGCTGCTGGAAGGTGAACCTCCACCCCAGTCTCAAGTCTTTTGCAGACTCCAAGAGGTTTTCCTCCAAGATAGCCCTGTATTTGGCTCCATCCATCTTCCCATCAACTTTGACCAGCTTCCCTGTCCCTGCTGAAGAGAAGCAACCCCAGAGCATGATGCTGCCACCACCATATTTGACAGTCGAGATGGTGTGTTCTGAGTGATGTGCAGTATTAGTTTTCTGCCACACATAGCGTTTTGTACTTTGGCCAAAAAGTTCCGTTTTGGTCTCATCCGACCAGAGCACCTTCTTCCACATGTTTGCTGTGTCCCCCCCACATGGCTTGTGGCAAACTGCAAATGGGACTTCTTATGCTTTTCTGTTAACAATGGCTTTCTTCGTGTCACTCTTCCATAAGAGCCAACTTTGTGCAGTGCACGACTAATAGTTGTCCTATGGACAGATTCCCCCACCTGAGCCGTAGATCTCTGCAGCTCGTCCAGAGTCACCATGGGCCTTTTGACTGCATTTCCGATTAGCGCTCTCCTTGTTCGGCCTGTGAGTTTAGGTGGACGGCCTTGTCTACGTAGGTTTACAGTTGTGCCATACTCC
The DNA here is from genome assembly GCF_040937935.1 of Hyperolius riggenbachi. Taxonomy (NCBI): domain Eukaryota; kingdom Metazoa; phylum Chordata; class Amphibia; order Anura; family Hyperoliidae; genus Hyperolius; species Hyperolius riggenbachi. The sequence continues at coordinate 231,838,764 of NC_090653.1, read as the reverse complement.
ATTTCTGAATGATCGCTTGAACAGTGTTCCGTGGGATGTTCAAAGCTTTGGAAATCTTTTTATAGCTTTAAATGCCTCAATAACTTTATCCCTGACCTGTCTGGTGTGTTCTTTGGACTTCATGGTGTTGTTGCTCCCAAGATTCTCTTAGACAACCTCTGAGGCCGTCACAGAGCAGCTGTATTTGTACTGACATTAGATTACACACAGGTGCACTCTATTTGGTCATTAGCACTCATCAGGCAATGTCTATGGGCAACTGACTGCACTCAGACCAAAGGGGGCTGAATAATTACGCACACCCCACTTTGCAGTTATTGATTTGTAAAAAAAAGGTTTGGAACCATGTATGATTTTCGTTCCACTTCTCTTGTGTACACCACTTTGTATTGGTCTTTCATGTGAAATTCCAATAAAATTGATTCATGTTTGTGGCAGTAATGTGACAAAATGTGGAAAACTTTAAGGGGGCCGAATACTTTCGCAAGCCACTGTATATATATATATATATATATATATATATATATATATATATATATATATATATATATATATATATATATATATATATATATATATATATATATATATATATATTGGAAGGGACAGGGTTTCAGGGATTCTCCAGCTTGCTCTCTCAGCAGCTATGGAAAGTGTAGTTTGGTGTCAAGATAATGTAATATAGGAGATGTCTGCAGCTATTTTCAAACAATAATTGCTAGATCTAATTTCAGCCATTACGTTGAATAATAGGCTAATGGATTTCAGTCTGGTCTTACAGAAAGCTATATAGCCTCATTTCAGTGTTGTGTCACTTTCAGGTCATCCCTCCTAAATGTCAATTTCCTCTGCTTTAGCCAGTGAAATGAAAAAATGCAAGGGAAAAATATACAGTATTACGTTTATCAGCATTGCATAGTTACATACATAGTTATTTGGGTTGAAAAAAAAAAAAAAGACGTCCATCGAGTTCAGCTAGAACTTTTCTGTTTTATTTTGCAGCCACCTACATTCTCTCGAAATTTTAATTTTTTCTCAACCATGGCAACAAGGCATTCTTTGGAGTACATATTGCACCCTTTGATGTACAGAACCTCTCCAAATTCTCATACTCCTAAATTATTTATTTGCTGTACAAATGAAAAGAAGATATATTATCCGAAGGATTACTGAAATCAGCGTGGAAATCTAACACACTGAAGGGGTAAATAGAGGAATCTTTCTCTTTTTGTGCGGTTTGGATTTCTATAGTCATTATAGCAGACTGACACACTGCAGTGAGGTTTCCTAGGATACGGGACTGGGTCAGCAGCTGAAATAAGGTTTCTTAAAGCGTTACCGTTTTTCTAGCTATAGAATACCTCCTATCCATCCTGCTTACATGTCTTTGTGGCAGGTAACAGGATATTTGTAGGGAAATCATCTAAAGGGAACCTGAAGTGAAAGGGAATATGGAGGCTGACATTTATTTCCTTTTAAACAATGCACAATGCCTTTCTATCCTGCTGATCCTCTGCCTCTAATACTTTTAGCCATAGACCCTGAACAAGCATGTATTTTGGATGTTTATGACTAAAGTGTGACTGGATTAATAATGGAGGTTCCAACTGTGCTATAGAAGTAATGCTAGGTAAACACCTTGCGTCTTTGTGGTCGATAGATCCATTTGATGGATAATTTCCGACATCTCCGATATTGCTTTCAATCATTTTACCGCTCGATTTCTCATAGAAGTGAATGGAAATTGATAAGAAAAGAAAAGAGAATCGAGCGTGGAATCTAGCGGAAAAAACGGGTCGAAAATCGATCAAACGGGATATCAATCGCAAAACGCATCAGGTGTACCCAGCATCATACTTCAGATTGTAGCTTGTTGTGTCTGGGCTGGATAGTAAGGCCCGGTTCACATTAGCGTTCGCTGTCCGGATTCGCCTGATCGGATCCGGACCGTATACTGTACAAACGGAACGGACGTTCCGCATAGCAATGCAAAGTCTATGCGGCCGTTCACACGCGTCCGTTCCGTACGGAACGGAGCCGGATCGGATCTGGACTCCGGACACTTTTCCAACATGCTCTATTTTTGGGTCCGGATCATCTGGCGGACGCACCCGGACCGGAGCCTGACTGCACCATCCGTGCATAGAAACCAATTGGAAACGAAAAGCACAGAACACACTGGCTATAAAAACCTGACGTTCTACCCCACTTCCTATGCGTTTTCTAGCGGCCATTTTGGATGGGGACACATGGGCCCAGCATTTCTGGAGTGGAGCAGCAGTGACTTTGTGCTGGAGCTGTTTGGCAGTATATGTCGGACGTGTAGGTAAGGCCCTACACAGCGGAGGACCTGATTCTACATGTGCACCTTCTGCTGACCTCCCAGACCCCAACAATATTTATATAGTTTGTATCTCTTTTAACGGATCGCAGCCGTATCAATACGTATGCAAACGGACTGGATCCGATCCGGATTGGAACCGTACGGTTCCGATCCAGATCCGATCTGGATCCGGTCATCCGGTCCGTTCTTTACAGAAACGCAAGTGTGAACGGGGCCTAAAAGAGACAAGACACAGAACATTTACAGTATATTGTGCTTTTCAACTGGCGGACTCAAAAGCGCTTGAGCTGCAGCCACTAGGGAGCACTCTAGGCAATATATGTCAGGCGTGGAGGTGAGGCCCTACACAGCGGAGGACCTGATTCTACATGTGCACCTTCTGCTGACCTCCCAAACCCCAACAATATTTATATAGTTTGTATCTCTTTTACCAAACGGATCCGGATCGCAGCCGTATCAATACGTATGCAAACGGACCAGATCCGATCAGGATTGGAACCGTACGGTTCCGATCCGATCTGGATCCGGTCCGGTCATCCGGTCCGTTCTTTACAGAAACGCAAGTGTGAACGGGGCCTAAAAGAGACAAGACACAGAACATTTACAGTATATTGTGCTTTTCAACTGGCGGATTTAAAAGCGCTTGAGCTGCAGCCACTAGGGAGCGCAGTGTTAGAGAGTCTAGCTCTCACTCCACACTTCCATGCTGCCCTCTGACCTTTAGCCTGATCCCTCCAGCCTTCAATGCTCAGCGCTGCAGGGGAAACAACATCTCTGGCTGGCAGGGGAGGTACAGCTTCCCACAGCCATCCTCACTGCTGCCACCTGTAGTCCATACAGTGTAGAGCCCTCCAAGAGCCAGGCAACCTCTGTTCGGCTCTACACTTATTAGCTCTACGTTGTACACAACCCTGGGACACAGGTAGCAGCAGTGAGAGTAGCTGCAGGCTCTGCTTCTCTCTTGCAGCTGAGTAGCTCTGCAATGACGTGAGCATCAGCTTCAGCAGAAGCTCTATCAAATGGGATTTACTAAGGAGGGGGCGGGACACAGGATCCGGGGTGGAGCTGGGACTGTCCCGTCCAAATCGGGACTGTTGGACCCTATGAACTAGAACTACTACACTACTCTTGGTTACATACTGTATAACTGGGAAGTCGCAACACTGACAAACATCCATTTGCTGACCGGACTAGCCACCTACCAGTGCCGCCCAATGTCAATGAGAGGGTCGTTAGTAATCATACTGGACCACCAACAACCGACCACTTTTTTTCAAATGGAAACCTTTACTGTTGTCCCCGCAGTGTGACACCTCATGCTGGTTATTTGCCTTCCCCTATACACAGAACAGGCTGAGTGGCAGAGAGCAAATAAACATGTCTGTACAGCAGTCATTCTAAAACTGTCACTTGAAGCAGTCACAAACAATTGTTTAAGACGACAGAAAGCATTAATACTTGTTTCCTGGGGAAGGGGTGGGGAAGGGCAACCTGGTTGTCCAGTAGAGACTTCATGCTCTCACTGGCATCACCCAATTTTGCACTTTACCTCTTTCATATTTAAGTCTCACCTTCAGGGGGTGGGATGACCTCATCCAACACTTTCTGCTTCGTCCTTTTCCAGATCTTTTTAATGACGGCTCTCAGTTCCTCATTAGCAGCTTCCAGGGTTCCTAACACAAAAAAAGAAATAAATAAAAATGAATGTGAGAGAGGAACAGTGGCTAAAAATAAAATGAGGCCACACTACAAGCAGAGCCTCAGAATTGCAATAAAGTCTGATTCCTAATCTAGGTCTGGATGTCAGCATCTAATTATATATCGGTACATAAAACACATTTGGATAAAGTTAGTCAGTTGCAGGCAAGTCTCAGTGGGAATGGTGGATGATGACAGACAGGCCTGAGCTCGTTCAGATCAGCCGCCTTTCATTCCTCATGTGGCCGACACAGGCATTGATAGGCTGTCATTGGAAAACCTCTGTGTGATAACATAGCAAGCAGTTAGTAGGTTGTACACATATTTAAACACTTTTTTGCTCAGAGCCTTATTATCAAGAGCACACTGTGATTGAAGGTTATATATATATATATATATATATATATATATATGCATGTGTGTGTGTACACAATATATATTTATGCTCACCTAAAGGATTATTAGGAGCACCATATGCATGTGTGTGTATATATTATATATATATATATATATATATATATATATATATATATATATATATATATATATATATATATATATATATACTCACCTACAGGATTATTAGGGACACCATACTAATACGGTGTTTGACCCCCTTTCGCCTTCAGAACTGCCTTATTTCTACATGGCATTGATTCAACAAGGTGCTGAAAGCATTCTTTAGAAATGTTGGCCCATATTGATAGGTTAGTATCTTGCAGTTGATGGAGATTTGTGGGATGCACATACAGGGCACGAAGCTCCCGTTCCATCACATCCCAAAGATGCTCTATTGGGTTGAGATTTGGTGACTGTGGGGGCCATTTTAGTACAGTGAACTCATTGTCATGTTCAAGAAACCAATTTGAAATGATTCGAGCTTTGTGACATGGTGCATTATCCTGCTGGAAGTAGCCATCAGAGGATGGGTACATGGTGGTCATGAAGGGATGGACATTGTCAGAAGCAATGCTCAGGTAGCCTGTGGCATTTAAACGATGTCCAATTGGCACTAAGGGGCCTAAAGTGTGCCATGAAAATATCCCCCACACCATTACACCACCACCATCATTATACCATGACCACCGCCACCAACAAGGCATGATGGATCCATGTTTTCATTCTGTTTACGCCAAATTCTGACTCTATTGAGACTCATCAGGCCAGGCAACATTTTTCCAGTCTTCAACTGTCCAATTTTGGTGAGCACGTGCAAATTGTAGCCTCTTTTTCCTATTTGTAGTGGAGATCAGTGGTACCCGGTGGGGTCCTCTGCTGTTGTAGCCCATCCGCCTCAAGGTTGTGCGTGTTGTGGCTTTATAAATGCTTTGCTGCATTCTTCACTCACTGCACTGGCTACCAGTAAAATGGAGCATACTCTTCAAGATTGGCCTGCGCAGTCCGCTCCGGCCCACGTGGCGGTGATTGACAGCGCCGCTCGCGCAGGCGCAGTACAGGCCGACCTGGAGGTCGCCCTGACGTCATCGCCGGGGACCGGGACGGAGCTGCGGTGAACGGCTGCGGGGAGAGTTGTGGCGAGGGACATGCTGGGAGCTTGGGGCTGGAGGAAGCCCCTGGTATGTAGCACTTTGTTAAATGTTCCCTGATGACTCCTTTAAATGCTGTGTGGGCGGGGGTTGCCGTGCCGTTGTGGGGGCGGGGGTTCGGGTAGCTGTTCTACATCTCTTTTACTGTTCTTGCATCCACAGACTACATCTCCCAGCTTACATTGCAGCACACAGGACACTTAGCCGGGTAGCTGAAACTTCGGCACAGCTGCAGACTCTTTGTGGAGAAGATGGTGCATCCCATACTGGGCCAGGAGCCAGAGGAGCAGCACCCCGTAGGTAAGTAGTGACGCTCACCGTCAAACCTCCCCCTACCGCCTCCCCCCCCCCCCCACTCACACACCATCGGCACACTCCATTACAAACCTCACTTATAGGGAGGTTCATTTAAAAAAAGTTATTGCCAGGTGCACAGTTCCTTTTAAAGGGAATAGGATGCAGACTTGGCTCAAAGAGTGCACTGAGCCAAAGTAAACAGATTGCAGATTGGATTGACTGACTGGGCTGATAGGACGGGGTTCCCTGGAGCAGGCTGCGGACTGGATTGACAGGGTATGGTCAAAGGCAAAAGTGATGCAGAAAACTGTCCTGTGATTTTCCAAATTAAAGTCAGACTGTTGTCCATGCATAGTTCAAAAGCCAACATGCGTGATGGTATGGGGGTGCATAACTGCACATGGAATGGGTAGCTTGCAAAAGAGCACAGAATAGAGAGAGACCAAGAGCCCAATATCGTGTAGTATGTACTGGTATGTGAATATGACAAGTAAGTATCTATTTATACTCACAAACATGGGTTACCGTCCAGGTAACCACTATATCAGCAGGTGAGGAGATTAGACCTGTCCCCACTCAGGATTAAGAAGTCGCTCTCTGTAGATAGGAAATAAGGGGCAACACCCCTCCACCAAGGGTGGACTCAGGAACTGTATAAGCAGACAGAGGCGCCAAAAGAATAAAACGTTTAAAATGAGAGGAGCCAGAAGTGGACTTACCTCCTCCAGACACACACGAGTGTTGTGTATATTCAAAACAACAAAAATGTATTTAGATACTCCAGAAAATGCAAGTGCAACACGTTTCGCGGGCATCTCTCGCTTCATCAGGCAATAAAAACGGAGCATAAAACTCAAACAGGTCTGGTGCAAAGTTCAGCACTGTATCTTGCACATCTGGTAAGGTACTATTACTACTGAATATATGTGGGCTTTGAAGCAACATATGCTGTTACCCAGAAAAAGTATTTTCAAGGAGGCCTTGCTTATTTCAGCAAAACAATGCAAATCCACATTCTTCATGTATTACAACAGTATGGCTCCATGGTTAAAGAGTGCAGGTGCTAAATTGGCCTGCCTGCAGCAAAAAATTATCACCTGCTGAAAGCATCTGGTGTATAGTGAAACAAAAAATATAACAAAAGTGACTCTGAACTCTTCCCCAGCTGAAATTCTTTATCAGGTAAGAATGAGTCATTTCACTTTCAAAGCTTCAACTGGCCTCCTCAGCTCCCAAACATTTTCAGAATGTAGTTAACCGTACAGTTTTTATAACAATTAAAAATTATGATAAATACGTTCCTGTCTTTAAAATCAAAATAACATTTTAGAAAAGAAGATGTCATACCTTCAGTTTTGATCCTCAGTGAAGTTCGCACCAGGGCAAAAAGCGTGGCATTGAATGTCACTGTGCCATCTGAATTTAAAGGCATGTTCATGGCAACCAGTCTCTGTAAATACAATGGAAGAAATACTGCCATAAACTATATCCTCCACAGCCCAAACAGTCATGGGACGAATAGTGGAACATGCAAAAATAAAAAGATAAACGGGGGGGGGGGGGGGGGGTGGGGGGGGAGTCGGGGGGGAGATATAAAAGATAAGTAAAAAAATATCATAACTGTAAATATGTGGCCGATTTCGATGGATTTGGCTAATTTGTGGCCGATTTAGATGGATTTGATCTATCTGACAGGATGGAAGTTATAGGTCGATCTGCTGCTTGCAGGAGATTGATGGCCCATAGAGTTGTGTTGGATCTAATGGTCCAATAATGCATTTAGATACATTTCCAATAGATTTCATTCTGGAATCTATTGGAAATCTGTTCCTAGTAAGTGGCACACATCAGATAGATTCCTGTCAGATTGGACTTGACAGGCATCTGACAGAAATCTATCTGATGGTTGAATCTACTGCAAATCTACAAGTGTATGGCCACCTTTATTTATAAAGGGTCATATACACACCTGTCTAAAGTGGGGTGAGGCGGCCGATAACGACTGCCACAGCCGATAATCAGGTGTGTATACAGCAGCCCCCGACTGAGGGGTTGGGGGGTGGTTACCGCTGCTGATGCCAGGTCACCTCCTCACTCTAATGTGAAGAGGTGGAGACCGGGCCGGATCCCCCAACAGCAGCATTCTCTCAATCACCCACGGGAAAAAAACTAAGTGTTGGGGGAGACGTGGGCAATTGAGAAAACGGATTGAAAAGGGTCAGTATATGATTATATTCTTCCATGACTAGAAGGGGGGAGATTGAAGGGGCCACGTAATACAATTACACCTGAAGACATTATCAGTTTCTAAGCAACCATGCCAACTGAAGCACCATCTCTTAAGACACTAAGGGTCCTTCTACAGTTAAAGGAATACTGTAGGGGGGTCGGGGGAAAATGAGTTGAACTTACCCGGGGCTTCTAATGGTCTCCCGCAGACATCCTGTGCCCGCGCAGCCACTCACCGATGCTCCGGCCCCGCCTCCGGTTCACTTCTGGAATTTCAGACTTTAAAGTCTGAAAACCACTGCGTTGCCGTGTCCTCGCTCCCACTGATGTCACCAGGAGCGTACTGCGCAGGCACAGACCATAATGGGTCTGTGCAGTACGCTCCTGGTGACATCAGCGGGAGCGAGGAAACAGCAATGCAGGCGCAGTGGTTTTCAGACTATAAAGTCTGAAATTCCAGAAGTGAACCAGAGGCGGGGCGGGAGCATCGGTGAGTGGCTGCACGGGCACAGGATGCCTGCGGGGGACTATCAGAAGCCCCGGGTAAGTTTGACTCATTTTCCCCCAACCCCCCTACAGTATTCCTTTAATGCGTTGGTATGCGTTAATGTGCGGTAGTATGCATTAGTACGTATTAGTATGCGTTGGTATACGGTTTTTCCATAGCAGTACATTGTGAAAAATATTTCAGTTAAAACACGTACAGTGGGAACTGAGCCGTAGAAAAACCAGGACATTACTTTGAAAATCAGTATTCTTTCAGTTTTAACTAAGAGCAACTGATTAAGGCCTCTTTCACAGTGCAACGTTAAAGTCGCACGTTATAAAATATTTCAACGCAGAGTAACGCACTGCAATGCAAAGTCTGTGCAACATTCGCAGTGCACACGTTGCGTTAGTGTGTAACGGGTAGCATTATTAGAAAGTGCTGCATGCTGTGCGTTTAGCAATGAATCTGCTGCGTTACTTGTGTTGCACATGCTCAGTAATATTTTATAGTCCTTATATAGTAAATACATTTTCTAATGTGCGACTTTAACGTCACACTGTGAAAGTGTATATGCGTCCTACTGTGAAAGTAGCCTAAGTGTAAAAGAGGCCTAACATACGAACTCTCTCGCCTACATTTACTGCTAGAAGATGCATTTTCATATTCTGTTTAAAATATTTTTTAGCGCTCTGCAATTAAAAAAGTTCAAAAAGTAGGTGAAATGGTACTGTCAAAATTATTGATTATATTTTATTATTATTTTTGCTTGCTGGTGGCTTAAAAGGCATTTTATTGATAAGGGGCATATGCAATTCAATTTTTTCGAGTTTTCTCCTAGAAGATAATTTTTTATCTTCAATTTAGAATAACTTTCCAGCACCTTTCAAAGAACCAAAAAGTAGGTGAAAAAGTACTATCAAAATTATTTTGAGTATTCTCTTGCTTTTTGGAGGCTTAAATTGCATATGGGCCAAGGTGTGGAGATATCACCTAGTGTATGAATAAACTTAAGAGAAAAAGTGAATTGAATAAAAGCCCCAGGCTGCTTAGACATTTGCATGAGCACCACCCCCCCCACCACCACCACCACCACCACCACCAGCAGTATCTGTTAGTGAACTACAAATCAACTGAAACTTAAAATAATGGGCATGCAATAGTACAAAAATACATTTTACCAAAACCGGATTAGGCAGAAGACCGGGGACCACACCGTATGTACAGTCATGTCAGCACAACAACAGCTAAAAGTTAAGAGGGGAAGTCCATTTATTAATTAGTAAATCTCAAACGACTTAATTAACTGTACTGTCATACTCTGGTGGACACATCTTCTAATATGTGATGTTTCCTGAGATTTCAAACTGGGGAAAAGTATCTGTCCCAATCCACAACTGTCCCAATCCACAACTTAAATATATATCTAAGTGCGTTCTACTGAGAGAATGAGAATAAAATTCAGATGAAACTGATGTATCCAGGACACTGAAGGCAAGGGGGGGGGGGGGGGGGGGGGAGGAGGAGAGGAGAAACAGATGGGACACAGAGGGTTAAACTGAAGGCAAAGGTGGGCATAGAGGAGGTACAGGGTAGAGAGATGGCACAGTGTTTCGGCTTATGGACAAATTCAGGTTAAGAACAAACCTACAGTTCCTACCTCATTTGTTAACCGAGGGATTACCTGTACTAATTGCCTAGCCCGGAGCCATGAATTCCTACCTCAGTACATGGCAGAGAAACAGAGGGTGCTCATGCTTGCTACACAGCCATAGCAGTTAAGGCACCTGTTTTTTCACTGACCTGAGGAAGCGGGCAAGCACTCGCGAAACGCGTTGTCAATTTTATGTGCTCGAATAAAAGACCTTTTTTAATAAACTGGTCCAGATTCTTCAAGAGAGGTAAGATTACCTCTCTGTTTATGAAGTTAACAGCTTATTAGCCTATATTTTATGCATTGGGCGCCTCCACCCGTTTTAAGTACCTCAGAACAACACTTTCTGCCAACACATTTCTAGCAACATCTGTAAAATGTTGGAATTAACCTCACTTACTCCCTTGTGTGCCAACTCTTACAGAAACATGAAGTAAGATCAAACAGGAACATAGGTATGAATAACCAAAAACTAAAGCATGGTTCTGGATTGATGTTGACTTTAAAGTATAATTTCAGTCACAGAGAATCAGACACTAAAAACGAAGAGGAAAGCACAAGGACACCGGGAGTCCCTTCTGGTGTAGTATCACCTGGTAATTGGCAAAGGATATGTAGTAATTTATATACGAATGTAATGCTGGGGGGGGCATACTTTCTGACCACCCCAGCGCAACAAGGCTAAGACACAGGAGTAATGAACAAGGGAGCAAGATTGCCCAGAGCAACTGCAGCTCTGGGCCGCCTATCAGGCTAGATGCTGAGTGATACAATACACAACAGATGTAGTAGGTAACAGGCTTGGGTCATACACGTTAATTCAGATGTCAGTCGCATTGGAAGGATTAGGCAGATTCGTAGTCGGGAGGCAGGCAAAGGTCGGTACACAATACAATATACAATATTGCTAATAATACAATACTGACTGACTAGAGTACATATATATCGTGCTGATGCGCAATATATGAAATGTAGCTCTCAAATAATTCACTAGCTAAAGCACAAGTAATGTCAATTAACAAGACAGACAACAGACAGACAGACGGAATGCTCAGCCAATCTAGTCGCTGTTTCAGCGACGGCAACATTCACACTGAGATAGACAAGACTAACAGGTAGGAGCGAAACTAAAAGCAACCGCTGCTATAGTTCGTCCTCAAGAACAAGGCAAGAACAAGGCTAGAAGGAATACTACCAGTCACCAACGTGGTGCTAGCAGAATCCAAACTATCAGGATCAGAAGGACTTCACTGACCCCCGCAGGTCAGCAAACGTCCAGCAGACATGACAATACAGAGCAAGGCATTATACATTTTTACAATAACAACGTTCACAGCATAGACCCAATGACAACTCAGAGAGCTGAACGCTATTTCGGGCGGGATCTGAAATGGGAGGCAGACTTTTATGCTGGCATCAGCCAATGGATGCAGGTATGCAAATTCCCACACAGCTGAATGGTAATCATTCAATCCTGAGCTGTCATGATAACCATTTGCTAGCTCATAGACTAACATAACAAATGCATGCAGTACTATGCAACAACATGCATGCAGGAAATCCAGGGCTGTCTGGCTGCATTTCAACTGCAGTAAACCATAGGAGGAATCCTGACAGCATCCTGAATTGCTCTGAACTAAAGAGAGATTGCAAATGACAATAAGACTCACTGCGAATGCGCAACCAAATGCAAGCAGACAAGTCAGAACTGCCCAGTTGCAGCTCCACTGCAAGTGACAGAACATGCTACAGGAGAGATCCTGACAACGGTACTCACAAGTATAGGTTGCTCAAAGAGGCAACCACTCATCTTGACATGTGGGGAAGTACCATCCCCACTAGGCCTTTTAGATTATATTGTTGGTCGCTACTCCTTCAAAAAGACTCTACTACACTAGATAGGTGTAGTGAACATACCCCACACAGTAGCGTTGTAAACAAACTAGAAACTAGAAACAACTTAGGAGGCGCCTCTGGATACCGTCGGTATAGATATCACACAGCAAGAATGAATAATTCTTGCCTACCTTAAACAAGGAGCCTTGCGCTGGTAATAAAAGAAGACTTTATTAGGACTATAAGCACTTCAGACAACGCGTATTGCTGCTTAACCCCCTTGCCGGTTATCCCGAGCTCAGCTCGGGGTAACCTGCGCAGGAGGATTCCTCAGGCCCCGCTGGGCCGATTTCTATCAAATAAAAAGCAGCACACGCAGCCGGCACTTTGCCAGCCGCGTGTGCTGCCTGATCGCCGCCGCTCTGCGGCGATCCGCCGCGAGCAGCGGCGAAAGAGGGTCCCCCCAGCCGCCCGAGCCCAGCGCAGCCGGAACAAACAGTTCCGGCCAGCGCTAAGGGCTGGATCGGAGGCGGCAGACGTCAGGACGTCGGCTGACGTCCATGACGTCACTCCGCTCGTCGCCATGGCGACGAGGAAAGCGAAACAAGGAAGGCCGCTCATTGCGGCCTTCCTTGTTACTTTTGATCGCCGGAGGCGATCGAAAGTGCTGATCCGGAGCGCCCTCTAGTGGGCTTTCATGCAGCCAACTTTCAGTTGGCTGCATGAAATAGTTTTTTTTTTATTTAAAAAAAACCCTCCCGCAGCCTCCCTGGCGATCTTAATAGAACGCCAGGGAGGTTAAACCGCTAACTCAGGTCAAGTATAATGCTCAATATAGTATCAAATGCTCCTGGGCGCCAGGAGCATTTGATACTATATCAAGCATTATACTTGACCTGAGGAAGAGTCTTAAAGGGAACCTGAACTGAGTAAAATTATTTAAAATAAGCACATTATGTATCTGCAAATTAATATTACATACTTACCTTGCTGTCAGTTCCTCTCAGAAGCTCACCATTTTCTTCTTACAGTGATCCCTTTCATTTCTGACAAGATTTTGTCAGAAATTACATATACCAGTTGCTGTCAGTTATATTAAACTGCTGTCAGTTACAACTGAATGTGCAAGGGGTAATGGCCATTTTTAAAATGGAGGACATAAAAAATCCATTGATCACAGTGGACAAACAGGACACAGGAGAGGAGAAAGAGGTTGATGAGTAGACTACACGGGAGGTAATTATGACGTGTTTATGTTAATTTTCACTTTTAAAAACGTGTTTTCTGAAGTGCTTATAGTCCTAATAAATTCTTCTTTTATTATACACCAGCACAAGTCTCCTTGTTTAAGGTTGGCAAGTATTTTTCATTCTTCCTGTGTGATATCTACAGTGGGTTGCAAAAGTATTCGGCCCCCTTGAAGTTTTCTGCATTTTGTCATATTACTGCCACAAACATGCATCAATGTTATTGGAATTCCACGTGAAAGACCAATACAAAGTGGTGTACATGTGAGAAGTGGAACGAAAATCATACATGATTCCAAACATTTTTTACAAATCAATAACTGCAAAGTGGGGTGTGCATAATTATTCGGCCCCCTTTGATCTGAGTGCAGTCAGTTGCCTATAGACATTGTCTGATGAGTGCTAATGACTAAATAGAGTGCACCTGCGTGTAATCTAATGTCAGTACAAATACAGCTGCTCTGTGAGGGCCTCAGAGGTTGTCTAAGAGAATATTGGGAGCAACAACACTGTGAAGTCAAAAGAACACACCAGACAGGTCAGGGATAAAGTTATTGAGAAATTTAAAGCAGACTTAGGCTACAAAAAGATTTCCAAAGCCTTGAACATCCCACGGAGCACTGTTCAAACGATCATTCAGAAATGGCACAACTGTAAACCTACCAAGACAAGGCCATCCACCTAAACTCACAGGCCGAACAAGGAGAGCGCTGATAAGAAATGCAGTCAAGAGGCCCATGGTGACTCTGGACGAGCTGCAGAGATCTACAGCTCAGGTGGGAGACTCTGTCCATAGGACAACTATTAGTCATGCACTGTACAAAGTTGGCCTTTATGGAAGAGTGGCAAGAAGAAAGCCATTGTTAACAGAAAAGCATAAGAAGTCCTGTTTGCAGTTTGCCACAAGCCATGTGGGGGACACAGCAACCATGTGGAAGAAGGTGATCTTGTCAGATGAGACCAAAATGGTACTTTTTGGCCAAAATGCAAAACGCTATGTGTGGCATAAAACTAACACTGCACATCACTCTGAACACACCATCCCCACTGTCAAATATGGTGGTGGCAGCATCATGCTCTGGGGGTGCTTCTCTTCAACAGGGACAGGGAAGCTGGTCAGAGTTGATGGGAAGATGGATGGAGCCAAATACAGGGCAAACTTGGAAGAAAACCTCTTGGAGACTGTAAAAGACTTGAGACTAGGGCGGAGGTTCACCTTCCAGCAGGACAATGACCCTAAACATAAAGCCAGGGCAACAATGGAATGGTTTAAAACAAAACATATCTATGTGTTAGAATGGCCCAGTCAAAGTCCAGATCTAAATCCAATCGAGAATCTGTGGCAAGATCTGAAAACTGCAGTTCACGAACGCTGTCCATCTAATCTGACTGAGCTGGAGCTGTTTTGCAAAGAAGAATGGGCAAGGATTTCAGTCTCTAGATGTGCAAAGCTGGTAGAGACATACCCTAAATGACTGGCAGCTGTAATTGCAGCAAAAGGTGGTTCTACAAAGTATTGACTCAGGGGGCTGAATAATTACGCACACCTCACTTTGCAGTTATTTATTTGTAAAAAAAAATTGGAATGATGTATGATTTTCGATCCACTTCTCACATGTACACCACTTTGTATTGGTCTTTCATGTGGAATTCCAATAAAATTGATGCATGTTCTTGGCAGTAATGTGACAAAATGTGGAAAACTTCAAGGGAGCCGAATACTTTTGCAACCCTTTGTATACCGATGGTACACAGGGGAGCCTCCTAAGTTGCTTTTAGTCACAGAGAATGGACATAACTGCCTTCCATGTGGACACACCGAAATAGCTTACTACTATTAGTAAGTAATTCTTTCTATTCTACACTGATATTTTGAATCTTAGTTGCTGTATGAGTACATGTTCTCTTCCTGACTGTCACCAAGTTTTCTCTTTGCTCTTTCATAAAAAAACTAGGCAACCTAAGCCCGTATAAAAACAGGCTCTAAATCTGTCACCGCCGCATGCCAGAGCGCATGCTCCCGACCGCCCCTTATGGCCTCGTCCTCCCCTACAAGCCGCGCGTCATTCCCCCTCAGTGTCTCTGCGTCCCTGCACATGCGCACTACAAAAAACACACACACACAGGGACATGGGACTCAGAGACACAGGAGATTTATTAGGTAGGATACTGTCAGAGGAATGCACTGCAAGGTTTTTCTCTAAGTTGTATGACTCATCTAAAAACTTGGCACACATTTTGAGACACTAAAATACGGGGTCCGTTAAAAATGGCGCCAGTTATCGTAGTTAAAAAACGGCGCCCCATAGAGAACCACTATCGCTAGTTATTTTTCGTTTTTGACAGCTAAAAAATGGCGCCGGCTTTAAAAACGATATTTATCGTTTATATTTATATTTGTATTGCGATATTTATTGTTTTAACCCTTGCTTTGCTGCCGTTTGGAAAATATCTGCCCGCCGGCTTTAATGTTTAATAGCAAAGCCCCCTTAAAAGCTAAAAACACCAAATTTGCAGGGAATGTTAAGAAGAGAATTGTGAACAAGAGGAAAAATTTCTTTTTCAAAAAGACTTTATAGTTTTTGAGAAAATCGATTTTGAATATTCTTCTTCTGACCGTGGGAAAATTAAACACCCGCCGACTTTAGCGGTTAATAGCAAAGCCCCTTTAAATGCCAGAAACACCAAATGTGTAGGGAATGTTAAGAAGAATAGTGGGAACACGAAGAAAAAAAAATTGTTCAAAAAGACCTTATAGTTTTTGAAAAAAAATCGATTTTAAATCTTCAAAGAGGAAATGTATCTATTTAAATCGCGTACTGACATTTCCGTGGAAACTTTTTCCGCCGACTTTAGCAGTTAATAGCAAAGTTAAATGTTAAAAAAGATACTGGGAAACAATATTTAAAAATTTTTTTGAAAAATGTTATTTATTTATTTTTTTAATTAAAATTTGTGGGTTATGTTCAGAGTGTGGGAAATTTTTTGAAAAAAATGACGTGGGGTCCCCCCTCCCGAGCCTCTGTAACCCCTTGTCTCCCATGCAGGCTGGGATAGCCAGAATGCGGAGCCCCGGCCGACTGGGGCTTCGCACCCTGAGCTATACCAGCCCGCATGGTCCATGGTATGGGGGGGCTTCGGGGGGAGGGGCGGCCAAGCCTTCCCCTCCCCCCCGGAGCCCTTGTCCAATCCATGGACAAGGGGCTCTTCCCCACCTCCGGTGCCCCAGGAGGAGGTGGGGGCGACGACTCCATGGGGGGGGGTTCATGGTGGCATCTGGGAGTCCCCTTTAAGAAGGGGACCCCCAGATGCCCACCCCCCCTCCCAGGAGAAATGAGTATAGGGCTACTTTGTACCCCTTACCCATTTCCACAAAGGGTTAAATGAAATAAAAACACAACAACGAGAAAAGTCCTTTAATGTTCTAAATTAACCAGAAATACTTACCTGTACCTTTAAGAAAAAAATCCCACGTCAATTAGGTCCCACGACAGTATCCTCCATCTTGCGACCTTCTGTTACATTTTGATTGAAGATCTCCGCCGCCCCAACGCCACACACGCCGCCTCCGCCGCACTGCTCTTAGCTATACTTAGTATAGCTAAGAGCAAAAAGCATCTTTAAATTTTAGCTCCAATGGTCCCCATTGGTTCCTTAACAGACCAATGGGGATCAGGAGGATCCCCATTGGTCGATAAGGAACCAATGGGGAGCCTTGGAGCCAAAATTTAAAGATGCTTTTTGTTCTCAGCTATACTAAGTATAGCTGAGAGTTGCGTCTATGCATCTATATAGACGCATTAGCGCTAGCTGCCGCTGCTCTCCCTGCCTCTCTCACACCTGTCACCCTCACCCATGCTGGCACCCATGGGTGCATTGGGTGCCAGCATGGGTGAGGGTGACAGGTGGGGGGAGGCAGAGAGGGCAGCGGCAGCTAGCGCTAATGCGTCTATATAGACGCATAGACGCAACTCTCAGCTATACTTAGTATAGCTGAGAGCAGTGCGGCGGAGGCGGCGTGTGTGGCGTCGGGGCGGAGGAGATCTTCAATCAAGATGTATCAGAAGATCGCAAGATGGAGGATACTGTCGTGGGACCTGATTGGCGTGGGATTTTTTTCTTAAAGGTACAGGTAAGTATTTGTGGTTAATTTAGAACATTAAAGCCCCATCTACACCATGGGACATTGTAGCGATCCGGCGGCTCGATTAGCCGCCGGATCGCCTCTTCCGCGTGCCCGCCGCATCCCCGCTCGCCGCGCGTGTGCCGCATTTGATTCCCCGCTCGTGCCCGCTCGTCCCCGCCGGCGCCGCTTATCTCCCTGCCATTGTCCCCTCGCAGGGATCGAGCAGGGAATCAGCGGTGCGGAGACCCGTCCTGTCGGATCTTATCAATCGAGCCGCATCAGCGGCTCGATTGATAAGGAGCATCGCGGCCGCATCTACGCGTGTAGATGCGGCTTAAAGGACTTTTCTTGTGGTTGTGTTTTTATTTCATTTAACCCTTTGTGGAAATGGGTAAGGGGTACAAAGTAGCCCTATACTCATTTCTCCTGGGAGGGGGGTGGGCATCTAGGGGTTCCCTTTTTAAAGGGGACTCCCAGATGCCACCATGAAACCCCCCCCAGGGAGTCGTCGCCCCCGCCTCCACCTGGGGCAAGGGAGGCGGGGAAGAGCCCCTTGTCCATGGATTGGACAAGGGGCTCCGGGGGGAGAGGGAGGCTTGGCCGCCCCTCCCCCCCCGGAGCCCCCCCATACCATGGACCATGTGGGCTGGTATAGCTCAGGGTGCGAAGCCCCAGTCGGCCGGGGCTCCGCATTCTGGCTATCCCAGCCTGCATGGGGGACAAGGGGTTACAGAGGCTTGGGAGGGGGGACCCCACGTCATTTTTTTTTTAAATTTGCGATCAATTTTTTTTTTATGATGAGGGGTCCCCCCTCCCGAGTCTCTGTAACCCCTTGTCCCCCATGCAGGCTGGGATAGCCAGAATGCGGAGCCCCGGCCTGCGGCACCGGAGGTGGGGAAGAGCCCCTTGTCCATGGATTGGACAAGGGCTCCGGGGGGGAGGGGAAGGCTTGGCCGCCCCTCCCCCCCGAAGCCCCCCCATACCATGGACCATGCGGGCTGGTATAGCTCAGGGTGCGAAGCCCCAGTCGGCCGGGGCTCCGAATTCTGGCTATCCCAGCCTGCATGGGAGACAAGGGGTTACAGAGGCTCGGGAGGGGGGACCCCACGTCATTTTTTTCAAAAAATTTCCCACACTCTGAACATAACCCACACATTTTAATTAAAAAAAAAAAAAAAAAAATTTTTTAAATATTGTTTCCCGGTATCTTTTTAACATATCCTGCAAATTTGGTGTTGCTAGGATTTAAGGGGACTTTGCTATTAACTGCTAAAGTCGGCGGAAAAAGTTTCCACGGAAATGTCAGTACGCGATTTAAATAGATACATTTCCTCTTTGAAGATTTAAAATCGATTTTCTCAAAAACTATAAGGTCTTTTTGAACAATTTTTTTTCTTCGTGTTCCCACTATTCTTCTTAACATTCCCTACACATTTGGTGTTTCTGGCATTTAAAGGGGCTTTGCTATTAACCGCGAAAGTCGGCGGGCGTTTAATTTTCCCACGGTCAGAAGAAGAATATTCAAAATCGATTTTCTCAAAAACTATAGGGTCTTTTTGAAAAAAATGTTTCCTCTTGTTCACAATTCTCTTCTTAACATTCCCTGCAAATTTGGTGTTTTTAGCTTTTAAGGGGGCTTTGCTATTAAACATTAAAGCCGGCGGGCAGATATTTTCCAAACGGCAGCAAAGCAAGGGTTAAAACGATAAATATCGTTCAGGCAGGACAAAAAAAAAAAAGTTTTAAAACGATAAATTTCGTTCAAAAGGTCTGCACTATTTTAACCTTTAAAACGATAAATATCGTTTTAAACATATATCGGGCAGAAGGGGGCGCTATTTTTTTGCCGGCGCCATTTTTAACTAGATGCCTAAAATACAATTCTGAACTTTTTTTATTTATTTTTTATCCTCATACATTCTATTTGTTCTCTGCAGTTGAAGAGGGGAGCCTAGGTATAAAAATCTCGGAAACTATCAATACTCCCTAATGATTAGGTAGGTCAATTACAAACATTGTATTCCCAATGTTGCAACCTCTCTGGTAATGTCAGCATGTCCTAAGATAAACCTTATCCTTCTGCTGTGTATTTACCTTACATGCCACACGGTGCGGGCACAATTTGCCAAATCCCAGGGGAGGCTGAATGCGGCGTAATAAGGTAACCACATCCAAATGCTTAATACGACCCCTAGGGATAAGAAAACAAAAACAAGAAACAAGAGAAAGTGATCACGAGAATGTATGATAACTCATGATAAAACGAGGCAGAAAAAGTTTTTCAGAAATAAAAAGGGCACTGTTAAGCTTCTTGCACACAGTGCAGCCTGTAACGCTCCCCCAACGCACAGCAATGTAACACAAGTGGGCTGTTCACACTGCCCACGTTGCGTTACATTGTAACGCAGCAAAGTGCTGCATGCTGTGCGTTCTCCATTACACTGTTTGCACATGCTCAGTCATGTTGGGGAGGAGGGGAGAGCAGCCGGGCACATGGCTAATTAATATTCACTGCACTCAGTGACGTGCAGTGTTTACTTCCTGGAGCGGCCGCTCTGTGCGGCGATTGGCCGGGCGGGACCACGTGATGCCGCATGCATCCAAGTGTACGCATCACGGCATCACGGACGCCAGAGTGAGCTGCACAACGCGGCTCACTCCGACGTCCACACCAGAGAGCACCAGGCGTTGCGTTAGGGGCACGTTATGTGCCCTATAACGTCCCCTAAACGCAACGTCCTGGTGTGTAACTAGCCTTAGATAACAAACAGGTAATGCACTAGTATAAAGGAGAAAACACAGTGCTGAAAGGTAACAGGCACACTCACAAAAAGAAAATAAGCACCTTTACTTATAACCTCTTTCCATGCATGACAGTGTCTTATCTCGAGTTGCACCCACTGGGCTTGATTCACAAAAGAGTGCTAACTGTTAGCACGGCCGTTTTTGCGCAAATTTTCGCATTGCGCGCGATTGCGAATTTTCGCGCGAAACTATAACGTTTTCGTGCGCAAACGCGAATTTTACCGCGAAATCTATATCGTTTTCGCGCGGAAATTTGCGTTTGCGCGCAAAAACGTTATCGTTTAGCGTGAAAATTTGCGATCGCGCACAATGCGAAAATTCGCGTGAAAACGCCCGTGCTAACAGTTAGCACTCTTTTGTGAATTCTTTCCCTTGTTCTATTAGACTTGCCACCACACTTGATTCCATCTTCCCTTATCTAAACCTTTCTTTACTATAAAACTACAGATGCACTTATATATGCAAATAATTCCATATAACCCATCTGGTCAACTGACCAGCCAGATGGCAATGATATTTAACCTAGCCTAAAACTGGAGTCACTACATGTGCATAAAATTCAAATTTGTACAAGGCTTGCACGTAACAGTATACTGTGTCATATACTGACCACACAATGGCTAGGTTACATGTGAGTAGGTTACTGGAGCTGCTCCTCATACTTGGGTAGTACAATGTATAACCATTTGGCCCCACACAGTACATTGGTTGGTGTATGGCATGGATACCTTTTTTTAAGAAAACTTACGATATCATTAATTCTATGTGTAGTACGGATAATTAATAGAACATTAGTAACAAAAAAATAGTCTCATATTTTTATTTTCAGTTATTTAGCTTTTTTTATAACATTGCATAATTTTGTAATATGTGCAGTTACACATTACACTCATCATTTTAAATGATTTCACAGAGCAAAGCTAATGACCTTTTCATCTTTCCTCTGCAGGAAAACCATAAGCAAACAAGAAACAATGAGAGACAGTTCAGATAAGAGCTTCAAAATGCTGTCCATAACTTGACTTTTTTGGTCTAATGCTGGGAATACACGGGTCGATCCGGCGGCCGATTAGCCGCCGGATCGACCCCAGCCGCGTCCCCGCCGCATCCCCGCTTGTCCGCTCGTGCGCGCGGATCGATTGCCGCTCGGATTGAGCGGGCGGGAGTCAAGCAGCTTGATTGGGCCAGCTGAATATTATCAGCTGGCCGGATCAGCTGGTCTATACACGGTACAGAAACGTACCGTGTATCCCCAGCATTAGAGCTCAGAGTAGCTCTTTTGCATGGATAACATAGATAACTACTGAAGTTTCTTGCACAGTATAGGTGACTAAGCATTAAGGCCCATACACACGTCTGATTTTTCGGAACGACGGGTCGTTTGAACGTCCCGTCGTTCAGACGTCCGCCCGCTAAATCGGGCGTGTGTACAGACTATCGTTCACGTGATAAGACTGAGTTTGACCGGCGGATCGCTCAAACTCAGTCTTATCACGCGAACGATAGTCTGTACACACGCTCGATTTAGCGGGCGGACGTCTGAACGACGGGACGTTCAAACGACCCGTCGTTCCGATAAATCGGAATTGCGTATGGGCCTTAAGAATGCATTCTTCTGTGAACTAATGCTGGATACACACGGTTCGTTCCCACACTCGATTCCCGTCGATGCGCCGCTCGATTCCCGTCGATTCGTTTATTTCCAACATGTCCGATTCACGGTTCGATGGATCGCTAGGTCGATTTGCCATACTTTACATGGCAATCGACCTAAAAATCATCGAAATGCGCTCGGAAATGTTCGGGAATAATCGATTCGTCGGGAATCGAGCGGCGCATTCGATGTGCGAACGAACCGTGTGTATTCAGTATAAGACCCCGGCTTTTAACTTAGCTGTAGGGATAACAGTGGTGCCTGGATGAGTGAATCTGTGAATGCATTTGTTTGAACATTTGCATGGATATGTTGATATCCTGATATTGTGCCATTGACAGGTCTGCATACTTACTTGGCCTCCGGATCATACTCGGACCAAATTCTTTTGAACTCATCCAGATGATGGGGGCCCAGAATAGACCAATCTCTTGTCAGGTAATCAAAATTATCCATAATGACGGCCACAAACAAGTTAATGATCTGAAACGGGAAAACAACTTCAAATAATGTGTCAGAAAAGTCAGAAGTTAATGCAAATAATGATGCAGACATAACAGTCCAAATAACCTCTCTATAATGTACTTAAACGGAATAAAACCCAGCTCTGCAGTGCCTTTGTGACCTCTATGAGACTTGTAAAAATTGATTTCTGAAGTGAATCCTTGCATATTTCCCCTTTGTTTTGTGCTCGGAATGCAAAATGGAGGCTGGAACGCCTCAGGCAGAGTCCAGCATGTAATACATGGAAATTGAGTCACCTAATTCATCTCAGCAGCTGAGGTGCTTTATAAAATTGGAAATATAATGTCTCTGAAATAAAAATGAGAAAATGGAGAAGGCACATTCAATACCTTACTCCAGACAACCCGAAATAATAGACATGAAAAAAGGACGCTGAATGTATGCATGTTACACCCAGCAGAAATTACATCTCATGCTAGTATGGGGTCCCTCTGACTGCCTATTACTACTTGTGGAACACTTCTGACTGCCTAATACTATTTGTGGAACTCCTCTGACTGCCTAATACTATTTGTGGAACACCTCTGACCGCCTAATACTATTTGTGGAACACCTCTGACTGCCTAATACTATTTGTGGAGCACCTCTGACCGCCTAACACTATACTACTATCAAACAATGCCTGCCGAGCTGAGCTGGGTAGATTCCCACTACTGCTTGAGATACAGAAGAGAGTGTTGTCCTACTGGGCCCATCTACAGAGCAGCAGGCCCGACTCGCCCCACTACAAAGCCATGCTGCAGTATGGTCTGTGCCTGCACCGTACGCTCCTGGTGACATCAGCGGGAGTGAGGACACGGCAACGCAGGTGCAGTGGTTTTCAGACTTTAAAGTCTAAAATTCCAGAAGTGAACCGGAGACGGGGCCGGAGCATCGGTGAGTGGTTGCGCGGGCACAGGATGTCTGCGGGGGACCATTAGAAGCCCCGGGTAAGTTCAACTCATTTTCCCCGACCCCCTACAGTAATCCTTTAAGCTGAAAAATAAGCTTCTATTACTTAGCTTCGATTTACTTTTCAGGAAACCTGACTAAATTGACAAGTTGTTCTCCAAGCTCTTTTGCATAGATAACAACTCAAGTTTTTTTTTTTTTCCTTCCTTTCTTAGTAGGGCTAGCACTATATGCGTATACGCTTATCTCATCATGTCCCTTCAGGAATGCTTTAAGAGTAAGTACACTTACACGTAAAATCTCGTTATGACACAGATACTTCTGACCCTTTTCTGCTCTACTTACCAAAAAGGCGCAAAGCATGAAAAAGCTGATAAAGTACACAATGGCAAAGTTACTTCCACAGGTGAACTCTTCTTCTGGAGCAAAGTCAGATTCACTGTCACACCTCTTGCCGGGCAAACTGGCCAACATGATCTCCTGCCAGGCCTCCCCTGTGGCACACCTAGGATAGAGAGGAGTCTGGGAATTATATTGCTGCATATTTACATACTGTTTCATATGTATTTCTGTCTGCTGCTGTATGTTATACCAGCATACCTGTCAACTATGAACAAAAGTTGACCTGAACTTTGATGTTTGTAAGATAGACAGTGCGACGATTCAAGTATAGGTTGACGCAGGAATGAAGTATAGCTATTTCTCCTCATTTGTGTGTGAATGCAAATGGAGGAAGCTGAAGACAGATGGGCACAGCGGCGGGCAACAGCAGACAGGTCAAGTTTAAATGCACGCATGGGGGGCACATTTACACTGGGGGTCCATCGATGAAGGCGGCCAGTTCTTGAGAGATTTCATGCTGAAATCGATTGTAAATCGGCCTGCGGTGTATGGGCAGCCGACAGATCTCTCTCTGATCAGATTGGATCATAGAGAGATCTGTCTCTTTGTCGAATCTGCACATCACCGCTAGATGTATGGCTACATTAAGTCCTCTCACACCGCATATCCAATCATAACCTGCCCTGTATGCAACAAGAAACTATTTCTCACAGACCTTTTATCTAAAATGTTATAACAAATTTGGAAGGCTGTGGGGAGGGTAAATGCTTTATTAACCACTCTGCGGCCGCCTAACGCCAACTGGCGGACGCAGAGTGGCTCCCCCAGGACCGCCTAACGCCATCATCTAAAGATGTAAGAGATTAGACGGGAGCTCGCGCTCACACGAGCACCCGTAAACAAACACAGCGGAGCGCCGTGATCAGCCTGCCAGCCCGTGACCTAACTGTCCCATGGAAGAGCTCACAATCTAATCCCTACCATAGACATATGTCTATGTATGTATAGGGTAGTGTATGTATAGTAGTGTAGGAGCAATGTAAAGGGAGGGAGGGAAATGGACAAAAAAAAAGTATTTATTTTTTAAATAAGCTCTTTTTTATTAATAAAACAACTAAAAAAAATGCAGCAACAGCAATCAGAGACCACCCAAAGAAATCCCTATTAGTGGGAGGAAAACAGAATAACCAAGCAGCTCAAGGTGACCCAAGCTACTAGGAATGTATAGGGGGATAAAAGGGACCAAAAAGCCCTCCTACTAAAAAAGCAAAGCTTGGTGTAATTGCCTTCTTAAAACAGAAGGAAACTTGCAATAATTCAGTTATAAATGAACAAGTGTGGTTACCCACAATGCACTAACACTAAATATGCAAATTATCCCTTTTCGCCCTTGTTAAGCCAAGGGAGGAAAAGGAGGTGAAATTCATTTGGGTGCTAAGTTGTATGACTGAGCAATAAATTGTTAAAGCTGCGCAGTGCTGAATTGTAAAAAATGGCCTGCTCACTAGGAGTATATAAACCTCTGGTCCTCAGGTGGTTAAGCTTAAAGAGGAACTCCAGTGAAAATAATTTAATAAAAAAAGTGCTTCATTTTTACAATAATTATGTATAAATGATTTAGTCAGTGTTTGCTCATTGTAAAATCTTTCCTCTCCCAGATTCACATTCTGACATGTATTACATGGTGACATTGTTACTGTGGGCAAGTTATGTAGCTGTTTCTAGCTGCTCTGGCTGTTACAGACAGCTTTAAACAGCCATTTCCTGTCTGTGAACATTGTTACATTGTGGCAGTTTGCCCAAAGTACCGCGGTATTCAGAGCCTCTTGTGGGAGGGGTTTCAGCACAAAATTAGTCACACAGCGCCCCCTGATGGTCTGTTTGTGAAAATCATTCTATTTCTCATGTAAAAGGGGGTATCAGCTACTGATTGGGATAAAGTTAAATTTTTGGTTGGAGTTTCTCTTTAAAGAGACACTGAAGCGAAAAAAAAATTATGATATTATGATTTGTATGTGTAGTACGGCTAAGAAATAAAACATTAAGATCAGATACATTAGTCTAATTGTTTCCAGTACAGGAAGAGTTAAAGAGACACTGAAGCGAAAAAAAAATTATGATATTATGATTTGTATGTGTAGTACAGCTAAGAAATAAAACATTAAGATCAGATACATCAGTCTAATTGTTTCCAGTACAGGAAGAGTTAAGAAACTCCAGTTGTTATCTCTATGCAAAAAAGCAATTAAGCTCTGCGACTTTCAAAGTTGTGGAGAGGGCTGTTATCTGACTTTTATTATCTCAACTGTAAGTAAACAAATGTCTTTTACTCTGCCAGAGGAGAGGTCATTAGTTCACAGACTGCTCTGAAAGAATCATTTTGAATGCTGAGTGTTGTGTAACTGCACATATTATAGAATGATGCAATGTTAGAAAAAACACTGTATACCTGAAAATAAAAATATGAGAATATTTTCTTTGCTGCTAAACTTCTAGTAATTATTCATAGTACACAACCAATTCATGATATCATATCTTTTATTTCGCTTCAGTGTCTCTTTAAGAAACTCCAGTTGTTATCTCTATGCAAAAAAGCAATTAAGCTCTAAGACTTTCAAAGTTGTGGAGAGGGCTGTTATATGACTTTTATCTCAACTGTTTTCTTTTTCTCTGCCAGAGGAGAGGTCATTAGTTGACAGACTGCTCTGAAAGAATCATTTTGAATGCTGAGTGTTGTGTAATCTGCACATATTATAGAATGATGCAGTGTTAGAAAAAACATTATATACCTGAAAATAAAAATATGAGAATATTTTCTTTGCTGCTAATCTTCTAGTAATTATTCATAGTCAACAGCCAATTCACTATATCATATATTTTTTTTAATACACATGCTAGATGCTTTTCAGCCATTGTGGCCAGTTGGGGTCGCCTCTGCGGATCTAGTGGGTGTAAAGTGGCCCATCATCTAGTCTAAAACCATTGTTCTCCTCCTTACCCCTCCCTTTCTATGCTACTCTGTCATGTGCCACTCCATTGTCCCTCCACCCCGTCATAACAACAGAATGCTTTGCTAGCCCCCAGGCTAGTAACACGTCTGTACAGAACTCAACCCTGTACTGCTGTCCTAGGGACCAAATCATGACACTATACAGAATTGTAGTGCTGCAGTGCTGGATGCAAAGAGTTAGCATCTCTCAGCAGCACAGAAGAAATGGGGACAGGGTCAGATGATTAGTCCCGTGTTCACAGTAGAAGTCTAGCTGGTGCCCCTTCACAGCAGCTCCCTGGCTGTGGCTGATGACTGGATGGGGGGGAGGGGGTTTTCTCCGCCTGCTGATCAGTGTAACCATGCTGCACCTGACAATTACACAGCAAGAGGGTTTTGCACACATAGCCAGCCAGGTAATTGAAAATCAATCATGGGAAAATGGTTTATGTGCAATGCACAAATATTGGACATTATTAATCATCGTATATTACACACACAATATGCATTAAAACAAATGTGAGCCTAAACTAGGGTATTAAACACTCTCTGTAGCCAGCTGGCTGACTCACCTAGCTGAATGAGTCAGGAGATAAGCAGAGAAACAAATTATTTGCATTTATAGCCTCAAGAAAAATAGAGCTATCACTGTAGACAATACAAGTAGTTTCTCTCTCTCTCTCTCTCTCTGCCTGAAAGAAGCTACTTATCATTGATAACTTGGCAGGGGCATGAAAAACAAATTCTGACACTGTATACTGCCGGGTATACAGCTGTGCTCTGCAGTCCAATATTATTATTAGCAAGGGCAATTAGGATCTAGGGGCATACGTTGCTGTAATGCATCTTGGAGTTCTCCCTTCACATCACGCATGCAAATCTCTATAGCTGTGCACTAGAGGGATTCCAATGCATTCTTGCACAGCAAGTGCTGGATATGCTGCCTATTCTGTCATTAGGCTTGCTGTCCAAATTGCATGACAGAGGGATGCAGCCAGCATGGTGCAGTTTAAAGCTCCATGCATCATGCATGGCACAGCTACAGAGATTTAGATGCATACTCGCATTGCGGGCCCTTTTACACTATGTCGTTATGGAACGCCCTTTTGCCGCAAGACACCTCTCAGTCAATGAAAGTCTATGGGGACTTTCATACTTAATGCAACGGAAGTAGTCAAATCACCGCAAACATGTTGCAAATCCAACACTGCGTTGGCGTGTGATACATGCCTACCGCACCGATTATACAGTAATACAGTCTACAGTGATGCAGTAAGTATAAACAACGGAGTGTGGTACAACGTGGCAAGTAAACTGTCAGGAATCCCGGTGATGTACTTCCTGCCCAGCAGGGAGTAGGTCACTTAGTGGAAGGCGGTTCTAAGCATATGATCCCGTGGCAAGCTTCTCTGTACTGGCAAGCCCAGCAATGTCACCCAATGGGATTAGATCTTGATCCCTGGTGGGCGACGAGTCAAAGGTGTGTACGCACCGTTAAAACTCTCAGTGAATGAACATTCTGCAGAGGTCACCTGCCAGTACTAAAGGTGTCACCATCTGTGATAAATTTCAGAATGTAAATCAGGTAGAGATAAGATTTTACAATGTATAAATACTGACTAAATAATTTATGAATAAATATTGTAAAAAAAAAAGCAATTTAATTAATTATGTTATGTTTACTACAGTTCGTCCTTTACCACTGGGCTTAAACCCCCCCTAGTGACCAGGCCATTTTTTACAAAATAGGCCACTGCAGTTTTAGGCTTCTTGCACACCAAGACGTTGCATTAGGTGGCACGTTAAGGTCGCATAACGTGCACCTAACACAACGTATAGTGCTGCAAGAGCCGACGGTAGAGTGAGCCGCGTTAGGCGGCTCGAGTCCTAGAATGTCTCCCAGAGTGGCGCTGATTGGCCAGCGGGACCACGTGATGCGGAGCGAGACACTCCGCATCACGTGGTCCCGCCGGCCAATCAGCGCCCGCCAGTGCAGTGAATATTAAGTAGCCATGTGCGCGGCTACTGTAGCTGGCTCTCCCCGCCTCCTCCGCCCCCCACTGCGCATGTGCAAACAGTCTAACGCGGCTATAGCCGCTCCAACGCCGTAGCATGCTGCACTTTGCACAGAACGTGCAGCGTTACATGTAACGCAACGTGGGCTGTGTGAACAGCCCACTTGTGTTACATTGCTGTGCGTTGGGTGAGCGTTACAGGCTGCACTAACCTGCGCCTGTAACGTCTTGGTGTGCAAGCAGCCTTAAGGCCTTGCTGCAGGGCCGTACCACTCCGCACTCAAGTGATTCCTCCACCCCCCCCCCCCCCCTTTCTGCCTACCAACAGAGCTATCGGTTGGTGGGCTGTGATTGCTCCCAGGATGTTTGTTTGTTTTTTATAAATATTCATGTCTTTATTTTATCAGTATCTGCCTATTTTTTTTTTTTACCCTCCCTACCTACCAACCTCCCTCCCCCTGCCAGCCAATCAGTGCAATCGGCTGTCATAGGCTTCAGCCTATGACAGCATATCGCTGTCTTGTCACCCAGGGGGACAGCCATGTCACATGGCTGTCCCCAGTACAGCACTGCCGTAGATTGCAGTGCTGTACAGACTAAATAGACGGCGGTTTCACGCGTCTAACAGTCTCCTAGCGGCGATCGCCGTTGGGAGACTGATGACAGAGCTCCGCGGGGATGCGCGTGCATTGGCATGTGCAATCTCCTGCATATCCCTGCCCCAGGACTTTACACTGATCGGCATTAGGCGGTCCTGGGGCTGCTGCTGCGGCCACGCTCATCGGCGTGACGTGGTCAGCCAGAGGTTAAAGAGCAACTCCAGTGAAAATAATGTAATAAAAAGTGCTTCATTTTTACAATAATTATGTATAAATAATTTAGTCAGTGTTTGCCCATTGTAAAATCTTTCCTCTCCCTGATTTACATTCTGACATTTATGACATAGTGACATTTTTACTGCTGGCAGGTGATGTCAGTGGAAGGAGATGCTGCTTGCTTTTTTGGCAGTTGGAGACAGCTGTAAACAGCTGTTATTTCCCACAATGCAACAAGGCTCCCACAGTATGATGTCAGAACCATGGTCCTGACATCACACTGTGGGAGGGGTTTCACCACAATATCAGCCATAGAGAGCCTCCTGAGGATCCGTTTGTGAAAAGGAATAGATTTCTCATGGGAAAGGGGGTATCAGCTACTGATTGGGATGAAGTTTAATAATTGGCTACGGTTTCTCTTTAAGTTTTCCACTGTCCTTCAGCCCTGGAAAACCAGGCCCAATGTTTTATAGCGGTTATGCCTTTGATAGTCCTGTCCTTTAATAAACATTCATTATTGGGCCAGAGAGTACCTGAAAAGCAGCAGCACAGCCTGGGGGAAGGTTTGAAAGTTGTTATTTCGGTTGATTTGTGTTCCGTCCTGCAGTGCGATTTTGCCAAATGTCTGCACAGGGAAAGAACAAAGCAGACAGGAGCTGTGAGCCTGACTCACACAGAGGCTGTAAATAGGAAGATATAAGACTCAGCACACCTCTGACTCACCTGCATGCCAATGACAGCATAGATGAAAAATATCATAGCAATCAGAAGAGCGACATACGGCAAAGCCTGCAGGAAAAAAAATGTATTTAGGAGGCAGACAAAAAATTTAGATCAATTCCTGCTAAAAATGTATTTAACAAGTAAACTTTTACATAAAAATTGATACAACTTACCGGTATAACACCGATACACAACTATTTTGTTATTTATTATTAAAATGACTTTTCTATTTCTGTCTGCAGCCAGCTATGATTTCCCAGGTATGCCACAGCCACGATTTAAAACAAGCTTCCTTTCAACCTTGAAAAAGTACACTAGTGACAATGCAGTTCATTTTGGCGCTGCAGCAACCAATGCTTATCGTCTCTATCCCATAGACTGCAACGTGTGTCGTCGATCTACTTTTTTGTGGCCTCTGGTGAAGTGAGTGTTACCTGCGAAACGTTGTCCTGATTCTATTAAATTAATTGAAATAATTTAATCCTGCAATTATTCTCAGAAATTTGTGGTACACAATTCTATGTCACTGGATGGGATACCATCCGTCTGCGGACACTCCTACAGATGGATAACACACCGTTTTAGAAAAGGTGACCAGTATTATCAGGCAAGAAAACAGGTACTTCAGTTTTAATTAACTTGTCAAATACCCAAATAATTTTGGAAACTGAGCAAATGCCTAATAGGACCGTAACAGTTATTTGTTCAATTCCAGAGGGCAAAAAGTAGGAATACTGTGCACTGAAGTAAGTAACATTTGGTAAGGAATGCTATCAGTGCCCACACTACCAAACAGAACATGTGTGCAATGAGAAGATCATAATGGCTATAGTGTGTGCATTTAAAAGTCTGGTTAAAGTGAAAATAAACAGATGAGAGCTGAGATAAAGAATTGTGTCTATCTTCCTACTCCTAAAAATGGCTTTTTTGATATCCTCTAGCTTTAAGTTATGTATAAAAACTTAAAAAAGTCACTGCTCAATGACAAAGTGTTTCAGAGAGTGAAACTATATGAACTTTTGCCCTTCTGTTTTATCTATCCCCTGCACTCAGGTGCTGTTCTCTGCCAGGCAAGAGTTTTATGGCTGTTATTCCTTATCAGTGAGGGTTGGGCTATAGTCCGACTCAGTCCCTACTGTAGAGAAACTGTCAAGACCCTTTCACACTAGGGCATTTTCATTGTGTTGTGTTACCCTTTTTTACCGCAGGATAACGCTAAAGCAATTAAAGTCTATGGGACATTTCATACCTGATGCGATGCGATAGAAGCAAAAGCATTAGCACCTTACCAGTGAAGATCCGCGGCGACCGGAAGTTATGTAAGTCAATGGCGTCGCAGATATTTTAAACTGTTTTGCGTTCACGTTGTGGTGCGCATGTTTAGAAGTGTATTCTTTGAATACACGTCCTTGCCATTCGTATTCCCGCCACACGAAGAGAGCGCTAGAGAGCCTCACTTATAATTTGGCTTGCTGCCATAGGGTACACTACCGTGCGGATCTCCTGAGCCTACTTTTAGTATTGTGGTGTGATGTGATCTGCAACTATACCGCAACTATACCGAGCAGGGCCGGGCCGAGGCAGAGGTGAGAGAGGCTCCAGCCTCAGGGCGCAGTGTAGGAGGGGGCACACAACTCACTAAGCTATAATTCCCCTATTGTGTTTAAAGCAGAGAGAAATAAGAAGAGGGGATACATGGCAGTGACTGCAAGCCAGATAACTAGAGATTAAGGTGTTGGGGGCCCTGTGGTGCCTCTAATGCTGGGAATACACGATGCGTTTTTGCGTTCGTTTTTGCCGTCGTTTTCGCTTTCGTTCGATTCTACTCTCGATTCACTGCTCGATTCTCCTCTCGATTCCTTATCTTTTCTTATCAATTACATTCACTTGAATGAGGAGAATCGAAACGAAAGTAGAATCGACCAGATCCAACAGGTTGGAATTTATCTATCGAACCCATCTATCTAAAGTAAAAACTTAACGTGTATTCCCAGCATTAGTCTAATAGCAATCAGTGTGTGACGGCTGGGGTGGCAGGGATGGAGGGGCGCACTTTGGTGGCTCAGCCTTGGGTGCTGGAGGACCTTGTCCTGGCTCTGACAGAGAGTATGGAAGTAAAGATAGATCAGAGAACACAACCTTTACAAATGCTTCTTGCATGGTTGTTGTGCTAATCCTCTGTCTGTAGTACTTTGTAATATGACCCACATTAGCTATGCAGAGTAGTTATTCTGCCTCTCCTCTATCTCACATGTGACATAAAGGGGCGTAATTTAAAGTAAAGTTACGTTTTTCCATTTTTCAATTTCAGCAATTTCAAATACCTCAAATCAAAACTAGTGACCCAAAAACATAAGCATGACAGAGTAAGGGCTGTTTCCTACTGGTGGCGATTCTGCCGCAATTGCACTGTGCTTGCGGTTCCAAAAGCATTCCTGAATCTCAACTCGTTTCCTGAAGAAAAATCGCAAAGGCAATGGCGGCAAGATCGCTGCAATTATGCCATAATTTTCAGTGTGAAACAGCCCTAAATTTAAATGTTTAACAATGTATTACAATATCTCTGACACTTCAGATTGTGTTCATTATGAAGTATAGTTGTACTGTATGCAGTATGATCTATGGGCAGGGCCGTTTCTTTGGCAGTGTGAGCAGGGCGACTGCCCTGGGCGCAGAATGGCAAGTAGCAGAAGGGGGTGCAGGCAAAAGGACATTACCGCTATGGAGCTGGTGACGCGTGGTGCAGCCAAATAGAAGAAGAAAGATTACCAGAGCGATCACCTTCCTTGACTTCCCCTGGGCTGACTGCGTCAGACGTCAAGTCATCCTCACGTAACCACCGCGTGATGACACCTGATGTCCTGTAGCGGTATTGCAGGCTGTAAGTGTGCAGCGCCCATGGAGGTGTCGCTTTCCTGGCTCTCTCTTCGCCTGTGTATTCGCCTGTGTATTTTCCTGGTCCCTGCTTCCTCCTGGATGAGCGGCTGGTCACTAGTAAGTAGGCAGATCTACCTGTTACCTGTGGCTGTGTGACTGCCCCTAAAGAGTAAGTGTTCGGGGTGGGGGGGGAGGGGGCGCAATTTTTACAACCTTGCCTTGAGTGCAATTTAGCCTAGAAACTGGTCCATTTATGGGCCAGGACTTTCCTGAGGTAAACTAGGCATTTGCCCACTGCCCAAAGCTCCTAGCAGGTCATCAAGTCAATGACATTATTAGTAAATACTAAAATGCACTTGGCTCCACAATCATTTTTTCCCTAGGGCCCTATTTTACCAACAACACCTGCTGTAGGCTTCTTCTCTCACCTGAAAGGATTTAATAAACGTCCACAGCAGCGTTCTGATGCCTTCACCTTTACTCAGTAGTTTCACCAAACGCATGACACGGAAGAGGCGGAAGAATGTGATAGAGATTCGGGAACTGTCCTCTGAACTCTGGAAAAATTGGTGAAACAGGAAAGAGAAGTTTATCAAGTGTGGAGATGTCCAGTTGCTGGCACAATACAATACACTGAATATGACAAGCTGTCTTTTAGTTACTGTATCTTGAACAATGAACTATTTTCTGCATTTTGAATGTTTACTTAGCAATATGTCTGATCTGTAAATCACTAATAATGAGAAGAAGGTTGTTTGATGAGTAGGAGTGTTTTGACCTGTACAACATGGCCTAAACCATGGGGCAATAAAGACACCCAAACGAAGATAAAACATAGTTAAAAACAATAAAAAATAGAGGTGACCTATCTCAAGGATGACACAAAGTAATATATTAAGAACTTTTATTACAATATCTTGACGCATTTCGTGATACTAGAATCCCACTTCCTCAGGCCTGTACTTAGTGCCAGACTCAACTGGCCAGAGGAAGTGGGCTTCTAGTCGCATGAGACGTGTCGCCATAATGTAATAAAAGTTGATAATATACTACTTAATGTCATCCTTGAGGTAACCCAACTCTATTTTCACATTTTATTATTTTTATGTTTTATCGTCATTTCAGTGCCTCTTTTTACCCTTTTGCATTGTGTGCCCTCCTACGAGAGGGAGGGCTTCAGCTTGGGTCCACCAAGCTATCGACCCCATTTTTTATCATAAGAGAACCACAACTCAGAGAAAGTCCGGTATATGTGAGAGTCTCCATTTGCCACATTGCTTGGCCCTTTAAGCAACTTGATTTTGTCAATTAGTTTCTATTCTCCCACCCCTGATACCTTGAGTAGTTAATACTACACCATTTGGGCTCCCTTTGTGCTTTTTCAAGGTGATGTTTCACCTTATCTATCAAGTTGAGCTACCCCATGGTGTTTAAACGTAACCCTCTTTCACTAATGCAACGCTAGAACCTGCAGCTGTCAATCAACACACAATTTGTGCCCAGTAACTTTTTCTCCAGCCACCACCAATTAGAACTGTCCTCCACGTTTTCCTAATACCTCCCAATGAAGATGTCTCATGGCCAATCAGCTTTGCCAGCAACAAGCTAGCAAATTAAAAGTTTGCATCAGTTCTCAATATTCTTACTGAATGAATAATGCCAATAAAAACAAATGATACCATGAATTGTGAAATGTAATGTGTTGGTTCTGACTGCATTATGAAAGGCACTCTTCAGCTAAAATTCTTGATGGTTGGACCAACGATTGCCCAAAGAAGAGCTACAAACCACAGCAAAGATATCATCCTCTACATAAATATGCCCCTTAGCGTCTATTTGTCCCCCTTCTCATTTACCCCATAATTACAAAGGGATAGTGTCCATCTTCTGTGAGAATTTTTATTTATGTAAGCCCAGTATCCCCAATTTATTAGTGGTAAATTCTGGCTGCAACATCCAATATAATTGCAACAGCATAAACTCTAATTGGCTAACCTTTCAGAAATACATTCAATGTTCTGTTATGGTTAGAGGATTGCAAACTTTTGCTAACTAGCATCATGTAAAAAAAAAAAAAATCAGTCCGGGCTTCCTAGATTACTTGTGTTTTTCATGGATTTCTTTGTAAATTAACCCCTTATTGTCAAGAGAACATGCTCCCTCCTTTCCAAACATTGCTGCAACCTTGCAATACAGAGTGAGCCACAGAAGCATGTTGTTAGAATAGGCAGATCTTGGCAGGGGATGTGCTGTGTGCTCTACAGGGAACCAATAGGCAAAGTGGCCATGCATCCTGTGCACCTGCATTAACATGAACAATCACAGTTGGTATCTGGGGAAACACACAGAGCATAGTGGCTCCAAGTCCAACGTGCAGCATCTTCCCATGTGTTCCTGTTCATGGACATATGATAGCACTGGAGATACATAGGGAAGCCACATGTTGACTGGTGACAGCTTTCAGACAGCATCTTTCCTGACATTTTCTGCATATTTGTCAGCACCTGTGGCATACACTGCATTAGCAATAAACAGCTGTCAGGTGGTCAAGAAGGCACAGTTACAACCTGACAACACACCCGTGTACGCAAAATAAAGGCGCAAGGAAATGTGGGTGCCCGGATACAGCCAATAGCAAAATATAAGTAACATTTACCGATATTCTACAATTTTACAGTGGTAATTCCAACAGTATAATATCAGTAAATGTTACCGATCTTTTACCACAGCTAAGCCTAACCCTACTCTCACACAGAACCCTCCCCCCTCGATGCCTAAACCTAACCACCCCCTCTGCCAATGTCTAACTCCAATTACCTTTCCTTCCATTGCCTAACCACAACCACCCACCCCGCCAATGCCTAACTCTGACCACCCCCCCACGCCAACCTTAAAGACCTTGTTCCTGACGCCTAACCTTAACCGTCATTAACCCCGACCGCAAAAACGAAAAAAAAAAATCAGATGACACGGGAAGTTTGGACAACGCCATAGGTGCCTATACAAACATCAGCAAATGTGGGAAATTAAGCTATGCAAATTGCGGCTACAAATAGCAGATGCCACATTTGCAGATATTTGTATGAGTGCCTATGGTGATACCCAAACTTCTATGGCTCCTCCGGGGCCCACATTTCCTGCTCCCGCGCTCACAACCTGTTACACGCTTTATTTGAAATCAGTTTTCTCTAACACATCTATGGGTCCCCTTCCTGACGGAGAGCTCTGCCCCCTTGTAGAACCAAGAGGGTCTCCTTTCCCTTTTTAGGCAAGTTTCGGGTTTGTGTAGGACTTTTTTACTTAAAATAACGCGTTTATGACCTAAATATGACCATTGGACTGTAAGCTCTTTTGGGGACTGTGAAATTGTAAAATAAGTAAATAAATTACATGTACACGATAACATGTAAGAAGGCTGGGTTAATTCTATAATGAACAACAGCTGTCGATAAGCCTTACCTCTCCAACATGCCATCCATTCTGAACCCAGGACACAGACACAAGTAAGGATGGGGGTAATGTCACAGATGAGATGAAGATGATGAGGATGATGATGTTGATGAATCCAGTGATGCATGTGGCAGCGTACAGGGAGACACAATTCAGCACAAGCATACACCAGCTACAATGTACTCTTTTATGAAATACTATTAATCAAAGAGAGAGAGATTTTTTTCTTCAAAATGACACTGACATGTCAAAAAAGACAAGAACATATAGAAAGAACCTAGTTCTCAGACAAATCAGCAGGAACATAAGAAACGTATTTGTTTACGACAGGATTGCCTATTGTGTTGATCGTGATCTACCCTTGGATCACAAAGGACTTCTGGGTAGATCCCGCACCTCCCGTCTGAGTGTTGTGCATGTGCTGCGGTTGTGGCTTGCATCTGCGGGTAGATACTACCTGGTAGATCAAGTTTCAATTCGTAATTTTGGCAGTAGGTCGCAAGCGGAGAAAATTGTGGGCACCTCTGGTTTACGATTACAGTCCAAATCAAACAACCTTTCAATGGCATGCAACAATTTTTCTAAGGCATTTCTTTTGCCTAACATAATAAATAGCTGGTGGTCCTAATCTGCCCTCTTCCTAGCTTAATTCCCCTAATGCCTGGTACACACAATTACTAGTCAGATTGACGGTCGAATCAATTATTTCCAACAGGTCCGAGCTGATTTCCAATTGTTTTTCTGATCGATTTTGTATGGAAAGGGTTTAGAAAATCAATCAGGAAACCGAACAGAAATCAGATTGGACCTGTCGGAAATAATCGGTTCGACCGCCAATATGACAGAAAATTGCATCGTGTGTACCAGGCATTTAGACTCAACAGCTGAGATTTACCCATTCACCCATACCCCGTTGTATATGACTATACACCTTATGAGTGAGAAAATAACTATTCTTATTGCAGGGTAGGGAGGGGGGCTGATGATATGACTATACACCTTATGGGTGAGGAAATAACTGTGTATGTTGCGGTGTAGGGAGGGGGGCTGATGATATGACTATATACCTTATGGGTGACAAAATGACTATTCGTATTGCGGGGTAGGGAGTGGGGGCTGTGAGGGGTGATATAACTAATCTATTACTATGAGGGGGAAAATAATTAAGCATGTCATTTCCTCATGGAGCAGTACTTGTTATGGGGAGAGGGTACCTGGCTACTCCTGTTAGATACCACTATCATGGGTAGATGGCTGCACTTGTTATTGGTGGAGGAAGTGACAATGCTCGAGATGAGGGGGGGGGGGGGGATGATTATAGGACATAAAGTCTGTATATTTTTCCCATCAGGACTGGATTTACCATAAGGCACAGTAGGCACTTGCCTACAGGCAGGCACCTGATGATGGAAACATGGCTCACTCCCTTCCCCTAGTGCCTCCCTCCTTATCTATGCAGAGTCCTAAGCAGAGAGTAAATGGGAGGTTACTCACCCATCTCTCAGCATTCTACTGACAAGATCACTCTTTAGTTGGGGCACCACTGGCTACTTAATACTAAGAGTACCTCTGGCTCCCTTACGCTAAAGGACACCTATAGCTACGGGCTGAAGGGAAGTATTAGAGAAGCAAAGGGAAGTAATAGAGAAGCGTCAGCTTGGCCAGCCAGCAAACTTGCGGTGTGGTTTGTAGGTTGGTGAAGAGAGGAAGTCTAGGGCACCAGGACATCTGTGCCTATAGGCTCCAATAATGTAAATCCAGGGATGCTCCCCATATTTGTGTGAGTTTCCTCTGGGCACTCCAGTTTTCCCGCACATCCCCCAAAAAACATACAGGTTAATTGAGGCTTCCCTAAAAATTGACCTTAGATTATGATAGGGCATAAAGTGTGTTGTAAGGATTAGGATGTAAACTCCTCGGAGGGACAGGGATATTTTATTATTATTATTATTAAGTATTTATATAGAGCCAACATCTTCCGCAGCGCTGTACAGAGTATCTATTGTCTTGTCCCTAACTGTCCCTCTAAGGAGCACACAATCTAATCCCTAATTCCCTAATGACTAATGGTGCCCATACACGGTACAATAAAAACATTAGATTTTCCCGTTTTTTTCGGCCAAAATGATCGAATCGAATGGAAGGTGAAAAGAATCCTTTTTTTTTCCATCAAGAAAAATATATGATTATCCCGTTTTTTTCTATAAAAATTAGATCAGTTGTGTTGGAAAAATCTTTATATTCAATCTAACGGAATAATCGAACTAAATTATCTAATCAAAAAAATATTAAAAATTGTACCATCTATGGGCACCTTTAGGATGTCAGTTAGAGATGGCCAGAACGGTTTGCACGCAAACTTATTCGCACAAACTTCGGTGGTTCGCGTTCACGATCGAACGTGGATTTTATGCGAGTTTGACGCGCCCCCTACACTACATCATTAGAGTCAACTTTGACCCTCTACATCACAGTCAGAAGGCACAGGGTAGCCAATCAGGTTACACTCCCTCCTGGAGCCCTCCCCCCCCCCCCTTACAAAACGCAGGCAGCTTCAGCCATTTCACTCACTCGTGTGGCTGCAGTAATTAGAGAAGGGAGAGAACCTTGCTGCTGACATAGGGAAAGTTTAGTTAGGCTCTTGTGTTAGGCTTGTTAGGTTGCTCCTTCTTGCTGATCCTATTGCTAAAAAGCGACCCTCATCCTCAACAGCTCTTTTGAGAGCTAATGCTGTTCTTGTGATCTATTTTTGTGTGTGGGTGTGTGTGTGTGTGTCCCACAGACACTTGCATATACAGCCCTGTCAGTCAGTTGCAGCTGCTGCTGGGACCTTGGCCCTTTGGTAATTCCTACTGTGCCACTGCCAGGCCCAGCACATTCAGTGACTACCTGTGTGTGTGACAGCTGCACATTTGTAATACCTTGCAAAAGGGAGAACAAATTCTCGGACTGGCACTAAACGGCTGGTAATCCAATGAGGGAACGGTGTAACCAATGTGCCTCCAGATAAAGTTCAATACAGCAATGTTTGGAGAGAAAAGCTTCTGGGCACCATTAGTGCAGTAGAAAAAACACCTTTATTCCATCCTCATTACAAGATTAAAAAAGCAGATGTTTAAGCCTAACAGTCTGTTTCACAGAGTCTCGCTCTGCTTCTTCAGAGGCAAAGAAATTTACATCTTACACATTGAAACAACAGTTAAAATAGTCTTACCTATCTAGATGTCACTCCCCCCAGCCAAACGAGCGTGGAAACGCCGTCCCCGGTTGCTCCCATCCATACAATGGAGGCCGGGTTACCACCTGGCGTCCATTGATGTGGAAAGTTTGTACACCAGGATCCCACAGGATAGGGGGGTGGAGGTTATCCAACAATTTCTGGTCCAACAGGATAAAGACCCTTTGTGGGTAGATTACATTGGGAGGTGTTTGTTATATGTCTTGAAACACAATGCTTTCTTGTTCAATGGTGTTTGGTATAGGCAGGCCTCTGGCGTGGCAATGGGGACCTCGGTGGCACCTACCTTTGCAAACCTTTTTTTGGCGCATTGGGAGGATTGTTTCATCTACCACCCGAGTAATCCCTATCGCCGCGCCATTGTAACCTGGCATCGCTATATGGACGACGTGCTGTTGGTCTGGGATGGGGAGGAAGCTCTCTTTAATGATTTTGTAAAATGGCTTGATTTGAATGACCTAAACATGAAATTTACAGGAGTTTGGGGTAACACTGAATTGCAGTTCTTGGATCTTATGTTGTTTGTAGAGGATGGAAGGTTATTATCTAGAGGGTTTAGAAAATCGACAGCTACCAATTCTATCCTTGCATATTCTAGCTACCATCCACGTCATGTGTTGGATGGCATACCATATAGCCAGTTTTTGCGGTTAAAAAGGAATAACAGTAAACAAGAAGATTTTGAAGCCCAATGCAAAGAACTGGGTGCTAGATTGATGTCTCGAGGATACCCATTGTCCTTGCTGATTGAGGCATTCACTCGAGCCAATGGACAGAAAAGAGAAAAACTTCTCCAATGTAAGGTTAAAAAGAAAAAAAGGTTTAAATCTGAAACAGGGAAATCTGTTATTCCCTTTGTTTTTGACTTCTCTCCTATGGCTCAGAGAATTCGCCAAACTATCAACAAAAATTGGACCGAGTTGGTGAATGACTCGAATGTGGGATCTAAACTACATGAGAAACCCATAGTGACATTTAGAAGGGCTAAAACCATTGGAGACATACTAGTCAGAAGTGAGTACAGGGAGAAAAAGGAGGCTGATTGGTTAACTAAAATGAAACCTAAAGGCAATTTCCGTTGTCACAATTGTAACCACTGCCACCAATTCCTCCCTGGTAAATCACTTATATTGGGGGGTCATGAGATTCTATTCAAAGAACTCCTCCATTGTAAATCGACGTTTGTAGTGTATGCCATCTTATGTTCATGCAAACGATATTATATTGGGAAAACCACTAGACCTATGTGTGAAAGATTTCAGGAACACTACAATTCAATTAAGACTGGAAAAGGTGTGAGTCGTCTGATTGCTCATGTGAGAGAAATACATGGGGGCAATCCAAATTGTCTTCGTTTTTGTGGGTTAAAATCAGTTCAAATACCTGTAAGAGGTGGGTGTAGAGATAGATGTCTAAGGAGGGAGGAGGCCAGGCTGATTTCCCTAACGGATGCTTGTGGGAGGCTAGGCCTCAATGACCGTAATGAGTTGTGGTGTTTTTTGGACAAGCATTAAGGAATTGGTCATGAGCTCTCATCGCTAATTTCTTCTCCTTTTTTTCCCCTCTTCCCCCTATTTTGTCCTCCCTTTTTCCCTCCCCCCTTCCTTCCCCTTCCTTCCCCCCCCCCCCTTTTTCTTACCCTCCCCCCTCCCTTTCCTCCTTTTTTTCCCTACAACCCCTTTTTCTCCTTCTTTTCCTTTTCTTTTTCCTGGTTATATTGTGTCCACAACCTGTATTCCTGGTTTAATTGATATTAGCTACATGGTAAATTTTATATATAACATACCTCTCAATGTTACCCTTATATCTATTGATTGATCAACTTTTTGTTGAACGATTGGGGTAAAAGAGGTGATCCTAGCTGATATTCCCCTGTATCTCCTGTGTATTCAATATGGTCTGTGCCTGTTTAATTATGTTATGCATAAACTGTGCTTTGTTTTTAACTTGTAGTCTTCCTTATCAGGACGGGTTGTCTGGATAACCAGACGCCCGTCAAATCACTCCCCCCTGATACCGCAGCCTCTTTTCGAACATTTTACGATGTGCCCTAAGGGGATGGGATCTGCGTTTGGCGGCGGCTCGGAGCGGCGTTTTTTGCGCGGTGCTCGGCTGAGGGGGCTGGCTTGTTGTGTTGGAGTGTTGGCTCCACCCGGTTGCCTGGACTACCAGACGCCTGTCAGGCCACTCCCCTCTGATACCACTGCCATCCATGTATGCGTTCCGCATAGCTTCCGGTTTTCCGGAAGCTGAACCCCTGTGATGCGCCAGGAAGGGGCGGGGCTTCATGGCGGCGGCTCGGGACGGCGTTTCCACGCTCGTTTGGCTGGGGGGAGTGACATCTAGATAGGTAAGACTATTTTAACTGTTGTTTCAATGTGTAAGATGTAAATTTCTTTGCCTCTGAAGAAGCAGAGCGAGACTCTGTGAAACAGACTGTTAGGCTTAAACATCTGCTTTTTTAATCTTGTAATGAGGATGGAATAAAGGTGTTTTTTCTCCTGCACTAATGGTGCCCAGAAGCTTTTCTCTCCAAACATTAACATTTGTAATACCAATCACTGCGTACCCACCTGTTCAGTACACCTACCTACCTACGTGAGCGCACGCAGTGTCACTGCACCTGTTCACGGTACCTGTGCGTGTGACAGGCAGCTGCACATTTGTAATACCAATCACTGCATACTCACCTGTTCAGTGCACCTACCTACCAACGTGAGTGCACGCAGTGTCACTGCACCTGTTCACGGTACCTGTGTGTGTGACAGGCAGCTGCACATTTGTAATACCAATCACTGCGTACTCACCTGTTCAGTGTACCTACCTACCTACGTGAGCGCACACAGTGTCACTGCACCTGTTCACGGTACCTGTGTGTGTGTGTGACAGCTATACATTTGTAATACCAGTCACTGCATACCTGTTCACTGCACCTGTGTGACCGCACGCTGTTTTATATACCAGTCCGTGCATACCTGTTAACTGCACCTGTGTAACCGCACATTGTTGTACCAGCAGTCACTGCAACCTGTTCACTGCACCTGTGTAACCGTACATTGTATTAGTCAAGTCAGTGCATACCTTTCACTTCATCACCCCCAATATGGACAAAACAAGAGGCAGAGCCAGAGGCAGGCCACCTGGCAGGTCTGTTCAAGGTTGTACGTAATTTCGTAATTTCGTGCGACCCTCAACCAAAGTACAGTGTTCAGAAGAAGGCACGTGCCATCAACCCCCAATATTGTCAGGACGTAGTTGACTATTTAACAAAGAACACCTCATCTTCCTCAGCTTCCGCACGGAAGCGTGACATATCTTCCTTCTCCTGCTCTGATTCTGGCACCCCTCTTAACACTCTGTCGGCATCCATCACCAAAGTGCCATCATCACAGGGCTCAGCGGTGTGGACGTGTGTCTGCCTCATATGAAAGCAATACCATCTGTACTCTCTGCCACCGAAAATTGAGCCGTGGAAAGACCAAGACCCGCGTAGGGACAACTACCTTACAAAGGCACATGATTACAAAGCACAAACTGCAATGGGATGACAACCTGAGGAAAAGCAGCACTCAAAAGCAAAGCCACACACCGCAGTGGAAGATACCAGGCCGCAATTATTTCTCAAAAAAGGCAATACCTAAACTGTACCGTGATGTTGAAAGGCAAGTTGTGACATCTCTGGCACACAGCGTTGGGTCAAGGGTCCATCTGACCATGGATGCCTGGTCTGCAAAGCACACTCACGCCTGCCCGAAGACTAAGTCAGTCTTCACACACAGCATCTCTGCCTGCACGCCGTGTGACTGCCTGCCCCAAGACTAAGTCGGTCCCCACACAGCATCTCTGCCTGCAGGCCGTTTGACTGCCTTCTCTGCAACCACCAACAGGGTCCAGGACTCCAGGCGGATTTCTGAATTTTTAAGGTCGTTGCTAGCAGCGGCCGCTATAATAATTTTTCTGATGTATGTACATGCCTGCCTAATTTTTCTGGCTGCACTGCAGCTGCAACAACAAAACAAAAGGCATGTACATGTGTCAATTCCCCTTCGTGATCGTTACCTCACCACGGTGAAGGGGCTTGCGTATCACGATGAAGCAATGACTGCCGGCTATATGAGTGTCTCGGGGGGGGGGGGGCACACCCAAGATAATAAGGTCGTTGCTTCATTGTGGACAGACCAAATTCGATCAGCTGGACAGTCACTGTTCTGTTATTGAGCTACCTCAGGCCGGCGACCATATGGGCTTGAAAACCGCCATGGCCTACACTCTCGCCATGGTGCGCACCAGTCCAGCACGACCGTCACTACACAAACAGTGTGTGGTGCGTTACACAGTGAGTTTGGTCTGTCAGTAGGAAGCAGTACTCTAATTACACTCCCTGATTGATGTATACACATGCAAGATGTTTTAACGCACTTTAGGCCTCCAATTCAGCATGCAATGTGATTTCGGCCCTTAAAACGCTGCTTTGTGTCAAATCCAGATTTTCCCCTGGACTTTTGGCGTGTATCCAACTCATCTATGCAAAAACTCAGATGTTAGACCCCTTGAAACATCTTTTCCATCACTTTTGTGGCCAGCATAAATGTTTCTAATTTTTAAAGTTTGCATCCCCATTGAAGTCTATTGCGGTTCGCGAAAGTTTGCATGAACCAAACTTTTGGCAAAGGTTCGCATTCGGGTTCATGAGCCAAAAATTGGAGGTTCAAGCCATCTCTAATGTCAATGCTATATAAATCCAAAATAATAATAATAGAAAAACAATTGTAGAGACACATGCAATCGATCTTAACCTACAGCTTTTATCAGTGAATCGTTAAATAAATTATTAGAAACACTGCATCATGTATGGCCAGCTTAAGAGTTTGCTCTGGGCTACTGCTCCAATTTCCTATCTGCCTGGCATCCAAAAGGAATATGGAACAC
The DNA here is from genome assembly GCF_040937935.1 of Hyperolius riggenbachi. NCBI lineage: Eukaryota > Metazoa > Chordata > Amphibia > Anura > Hyperoliidae > Hyperolius > Hyperolius riggenbachi. Next base: position 231,794,046 of record NC_090653.1, on the reverse strand, counting down.
ACTCAGCTTCAGGAAGCTGGCATCCCTCCTAACATGTGCCGCTTAATGGATGACTGTCACAAATGGCTGTTACCCAACACCCAGCTCAGCAGGACACAGACAGAGCAGATTAGCTTATGTAAATGGGACAATCAGAAAGCTTTCACCCTATTTGAACTCTCACTGAGGATGACAATGAAATTACCATAATGCCTGCCACTGAGCATAATTCATTTTTTTTTAATTCCATCCAGTTCTATAAAACCAGCACTTACATTGACTTCCGTAACGGCAATATCCACCAGGCTGCCCACCACGATGAGAGCGTCAAATGTGTTCCACGCATCGCAGAAGTAATGCTGGGGAGAGATGGCAGACACAGCATGACAGAGGCCATGAAAGACAAGGAAATCAATATAGAATAACCAGTCTCAGTAATGCTTAAAGGGGAACTGTAACGACATATAGAAGAATGCAGTAAATTATTCAGGATACCCACTTTTATGTTAAATATCCTGGTTTCAGCATCAGAAACAACTCCCATAGCACGGATAATGGGGACTGAGCAGTCTATACAGCTGTACAGCTCAGTCCCCATTATCCGGAACTCAGGCAACTGGAAGTCTCAACGGGGACTGTTTTTTTGGGGGGTTTTGGGCGGGTTTGGAGGCATTGAAATACTTACCAAACCTTCTTGTAGCCTCCCTGCATTGCCTAGCGGGCTCCTAGTGGCTTTCCGGTATCCATGCATGGAAGATGGCTTGTCACCTGACTCGATGCGGGTCAGATGACACGCCGGCTTACATGCACAGAGTACAACGGAAAGCCACTAGGAGCTTCAGGGAAACTACAAAACATCGCTGGAGGCTTGGTGAGTATTGGGGGGGGGGGGGGGGGGGATGTGGTTTGGTGCTTTTTCGGCCAGTTTCTCAAGAAATCGGCAAGCACATGCATCTGGCCTCAGGTGATCCCCACCAGTGCCAGATACCAGAGACTCTGTAGCATTGCTGTATATTGGAGCTCTGTCTCACCCCCCCCCCCCCCCCCCCATGCTTTTGTACTGACTTTAGAGCTCTCAGAAACGAACATTCTGCAGAGGTCATCTGGCAGTACTAAAGATGTCACCACCAGTGATAAATTTCAGTAAGAAAATCGGGGAGAGGAAAGATTTTACAATGTGCAAACACTGATTAAATAATTTATAAATGAATATAAACAAAATAATTTTAATGTTTGTTATATTATTTTGTTTACAATTCCTCTTTAAAGTGAAACTCCGCTACTGCTGAGAAATAGTCATTTCCTCTCAGCTCTGTACTTTGCAGGGATTAATCGCCAAGTTTATTTCAGCTTTCTTACATGTTACACAGTTATTCCACAGGGTTCCTATCTGAGACGGTGACACTGGAGTGTGGGGCTCTGTTGCCAGTTAATAGATCAGTCCAGTTGTGGAAACTGAGTAACAAGCTCCTCCTCTGCACAGCTAAATACTCTTGCAGCCAGATGGGAAGTTCCAGGTGCTCTGTACTCCATAAAGATTTCAGTTTAGAAATTCACAGCTGGCTGGAATTTAAAGTACACCTGTGACTTAAAAAAAACACAAAAAAACCCTGATATTTACATCGGCACTGGGAAGCCTCTGGATCCTAATGTCCCACGTCTTCCTCAGCTAGCATGATCCAGCAGACGGAAAATTGCATCGGGTGTACCAGGTATTAAGACTCAACAGCTGAGATTTCCCCATTCACCCATACTCAGGTATATATGACTATACACCTTATGGGTGAGAAAATAACTGTGTATGTTGCAGGGTAGGGAGGGGGGCTGATGATATGACTATACACCTTATGGGTGAGGAAATGACTATTCTTATTGCGGGGTAGGGAGTGGGGGCTGTGAGGGGTGATATAACTAATCTATTACTATGAGGGGGGAAATAATTAAGCATGTCATTTCCTCACGGTGTAGTACTTGTTATGGGGAGAGGGTACCTGGCTACTCCTGTTAGATACCACTATCATGGGTAGATGGCTGCACTTGTTATTGGTGGAGGAAGTGGCATTGCGGGAGATGGGGGGGGGATTATAGGACATAAAGTCTGTACATTTTTCCCATCAGGGCTGGATTTACCATAAGGCACTGTAGGCACTTGCCTACAGGCAGGCACCTGATGATGGAAACATGGCTCACTCCCTTCCCCTAGTGCCTCCCTCCCTCCTTCCCTATGCAACGTCCCAAGCAGAGAGTAAATGGGAAATGACCCATCTCTCAGCATTCTACTGACAAGATCTCCCTTCAGTTGGGGCACCACTAGCTACTTAATACTAAGTGAACCTCTGGCTCCCTTATGCTAAAGGACACCTATAGCTACATGTGGCGGGCAAAGAGAAGTGACAATGAGCAAAGGGAAATAATAGAGAAGCGACAATGAGTTTTTTTCAGCAGATTTACAGGCCGATCGATATTCCAACCGTTTTCCTGATCGATTTTCCGATTGATTTTTCCAATCAATTTCAATTCACTTCTATGAGAAAATTGTTCAGAAAAACAATCAAAATCAGATCGGACCTGTCGGAAAATATCCATCGAGCCATCTACTGTATCTGCCAAAAAAACCTCACTGTGTATTTCCAGCATCAGCATTATATGGACAGCTGCCTAGGCAAAGCTCACCTGCAGTGTATTTACAGTTGCTAATAAAAACTAATTCGATAGGTTTATCTGCCTAAACAAGCATAAAACACAGAGAAGTTATTTTTTTCAGCAACTATATGTGGAATAAAGACTTTTCATTGTGTGCTGTGCAAGAGTCCAGGTCTGCTTCAATCAGGGCCCCATCTTAAGAACCCCTATGTATAAGTTATTCATTAAAAGGTTAAGAGGTACAGTATACACACACTGGCATAGCTCCCAACTGTCCCTCTTTTGGAGACTCAGTCCCTTTTTATGGTTAATTTGCATATATTCAGCAGTGGTGCCTGGGAGACATCTTGAGCTCACTCCAACCTGAATTATCGCAAATTCTTTCTGTTTTAGGAAAGCAAACTTTTGTTTTTATGAACCAAATCCCTCTGTCCCTCTTTCACCCTCATTTGTCCGTCTTTCAGGACTGACATACAGATTTCTGTAAATATATGTCATTTATCTACTGAAAAAAGGGTTTCATGACTCTAAACTTTATCTCCATGCTTGAAATTGATATATTTCTTATTTTCAAATGTTAATATGAAGGATAATGGACCAGGATAGAAAGGACCAGCGTGGTTTGAATGATAAAACTACTAATTTTCCCTATGAAATCCTAATGGTTTGGGTGACATGGAGTGTGTCAGGGGCGTGGTTAGGGGGTTGGCAGGGGTGTGGCTTGTGTCCCTCTTTCTTATATCAATAAGTTGGGAGGTATGCACTGGTACTAATGATTCTCACTATAGACAAAGTGGTAATAAGGAAATACCCAAGCAATGCAGTAAAAGTAAAAGAAGAGTGGACTGACCTTTGGCCTGAATGCAATGAGCTTCAACACCATCTCCACTGTGAATAGTCCAGTAAAGACCATATTTAGAATGTCCATTGCATAATTAAATGGCTGAGACTGTTCATAATGCTTAAACAGAGAAGAGAAAGAAGTTACTGGTAGGTGAGTCCATCCCATGTACCGTATTATTTCACACATGAGACCTAGTAAGACAAAGCAAAGTACAGGTAGTCCCCGGTTAACAAACAAGATAGGGTCTGTAGGTTCGTTCTTAACCTGAATCTGTTCTTAAGTCGGAACAATGTGCTATCTCTATCCCCTGTACCTCCTCTATGCCCCCCTGTGCCTCCAGTGTCCCCCTCCGTGTCACCTCTGCCCTCTGTGCCTGCTTATACAAGTTTAAAGCCATTTTTTCTTTGAATTTTTTAAAATCGATTTTCTCAAAAACTACAAGTAAAATTTGCAAAAACAAAATGTTTTGCCTTGTTCCCATGGAAACACTGAATCCATGCCATTTGTATCGGCGGGTCGTTCGCAAGTCGGGCGTTCATAAGTCGGGGACTACCTGCAGTCCTCCCACCACTACTAGCAGGCATGGGCCTCTGCCAGTGCATAGAAGACTCCACCCCAGATTCCCAAAATGTCTAATGATTTATCTCGCCTTGGACCACTAAGTGTTTCTCAAGGGATTTCACTTTTTATGCAAATATGGAGAGGAGAAAGCACTTGCACAAAATGCAGCAGGGGTGGATACTGCCACACTGGGCTTACCTGCAGCGTGCTCCAACGATTTCCATCAGGGGAGAAGGAGGAGATGGGCACAGCTGTTAAAATACCCTTTATTGTGGCTGGATTGACACAAAAAAGCTTACAGCAGTGGGGGGAAGGGAAAGTCTGACAGCTGTTTCGCAGGGACTAGCCCTGCTTCATCAGAGACGGACTTTTTATGTTTTTCCCAACTTATCTTTAGATAGATTTTTTTTCTCCTCCCAGCCAGCAAACACAAAGATGGCAAAATTAAGTTAAAGCACACCTGAAGTGAGAGGGATATGGATGCCAACATATTAATTTCCTTTTAAACAATGCAGATTGCTTAGCTGTCTTGCAGATCATCTGCCTCCAATACTTTTAGCCATAGACCCTGAACAAGCATGCCAATCAGGTGCTTCTGACTGAAGACTGACTGGATTAGCCCCATACTTGTATCAGGTGTGTGATTGAGACACTACAAAATCCAACGAGATCAGTAGAACTGCCAGGCAACTAGTGTTGTTTAAAAGGAAATACATATGAAAGCCACCATATTCCTCTTAGACCAGGTGTACTTTAACCTGTTCACACAAACCGGAGGTATATACATGTCCAGTTTGTGCCATGGGTCCTTAATCAGGATGTACAGGCAGGCTAATCCAGGTAATCAGCAGGGGGGAGGGTGCACGCTTGTTCATGGAGGGACTTAATCAGCAGTGACAGGTGAACAGGAACATGTGTTCCCTGAGCCAATCAAGTGCCTTTGTAGTTGTATGAATGACAATCAAAAGACATATTCATTCATTAACCTGAAAGTAAAAAGTGAAGTAAACCGGTGATCAAACACTTCCTGCTAACACAGGACAGTGTGTAGTTTCATCTAGTGGCCAAAAAGTAAAATAAAAATAAAAACACATTAAAAATTAAATGTCTTATAGTTATTAACCACTTCAACTCCCCCCAGCTGCTGTGGTAATGAGCATTACTAGCGCGTGTCACTGTTGGTATTTCGTGTTACCGTGGCAACAGCCGAGCTGCTTGAGTGCAGCAGGTCACACTAATAGCGTAACTCACGGTACTTGGCGGCGGTAGAAAGGGTAATATTGCAGTGAGCAGTCGATGCACAAAATAGCGATAGTACTGCCGTGCACAATCTCCATTACGTGCTTCTGCTGATCACAATTTTGCTGGACACTGACCTTGATATTGTGACAAACTGCTCCCCATCCCCTTCTTGTACCTCTGACACTGTGGTTGTGCTTGGTAGATTTTGGTGCGCAATATCAATTGTTATGTATAGAGTGCTGGGGGGGGGGGGGTATGTAAAACTAGCACTGGAGCCCATAGCTCATTAGCAATCCCACTCCACTTATCCCTGCAAGTGCCTTTTTGCAAGTTTTTTTTTTCATATTTGTGGTTCTGTGTTTTGCGATTTTCCACATCTGAATCCTCATATTTATTTATTTATTTTTGCTTTTTTATGCACTTTTTTGCAATCCGATTTTTCTTTGCATATTAATGAAGTTCATTTACATGAATTTGGATGTAATTAACTGTACATTCGCATGCAAATTTGAAATGCAAAAATTTGCATTTCCATTGACTTGAATAGTATGTGATTTCCATGACGGTTCCAAAAGAAAGCATACAGTTTGGATGTGAAAATTTGCATGTGAAATGTGATGGCATTAAAGTAGAATAAAACCCAGCATTTCTTCTTTGCTCCAAAAGATTATTTACAGCATATATGTAAACAATGCGGAATTATCTCCGTGGTCAGCGCACAACCTGTGCGCTGACACTGCGGAAACCCTCCACAAGCGTTTGAATAACAGAACCCAGCTTTGGTGCAATGCACCTGTAGAGAGGAATTCCCACCGGCAGATGGAGCTGTGGAGTGCAGAGGAATAAACCCTCTGCACTGCCACAGATGCCAGATAGAAATTGTACGAGGTGAAGCAATACAGGGCAAGATAGCCCCTCGAGAGAGAGTGAGCACAGAGACAGAATGTATGTATGTCCACCAATCTAGTTGCCACCTGGCGACGGTGAACACACAACAGCGAAGACCAAGTGGGAAAGCAATCGCAAGAATGGCGATTGCTAAGAGAGACACAAAACTGAGCAAAGACAGAGCATAGGAAGAATAAAGACAGAAGCAATAACAAACTGTAATCCAACACGAAGGAGCAGACAGGACTAACTACACGCGGTCACCGCACGTTAAGCGCAACAGCGACAAAGCGTACCAACCCTGACTAACCAATGAAACACGAAAACAAACAGAGAACTCAAACGCTTGCTAATCGGTTGCCTCCCAGAGACAACAGCCAGCGTTCGTTCCAGACAAGACAGACAGAAGGAGTAACCAGTAGCAACCGCAGCTCTGGCTACACTCCCAGGGAGAGTACAGAAGGAACCACCGCCTCTACCGTTAGGGCGGATGCGTTCCAAACAGACAGACAGATGGAGCAACCAGTAGCAACCGCTGCTCTGGCTTACACTCCTAAGACAGAATACAGAGAGATTCACCGCTTCTAATGCTAGGGCGAATGCGATCCAAACAGACAGACAGATGGAGCAACCAGTAGCAACCGCTGCTCTGGCTTACACTCCTAAGACAGAATACAGAGAGATCCACCGCCTCTAACGCTAGGGCGAATGCGATCCAAACAGACAGACAGATGGAGCAACCAGTAGCAACCGCTGCTCTGGCTTACACTCCTAAGACAGAATACAGAAAGATCCACCGCCTCTAACGCTAGGGCGAATGCAATCCAAACAGACAGAGCGATTCCCTGTCAGCCGCCGCTGGCGACAGAACAATCGCAACAGAAAGACAGAACTAGGCAATACAGATAATAAACAATCTGACTACGCTAGAAGGAATGCTAGTGCACTCCCAAGGAAAACTACTCTAAGATAATATTAGCAAACAATTAGCAGAGGAATTTGGGAGGAAATGACATTTATACTGCAAGCCTTCAAAGGAAGCAGATAAGCAATTTGCATGAAAAGTGGATGCAAATCCCTCACCAGAACAGCAAGTCTGAAACTTGCAGAGTGAAGACAGGTCTCCTTTCCAGGGACCTGCAGCATCCAGACCTGAAAAATGGTCAAAAAGCTGCCTGCCTGTGCAGACAGCAGAGCAGGTCGTTACAATATATTATACTAACACAATATTTTCTTAAAGAGGAACTGTAACGACAAAACGGCCCCTGGGGGGTACTCACCTCGGGTGGGGGAAGCCTCAGGATCCTAATGAGGCTTCCCACGCCGTCCTGCGTCCCTCGGGGGTCTCGCTGTAGCCCTCCGTGCAGCCGCGACGCAATATTTACCTTCCTGGCTCCTGCGCAGGCGCTCTGATGCCTCTCGGCGCCGAAGTAGGCGGAAATACCCGATCGCCGTCGGGTCTGCTCTACTGCGCAGGCGCAAGTTTCCGGCGCCTGCGCAGTAGAGCGGACCCGACGGAGATCGGGTATTTCCGTCTATTTCCGTGCCGAAAGTCGCCACAGCGCCCCCGCTGGAGCCAGCAAAGGTAAATATTGAACTGACAGTCGGCACAGTCGCCGGCTGTTCGGAGGGCTGCGGCGAGACCCCCGTGGGACAGAGGACGGCGTGGGAAGCCTCATTAGGATCCGGAGGCTTCCCCCACCCGAGGTGAGTACCCCCCAGGGGAGGTTTTTGTTGTTACAGAGTCTCTTTAAGTAAAACAGCATTCAAAGGGTTAAATCACAGGACTGACTTTTTCTCCTGCAGGGGCAGGCACATCTGAACTGGTGATCCGGGATGCTCAAATCCGATCCAGATGAAATCCGGATAGTGGTGATCCGGATTTCATCCTATTAAATTCAAGTCACCTGTGCGGACTGGGCGGGGGGTTTAATCTTACCTATCATGACGTCTTCTTCGTCCATCCCTTGGCGCCTCCCACGAGGCGGTCAAATCCGGTGTCACGTGACTATACACTTCCTCCTTCGACCCGGATACGTAAGATTAAACCCCCCGCCCAGCCCGCACAGGTGACTTGAATTTAACAGGATGAAATCCGGATCACCACTATCCGGATTTCATTCGGATTGGATTTCAGCATCCCTGCTGGTGATAAACTTATCTTGTGTTTACATTTTTCACTTGATACAATTAAGTAAACATTCTCTGACTGTGCAGAAACTTCTGCTAATGAGTCCTGACCTCAGACACTGCTCAGAAATCATTATTGGGTGCATTTACAAAAGAAATACAACAGTTATGAATAAAATGCACCAGCAGCTTTCAAAGTAAATTAACTGAACTTTGGGAACTTATAATTTCTAAATGAATAATAATACTTGTGCACAAAAGCAAATATGATAACTGTATGAGTTAAAAAATGTAGGAAAACACATTTTTATTTAATATTTTGTCAGAGTTTAAAACCACTTTAACTTGCATTAGATGTGGGGTGAACAAGAATTGGTGAAAATGGAAAACGCACACAAATTCTGTCATATGTCAAATTCTGTCATATGGTGCTTTTTCACCATCACTTTCAAATGTTTTGTGATCCAGTTCCGATCGCTAGCGGATTGCAAAGGCACAGCTAAACTAATGGAAACCACAGTGCTCATTTCCATTAGTGCAATACATTTGCGGCACAATTTTCTCATGAGTGCAATCGTAGTCCTGACACATTTTCTGTGCGATTCAGGAAATTGATTTCCCCCGCAATTCAGCATTTTTTTCTCATCATACATTGCACCTCAATTGTGCCATACAATTGATGGATTTCCCCCGATCATGGCAGTGGAAATTAGGAAGAGACGATTGCTTTGCAGCACGATTAGGATGGCATTGTTAAGTGGAAAAGAATCCCAGAACATAATGCTCTAATTAGAATTCTGACACAGCTTCAGGTCCACCCAGCAGACATCTCGAGAGACTTCTATAGACATCTCGAGAGACTTCTATAAGCCCATTTGAAAAAGAACTTTGGTTCACCGTCTAGCAAGAGACTTTGCATCATTTGATTATGACAAGAGGCTCAAGTCAATCCAAAACCTTAGAATATATTAGTCATTCTTTCTTACGGGCTTATCCAACCAGAATGGGTTGAGCTGAGCCGGTCTTTCTTCTCGTCGTCAGAACTACAGCCAGAAACATGAAACACTAATTTTTTTTATCTGTCGAGCTATATTTATATGAAGGCAGTACTGTAACACCATCTGTTGCAATGTGTGTTCATTAAAGGTAAAATACAGCTCAAGTTGTACAGCTGATCATAAAGACTTGTTCTCTATTCTCTGTACATCTATTCCCTTCTGCAGTGGCGTAGCAGTAGGGGATGCACTGGGGCAATTGGGGCCCTCCCTTAAAGGGAATCTTAACTGAAAAGGAAATGGATGTTTCCTTATAAACAATACCAGTTGCCTGGCAGTCCTGCTGATCTCTTTGGCTACAGTAGTGGCTGAATCATATACCTGAAACAAGCATGCAGCTAATGCAGTCTGACTTCAGTCAGAGCACCTGATTTGCATGCTTGTTAAGGGGCTGTGGCTAAAAGTATTAGAGACACAGGATCAGCAGGAGAGTCAGGCAACTGGTATTATTTTAAAAGAAAAAAATCCATATCCTTCTCAGTTTAGGTTCCCTTTAATCACACTTTTAGCTCTCTATTGGTCCTGTGCTGGTAATAATCACTTCTACAGATGCTTTGGATAATAATAATCACTAACAAACTGTTCCCCATACCCTTCTTAAACCTCTGGCACTGTGGCTGTCCGTGGCGGGTTTTGGTGCACTGAATCAATTGTTACGTATAGAGTGCTTGGGGAAGCCCAATGCAAAATTTGCAGTGGGGCCGATAGCTTCTTAGCTATGCCTTTGCCCCTCTGTCATCAGAAAGTGTATCTTGTCACAGGATTCCTACACGGTCTCTCATATATGCCTAGATAACTACATAGTAGTGTTACACATAGTAGTGCAGTATCTCACCTGCATTGCCAGGGCGACAGTGTTGAGCAGGATAAGTACAAACATGATGTACTCAAAGCCGGTGGAATTGACCATGTACCAGACTTTGTACTGGTATTTCTGTTTTGGGATGTATCTGTGCAGAGGCTGAGCTTTCAAGGCGTATTCCACACATTGACGCTGAGGAGATAAACAATATCAGAGGCTAGTGGAGTAACTAAAAGGATGCTCACAGCATAGTAAATGTGTAAAATTTCAACAGTTGGTGGTGCCTACTGCACTTCTACAACCTGTCTTCATCCGCACTGCTCTCCCACAATCAGTCATAAGTCAGCACTCCTACAACATGTCTCTAGTCTGCATTGTAATCTCGCAACCTTTCTCCAGATACTGTTGTACTGCTAGAACCTGTCTCCAATTTCCACTGTGCTGCTACAACATGTCTGTGTAGTCCTCACCCTGCTACTACAACCTGTCTCAAATCTCCAATGTGCTTTCACAACCTATAGCCAGACCCCCCCCCCCCCCCCCTATACTCATATAACTTGTCTTCAGTAGTCTTTGTACACTTACTGCCTGTCTTCAATTTCCGCTGTGCTATTACAGCCTGCCTATTATCTCCACTGAGCTCCTACAACCTATATTCACCTCCCACCATGCTCAAATAACTTGTCTTCAATGTCTACTGGGCTTCTACAACCTATCTCTAATCTCTATTGTGCTTCAACAACTTATATCTAGTTCGCACTATGCTCATAACTTGTATCCAGTCCTCACTGTGCTCCTACAACCTACCTCCACTTCCTATTGTGTTACCACAACCGGTCTCCTATCACCACTATTCTTCTGCATCCTGCCTTCAATCTCCACTGTGCTCTTACAATGTATACAGTGTACCCGGAAAGTATTCGCAAATCACTATTACAATATTTTGTAATGTTACAGCTTTATTCCAAAACATATTTAATTCATTTTATTCTTCAGAATTCTACACACAATATCCCATAATGACAACACACAAAAAAAGTTTACTTTAGGTTTTGGCAAATTTATTAAAAATAAAACAAATTAACCAGCCTGGCGGTATGGCTCATCACGGCCTTTCTTGTTACTTCTGATCGCCGGAGGCGATCAGAAGTACGCATTAGGAGCGCCCTCTAGTGGGCTTCCATGCAGCCAACTTTCAGTTGGCTGCATGCAATAGTTTTTTTTTAATTTAAAAAAAAACGTCCGGTCGCCAGCCTGGCGATCTTAATAGAACGCCAGGCTGGTTAAGAAAGCACATTACATACAGTGCTGCCCATAATTATTCCTACCCCTGGCACATTTTGACTTAAAGTTACTTTTATTCAACCAACAAGTATTTTTTCGATGAGAAATGACATAGGTGTCTCCCAAAAGATAATAAGATGATGTACAATAGGCATTATTACCTCCAATGAAGACTCACTTATATGGGAAAAAAAATCCAGTTTTTATAATCTAGACTCCTTTTTTCCCATCTAAGTGAGTCTTCATTGGAGGTAACATACCTCTTTTTTATTTATGGTATATAAAATATAGATCCAACAATCATACTTAAATTGGGCACCTCCCCAACAGTCCTAATCCAGATGCTGTAAGGATGTTTTTCAGCAGCAGAAACTGGGAGACTAGTCAGGATAAAGGCAAAGATGACTTCAGCAATGTACAGAGACATCTTGGATGAAAACCTGCTCCAGAGTGCTTTTGAATTCAGACTGGGGCGACGGTTCATCTTTCAGCAGGACAACAACCCTAAGCACACAGCCAAGATATCAAAGGAGTGGCTTCAGGACAATTCGATGAATGTTCTTAAGTGGCCAAGCCAGAGCCCAGACTTGAATCCGATTGAACATCTCTGGATAGATCTTAAAATGGCTGTGCACCAATGCTTCCCATCCAACCTAATAGCGCTTTAGAGGTGCTGCAAAGAGGAATGGGTGAAACTGGCCAATGATAGGTGTGCCAAGCTTGTGGCATCATATTCAAAAAGACTTGGAGGCTGTAATTGTTGCCAAAGGTGGATCGACAAAGTATTGAGCAAAGGCTGTGAATACTTATGAACATGTGATTGTTCAGTGTTTTTATTTTTAATACATTTGCCAAAATCTCAAGTAAACTTTTTCACATTGTCAATATGGGGTTTGTTTGTGTGTAGAATTTTGAGGGGAAAAAATGAATATACTCCATCGTGGAATAAGGCTGTAACATAACAAAATGTGGAAAAAATGATGAAGAAACCAAAGCTAGTTACCTGGTTTTTGTCCAGCTCACAGTTCTTGTACTCTTGTTCCCCCTGTGCTCGGAAGGTGATAATGACAAAACCCACAAAGATGTTCATCATGAAGAAGGCGATGATGATAATGTAGACAATGAAAAAGATGGAAATCTCCACGCGATAATTGTAAATTGGCCCCACGTTTTCCCCATTGGCGTCAATGGCCTTGTACAAAAGCCTGTAGGAGATATTCATTATACATTTTATTCATCGTGTTACTTTTGTCACAGTAATTACCAAGTCTGTATTTTATATCAATTCTGTAGTTTGAATATTGGTGTATAATAATGTATAGGGTGCGGTCATAGACTACATGAGAATTTACAAGGTTTTATGAGAAATATCATCACTGCTCGGAATATCTATGCACAGGCTTGTTTTATACTATCACTGCCCATTATAATATATGTGTTACTGCTGGCTTTGCTGATAAGTAATCTGTGGGAAGATCAATTGGGCAAACAGAAGATGTGAGACTGAATTAGTGCCAGCATATGGATCTAGAATGACTATTTCTATAGTTGTACACACTCAGACTGGACCATCCATATCTGATAGATACCACCATAGCACAGCATATACAGTACAGTATATGTAACAGCCAAAGCCCGAAGTTGGCCAAAGTGGGAACTGGCTGGGCATTTCTCAAAATGGCCAGTTTAGTTGTAACATCACAGGCCAAAGTCCAACATAGACCAGCCAATGTGCAAAATGCCTTTCATGCCATTTAAACTGCAACATAAGCAAATGGGGAAATATAAGTGTTTAGTCCTAGCGTGAATCTAGCCTTAGACCCCGTTTACACTTAATCAGTTGCTCTCAGTTATAAATGAAAGGTCAACTGATTTTCAAAGTAAGTCCCATATTTTCCTATGGCACCTTTCACACTTAATGCGTTTTAACTGAAATCTTTTTCACAATGCACTGCTATGGAGAAGAAAAAAAAAACGCGTACCAACTGATTAAGTGTAAACGGGGCCTTAGAGTTCTGTTGGGAAGTGTGAGCAGTGCACATGGAGGAAACCCACCTAAACACAAGGGTAACATACAGACTCTTTGCCAGCAATGTCCTGGATGAATTTTCAAAACTGGATAAACCTAATCATAGTGAACTCATTTAAAGTGAATCTAAATTGAAGGGGAAAAAAAACGAGTTTAACTTACCTGAGGCTTCCTGTGGCTGCCCAATCACTGAGCGATCCTCCAGTCCATCGCAGCGACCCTCTTTCATTTGGATGCATGGCCCCGGTCCTTGCACCTCCTGATCTCCCTCCCGTGGATATGAGTGCTCTACGCATGTGCAGTATGAGGAAAGCTCTACTGCACATGCACAGAATGCACCCAGCGACGGGAGTGTGATCGAGGACGTGCACAGCCACTGCCGTCCACTGGCCAAGTTGCCCGGCTGAAAGAGGGGTGCTGCGGGGGACTGGAGGATCGCTCAGTAACAGGGCAGCTGCAGGGGGCTGGTAGAAGTTTAGTTTAGGTTCCCTTTAACAATAACTGCAAAGCATGCCTTGTTTCTGGAACATCAAAGAGATGGTTTGCATATTCAGCAGTGATGCACTGGGAGACATCTCAGAGCTCACTCCAACCTGAATTATTGTAAATACCTTCTGTTTTAAGAAGGCAATCTTGCGTTTTGTCTTGTTTCTGTGGTTATGTACAGTCCTGGCCAAAAGTTTTGAGACTGTCAAAAATATTGGAAATTAGAAAAGTTGGTGCTTACGTTTTTATAATAGCAATCTGCATATACTCCAGAATGTTATAAAGAGTGTTCAGATGAATTGCATAGTCCTTCTTTGCCATGAAAATTAACTGAATCCCCAAAAAAACTTTCCAATGCATTTCATTGTCATTAAAGGACCTGCTGAGATCATTTCAGTAATCCTCTTGTTAACTCAGGTGAGAATGTTGACAAGCACCAGACTGGAGATCATTATGTCAGGCTGATTGGGTTAGAATTACAGACTTGACATGTTAAAAGGAGGGTGCTGCTTGAAATCATTGATCTTCCTTAGCTAACCATGGTGACCAGCAAAGAAACGCATGCAGCCATCATTGCGTGGCATAAAAATGGTTTCACAGACAAGGATATTGTGGCTACTAAGATTGCACCTAAATCAACAATTTATAGGATCATCAAGAACTTCAAGGAAAGAGGTTTAATTAAAGAGGATTCAGCTGCGGGATCGGAGTGCAACTAGTGCAGAGGTTGCTCATGAATGACAGCAGGCAGGTGTGAGCGCATCTGCATGCACAGTGAGGCAAAGACTTTTGGAAGATGGCCTGGTGTCAAAAAGGGCAGCAAAGAAGCCACTTCTCTACCAAAAAAACATCAGGGACAGATTGATCTTCTGCAGAAAGTATGGTGAATGGACTGCTGAGGATTGGGGCAAAGTCATATTCTCCGATGAAGCCCCTTTCTGATTGTTTGGGGCATCTGGAAAAAGGCTTGTCAGGAGAAGAAAAGGTGAGCGCTACCATCAGTCCTGTGTCATAGCAACAGTAAAGCATCCTGAGACCATTCATGTGTGGTGTTGCTTCTCATCCAAGTGAGTGGGCTCACTTACAATTTTGCCAAAAAACACAGCCATGAATAAAGTATGGTACCAAAACACCCTCCAACAGCAACTTCTTCCAACAATCCAACAACAGTTTGGTGAAGAACAATGCATTTTCCAGCACGATGGAGCACTGTGTCATAAGGCAAAAGTGATAACTAAGTGGCTCGAGGACCAAAACATTGAAATTTTGGGTCCATGATCTGGAAACTCCCCAGATCTTAATCCCATTGAGAACTTGTAGTCATTCCTCAAGGGGCGGGTGGACAAACAAAAAACAACTAATTCTGAGAAACTCAAAGAAGTGATTATGAGAGAATGGGTTGCTATCAGTCAGGATTTGGCCCAGAAGTTGATTGAGAGCATGCCCAGTCGAATTGCAGAGGTCCTGAAAAGAAGGGCCAACACTGCAAATACTGACTATTTGCATAAATCTCATGTAATTGTCAATAAAAGCCTTTGAAACGTATGAAGTGCTTATAATTATATTTCAGTACATCACATAAACAACTGAAACAAAGATCTTAAAAGCAGTTTAGCAGCAAACTTTGTCAAAACTTTTGGCCAGGACTGTATCTTGGTGTTAACCTGCTAATCTATTCAGCTGCACTGGTTTCACATAAAGTAGAGTACTGAGAAGCTGCTGAGGAAGCTGAACAGACAAAGGGCCTTTTTCCACTAGCCTGCGATTTGCGATTTGCTTCTGATCGCAAATCGCAAGGCACATTAAACTAATGGAAACTGCAGCAGCAATTTCCATTAGTGCGATCCGATTGCGATGCGATTTTGGTCAAATCGCAATCGTCGTCCTGCCGCGTTTTGTATGCGATTGAGCTGGACTATAATGAATATAGTAGCTCAATCGCAATCGCATGGTGGAAATTGAAACGCGATTGCGATCGCGATTGGAATCGCGATCGCAATCGCGATCGCATTTCATAGTGGAAAAGGGCCCTAACTCCTAGGTATAACGATCGCCTGTTTACCTTGGTAATGTGCTGATAGATAAAACTCCTATTAGCTCCAATTGATACTTACGCTGGCCAGCCTTCGAAAGTAGACACAGTAAATAGCGCCATCATTCCTGACAGGACATTGTCAAAGTTGAAGTCACTGTTGTGCCAAATTCTTTCTCGCACCATTGGATGAGTGACATCTCCATCCTTATATACAATGAATGTACCCCTGTAACAATATTATTATCATTGATTTATGTGTCATCAACACATTTTAAATGCTTTTAAACCATTCAAGGTCTGACAAAAAGGGCAGTTAATAAGGTTCAGAGCTGGGACTACAGGACCTGTTTCAGCCACGCTGTGGAATTGCTGGCGATTCCAAATCCCCTAGGCTAATGAAATTCAATAGAGAGGATTCCACAGGAGCAATTGCAATTTCCCCAAATCACAATTGCGGGTCCTGCAGCAATTTTGGAGCGATTGCACTTTAAAACAAAGTATAGGATTGCTGCAAAATCACTTTTTAACCCTTTCCTTGCCAAGCACGTACTAGGTACGTTTTCGCAGGGAACAGCTTTAACAACGTATGCCATATGTTAGTTGGCAAATTGTCCCTCGGGAAGCAGCAGGGAGGGGGCTGGGCCGACATCATTCCTCCCTCCCTCCACGTGGGCCCCTCTCCTCTGCTTCCCTGCCTGACTAGAGTAGCGGTGTGGGTTGTAATTACTCACCCGATCACTCCTCCATGCAACATGTCCCACACACATGCACCCGCCTCCTCTCTCTGCTCTCTACTTGCTCTCGGGAGACCAGAGAGGAGCCTGCAGCCAGAGGGCACACCGCATGGAGCCAGCAATTGGGTGAGTAATTACAGCCCGCACCGCTGCATTCCAGCCAGGCAGGGAGGCCACAGGAGGGGGGCCCACGTGGAGGGAGGGAGGATGATGTCGGATCCCCTCCCCGCAATGGCCCTATACCTGCTATCTATACTGGGGGCTCCAATACTTACTACCTATGCAGGGACAACTATACCTGCTACCTATACCTGCTACCTACACTGGGAGTTCCTATAACTACTACCTGATATTGGGGCACCTATACCTGCTAACTATACTGGGGCACCTATACCGGCTACCTATACTGGGGCACCTATTCCAGGCTATCTATACTGGCTGCACCTATATCTGACTACCTGAACTGGTGGCACCTATACATGGCTACCTATACTGGCTGCACCTATACTTCGCTACCTCTACTGGGGGCATCTATTCCAGCCTACCTATACTTGCTGCACCTATATATGGCTACCTGTACTGGCACACCTATTCCAGGATACCTTTACTGGCTGCACCTATATCTGGCTACCTGTAAAGGCGCACCTATTCCAGAACAGGAGAAGTAGGATACCAGTACATATCTGGCATAGTTGGATTCAGCAGAATCAGGGCTTTTACAAACAGTAACATTTTTGTCAGGAAATGCAATTCTTTGAAAAAAAAACAGAAAAATATTTTATTTTTTATTTCACTTTTTTTTTAAACATATTTCACTCAAAAATGTTGTTATATCTCCAGAAAAAGTACAACATTTTGTTTCAGCCCAATTCATTACAGAAAAAAATATATATATTATGTACTATTTGATGTAAGCTTTCTTGTCAAAAATCCTAAGTAAACCTAATGAGTGTAAAATGTCTATTCATTGCTTGGCAGTAGAGGTTAGCGTTAAGGCGTCAGGGAAGAAGGGTTCTGTGTGAAAGTAGGGTTAGGTTTAGCTATAGTAAAATATATTCCTTCATTACACTTTAATCGTAAAATATCAGTAAACTTACTGATATTCTACTACTGGCTTTCCTGTGCGCCCACATTTCCAGGCGTTCTTTTTTTTATGTAATCAGACTGCCACCCACTTACTAGCCCACCTTATGTTCAAAGGAAAACTAGCACCCTATACTTTATCTACATGAGAAAATCTCTAGGTGTTTCTGTAGGAATGTTAGGCATTGTGAACGTCTACCTAGGAACTGCTCTGCTTACTAGAAGCCTTAAAGAGACTCCGTCACAAAATGTTCAGCCTTATTTCTTCTATCCTATAAGTTCCTATACCTGTTCTAATGTGGTCTGTATTACTGCAGCCTTTTCTAGTTGCACTGTCTCTGTAATATATCTAATCTTCTTTTCTTTGTCAAGCTTTGTTGACCCAGGAGGAATGGGCTGCCTCTGTTGTAATGAATACAAGTTATGCACGCCCCTGCAGGCTCTGAACGCTTTGTTTACTCCTCACTCTCTGCTCTCAATTTAAGCTTGTCTGTGCTGAAGGGGGGGGGGGGGGGGGTGTGGCTGCCTGACTCAGGAAACCCTGACTGGAGTGCAGATAATTCACTATGTAATAAAAATTTGCAGTATACTGTAACATGATATATATATATATATATATATATATATATATATATATATATATATATACATATACACACAAACATCACTTCCTGGTTAGCGGCCATATTTTTGGTTTGTAAACACTGCCTAAAACTGGCGATTAAAAGCCAGGATCGCGGTGGGGAGCGGCGGAAACGGCAAAGAGGGATCCAGGAGATCACAGTTCCCAGATTGGTATGTTTTTTATTGTACAAATCAGACAGTACAGATTCTCTTTGTTTAGCTGTCCCTTCCCCCAATCAGGATAAATATGAACTGGACTTACAAAAATCAGCACATAAACATACTGGTGCAGAAGAAATTAGATTTGTCGCCAACAATCATAAAGCAGACTGCAGCTGTCTTTTGTGCAACTTACAGAATGATTGACAACATATGCTTATCAGCCGTAGACAACGCCACTCCTTTACCATAGTTTTATGAAAGTGCTTTGGTGAAATAGTAATAATAGGCAGAACCACGCGATTCCCCCCCGTGAGTGACTGCTGATGTGGGCTGGTTACAGTGGTGAGATGTGTGCTGCATATATGACTGGTCTCTTACTTGCAGTCCCCTGGGAGGTGCTTTGCCTCATCGGTGCAGCTGAAGAATTTACCCTGTGCAAAAACAAGAGCATTGTGGATAGAATATGAAAAACAAAATCCACAGCTGGAACACAGACAGCAGTAAAAATCTGACAGAAGTTCTATACATTCTCCACTAATTAAAGAAAGTTTAGCCTGGTTTTCCCCTTTAAGTTAGGAGTATTAGTACGGTAATACAAATTATATGAGTCACAGTCATGGTTGTACCCAGAGGCCATATATATTTGACTCCACCCACAGTATCATATGGCCACACCCCTTTTTTGGGTCACAGTATACTGGTGATTAGAGAGTATTAGTGAAATTATTTTTTTTCTCATTCTGTTGTAATTTGTATGCAACCTGGAATTGGGCCAATCAAATTTGGCAGTAATAGTATTTAATTGATCCCATGGGGTTATGGGCCCCAGTGCAAGTTTTACATTGGGCCTCTCAGGCCCTTGTCATTAAAATTGATATGGAGCACCAAAACCTGCTGAGGACAACTGCAGTGTCACTGACAAGACAAATAACATTGCCAGAGCTGCAGCCACTAGCATGCGCTCTATAGGCAGTAGCAGTGTTACGGAGACTTGCCTAAGGTCTCCTACTGAATAGGTGCTGGCTTACTGAACAGGCAGAGCCTATTCGAACCCTGGTGTCAGATGCAGAGCCCTTAACCAGTACACTAACCAGCCACTGAGGTGTAAGCAGGGAGGGGGAATGGTGTGTTAATGACTACCACTATCCAAAGCACGCATAAAGGTGTGGGGGAGGGGGACTGGAGGAATCTGGGTCTCCCAGAAACAAAAAGACACTGGAAGGATAAAAAAGTTTACGGTAATTTTCCTGGTTTTAGCATATATTGGTATGTAGCCCCACCCTCCCAGTGATGTTTAGCCTAGGCATTTAAGCTATGCAGATTTCTCCTCCAAGAGCATTCTGGGACACCAAGTATATTTCTACTGGCTTCACAACTCTCAGAAACATTCCACAGCAATGTACCTGCCAGGACTAACAATGTCATCACCTGTGATAAAGTTCAGACTGTAAATGAGGCTTGAGGAAAGATTTTACAATGGACAAACACTGACTAAATAATTTACAAATGAACACTGCAAAAAATAAGCAATTTTATTAATTAGGTTACTTTCACTACAGTTGTGTATTCAAAATCCAGAGTTGTAGACATCAACCACTGTGAGACGCTTTATTAGTTAGTGCGGCTCCACATTGGAAAGTGGCAAACCTGATGAAGTGATAGGTCAGACGACAATAGAAAAAAAAATGTAGTTAACCCAAGAAAAGGAAAGTAATGCACATGGAGGAGGCACCCCAATGTAGATAAAATGCTTCAACATAGTTTAAATGCGCAGTACAGGGTTGCGCACTAAAGACCTGCAGTGCATGTCTCACTCTCCCTGCCGTGCATGTCTCACTCTCCCTGCCGTGCATGTCTCACTCTCCCTGCAGTGCATGTCTCACTCTCCCTGCCGTGCATGTCTCACTCTCCCTGCCGTGCATGTCTCACTCTCCCTGCCGTGCATGTCTCACTCTCCCTGCCGTGCATGTCTCACATGTCTCACTCTCCCTGCTGTGCATGTCTCACTCTCCCTGCCGTGCATGTCTCACTCTCCCTGCTGTGTGAGTAAGTGTGGTCTTTTGACATATATCGCAAGAAATTGTAAAATTGTAAATACATGTAAACACATACAGTGTCACGGACGGTTGCGGGGACGCAGGCGCGTCCTGGCACCGCCCGTGAAGTAAAGAACGATCGCACTCGATTCCTGCATCGATTGCGCTTCAGACAGTATCCCTCAGCTAAGACAGATTCCCCAGCTGTTCCTAAGCTACAGTGACAGCCTGGGGGGAAGCTGTTAATTAGCTGGGACATATTCCCTGTGGAAGGCACAATTTCCCTTTTGGCTCTGGGAACCAGGTGACACTTAGCTGATCGCATGGAGATGTTAATTAACAAACCAGGAGTCTTTTCAGAGCCAAGGAAGCTAATCCCAGCAGGGGGCAGACTTAGCGGAACCATTCAGCCAGGATAGGGAAACATAGAGTTATGATCTTTATGCATGTTTTAGAAGTACCATACATCGGAGAAATGTGAAAGTTATATCATTCTGCTGGTCCGGAGCTTGTGAGTGTTTTGATATTAAATTTGGGCCCCTAGCCTAACCAGAACGCTGGGAATTCCACCGTTTTGTAACCGGGCATGCAAACATGCCCAAGTTTGATATCATATTAATCGGTAGGTTCTGGGGATCGAGAATATGTAATTATTATCTGTGTGCCGGCCGCGCAGGTCGGCCTAGGGAACCTGTCAGGATTATGGATTTGCTAAAGCCCCTGCCCAGGTGTGATTACCATAGTCCGGCCTAGGGGGCCGACTCTGGAAGCCCGCCTCTGAGCTCATCTCCATTAAAAGTGAATGAGCTGCCTGAGAAGTTCTTCCTCCCTTTACCATCTTCATGACAATCTGCTGCCAGCCAGAGGACATAGGGCTGGTGGCCATTTTGCTGACCCATCTGAACAAAGAACTCTAAGAACTTGAAACCGTTTTGCTTGAACTTGATTGGAAACCAGAACTCTGATTTTTCCCACAAACAGGACATCTTTCCAGGAACTAAGTATTTTTCTCCCTTCTTTTATTTTTCATACTGGCTATTACTGTTTTCATAATTGTTGATTTTCATAATTGTCTGTATATATTAATTATTTATATTGCGTGAATAAACGACTTTCCCCAAGTCATTCACTGTTTCGCTACCCTGCTTATCAGCACACACAGAACTGATCCCGGGTCTCTGAAGATACGCTACTGTTTGTTTGTTGTTGGCTAGACAGAATATCGTGTGTTTAACCGTTTTATTCGCAGGATTAATCAGTCAGTTAGTGGGCCCCACGGTCCCATAGTAACCGCGGTGGTGGCAGTTTACTCTGAACCAGTAGGTGACGTTGTAATTACCCGTGTCTCACAGGCTCCCTTCTGAGTTGTCTGCGGCTAATTCTTAACGGTTCCTGCGCATTGACTGCGACCAGAGTTCGCACGATCTGTGCGCTGGCACCGTTTAGAGGGCTAAGTGCGGTCAGCCACGAGGGCTCCTGTGACAGTGTTAGGCAGCGGTTGGGACCTGTGTTGTGCTGAAAGTATCTACGATAGCGCTAGCGCTATCGAGAAACGAACTAATTCGTTGGTGTAGCTGGAAGGCAATATATTTTTTATATATACAGAGAGACTGTGTAGCCAGTACCCCTCCCCAAAAGTTTTATTTTATTTGGCATGGAAATGTCCGGGAACTACCAGAACATGTGCCTAGCAGACCTGGAAAATCTTTGCGAAGAGAGGGGCATTGGCATCCTCCGCAAGACAAAACGGGACCTGATGGCAGACTTGTCCAGATGGGATGCCCAGCAACTGCGGGAGCTGGGAGTGTCCGCTGAGGTGGATACCAGCCCATCTGACAATCAAGGGGAACCAGAGGCTGAAGATCTTAGGCGTACAGAGGTTGAGCATCCTGCGGGCCCTGTTGCAACAGTTACGCCAGAGAATGTCAGTGTGGACCCCAACCCCAGAGTTTCTGAAAGTACTCGCCTGGAACCGGCCAGTACTGGACTGTCCATGGGTGCTGACCCGGTAATGCAGCAGGCATTACAAAAGCTGATGGAGACTGACCTGGAAAAGTACATGCAGTACATGGAAGCACGAGAGGAACGGGAGCGCCAATCTGCAGAACGCCACGCGGAGAGGGATGCCGCTGAGCGAGAACGGGAGCACCAACGACAGCATGAGCTAAACATGGCAAAAGTGCAACAGGCCAGCCGGAGTTCACCGCCCAGCCTCCCTGCTGAAGGAGCTGCAGCACCCGTAAGTGCAAAATTTAAATTTGCTAATATTGAAAAAGACACAGACATTGACTTGTTTTTGCGATCTTTTGAAAAAGCATGCCGTCAGTATCGTCTGTCCCAAGACCAGTGGGCCAGACATCTGACACCGTTGCTGCGCTACAAAGCGCTTGATGCTTTCGCAGAATTGCCTGCGGAAAAGGATAATGATTATGCTGCTATAAAAGACGCTATCATTACTAAGTACCAGCTGACGCCAGAAGCCTATCGGAAAAAGTTCAGGGCCTGGCAGAAAAAGTCTTCTGATTCGTACCGAGATGTGGTCAGCAGCTTGCTCACCACACTCCGCCAGTGGACGCTAGGCCTCACCAAAGGGTCTTATGGCGTCCTGGAGGACTTGATAGTCCTCGAACAATTTCTGAACATTTGCCCTGCTGATGTACGACAGTTTGTGTTAGAACGCAGGCCGGCTTCAGCCACTGTCGCTGCAGACCTTGCTGAGACTTTTGCAACTACCCGGGTGGCTGATTCCCGCAGAACTGTCCCATCCAGCTGGAGAGGAGGTCAGCCCAATACCTCGGCAGACCCTCCTGCCCCTGTGAGCCGTCCGCCACAGAGGCCACCCAGCGCAGCTGCTGCACCCAGGCCTGCAGCGCCTGGAGAGGTCACCTGTCACTACTGCCGCCAGCCCGGACACGTGAAATTCGACTGTCCGGAGCGGAGACAGACACCACCAGCACCTGGATCATCTGCATCACCTGCACCTCACCCACAGCAGAGGCAGCCCGCCAGCGAACCACAGCCTGGATCATCCGATTTTGTCCTGTTTGCCCGCGGAAAGGAAATCCGCGACCGAACCGACCAGCAGCAACTTGTTAGAGTGAACGGCAAAGTTGTCACCGGATTTCGAGACACCGGAGCTGACATCACGTTAGTTCACTCACATCTTGTGCCAAAGGAGAGCATCAGCTCCAGCCGATCCCTTGCCCTTACTGGAGTAGAGGGCACCCTTTTCCACATAGCCCACGCCAGAGTGAAGCTGGATTGGGGAGTGGGAGGGGTCCACGAAAGGGTTGTTGGGGTTATGAAGGATCTCCCAGTCCCTGTGTTGCTAGGGACTGATTTGGGCAAGCTTGTGTCCTACTATGAACCTGCCACGACCGCCTTGTCGCTCAAGGAGACGGACTCTCCACCCACCACCAGGTACTTTATACACTTGGGGGAGCACCAGGGGGAGGTGGGTTAAATGTGCCCAGTTCAAGGGTACCCGGTTCAATAGTGCCTGCTTCAAAGGCACCTGAGTTTGATGTACAGACTGTCTGTTGTGATGATGCTGTACCTGTACCTGAGTTTACTGTACAAACTGTCTGTGATGAAAATGTTCCTGTTACTGTTATAAATGCTTGTGACAATGATGTAGGTAATGCCAATATGTGCCATTCTGACAGTGTACCTGTGCTAGCCATACCACGCAGCTGCACTGCTCGGAACCCGAGCTCAGAACAGGTGGAGGGGGTTCCGGCCTCCTCCCCCTCCTCTGACCGCAGGGATGAGACCTTTCAGCCGCTGGCCTCGTGTGACATGAGCCAGTTGGCTGAAACTGACAGCGCCGTATTCTCAGCCGCACTACAAAGTGACCCAAACCTGGAGGTGCTCCGGCAGCAAGCCGCTGAGCCCCTCGCAGACGGGGCCGCTTTCAAGGTGTACTGGGAAGGTGGGAGACTGTACAGTGAGTCTGTACAGCCCCCTACCGGTAGATCACACGCGAATACCAAATGGCTTGTGGTCCCGAGTGCGTTCAGGGGACATGTGCTGAAATCCGCACATGGTAATCCTCTGACAGGGCACTCGGGTGTCCGCAAGACACTTGCCGGTATTCGGAAACAGTATTATTGGCCCCGGATGAACAGGGATGTAGCGAACTACTGCAGGGCATGTGCCGTCTGTCAGGAGCTGGGAAGGTCCAGGGATTCCCGCGGGGTTCCCTTGGGTCCACAGCCACTTGGCAGGGGAACCCTGCGTGGGCTGGCTGTTGACCTAACCAACCCACTGCCCGTTGTCAGCAGTCCCAGCAGACACCACGTCCGACTGCAGTGGCGCAAACGCCCTGTCCAGAACGGTCCATGTCGGGTCAACCCTGAGGGTAGCAGACTGCGACCGGTCCAGGGGAACCGAGCCACAGGCTCCAATAGGTTTTCCCGCCGTACCGGCAACTCGAGGCCCGTCAGCCAGGTTAGCGGCGCCGCCACACATCTTGCGGATGAGTGGCTGAGCCGCGGACAAGGGGGAGGGCTGTCACGGACGGTTGCGGGGACGCAGGCGCGTCCTGGCACCGCCCGTGAAGTAAAGAACGATCGCACTCGATTCCTGCATCGATTGCGCTTCAGACAGTATCCCTCAGCTAAGACAGATTCCCCAGCTGTTCCTAAGCTACAGTGACAGCCTGGGGGGAAGCTGTTAATTAGCTGGGACATATTCCCTGTGGAAGGCACAATTTCCCTTTTGGCTCTGGGAACCAGGTGACACTTAGCTGATCGCATGGAGATGTTAATTAACAAACCAGGAGTCTTTTCAGAGCCAAGGAAGCTAATCCCAGCAGGGGGCAGACTTAGCGGAACCATTCAGCCAGGATAGGGAAACATAGAGTTATGATCTTTATGCATGTTTTAGAAGTACCATACATCGGAGAAATGTGAAAGTTATATCATTCTGCTGGTCCGGAGCTTGTGAGTGTTTTGATATTAAATTTGGGCCCCTAGCCTAACCAGAACGCTGGGAATTCCACCGTTTTGTAACCGGGCATGCAAACATGCCCAAGTTTGATATCATATTAATCGGTAGGTTCTGGGGATCGAGAATATGTAATTATTATCTGTGTGCCGGCCGCGCAGGTCGGCCTAGGGAACCTGTCAGGATTATGGATTTGCTAAAGCCCCTGCCCAGGTGTGATTACCATAGTCCGGCCTAGGGGGCCGACTCTGGAAGCCCGCCTCTGAGCTCATCTCCATTAAAAGTGAATGAGCTGCCTGAGAAGTTCTTCCTCCCTTTACCATCTTCATGACAATCTGCTGCCAGCCAGAGGACATAGGGCTGGTGGCCATTTTGCTGACCCATCTGAACAAAGAACTCTAAGAACTTGAAACCGTTTTGCTTGAACTTGATTGGAAACCAGAACTCTGATTTTTCCCACAAACAGGACATCTTTCCAGGAACTAAGTATTTTTCTCCCTTCTTTTATTTTTCATACTGGCTATTACTGTTTTCATAATTGTTGATTTTCATAATTGTCTGTATATATTAATTATTTATATTGCGTGAATAAACGACTTTCCCCAAGTCATTCACTGTTTCGCTACCCTGCTTATCAGCACACACAGAACTGATCCTGGGTCTCTGAAGATACGCTACTGTTTGTTTGTTGTTGGCTAGACAGAATATCGTGTGTTTAACCGTTTTATTCGCAGGATTAATCAGTCAGTTAGTGGGCCCCACGGTCCCATAGTAACCGCGGTGGTGGCAGTTTACTCTGAACCAGTAGGTGACGTTGTAATTACCCGTGTCTCACAGGCTCCCTTCTGAGTTGTCTGCGGCTAATTCTTAACGGTTCCTGCGCATTGACTGCGACCAGAGTTCGCACGATCTGTGCGCTGGCACCGTTTAGAGGGCTAAGTGCGGTCAGCCACGAGGGCTCCTGTGACAGTAGATTAGAGGTAGGTTTCTTCCAGAGTAAAATGAGCTATAAATTACTTTTCTATGTTGCTGTCACTTGCAGTAGGTTGTAGAAATCTGAAAATACCAACAGGCTTTTGATGAACTAGTCCAAAACCTGTCAGCTCCATCAGATTTCTACAACCTGCTGTAAGTGACAGCAACATAGGAAAAAAGTAATTTATAGCATATTTTAATGTGGTTGAAATGTACGTTTTGTGTTATGTGTTGTGTGTTGTGTTATGTGTTGTGTTATGCATGGTGGCGTAGTGGTTAGCACTCTCGCCTTGCAGTGATGGGTCCCTGGTTCATATCCCAGCCAGGTCAACATCTGCAAGGAGTTTGTATCTTCTCCCCGTGTCTGTGTGGGGTTCCTCCGGGCACTCTGGTTTCCTCCCACATCCCAAAAACATACAGATAAGTTAATTAGCTCTAGACTACGATACATACACTACACAATACATACACAGACATATGACTATGGTAGGGACTAGATTGTGAGCCCCTCTGAGGGACAGTTCGTGACAAGACAATATACTCTTTATGTGTGGCTGGAAAGTGTAATGGTTAAGGGCTCTGCTCTGACACGGGAGACCAGGGTTTGAATCTCGGCTCTGCCTGATCAGTAAGCCAGCACCTATTCAGCAGGAGATCTTAGGCAAGTCTCCCCAACACTGCTACTGCCTATAGAGCACGTCCTAGTGGCTGCAGCTCTGGCGCTTTGAGTCCGCCAGGAGAAAAGCGCTATATAAGTGTTTGTCTTTGTCTTTTTTTTGTCTTTACTCTGTACAGCGCTGCGTAATATGTCAGCGCTATATAAATACTTAAATAAATAAATAAATGTGTTTTCATGTATTTCAAATTTGACAATATTTCGCAATAGTGGTTCTGTAGAGAGAACCTAAACTGAGAAGAATATGGATTTTTCCTTTTAAAATAATACCAGTTGCCCGACTCTCCTGCTGATCCTATGTCTCTAATGCTTTTAGCCACAGCCCCTCAACAAGCATGGAGATCAGGTGCTCCGACTGAAGTCAGACTGGATTAGCTGCATGTGATCCAACCACTACTGCAGCCAAAGAGATCAGCAGGACTGCCAGGCAACCGGTATTGTTTAAAAGGAAACCTTCATATCCCTCTCAGTTAACTACTTTAGGACCATGGTGATTGAAATCTACGCCCTGTTTTGGTGGGCTTCTGGCTGACAGGGCACAGATTTCAATCACTGCCTGCAGCGTGTATCCGCAGTTTCAGTCGCTCCCCGCCGATCGCGCCTCTCAAACCCGACGTCTCTCACCACAGCTCACTGGCTCTGCCTGTGTCTATGACGGCAGAGCCATGTGAGCCGGTCAGGAGCCGATTTCACTGGCTCCTGGCCGTGTCTATCAATGTAAGCCACTCCCATTGGCTTACATTGATAGACACGTTCAGGAGCCAATGAAAGCAGCTCCTGACTGGCTCACATGTCAGGAGGATCCCGGCATGCGGCGGTGATGGCGGTTGCGGCAGGTATGCGCGGCGATTCGTCTGGATTCCGATGGTGTTGTACCAGCAGCACTTAAGGGGCAGAGACCGCTGGTACTTAAGTGGTTAAGGTTCCCTTTCATGAAGCCTGTTTCACTTGCACCTGCTGCCGTATGGGTAACCCTCTCATTGGATGCAGATGTAGGCAAAACAGGCTTCACTAAGCCGGAGAGCGGAGGCCACACACAGCACAGAGTGAGAGGTGCACAGAGCGGCTGCTGGAGTCTGCCTACATACGGCACACGTGACAGACTCCGGGATGGTCTTTCATACGCCACATTGCATAACTTACCTCAATGATGGCCAAAAGATGGAAAAAATACAAACGTTTATTAATCGCTTGACCACTTAAAGTGGACCTGAACTCTTGCACAGGACAGAAAGAAAACAGAGAGAAATGCACCCTGTATGTATGGATGTATGTATTTAGAGAGTTTAGTCTGTCTAATTCTCCCTCATCTGTGACTAATCACCAGTGTAATTTGATCTCTCAGTTGTGTCAGCTGGCTGCCTCTGCAGAGCAGCTAATTTGTAAACACAGGATGTTACCTCTATGTCTAGCAGGATGTAGACACATTACAGATTTATTGCAGGATTTTTATCAGCTGTAACAAAAATAAAAAAAATTCTGTAAAGGTTGTTATGCTGTTGCTTATCTTTTAGAGCAGAAAGTAGGTTGTAAGTTCAGGTCCTCTTTAAGCAAATAACAAAGCTTGTATTTTTTTTTTTTACACCTACTAGCGTTTGTCCATCATTGCAATAAGTTATTCTTGCCTTTCAATGTGTTTTTAAACATTTTATCTCCACTTGGGGCGCCACTTCCAAGTACATTAACTTTGAGAGATGGTTATTACCAGCACAGCATCAATACAGCAGTTGAAGGAGGGCCCCTCTGGACCAGGGGCCCCAGTGCAGCCACTGCATCCCCCATTGCTCTGCCGCTGATTGCTCCAATTCCATGCTGCACAGACATGTTAACAAGATCTGAATGCGGTCAGAAATACGTGGAAGTTATTGCTCATCTGGCTGAGAAACGCTGATAGACGTCAGGAGGAACTCAGTCAACACTGGCTACTACAGAGCGGAGCATGCTTTATTAAAGATGAGAAATGCTGCAATGGTGCACTCTGTGACAGCATCTTGGAGGCAAATGTAATTATAAGTGCTATTAAAAAAGGAAGCTGTGCTTTTACTTAAGTCAGCTGCGCTGCTAAATGCATCATGGATCCGACATCAGCATATAGTGATTCTCAAACACAGATAGGACAACTGCGAGAAACAAATGGACTTCATTTATCAAACTGTCAGTACTTCAAAACCAATCACATTCGCCCTCTCAAGCCCGATTCCAGGAAATCTACTTATCTCAAGCTAGACCAGGCAGGGGCAATCTTGGCCCTCCAGCTGTTAAGGAACTACAAGTCCCACAATGCATTGCAGGAGTCTGACAGCCACAGTCATGACTCATATAGGCAAATGCATTGTGGGACTTGTAGTTCCTTAACAGCTGGAGGGCCAAGTTTGCCCATGCCTGAGCTAGACTGTTCTTGGCCTGGAATCTAGCATGTGTACAAGGGCCCTCCGGGGTTGACAGAGGTCACTTAGGGCAGAGCAGGATCATCCACTAGGCAACCTAGTTGCTACCTTTACACCTAGGCAACCTAGGCAGGTGTTTGGGCTCTAGTGGGTGTCTAGGGGCCAACCTGACACCTTCTTAAACCTCCGTTTACTTTAGCTTACCAAAAGGACCACAAGGGGGCCCAAAACCTACTACCTTGCCTAGGGCCCCATTACATCTTAATCCATCTCTGCCTTTGGGCCAGGGGTGTAACTACAAATCATCTGCCCCCTCCCCTAAGCAAAACTTTGATGGGGCCCCCAATATTCATACCCTTTCCCTTGCTTACCTCTGGTAACTCTCCCAGTCTGGGGGGCCATCCTGCAAGGGTCATAAAGCAAGTGTGGCTATAGTAGTCTTCACACCCATAACAAGTGTAGCCACAAAAACACCTGATCTGAAGGATGGGCCCTTTTATTAGAGAGAGTGAAGTAGTAGTTGGGGCCCCCTTAAAGCTCTGACCACTCCCCCCCCCCCCTGCAGTGGCAAGGGCTGCTCCATTGTTCTAATTATGCCCCTGCTTAGGGCCCCTCTCCACTAGAAATGAATAGTTTGTGAGTAGACCAGTCGGGAACAGTTTTGGTCAGGGTGGTCAGCAACATTTCCCTCAATGCATCACAGTAATAGGTTTAAGGCATTTTAGTAGGGGGGGGGGGGGGGGCATTGAGTATTGCGGAGGCTCGGTATTAGCGCGGTTGTTTGTGAGGACAACACTGTTTTTGGATAACATTTTGTATGCTTTTTCTAACTGGTTGAACACTGCTTTGTTTTTTTGGCAACTGTTACCTTTGTGTTGCAGTAGCTCCTATGCAGTGGTGTAGCAAAAGGGCATGCAGAGGTTGCTGCCAAATCGGGGCCCTTGGGCCAGAGGGACCTACTCGGGGCCCTCCATCAATCTTATTAGCTTTTTATTGGTATTATGCTGGTAATGAACACTTCTATATGTGCATTGCATAATGGTAATCCTTAATTAAAAGACCTCTGTCACAAAAATCTTAAAATGTAAAATATATGTAAACGTATACAATTTAGAAGTACATTTCTTCCAGAGTAAAATGAGCCATAAATTACTTTTCTCCTATGTTGCTGTCACTTACAGTAAGTAGTAGAAATCTGACAGAGGTGACAGGTTTAGGACTAGCCCATCTCTTCATGGGGTGTTCACAGGGATTTCTGTATTTTTAGAATGCACTTAGTGAATGGCACTTGCTCCGTCCAACTGCCCAAAAAGTGTACGGTGAGCAGGGAGGTTGGTCAGCATCTTTGTATAAATCTTTTTCAGGGAGTGTCTTTAAAAAAGAAAAAAGGTCAGGCTGAGAATCCCCCATGGAGAGATGGACTAGCCCAAAACCTGTCAGTAATGTCAGATTTCTACTACTTACTGTAAATGCCAGCAACATAGGAGAGAAGTAATTTATGGCTAATTTTACTCAGAAAGAAACTTACTTCTTATTTGTGTTTTAAATGTTAAGATTTTTATGACAGTTCCTCTTTAACAAACTGTTTCCTTACTCTAAATACACCTCTCTGACACTGCTGCTGTCCTTTGTAGGTTTTGAGGCTCAATATCAATAGAGTGCTTGGGGCCCCATGTAAAACCCACATTGGGGCTCCAAGCTCCTTAGTTACGCTGCTGCTCCTATGTGCTTACATAGAAGGTTTGTTTAAATAAGTGGAAGTGTAGTTTTCAGAAAGCCAAACGATGAAGAAGTGAAAAAAGTACCACCAGTGCTAGCATTGCACAGGCATACTGGCATTCTGACACCAACGTAACCTGAACCCAAATCAAATGTACTTGGGCTAAGGGGGGTTTGGCATAGGCAGAGCTTGTGATGTTTACACTTGGAAGTGCAACAACCTCTGTCCTGACTGCCTATTGTAAGATTCATAAGGAGAAAGAGAGAATTCCCTATTTGCAATTGTTGGAGAGGAAATCATGGATAGAATAGAGGAGCGCACACTCACAAGGAATGGTTGGCACTACTGTTAAAAGGAACCTGAAGCGAGAGGGATATGAAGGCTTTCGTGTTTATTTCATTTTAAGCAATACCAGTTGCCTGGCAGTCCTGATGATTTATTTGGCTGCAGTAGTATCTGAATCCCACAGCTGAAACAAGCCTGGAGCTAATCTGGTCAGACTTTTGTTAGAATCACCTGATCTGCATGCCAGTTCCTTTTCTATGGCTAAATGTATTAGAGGATCTGCAGGACAGCCAGGCAGCTGGCATTGTTTAAAAGGAAATAAATATGGCAGTCTCCATATCCCTTTCACTTCAGGTTCCCTTTAAGAAATTACAAATTTGTATTTCCAGAAGTTAAAAGCATACAAGAAGCTGTAACAGCAACAGCCGACCACTTTGGGCTTATGCCCTTTTTCAAGCAATGCTGCTAATGTAATAAAACAGCACTAGCCACTGGTCAGCATTGCTGCTGTAGGAGGGGCTTAACATGTTGCATGAGACAAGGGGCGGAGCTTTGAACTGTGCTTTAGTTCCCCATCTGGTCCACGAAGGTGCTGATGGGCACAGTTTACTGAGTATACCGCAGTTCCCCATCAGGTCTAAATACTTTGATTGGCTAGTGCCACGTTTGCCACAAAAGGATGTTTATTTGTTAAATATATATATTTATTGTGAGACCTTCATGTTGCATTACATGTCGCTGTTCCAGCTTCTTGTATGCTTTTAACTTTTAGAAATAAAAGTTTTTAATCCCGTAATGTAACAGCGATGCCGACCGTTCTGGACTTTGTACATATGGGTAGAGGAACTCAGCTGGCAAGTGTGGGAAGCTGTAAGCACCGATCAGCAGCTTCAAGGTAGGAACTGTGATTTTGTTTTCTGGTCACGAAGGCCTGATTGCAGTGGCGTAACAATAGGGGTTCCTGCCTCTGCACCGGGGGGCAGGAGGGGTCGCAGCATGAGGGGAGAGCATTGACCCCCGCATCGGCGGGGAGGGCGGCCCTCACCTCGGGCTCTCCCCTCAGGAACACAAGCATACCTCCATGCTTCCATTGCAGAGGTCCAATGTCTAAGTGCCACACACGCTACATCCTGTTTATCAGGAAGCATGGAGGTATGCTTGTGTTCCTGCCGCCGCTGCTCCTGACGCCAATTAATGCGGGAGTGCCTGAGGTGAGGGAGGGGGTGGGTGGGGCCCCCTCCCCACCGATGTGGGGGCCAATGCTCTTCCCTCATGCTGCAATCCCCAAAACGGCTCTGAGCGGGCCCCAGAGAGGGAGGAAGGGGCATCCAAATTTTCGCGGGGAGGCCCAGTGGTTTCTAGTTACACCCCTGCCTGATGGCCTTTTATGTTATCTTTGAAATACATTTGCAAAGAACAGGTATTGGAGATTTTACCTTAAAAAGCTGAACCCCAATGCAGGCAAACATGAACTGGAGCAGAGTGGTGACTATCATGATGTTACCAATAGTTCGGATAGCGACGAACACACACTGGACGACATGCTGAGGAGACAGAAGAATCACCCAGAGTCAGTGTAAATAATTAGTTCTGTAATGGTAAGCCTGCAAGTGCTCCAGAGGCTTCCCGATCCTCCTCTGCCTGTACAACAGGATGAAAAGGCACTCAGAAAATGATAAAATTAATTAAAAACAATAAAATAAAGTTTGAGATGGCTTACCTCAATGGAGACAAATTCATATAAAAATGAACTTTAATAGCACTGGCAACGCATTTCGTGGGTCCCTGACCTCAGACCTCATGCTTCCTCAGGCCAAATCAAGTGCCTCACTGTGTTAAAGCACTTCCGAGGCCAGACATACAAAAACAGATCATTACCTGAGTGCGTTTTTAAAAGCCATGGAGGAAGCCATCGGCGCCCTCCGTTCATTTCCGCTGCAATTATTCACTTAGAACTGGCCCCAGGTCGGGTCCCTACCCCACAGCACGGGTCGTTTCATTATTCCCCTCCAAAGATGGCCGTCGAGCTGAGCTGCGGCTGCGCAGTATGCACTGACACAAGTGTGGCTGCACAGATTTCAGCCCTCCTCCAGCCGCGCCCGATGGACGCACAGGAGGACGCGGGGAGCGAGTACGCGGCTGGAGGAGGGCTGAGAGCTGCGCAGCCGCACTCGTGTCAATGCGTACTGCGCAGCAGCGGCTCAGCTCGGCGGCCATCTTTGGAGGGGAATAATGAAACGACCCGACCTGGGGCCAGTTCTAAGTGAATAATTGCGGCGGAAATGAACGGAGGGCGCCGAGGGCCAAGGTTTGAGCGCTAAATCCTTGGCTCTTAACACAGTGAGGCACTTGATTTGGCCTGAGGAAGTGGACAGAGGCCCACAAAACGTGTTGCCAGTGCTATTAAAGTTCATTTTTATATAAATATGTCTCCATTGAGGTAAGCCACCTCAAACTTTATTTATTTTACTGTTTTCATTTAATCATTTTCTGGGCACCTATTCATCCTGTTGTGCATTGTATACCCCCCCCCCCCCCCCCCACGACTCAGGGTAGGGGATACCCTTGGACTTTGTTTACGGGCCCCTAGGGCCTTTTTCTGAAGAAGTGCAACCATCTTCGGCTAGATCCCCTGGACCCCCGAGTGGAGTCGGGTTTATTGATCTCCACCTGCCTACAGTGGTTGGTTGCCCCTTTAAAACTTTGTGAGTACCCTCTGTTCATATTTTTTTGGCTTCTTCTATCATTTGTGACGTACTGCACCATTTAGGTTCCTGGTGTCTCTGTGTTTATTCGTTCCAGGATGACTGTTCACCCTCTATTTTGTCTCCTTTGCCTGTACCCTTTTCTTCTTTGCAGCCGAGCTCCTCTTATGTATGAGCTGCACAACATATGTGCCAGTAAGGTTCACAGCACAAAGCTGCTTGTGCAATTTTAACTCCGTGCCCAAGCAGCTTTGTGCTACTGCACAGCCATGGGCTGTACTTTGTCCTTGTGAAGTGTGACTGCGCTCTTAGGCCTCTTACACACTACATGTGATTCCGATTATTCATCTGATGCGATTTTGGATTCCAATCAAAAAACGTACTGCATGCTGCTAAGATTTTTATTCGGACGTATAAAAAAAATCGGAATCGCATGTAGGGCTTGATTCACAAAGCGGTGCTAACCTACTTAGCACGTCTAAAGTCTTTAGACGTGCTAACCAGGGTGCTAAGTAGGTTAGCACCGGATTTCTCAATCAGATCGCGTGGTAACTTTGCGCGCGCAAAGTCCTGTGCGTGCTAAGTCCCATAGGCTTAAATGGGCACTTCGCGCAGAGTGCCCTGCGCTCTGTGCAGTGCGCGCGTAAAGTCTTACACGCATAAAGTTTTGTTTAGACGTGCTAAGGGGGTTTTCACAGGCATGCTAACAGTTAGTACCGCTTTGTGAATCAAGCCCGTAGTGTGCAAGAGGCCTTATACAGGGGAGCGCGTCTGCCAGCAACATATTTGACATTATTGTTGAATATATTCAATGAGTCACAGCGCTGGAACGGAGGGGAGTAAGATCAGGAAAGACTCTGGACTAGAGGCCTTCATGGATCTACTTTTTAAGATCTGCACCAAACCTGCACCTGCACCCCGTAAACCTGCACCTGACCCACGACCCACTTTCTGGGCATTCTGATACCCGCACCCGACCTGCGAGTGTCCGGAGCCACAACCCGCTTTTTGACTACCTAATGCAGCCATGAAGAGCGGGCAGAAAGGAGCTGATATAGTTACCTGTCCGGCTGGCTGGATTTGGTTCCTTTCTCTCCTCCTTGGCGGCACTGCACTCCCGACATCCTCTTTTGGCTTCCGATCACATGATATGACATGTGATCGTAAACCAGAGGATGGTGTCAGCATTGCAGCGCTGCCTGGTGGTGGGAGAGTCTTTTCCATCACCCCTCTCCCACCACCAGGTGGCGCTGCAATGCTGACACCATCCACTGAGTTACGATCATATGTCATGTCACGTGATCGGAATCCAGAAGAGGCTGTCAGGAGTGCAGCGCCGCCGCAGTGGAGGCAAGGAGAAGCTGATCAAGCCCTCCAGACGGGTGACTATAACAGCTCCCTTCTGCCCACTCTACCCACAACCTGACCCGCACCCACAACCTACCTGCAATTAAAATGGGTACCCAAACCCAACCTGAGTTTTCGGTTAACCCAAGGGTATCCGTAGGTATCCGACCCGATGCAGGCCTCTACTATCCAGAGACTTCCCTCTACTGAGGTAAATATCAAATTGTTTTGTGTATTTTAATAGCAGATACCCTTTGAATGCATATAACTGAACAGGGCTTTAATGTATGTAATCTATATAGCATGAAAACTGTTGCATTGCCTTATTTTGTTCATGTAAGCTAGCCAGTCTGTAGTGTACTGTAGAGCACTGATAGAAGAGACTTTACCTTCAGCCCCTTGGCTCTGTTGATGGCTCTCAGTGGACGCAACACTCTCAGCACACGGAGAATCTTTACAACGGAGATAGCGCTGGAGCTGTGGGACAAACACAAGCGGTGTAAAGTCACAGCCACAGAGTGTAAACCCACCAAGACAGTTTGAGGGTGGCCACAGACTACAGGATTAATCCCTGATGGTAAAGCATAATTACAGGACATGAATCGAGCTAGGAATATAAGGCGCTACAGACTATAACATGCACCTAGGTTAAGAGGGCAAAGATCAGGGGAAAAAAGTAAAATACTATGCCTCGGTGCATCTATAGTGCAGTGGGTCTTATGGACCTTTTGCCCCCCTACCCCCACACTGTCTCTAAGCTACTCTGTCTAAGCTACACTGACCAGCTACACTACACTAATCACTGCTGCCCTACCAGCTAAGCTATACTACACTGCACTGTACTGCACTAACAATGCACTAAAACTATACTAAACAAACACTTCCATACTTCACCTGATCCTGCCACCACACTCCTCTCCCCCTCACTCCGGTCCTGTGGATTCCAACGCGCTCCTCTTCTCTTCTTCTCATCCTGGAGCTGGCAATGTATCAAGACACATCAGCTGCCTGCTGCTATGCTGTTCCTGGTCCTCCGTGCTTGTGCCGTACAAGTAACACCAACAGCATCCACAGGACCAGAGCAAGGGGGAGAGGAGTGGGGCGGCAGGATGGGTAAGTCCTTCCCTGCGCTGCGCACTCTGCACTTCTTTTTACCGTATATTCCAAATATAAGACGCACACCCACTTTTACCCCAATTTGGAAGAGGAAAAAGTGCGTCTTATATTCCAAAAAATATTGTTAACGTTTCACATGTATTTTTTTCACTATTTTTGTACTCAATGGATAATAATATATGTTCTATAGCAGTGTTTCTCAACATTTTATTGGTATGTACCCCTTTTAAAACCCTGTGCTCACCAAGTACCCCCTGGTATAGTCAAAATTATCACAAGTACCCCTTGACAAATATATATTTAATGGTAGCACATGATAAGTGGTCCTAAACAATTTCCAAGCATTTACTATTGCTTTTAATTAGATAAAATACTGATTTGGTGTTGTTTAAGTTAGATTTAGCATTTTCTAAAACTCAAAATTTGTTATTCTTGGTTAAGTATGTCAAGCCTGAGTACCCCCTGGAACCATCAGAAGTACCCCCTGGGGTACGCGTACCACACATTGAGAACCTAGGTTCTATAGTACTGATACAAGCACTTTCCGGTTCAGTATTAGGGGGTTCAATATTGAACCTATCCAAAGTACATAATTATATAGAGGTCCTCATTTGCAATTAAGTTATACAAATTATATATCAGTACAGGATACGTTTATCGTTATTTTATGAGGTTTTATATATGTTTGATTTTGTTGACCTAATAAATATTGATGTACATTTATCCAACAGGCGGCGTTGATGAGCCATTCTTTTCTCCTTTCTGAATGCATTACGTTCTCTAAGGCATAGCATGTTTGATGGGTGCAGCACATTTCCTGAGTTTGCGTTGGTGCTATCTAAAGCCAATACAAATAATAATAGTAAATATATGTTGTTGTTGTTTTTTTAGAATACTTGTTTCATTTACGTACAATGCTTTTAGCATTTTTAGAAAAAAAAATTAGCATTGTAAATAAAACATTTGATTCATTTATAATTATAAACCTGATATATTACAGTTAATTCAGCTTGTTCACTGTTCTGCCTGGTATTATTTTATGAGCTGTCAGACACAGTGACTGATAACTGGGCCTTTTTGTTCACAGTACAGCCATCTTACCTTTACTGTACTACAGCAAAATGAGACCTCATTTGTTTTTACAAAGACTGCCAGACTTACCAGCAGATGAAGCTCTGATCACATTTTAAAAATTACAAAATGTACTACTTCTCCAGCTCTGCTATGCATATCTAAGCCCCTGAAAACTTCACTTAACAACCAGGAGCGTAAATATGCATATTTATTTATTTACTTTTCCAATCGCGGCCATGCTTCTATTCATTTCTGCTGCCATACCATCAGTCTGTGATCAGTGGATGGGAACATGTGTTCCCAAAGCTGATCACAGTGCCTGTAATGAATGAAAGCCGTCATCCGCAAGATGCCGGTATTTATTTACAGAGTGAAAGTAAACAACACATATACATAACTGTTTACAGCACACAGGAAAAAGTGTGGGGACATCTAGTGGTCAAAAATGTAAATACACTCACACACTATAATATACAGTATATTAAAAAAAATATTAGTTATGAATTTCTGAGTTAGTACTAAACATAATATATAAATAAAACAGAATAAATAAAAAAAACCTTTTTTTTTAATTCAGGATTAACACAAACTGAATATTACTTTTTTTAATCTTTTTTTAGGTTCACGTTCACCATAACATGTTTGTATGTCAATATGAAATGTAATCTTTCATCTATTCACTTGGCCCCTAACAGCTGGGTGAGCATAATAGTAAAAATTAAGTAGGTAGAGTTATGTACCCACATTCCTGGGAACATTGGATAACGTTTCATTCCCTTAGATCTATTTTATGTCTTTCACAAGACCTGGTCTAAGGAATACACTAGTAGTCCATGGTGACCCAGAACCTCTAGGAATTTATAAAGGGCTAAGGGCTCTTTCACATTAGGGCAGACTTTCTGCGTTAACGCAAACGGAAGCCGTTTGCGTTAACCAAGGTAAGATGAAAGTCCATAGACTTTCATTTTACCTTTCACACTCGACGCTGCGTTTCGATGCGTTGCGGTTCCGACGCACCCGGGCGCAGTTTTTCCTCCAACGCACCCGCGAGCCGGCGGTTTCCGTCGGGTTTAATTACCAGCTACCGCTGCTGATTGCGTCGCACCGCAGATACCCGACGACACGCCGCAGGCAGACAACGCGTGCAGGAGAACGGCTCCTGTTCGCGTTGTCTGATGTGAAAGAGCCCTAAAAGAGACCAAAAAGCAAAGCTACATTTTGCCATCTCAAAACAGAGCATATTTGCAATAATTTATTAGCTATAGTCTCACTATACTACAGCAGTTCTAGATATGCACAGTGCCGTAGCAATAGGGCGTACAGAGGTCTTGACTGCACTGGGGCCCTTGGGCCAGAGGGTACCAATAGGGACCTCCCTCAACCGCAATATTAGCTCTTTATTGATCCTGCACTTGTAATTTAAAAGCTGTTCCCCAACCTCTTCTTGCACCTCAGACACTCTGATTGTCCTTGGCAGGCTTTGGCGCTCCGCATCATTTGTATGTTTAAAGCGCTTGGGGGATGGGGGGAAGGAGGGAGGGCAATGTAAAACTCGCACTGGGGCCCATAGCTCCTTAGATATACCACTGGAGGGGGGAATAGATGATTTGCATATTCAGGAGTGATGCATCATGGGAAAACACAGTTGCTCAATTACAGCTAATTTTTTTGCAAATACCTTCTGTTTTAAGAAGGCAAAATTATATTCATCAATACCTGGTATAACCCATCTGTTTTGCACCCTGTACTTCCAGATATAGACCCTGTCCTCTGGAGAGGGGAAGAGGCAAAGAACAATTATTCTCTACTCACTGAATCCCAAAGGAGATGAGAGACACGCTCACAACTAGCAGGTCCAGGAGGTTGAACCAGTTCCTGCAGAAGGAGCCTTTGTGCAGAAAAGCCCCATAGGCCGTCATCTGAAGAAGACACCAGAATTGAAGAAAGGAAAGAAGAATAGGCTTGTTGATAGCGGGTGACAATAACAAGCAGAATAATTAGACACAGTGGAAAGGCAATACAAAATGGCACAAACGCAGAAAGGCGCAAAGAGCCTGAATTACAAAAGCCAAAGG
The DNA here is from genome assembly GCF_040937935.1 of Hyperolius riggenbachi. Classification (NCBI taxonomy): domain Eukaryota; kingdom Metazoa; phylum Chordata; class Amphibia; order Anura; family Hyperoliidae; genus Hyperolius; species Hyperolius riggenbachi. Next base: position 231,754,122 of record NC_090653.1, on the reverse strand, counting down.
ATCACATAACTTCAGTTCCCAAAGCTCGGTGCTTGGGGGTAATATTAGACTCATCTCTCTCTTTTATTCCTCATGTTCACTCCATAACCAGCTCCTGCCATCTCCAACTCAAAAACATATCTCGCATCCGTCCTTTTCTCATTCAAGATACAACTAAAATGTTAATACATGCTCTTATAATTTCTCGTCTGGACTACTGCAACATACCACTTTGTGGACTACCTTCTAACAGACTGGCCCCGCTCCAGTCGGTACTGAACTCAGCTGCTCGCCTCATTCACCTTTCTTCTCGATCTTCCTCTGCCGACCCTCTTTGTCAAGCTCTTCACTGGCTGCTAATTAATCAGAGGATTTAGTTCAAACTCCTAACCCTAACCTACAAAGCTCTCCACAATCTCTCTCCCCCCGGTACATATCCTCACTAATCTCCAGATACAAACCCAATCGCAATCTCAGATCTGCACACGATCTTCTGTTGTCATCCTCTAGAATCAACTCCTCACATTCACGTTTACAAGACTTTGCACGCACTTCACCCCTCCTCTGGAATGCCCTCCCACAACACATCCGTCACTCGCCAACCTTTGTTACCTTTTAACGCTCTCTAAACACACACTTGTTCCGACAAGCGTATGCGCTACCTTAGGCCACTTCCCTTTGTCCTAAGATCAAATTGCACTCCTACTAGGTATCCTAAAACACACTGCCTCTATATATTTGTTGCATACTACCCCTTCTCTTGTCCCCCCCCCCCCCCCCATTCCCTTTAGATTGTAAGCTCACAAGGGCAGGGCTCTCTCCCCCTTCTGTGTCTTGGAAATCATACATTTTATTCATCATGTTACTTTTATCACTGTCATTACCAATTCTATAGTTTGTATTTTGTCACTAATTATGTATCTTGTATTTTGGTGTACACCATTGTCTGTATTATTATGTACCCCATGTTTGTTTCTTACTTTGTACAGTGCCACGGAATATGTTGGCACTTTATAAATCAATAATAATAATAATAATAATAACAGGAATCTTTAAGCTTAGTTCGCCATGTGACAGATACAACCAGGCGAGGTGGCACTAGACCCTGGTCAGCTGACACTTTGTTAGCGGTGTGCAGATATCAACAGACTACCGCAGTTCTCTGAGACTTTGAAACCTTTATCAGTGCATGCACATTGTTATAAGAATGGGTGGCTGCTTTACAGGGTGAGGCTTGGCAATATTTGTTCCCTTTTAATTCTGTAAATGCGCATGCACACACCCATGTAGAATTTGTCACAAAAGTTGGTCTTTGGAAAAAAAAAATCATGATTTTTTAAAATTAAATGTAAATGTTTAAATTAAATGATCAATATTAAATAAACAAAACACTGCCATGGGTACCATTCATTATTAAACCTTTATTCCTCCCTGCAGGTTGGGTGACCAGTAAGGTAGAGTAAGACAGCATGTGGACGGTGTGTGTGACTATGTCCCCAGTGTAGACTATCTTACCACAGGAAGTAGCTATAAGAAATTCTAGATTTTAAAGGGCTTGGATGATTTATTTAATCTGAACAACAACCACAATACCTGCAATTATACCAATTACTAGGTAGAGAGTATACTGAGGAGGAGGCTGTGTTAATACTGCTGCCACCTCTGACTATACTGGGGAAGGGGGCTGTCAAAAACTGGGGGCACATCTAGCTATAGTGGGAGGAGGGTTGCCTAATACTTAGGGTACATCTGACAATACTGGGGAGGGGAGCTACCTAATATTCAGGGCACATCTGATTATACTGGTGAAGGGGGCTGTCTAATACTAGGGACACATCTCACTTTACAGGGGAGGGGGTGTCTAACACTGGGGCATCATTATACTATACATGGGAACTAACTGTCGAATACTAGGGGCACATCTGACTATACTGGGGAAAGGAGCTGTCTAATACTGGGGGCAAATCTGACTATCTAAACTGGCAAGTGGGGGGAGGGGGCTACCTAACACTGGGGGCACATCTCAATATACTAGGGAGAGGGGCTGCCTAATACTGGGGGCATTGGTGACGATATTGGGGCAGAGGCCTACCTAATAATGGGGGAGCACATCTGACTATCTATACTGGCAAGTGGGGGGGGGGCTACCTAACACTGGGGGCACATATCAATATACTAGGGAGAGGGGCTGCCTAATACTGGGGGCATGTGTGACTGTACTGGGGCAGATGCCTACCTAATAATGGGGGGCACATCTGACTATCTATACTAGGGACTGGGGCAATCTAATACTGGGGTCACATCTGGCTACCTAGATCTCAGTTTGGTAGAAGGGAGTGGTGCTCTTCCTAATCTCCTCCTCTAGTGCTTTGTCAGGGTCCTGGAAGGAATGAGTTAGTTCAACAAAAATGTATGTAGGAGAACAGCTTTAAAGTAAAATTAGCTTCCCATCTCCCACAAAACCTTTGCTGAGACAGCCAGTATAACTACCTTCACCCTAACAAGTGCTGCCAGTCTCACTTTCCTCTTACATTACCCCAATGCAATAGCAAGTGTGATCAGAATAGAAGTGCCCTCTTCCCCTCCACCACATTAAATATGGCCAGAAAAGCAGCCTTCCGTCCCTCAGACAGTATGGCCTGAAAAGCAGCCCGTTACCCATAGCAAATGTGGCAAACATGGCAGCCCCTCCTTTGCCATCACAAATGTGTTTAGAAAGGCAGGACCCCCCCCCCCCCCTCCCCTAGCAAGTGGCCAGTATAACAACTTCCCCTTTGTGGCAAGTGTGGCCAGAGAAACAGCCCCCATAGCAAGTGTGGCAAGTATATTTAGGCTCCCAACCAACTACTTTTTAGCAAGCAATGTCCCCTTCCCCCTCATCCGCTTCTCCTCATATGCAGAGTTGCACCGTGCTACAGCATACCGTGTACGTCTTCCAAGTGTCCCTGCATATCACATGACATGCATCAAGAGCCATATGATGTATGCTGTGCAGATAATGGCCCCACCTGCCACTGGAGTACGAGAATGCAAAATGTATTGTCCAACCTCATCATTAACAGCCTGATTAATGTTCTGCATTACTACTCATAGATTGATTACTTAATTTTTGTATAATGGTACTGACACTAATTACCCAACACCACCACCACTCCCCGCAGTTTGGTGCAGCATTTTTTAGCTCTTTCCTCAGGTAGTTCCACATTTGAAAGAAAATAAACACAAACAAATGGAAGGGGGCTATTATCTATTGTCACCTTAAGCAGGATCTCCACCGTAAATATGGATGTAAATGCGTAATCAAAGTAACCAAGGATCTGCAAGAACAAGGGACAGGTGAATGATCTGACAGCAGGTGACCCCCTCTACATGCTAATACACCTCAACGTCGGTTCTTACATGGTTACGGAAAGAGTGGGCCCGAATGGGATCTTCTGCAGCTAGAGAGATGCTGCTGAGGATGATGAAGACCAGAATGAGGTTGGTGAAAATGTGATGATGAATCAAGTGATGGCAGCCAACCCGGAGGCTGAAAAGAAAAGACAAACATGCAGCATGAGTCAGAGAAAGTTTTAAAAAAAGGCTTGCTTGGCAAATGTATTTATTGCTTGAGGCAAATATACCATAATTTGGGGGATTCTTTATAAATTCTGATGTTATCAGACCATGACTTCCATATAACAGACACGTCAATACAACGCCTAACCCTAAAGGTGGCAATATATAATACAATCAAATCGATCAATTTTCCCATGTGTTTTAAATAAAAACGACCGATTGTATACTAAGTTGAAAATAATTTTATTTTTGCTCAAGAAAAAAATGATCCATTTTTTTGTTATAAAAATCGGATAATATGTGTTGGAAAAATCAGAAAAATATAAGAAAATCACATTTTTATTTGATAATTTATTTGATATTTTCAGGAAAATCGATTATAAGTGGCTCGATTTTTCAGATTATTTGATCAAGCGGAAAAACTGATCAGATTAAAAAATTGAATCATGTATGGCCACCTCAACAAATACATAAGGAATAATTCTGTGGTCGATATTTTCACACCAGCTTTTGGCTCATACGACGCTGTGATTACATGCATTTACACCAAAGCTAGGAGGAGTTGAGTGCTAAACTACAAGAGCCTATTGAAAAGTAATGAGACTGTTTCTATTTCTCTTCCAGGGAACACACTACATAGCAATGTTGTGCTGTGTTTATGAATGACACACACTGACGTTTCTGAAGCTGCAGTTGCACCGCCATTCTGCCACAGCGAGTGGAAGCACCCTGTACCTGTTATTATGATGAATAAAATTACTTTGACAGTACAACAGAGATGTGTTAACCCCAATGAATGAAAAAGTGTCCAGAAATAAAAGCTGCAGTGCAATCTCTACACGGGAGATAGAAGAGTCAGCAGAGAGGGAGAATGGCAGTTTCCAGACTAAATCGCTCCTAGGACGAGGGTGTAAGAATAGCACTCTCCCTCAGGGGCGTAACTAGAATAGGGCCCCCCTGCAAAAATTATAGCATGGTGCCCCCTTAGTCCCCGAATCCCATGCGGGTCGTGTGATCAGGAGCCGGCGTATGGCAGCAGAGAGTGTTCTGCTGTGAAGTAGCATCTGGAAGCAGTGCAAAATTACAGATGCTCCAACGTGAACACGGAGGTTTTTTTTTCTTTTGCTTTTGCGGTTGGAAAGAGGAAGGAGGAGGAGTGGCCCCCAAAGCCTCTGGGCCCTCCTGCGATAGCACGGGTTGTAGGGGGGGTTGCGTGATTGCTACACCCATGTGCCCACCCCCCATCCCCCCGTAGACCCGAGAATGCTATTTGCAGTGTGGTATTATGCACCACCAGTGTGAGTTAGGCAGAGGTGGCACCCAGTATTAGTTAGCTAGGTGTAGACCTCTCCAGTATAGGTAGCCCTTAGTACCTCCCCACGCAGAGCTTTGGCAGCAGGCAGGGATAACAGTGCAGGAGGGGAGAGCAGCGGGCACTATGTGACAAGAGCTGCAGGGAGGGGGGCCTGACTCCTCTCCTCAGGACCCCCTTCTGTGCTCTCTCTTCCCCTATTAAAGAGCTTTTGCAGTGGGCTGAAATTAAAAAGAACACTCCCCTCTTCCAGGCTCCGTTCTCCATGCAATAGAGGCCTGCCAGGCTTCTCTGTCTCCAGTGTCGCTCACTCTACTTCTTGATTTTAGAGCATGAGCAATGCTGCTGACAGAGAAGCCCAGCGGGATGCAGACATCTATCGCATGGATACCGGAGCCTGGAAGAGGTGCGTGTTCACTGTAATTCCAGCCTGCTGATGATGCTTTGCAATGGGTAGATTCAGTAGTGAGCAATGTTGCTATTTTTGCAGATGATACGAAATTGTGCAGAATCATCAACTCTCAGGAAGATAGGGACATATTGCAACAGGATCTGGATAGAATGGCTATATGGGCACATACAGTACATGGCAGATGAAATTCAATGTTGACAAATGTAAAGTCATGCATTTTGGTCGTGCCAATGGTCTAGCACCATACAAAATAAACGGGATACAGTTGGGGACATCAAACTTGGAGAAGGACTTAGGAGTACTCATCGACAACAAGTTAAATAATCGTACTCAATGCCAAGCCGCTGCAGCTAAAGCTAACAAAATTTTGGGATGCATTAAAAGGGAAATAAAAACTCGAGATGCTAGCATAATATTGCCCCTGTTTAACTCTCTAGTAAGGCCACATCTGGAATATGGAATTCAGTTCTGGGCAGCACATTACAGGAAAGATATTGCAGTTTTAGAGGAGGTGCAGAGAAAAGCAACAAAATTGATACGTAGGATGGAAGATCTCACTTACCAAGAAAGGTTAGATAAACTGGGTTTATTTAGTCTAGAGAAAAGACGCCTTAGAGGGGATCTAATTAACATGTATAAATACATCAGAGGGCAATATAAAAGTTTGGCGTATGAGTTTTTTGTCCCTAGGCCTTCTCAAAGAACTAGAGGACATGATCTGCGCATGGAGGAAAAACGTTTTAGCCATTTATTTAGGAAAGGGTTCTTTACAGTAAGAGTGATTAAGATGTGGAATGCATTGCCACAGGAAATAGTTATGGCAAACTCTATACCTGCATTTAAAGGAGGCTTAGATGCTTTCCTTGCGTTGAAAGACATCCATGGCTACAATTACTAGGTAATGCCTAATGATGTTGATCCAGGGATTTTATCTGATTGCCATCTGGAGTCGGAAAGGAATTTTTTTCCCTTTTGGGCTTTTGGGGCTAATTGGACCATGCCTTGTAAGGGTTTTTCGCCTTCCTCTGGATCAACAGGGATTTGTGAGGGAGCAGGCTGGTGTTGTACTGGATCTGACGAAGGCGCAGAGCGCCGAAACGCGTCATGACGTCACACGCCCGCTGAATCAGCCACACCCACCTCACAGCCGGACGGAGCCTAGACGATCGGAACTCGCGCTGCTGGCCACAGCGTGACATCCTCCCCTGTTGAGAGAATCGGTTGGCTGCCCGCTGATAAGCGTTTTACACCATTTGTGTTTGTGAGTATAACTTTTATATCCTAATAAATTACCTTTTACGATTAATGCACTATGGCGCGCTCCATCTCTTCTTGATTGTTTTGCCAAAGTTACCCTGCTACGGAGCGTCGCAGTGCATGACATCCTAAGAGGAGTGCATCTCTAATTGGTCACCTGGGAACAGGAGCGCAAGATTCTTCTCTTTGTGTTGGTGTTGTACTTTGTTCTCTGGTTGAACTCGATGGACGTATGTCTTTTTTCAACCCAAATAACTATGTAGCTATGGGTGGGAGGAGCAGAGAGGAGTGGACTGAGGAGAGGGAGGGAGAAGTCGGGCCTCCCTCCTGATGCTGTGTCACAGTGTGCTTGCTGCTTCCTCCACTTGCAGTGTGTCTCGGGTGGACACCCACCTCGTCTGCTCCTAGAAACGGGGCTATGTGTTAGACACAGTCATCTAATGGTTAGTTCACATTGGGGCACTTTTCAGGGGGGCGGGGGTTTATTGCTCTGCTGTTTTCTGGAGATTAGATCTCAGTGTGTCACAGGTTTATGAGTAGTGTCTCACCAGTTGGTGTTGCTGAGAATAAAGAAGGCACTGCCCTCCGGGATAGGAAGAACTTTCTCCTTTGGGGCAAACTCTGCCAGTTTATCCAGGTGAGAGTCTGGGAGGCTGCCCTCCTCTTCCTCCTCCTCTTCTTCTTCAGCTGTAAAAATATGCAGACCAATAACACTGCTGATTCATGATAAACAGCATTAACTATACAACCAAGCAGAAATGTGTCCTCACATTCATTAAATGCTGCGCTCAGTACCATCCAAATGTAACCAAAGCAAGGTACACATTATACATTTCTGTGGCCTAAAAGGATCTTTAAACATTTTTTATACAGCAGGGAGTGATGACAGCGCCTCCCAAAACAGGCTGCATCTGAATGACTAGCAGCATAGATGTGCAGAATCTAAATATAGGCAGGATACACAACTTGCATTCAAAACAGATGCACCTAAATTACCATATTGCAGGATGTTAGCTTCCAAAAACAGTTTGCATGCAGAGTGTTCCATAATAGACCCTTCTACCGTGATGAGGTCATCATCAATAGAAGGGACCCTAACCTCTAATTACAAAACAAACATAGTGTAAACCTGGGGGCAGCTGGCCACAAAATCATTTACACATTTTTTGCAATTCCTCCCTGTTGATCTTTAAAGATTGCTTCAGGTGACAGTTTTCTAGCCAGCCACGTACTGATATGGTAAATGGACTCTGTCACGGACGGTTGCGGGGGCGCAGGCGCGTCCTGGAACCGCCCGTGAAGAAAAGAACGATCGCACTCGATTCCCTGCATCGATTGCGCTTCAGATCAATAGAACCAAGATTTGATGTGTAGTATCCCTCTGCCTAGGAACAGCTGGGGGATCTGTCTTAGCTGAGTGAAAGCCTGGGGGGAGGTGTTAATTAGCTTGGACATATTCCTGTGGAAGGCACAATTCCCCTTTCTGTTCTGGGAACCAGGTGACACCTAGCTGATCTCATGTAGATGTTAATTAACCAAAGGGTGATCAGGATGCCTAGGTGCAGCCAGGCAGGCTACGAATCTCCGGGAGGTCTTGACACCTTGCTCACTGGTAAAGATCAAAGGGAAGTCAGCTGTTAGCAGCTAGAACACATCCTGAATAAACCTGAGTCTCATAGCATAATCCATAACTTCCCAGATCTGTCATATTTCTGGGGTTCCTGAGATGGCAGCTTCGCCAAACGTGGGGGAAGTGTAGCATGAGCCCCGGTGCTGGTTCTGAGGAAGTTTCAGAACATTCTGAGGTAAGGACTGCCAGTTAGGCAGTTTGAAAGTGCCCTGATGATACCACAGGGGTCCCACCCCTCATGTCTGGTATCAGGGCGCTGGGTAAATCGAGACAGACCTGAAAATGTTAATAAATCTGCCCTGACCTGTACGGTTCTGTGAGATAGAGCCCATATATGGGTAGATATGATTTCTAGTCCCCAGGACAAGGGGAGGGCTCATCTCATCTTCTAAGGGGGTGTGTGGCTCCCCGCCCTCACTCCCTCCTACTGAATCAGGGGCATAAGAATGGCAGAGGACCCAAACTCAGTGTCCTCCACCCTGAAAACATCTTGAACTCATCGGTGCCAGCTTGAGGATATGCTGGCATCCACCTGGTCTGAACTCTGAACATTGATTGAAACCCAGAACTCTGATTTTTCCCACAAAAAAGGACATCTTTCCAGGAACTAAGTATTTTTCTCCCTTCTTTTATTTTTTATACTGGCTATTACTGTCTTAATAATTGTGATTTTAATAATTGTCTGTATATATTAATTATTTATATTGCGTGAATAAACGACTTTCTCCAAGTCATTCACTGTCCGCTACCCTGCTTATCAGCACACACAGAACTGATCCCGGGTCTCTGAAGATACGCTACTGTTTGTTTGTTGTTGGCTAGACAGAATATCGTGTGTTTAACCGTTTTATTCGCAGGACTAGTCAGTTAGTGGGCTCCACGGTCCCATGGTAACCGCGGTGGTGGCAGTTTACTCTGAACCAGTGGGTGAAGTTGTAATCACCCGTGTCTCACAGGCTCCCTTCTGAGTTGTCTGCGGCTAATTCTTAATGGTTCCTGCGCATTGACTGCGACCAGAGTTCGCACGATCCGTGCGCTGGCACCGTTTAGAAGGCTAAGTGCGGTCAGCCACTAGGGCTCCTGTGACAGAGGTGACAGTGTTAGGCAGCGGTTGGGACCTGTGTTGTGCTGAAAGTATCTGCGATAGCGCTAGCGCTATCGAGAAACGAACTAATTCGTTGGTGTAGCTGGAAGGCAATATATTTTTTATATATACAGAGAGACTGTGTAGCCAGTACCCCTCCCCAAAAGTTTTATTTTATTTGGCATGGAAATGTCCGGGAACTACCAGAACATGTGCCTGTCGGACCTGCAAAATCTTTGCCAAGCGAGAGGCATTGACGTCGGCCGCAGGAAACAACAGGACCTGATAGCAGACTTGTCCAGATGGGATACCCAGCAACTGCGGGAGCCGGGAGTGTCCGCTGAGGTGGATACCAGCCCATCTGACAATCGAGGGGAACCAGAGGCTGAAGATCCTAGGCGTACAGAGGTTGTGCATCCTGAGGGCCCTGCATCAACAGATACGCCAGAGACTATCAGCATGGACCCCAATCCCAGAGTTTCTGAAAGTACTCGCCTGGAACCGGCCAGTACTGGACTGTCCGTTTGTACTGATCCGCTAATGCATCAGGCATTACAAAAGCTGATGGACACTGACCTGGACAAGTACCTGCAGTACATGCGTGAGGAGCGCCAATCTGCAGAAGCGCGGACAGAGCACCAAATGCGGGAGGAACGGGAGCGGCAAGCTGCTGCTGCTGCTGCTGCTGAACGCCACGCGGAGAGGGATGCCGCTGAGCGAGAACGGGAGCGCCAACGACAGCATGAGCTAAACATGGCAAAAGTGCAACAGGCCAGCCGGAGTTCACCGCCCAGCCTCCCTGCTGAAGGAGCTGCAGCACCCGTAAGTGCAAAATTTAAATTTGCAAATATTGAGAAAGACACAGACATTGACTTGTTTTTGCGGTCTTTTGAAAAAGCATGCCGTCAGTATCGTCTGTCCCAAGACCAGTGGGCCAGACATCTGACACCTTTGCTGCGCTACAAAGCGCTTGATGCCGTCGCAGAATTGCCTGCGGAGAAGGATAATGATTATGCTGCTATAAAAGACGCTATCATTACTAAGTACCAGCTGACGCCAGAAGCCTATCGGAAAAAGTTCAGGGCCTGGCACAAAAAGTCTTCTGATTCGTACCGAGATGTGGTCAGCAGCTTGCTCACCACACTCCGCCAGTGGACTCTAGGCCTCACCAAAGGGTCTTATGGCATCCTGGAGGACTTGATAGTCCTCGAACAATTTCTGAACATTTGCCCTGCTGATGTACGACAGTTTGTGTTAGAACGCAGGCCGGCTTCAGCCACTGTCGCTGCAGACCTTGCTGAGACTTTTGCAACTACCCGGGTGGCTGATACCCGCAGAACTGTCCCATCCAGCTGGAGAGGAGGTCAGCCCAATACTCTGGCAGACTCTCCTGCCCCTGTGAGCCGTCCGCCACAGAGGCCACCCAGCGCAGCTGTTGCACCCAGGCCTGCAGCGCCTGGAGAGGTCACCTGTCACTACTGCCGCCAGCCCGGACACATGAAATTCGACTGCCCGGAGCGGAGACAGACACCCCCAGCACCTGGATCATCTGCATCACCTGTACCTCACCCACAGCCGAGGCAACCCGCCAGCGAACCACAGCCTGGATCATCAGATTTTGTTCTGTTTGCCCGCAGAAAGGAAATCCACGACCGAACCGACCAGCAGCAACTTGTTAGAGTGAACGGCAAAGTTGTCACCGGATTTCGAGACACCGGAGCTGACATCACGTTAGTTCACTCACACCTTGTGCCAAAGGAGAGCATCAGCTCCAGCCGATCCCTTGCCCTTACTGGAGTAGAGGGCACCCTTTTTCACATAGCCCACGCAAGAGTGGAGCTGGATTGGGGAGTAGGAGGAATCCAAGAAAGGGTTGTTGGGGTTATGAAGGATCTCCCAGTCCCTGTGTTGCTGGGGACTGATTTGGGCAAGCTTGTGTCCTACTATGAACCTGCCACGACCGCCTTGTCGCTCACGGAAGGAGACGGACTCTCCACCCACCACCAGGTACTTTATACACTTGGGGGAGCACCAGGGGGAGGTGGGTTGAAGGTGCCCAGTTCAAGGGTACCAGGTTCAATAGTGCCTGCTTCAAAGGCACCTGAGTTTGATGTACAGACTGTCTGTTGTGATGATGCTGTAACTGTACCTGAGTTTACTGTACAACCTGTCTGTAATGAAAAAATGTCTATACCTGTCAATGTCATTACTGCATGCAATGATGATTTGAGTAATGTCCGTCTGTGCCATTCTGACAGTGTACCTGTGCTAGCAGTACCGCGCAGCTGCACTGCTCAGCACCCGAGCTCAGAACAGGTGGAGGGGGTTCCGGCCTCCTCCCCCTCCTCTGACCGCAGGGATGAGACCTTTCAGCCGCTGGCCTCGTGTGACATGAGCCAGTTGGCTGAAACTGACAGCGCTGTACTCACAGCAGCACTACAAAGCGACCCAAGCCTGGAGATGCTCAGGCAGCAAGCCGCTGAGCCCCTCACAGACGGGGCCGCTTTCAAGGTGTACTGGGAAGGTGGGAGACTGTACAGTGAGTCTGTACAGCCCCCTACAGGTAGATCCCACGCGAATACCAAATGGCTTGTGGTCCCAAGTGCGTTCAGGGGACATGTGCTGAAATCCGCACATGGTAATCCTCTGACAGGGCACTCGGGTGTCCGCAAGACACTTGCCGGTATTCGGAACCAGTTTTATTGGCCCCGGATGAACAGGGATGTAGCAAACTACTGCAGGGCATGTGCCGTCTGTCAGGAGCTGGGAAGGTCCAGGGATTCCCGCGGGGTTCCCTTAGGTCCACAGCCACTTAGCAGGGGAACCCTGCGTGGGCTGGCTGTTGACCTAACCAACCCACTGCCCGTTGTCAGCAGTCCCGGCAGACACCACGTCCGACTGCAGTGGCGCAAACGCCCTGTCCAGAACGGTCCATGTCGGGTCAACCCTGAGGGTAGCAGACCGCGACCGGTCCAGGGGAACCGAGCCACAGGCTCCAATAGGTTCTCCCGCCGTACCGGCAACTCGAGGCCCGTCAGCCAGGTTAGCGGCGCCGCCACACATCTTGCGGATGGGTGGCTAAGCCGCAGACAAGGGGGAGGGCTGTCACGGACGGTTGCGGGGCCGCAGGCGCGTCCTGGAACCGCCCGTGAAGAAAAGAACGATCACACTCAATTCCCTGCATCGATTGCGCTTCAGATCAATAGAACCAAGATTTGATGTGTAGTATCCCTCTGCCTAGGAACAGCTGGGGGATCTGTCTTAGCTGAGTGAAAGCCTGGGGGGAGGTGTTAATTAGCTTGGACATATTCCTGTGGAAGGCACAATTCCCCTTTCTGTTCTGGGAACCAGGTGACACCTAGCTGATCTCATGTAGATGTTAATTAACCAAAGGGTGATCAGGATGCCTAGGTGCAGCCAGGCAGGCTACGAATCTCCGGGAGGTCTTGACACCTTGCTCACTGGTAAAGATCAAAGGGAAGTCAGCTGTTAGCAGCTAGAACACATCCTGAATAAACCTGAGTCTCATAGCATAATCCATAACTTCCCAGATCTGTCATATTTCTGGGGTTCCTGAGATGGCAGCTTCGCCAAACGTGGGGGAAGTGTAGCATGAGCCCCGGTGCTGGTTCTGAGGAAGTTTCAGAACATTCTGAGGTAAGGACTTCCAGTTAGGCAGTTTGAAAGTGCCCTGATGATACCACAGGGGTCCCACCCCTCATGTCTGGTATCAGGGCGCTGGGTAAATCGAGACAGACCTGAAAATGTTAATAAATCTGCCCTGACCTGTATGGTTATGTGAGATAGAGCCCATATATGGGTAGATATGATTTCTAGTCCCCAGGACAAGGGGAGGGCTCATCTCATCTTCTAAGGGGGTGTGTGGCTGCCCGCCCTCACTCCCTCCTACTGAATCAGGGGCATAAGAATGGCAGAGGACCCAAACTCAGTGTCCTCCACCCTGAAAACATCTTGAACTCATCGGTGCCAGCTTGAGGATATGCTGGCATCCACCTGGTCTGAACTCTGAACATTGATTGAAACCCAGAACTCTGATTTTTCCCACAAAAAAGGACATCTTTCCAGGAACTAAGTATTTTTCTCCCTTCTTTTATTTTTTATACTGGCTATTACTGTCTTAATAATTGTGATTTTAATAATTGTCTGTATATATTAATTATTTATATTGCGTGAATAAACGACTTTCTCCAAGTCATTCACTGTCCGCTACCCTGCTTATCAGCACACACAGAACTGATCCCGGGTCTCTGAAGATACGCTACTGTTTGTTTGTTGTTGGCTAGACAGAATATCGTGTGTTTAACCGTTTTATTCGCAGGACTAGTCAGTTAGTGGGCTCCACGGTCCCATGGTAACCGCGGTGGTGGCAGTTTACTCTGAACCAGTGGGTGAAGTTGTAATCACCCGTGTCTCACAGGCTCCCTTCTGAGTTGTCTGCGGCTAATTCTTAACGGTTCCTGCGCATTGACTGCGACCAGAGTTCGCACGATCTGTGCGCTGGCACCGTTTAGAAGGCTAAGTGCGGTCAGCCACTAGGGCTCCTGTGACAGACTCTTTTCAAGTAAACTATTCTGTACCATGGAGAGGAGAGGGGGGCTATTAGCAAAAGTTCTGCCGACAGCCAATGTCAGGATCTAAAGCAGCCACTGGCCAAACAAGGACCAAGTGGAATGCGGGAGCAGAAGATCTTTGGGGATGCTTGCGCATAAAACTGACTGTCACCCAAAATAATCACAAATGCTCATGCCATGCAACAAAAGCACACTACGTATATTTATCTTTAAATTAGTGAGGTGCAATACGAAATGTAGGTTTAAAGCAGATCTTTGGACTAAACTAAAAATCCTGCAGCCTCCCTGTAAAAGAAAGTTATAGTTACCTGCGCCGTCTTTTTCCATGAAGCCATCCCGAAGACCCTGCAGCACCTGACTTCCGGCACCTGGCCCTGCCTCCCCTTTCTCCCTGAAGAAAACCGTCCAGTATAGCCCGGCGTTTTTCTCTGGGCAGATCCGAAGATCCGCTTTAAGTACAGAGGTCTAGATTGCTTACAGCTGAATTCTATGAAAAGCACGTGGCCTACTCTGTACAGCCATACTTATCCAAAATGCATACAGCTGTTTCTGAGTTTCTGCTCCTCATCAGTGCATGCCATGGATTAATATGGCTCTACAAGGTAGGGGTTGTCCAACAAGTGTTACAGAGTACCCAATAAGATCATGGTGACCCAGATCCACTAGATGTTTGTAGGGGACCAAAAGAAACCAAAAGGCCTCCTTACTAAAAAAAGTTATGTTAGCTGGGCACCATAGTGGTGTAGCACTCTGGTCTTGCAGCACTAGGTCCTCAGTTTAAAACACAGCGAGGACACTATCGGCACAGAGTGTGTATGTTTTCCCTGTGTTTGCGTGAAGATCTGGGCCAACAGTATTGAACTTTTGCCTTCCTCTGTCACCCACCCCTTCCATGTCTCCTTAGGGATAACAGATGATTGCCTAGTGCGACTGGTGGTGCTGTAATATGGCAACCTTGGCTCTTGGCTTTCAAACTTTTCCACCCCTTGCTCTCACCATTCAACTCCCCCCCCATACATTCCTTCCAGAACCTGTATGAGCCAAAACCAATTCTAGGTACAACGCCTTTGTACTTGGCGAAATAAATGATTCTGATTCTGATAAGTTAAATGACTTTTATATGACTATGGTAGGGATTACAATGTAAGCCCCTGAGGGCTCTTTCACACCGCTGCAGTGCAGTATTTTTACCGCACCCCACCGTCCAGCAATGAAAGTCTATGGAGACTTTCGCACTGCCACGGTACGGCGCGCCGCAACGGAAGTGACGTTTTCGACGCATCCCTGACGCTGTTCCAGAACCATGTTACCGCGTCTTCTGTGGAGACTTGCAGTGATCTGCATCGGCCCGGAACTCATGTTAGTCTATGGCGACGCGGGGATTTTTATTACAATACGCTTCCATGCACGTCCGCATACCCTGAAGTGACCACAAGCACACGTCACTTCCTGCTTGGCCCAATGCCAGATGAGGGATACCACGTAGTTACACGGTATTCCCTGAAGGTCTGTTTTTGGCAGCCACGTTGCACCACCAGTTTGCAATGTAAAAACGGCCTCAGAGGGGACTATATACTCTGGATGGCGCTATATAAATACAAAATAAAAATACATATTAATCTGATTTCTTTTGGTTCCTTGAAAACTCCTACTGGTTCTGGGTCACCATGAGCTTACTGAGGACTCTGTAATGTAAGTTTTAATCACTTGATGTTTCACAATTTTTAAATCCCTGAGTGTTTAAGCATAAAGCAGACAAACTCAAAAGAGAACTTACATTCCTCACTTCCCTCTTCTTCCTCATGTTCTTCCTCACAGGGAACCTAAAGAAAAGTCAGTACAATCTCAGAGCAGATCTTCTATGAAAAATACATGGTTGATGCAACGTTAGCCTCCCCTACCTTCACTGAGCTGTCTTCTTTCTTCCCAGACTTCTTCCCTCCCCTGAAAGGAAATCGAGACAAATGCAGTTCTTGTAATTGTTCACTCTTAAAGTGGGATAAAACTGTGACATAACATTCAATAAATGTGTTTTACTACTTGTTATTACCCATACAATTACCATTTTTGCTTTTGTGCGCAAGTAACATTGTCTGTTTACAAATTATAAAGACCCACAGAACAGTTTATCTGCTCTGAAAGCTGAACTATATACATATTTCAATCTTTCTATTGATTGCTTTCTCAGCTGCACACATACTAGAAGCAGAGAGGGCTCAGTTTCAGCACTTTGCTAATGTTTACTAATTGTAGCAGACACAGGAATGTAAACAAAAGATAATATTATTGCCTCTTAGGATGCGGCAACAAGCTCTCCACTGAAGAAGTAAGTGTTGTGTTTAGCAGATTGAATGCTGTTCTGCTACAAAAAGTTTTGTGGTAGTAGATTTTATGCTGTAAATAATCTTTTAGAGCAAATAAGAAAAGGTGAGTTTCATACCACTTTAAGTATTGCAACACTGTCCTTTTAACAGCTAGATGTGCACTCTGTCAGGATGAGAGACCTTTAGTGTCTTGGTGCAAAGACCAATTGGTATACGCACAGAACCTGATTACTAACTCGCCTTCAGAGATCTCCACAAATATCTGGGGAAATATTATAAGTGTCCCAGCCAACCTGATTATATTCGTTTGAGCAGGGCCGTATTTACCATAAGGCACTGTAGGCACTTGCCTACAGGTGCCTGAACAAATAAAGGCAGCTTACTCCCCTCCCAGAGTGTCTCCCTTCCTCCTTACCTATGCAGAGTCCTGCTGAGAGAGTAAATGAGAGTTTACTCACCCTGCTCTCTGCATTCCAATGATGAGGTCTCCCTTCATTAAAGTGAACCTTAAGTCAAATGGAAAAAATGAGATTTACTCACCTGGGGCTTCCCTCAGCCCCCAGCAGCCGATCGGTGCCCTCGCAGCCCCGCTCCGATGTCCCAGGACCCGCCGGCGAGCACTTCCGGTTTGGCCGTCACCGGCCGACAGGCATGGGAACGCGAGTGATTGTTCGCGTTCCCAGCCTGTATATCGCCCCCTATGCTGCTATTGCGACCTCCTAGCCGCAATAGCAGCATAGGGGGCGATATACAGGCTGGGAACGCGAACAATCACTCGCGTTCCCATGCCTGTCGGCCGGTGACGGCCAAACCGGAAGTGCTCGCCGGCGGGTCCTGGGACATCGGAGCGGAGCTGCGAGGGCACCGATCGGCTGCTGGGGGCT
Organism: Hyperolius riggenbachi; assembly: GCF_040937935.1. Lineage (NCBI taxonomy): Eukaryota > Metazoa > Chordata > Amphibia > Anura > Hyperoliidae > Hyperolius > Hyperolius riggenbachi. The sequence continues at coordinate 231,737,090 of NC_090653.1, read as the reverse complement.
GAGGGAAGCCCCAGGTGAGTAAATCTCATTTTTTCCATTTGACTTAAGGATCACTTTAAGGGGCAGCTCTAGCTACATAATACTGAGTTTCCTCTAGCTACCTAATACTGAGTGTACCCCTGGCTACCTATTACTAAGGAACACCTGTAGCTACCTGTGACGGGCAAGGGAACTAAGGGCGAAGTGACAACTGGGCCAGGTAGCACACTTGTGGGGCGGTTCAGCAGGGGTTTGTAGGCACATGGAGGGTAAAGTCTAGGGTGCCAGGACATCTGTGCCTATAGGCTTATGTAAGGTAAATCCGGACCTGCTTCTGAGTAAAGAAAGATGGCGATCATCACTTGGGTCATTCTACAACATAGTTAGGGCTGCTGAAACTAGCTGCAACACAGGTGTTAAATTAAACAGGAAGTGTAGGCCAAACCTCTAATCTTGGTGAAGGGCTGCTTCACTTCACTGCTGGGAATTGTGAGCACTAATTATATTACATTGCTGTTTGTATATTGTTTTTTGCTGCTGCAATATCTGGTGGATTGTCTGTTGTGGTTCATCTGATATTAAGCAGCAAGTGTCAGCTTTTAAAAGTACAATTTTTTTTTCTTTTCCCTCTAGTTTGTTTTGCAGCAGGCAATTGGCTAGGGGGAGGGACTAGCTGCAACAGGATGTATTTGGTCAGTTTCAGGACTCAGTACTGAGCTTGCTCAGTCTGTGGCTTGCTCAGTAAGTGGCTGCGACACAAGTGGCATAGGCGTTAAAAACAGGCGTTACAACACAGGCACAAAGAGAGTGGTGAGAGGAAGTAGGTAAGGACAAAAAAAAAAAAAAAAAAAAACCTTCAATCAATATTGCGGTTTTTTGCATTGGTTAGAATGTGCTAGGCACGCTGTGGTGTAGTCTTTAAATTTTGAGGACTCCACCCCAACTTCACTCACCCCACCTCCACTCCTCCCTCCTCCCCCCTCCCCCCCCTTCTCCTCCCCTCACTCCCCACACTCCCCAACTTTACTTACTCTCCCTCTCCTCCTCCCCAGCTACACTCAATCTCCCGTTTCATCTTTTACCGCCACAGTTTACTTTAAATAATTTTTCCCCACACAAAAGTCATCATGTTGGACGATGCTGTGCAGTGTACATCCTGCAACATGTATGCATGCCTTGATCAGCGGATTGAGGGTGTTTACTGTTGCCCTGGGTGTGTGCGTGTTGCTCAGTTAGAGGCGGAAGTCGCAGAGCTAAATAAGCATCTCGCAACACTGAGAAGCATACACAACATGGAGAAGAGCTTGGATCTCACGATCCAGACACTGGATGGAACCGTTGAAGATGAGGAGGGTGGAGTACAGCCGGACCAAGAAGCAGAGGCAGCCGCTAGTTGGGTCACAGTTAGAAGGGGTAGGGGAAAAAGTGGCAGGGAGGCTAGTCCCGAGTTGTCCCTCACTAATAAGTATGCTAGTTTGCGTAATATTGGGGAGGATGATTCAGGAGTAGCAATGCTGCAGCAGGATGTGCTCCTTAGCAACCAAGGGGCAGACTGCTGTAACGAGAAAGGGAATAGGAGTGCAGCTAAGGCTAGACAGGTACTGGTGGTAGGGGATTCAATTATTAGGCGCACAGATAGGGTAATCTGTCGAAGAAACCGCGAATGCCGTACAGTCTGTTGCCTCCCGGGTGCTCGGGTTCGGCATGTAGCGGAAAGAATTGACAGATTACTGGGTGGGGCTGGGGAAGACCCGGCTGTCATGGTACACATTGGCACCAATGACAAAGTTAGTGGGAGATGGAAGGTCCTCAAAAAGGATTTTCAGGTACTTGGAGATAAACTTAAAGCAAGGACCTCCAAGGTGGTGTTTTCTGAAATACTGCCAGTGCCACGTGCTACATCTGAGAGACAGAGGGAGCTTAGGGAGTTAAATAAGTGGCAGAGAAATTGGTGTAGGAAGGAAGGGTTTGGGTTCCTGGAGAACTGGGCAGACTTTGCAGTCGGCTACAGGTTCTACAGCAGGGATGGGCTGCACCTTAATGGGGAGGGTGCAGCTGCATTGGGGGAGAAGATGGCTAAACGGTTGGAGGAGATTTTAAACTAGGATCTGGGGGGAGGCGGGAGGATAAAGTCTCAATACGTAGACAAGATGAGGTAAAAAGACAGTGGGAACCTATCATTATGGAGGGTGGAGAGGGGGGTGGGAACAGTGTAAAGATTAAGGAGGTTGGTAAAAATTCAAGTAGCCAATTTCATGTAAACAAAATTGGTAAATGTGGTGGTAAAAATATAAAGTGCATGGTAACCAATGCTCGGAGCCTTGCAAATAAAATAGACGAACTAGAGTTCATTCTGAATGACAAAGGCTATGACATTGTGGGAATAACCGAGACATGGATGGATGAAAGCCATGACTGGATAGCTAATTTAAAAGGATACAATGTGTTTAGGAGGGATAGAACAGGGAAAAAAGGTAAAGGGGTTTGTCTCTTTGTTAAGAATTCTCTTACAGCTGTCCTCAACGATGAGATGGAGGAAGATTGCGAAGATGTGGAGTCCGTTTGGGTATATATTCATGGTGGAAATAAAAGTTGCCAATTGCTTATTGGGGTATGCTACAGGCCACCTCTTATTAATGAAGCTGCAGAACTGCGATTACTACAGCAGATTGAAAAAGCTGCAGGTAAAAATGAGGTCATAATTATGGGCGACTTCAACTTTCCAGACATTGACTGGAGTATTGAGGCTACCCATTCTGGTAAAAGCAGCAGATTTCTGGCAGCACTACAGGACAATTACTTGACTCAAATGGTAACTGAACCAACTAGGGGGCATGCGTTACTGGATCTGATCATTTCTAATAGACCAGATAATGTATCAAATGTGCAGGTTCAAGAACATTTGGGAAATAGTGATCACAACATGATAACGTTTAAACTGGTGACTGATAGGCCACGGGGCAGCGGGACCACTAAAACTATGAATTTTAGAAAAGCAAAGTTCACTCAAATTAGGCAGGCACTAAGTTTGGTGAACTGGGATAATGTACTACAAGGGGAAGACACTGAAGGGAAATGGCAAGCTTTTAAACTTATACTCAATCAATACTGTAGTATGTATATCCCATATGGAAACAAAATGTCTAGGAATAAAAAAAGGCCTCTATGGATGAATAGAAAGGTTAAAGATAAAATGAAGAGGAAAAAGAATGCCTATAAGGTCTTAAAACAGGAGGGGACCGAGGCTGCACTAAGCAATTATAAGGAGTGCAATAAAAATTGTAAAAAAGAAATTAGGCAGGCAAAGATTGAAGCTGAAAAACAAATCGCTAAGGATATCAAATCTAACCCAAAAAAGTTTTACAAGTACATTAACTCTAAAAAAAGAAAGGTTGACTGTATAGGACTCCTAAAGGATGAGGATGGGAACTCAATGGTGGATGACCAAGGTAAGGCAGAGTTATTAAATGCTTTCTTTGCTTCTGTCTTCACAAAAGAAACAGCACTGTTGCAAACTACAGAGGCAGAAGAGTCTCAATCTTCTAACTGTAATATTAAATACTTAACGCAGGAAGAAGTGAAGGCAAGACTAAATAAATTAAAAATAGACAAGGCACCTGGCCCGGATGGCATGCATCCTCGGGTCCTAAGGGAATTAAGTTCAGTTATAGATAAACCCCTTTATCTTATCTTTTGTGACTCTCTTGCAACTGGCAGAGTCCCAGTGGATTGGCGTACAGCCCACGTTTTCCCATTATTTAAGAAGGGCAAAAAATCTGATCCAGGAAATTATAGACCTGTAAGTTTAACATCAGTTGTATGCAAACTATTTGAGGGGTTACTAAGAGATACTATACATGACTTCATAGTAGAAAATAATCTTATTTCTCAGCATCAACATGGGTTTACTAAAGACAGGTCCTGTTTGACTAACATGCTCAGCTTTTATGAGGTAGTGAATGCTAATATGGATATTGGGAATGCTGTAGATGTGATATACTTGGACTTTGCAAAGGCCTTCGACACTGTTCCCCACAAAAGTCTGGTGCAAAAGTTGAGGATGCAAGGACTGGGGAAGAGTCTGTGTTCATGGATAGGGAACTGGCTAATGGACAGAAAACAAAGAGTTGTGGTCAATGGATCGTACTCAAAATGGGAGACTGTTAGCAGTGGGGTCCCACAGGGGTCTGTTCTGGGTCCAGTGCTCTTCAATTTATTTATTAATGACCTAGTAGATGCAGTAGTGAGCAATGTTGCTATTTTTGCAGATGATACAAAACTGTGCAGAATCATCAACTCTCAGGAAGATAGTGTCATATTGCAACAGGATCTGGATAGGATGGCTATATGGGCACATACATGGCAGATGAAATTCAATGTTGACAAATGTAAGGTCATGCATTTTGGACGTACTAATGGTCTAGCACCATACAAAATAAATGGGATACAGTTGGGGACATCAAACTTGGAGAAGGACTTAGGAGTACTCATTGACAACAAGTTAAATAATCGTACTCAATGCCAAGCAGCTGCAGCTAAAGCTAATAAAATTTTGGAATGCATTAAAAGGGAAATAAAAACTCGAGATGCTAGCATAATATTGCCCCTGTTTAACTCTCTAGTAAGGCCACATCTGGAATATGGAATTCAGTTCTGGGCACCACATTACAAAAAAGATATTGCAGTTTTAGAGCAGGTGCAGACATGAGCAACAAAATTGATGCGTGGGATGGAAGGTCTCACTTATCGAGAAAGGTTAGATAAACTGGGTTTATTTAGTCTAGAGAAAAGACGCCTTAGAGGGGATCTAATTAACATGTATAAATACATCAGAGGGCAATATAATACCTTGGCGGATGAGCTTTTTGTCCCTAGGCCTTCTCAAAGGACTAGAGGACATGATCTGCGCATGGAGGAAAAACGTTTTAACCATTTATTTAGGAAAGGGTTCTTTACAGTAAGAGTGATTAAGATGTGGAATGCATTGCCACAGGAAGTCGTTATGGCACACTCTATACCTGCATTTAAAGGGGGCTTAGATGCTTTCCTTGCGTTGAAAGACATCCATGGCTACAATTACTAGGTAATGCCTAATGATGTTGATCCAGGGATTTTATCTGATTGCCATCTGGAGTCGGGAAGGAATTTTTCCCTTTAGGGGCTAATTGGACCATGCCTTGTAAGGTTTTTTTCGCCTTCCTCTGGATCAACAGGGATATGTGAGGGAGCAGGCTGGTGTTGTACTTTATACTGGTTGAACTCGATGGACGTATGTCTTTTTTCAACCAAAATAACTATGTAACTATGTAACAGTTTAGTGGCTGTGCCAGCAGTGAGACCTTTTTGAAAAATAAAGTCAGGTTGTCCTGGACAAACAAAAAAAGCTACAAAGCTAAAAACTCATAAGCCACATACACAAGAAGGAGGACTGTTGCTGTTTGGAATCAGGACTTGATCCCTCAGGCTGCATTTCAGGACTAAGTGCTGTGCAGGCACGTTCTATTGCTGGGGGGGCCTTCATGGAGATACAATGGTGCAGCCCACAGCAAAGTGGGAGGGGTAAGGAGGGGAATAACTGCCCCAGCCTATGCTTAGACCAGATAATCCAGCCGGACAGATCTCTCGCCTAGGCATCAGGGCCTCCTTGCAGACGATGGATTCTCGGCAGAGTGCTAATACAGTGACCATACATGTATCCATTGTTTCCAGTCAATTCGATCATTCCGACCAAATGCACCAGTCATCTATTGCCCTAACATATCCGAATAATGGATATAATAAACAATTTCCATGCAAGCGGGTGGGGGTTAAATGGCTGCATAGTGCTACACTGCATCGAGCAGTACTGAGGCAAATCTTGCAGTTTGAGTGATGCTCAATTCCGGTAAATTTCTATTATTTAGTATTTATATAGGCTAACATCTTCTGCAGCGCTGTACAGAGTATATTGTCTCGTCACTAACTGTCCCTCGGAGGAGCTCACAATCTAATCAGTATGGTAAGAGAACTAATAACAGATCGATCAGGCAGGCATATTTAGCCATAATTGACCTGTGTATGGTAAGCTTTACACAACCAGTGATCTGTGGGTGGGCACTGTCACTGAGTCGCTGGCGCCATCCACACAATTATATGAATATGCGCATGAAAATTGAGCACACAAAGCATGATTTGGAGTGCCCCTTTAAGTCCTAGAATGTTTTAAGAAACTAGTCTTTCAGTCCCAAAACCAGTCACTCTCTGCTCTGGGGGAAAAGGTTGTTTATTGTTCCCTAGAGGACAGTCAATAAAACCTAAACCAGAACCACCTTATAGCCTTCAGATCTACTTCAAGGGTCACTGATAAGGGAATGCACAGGCTAGGAACCAGACCACCGGTCATAAATTCCTTCTCGGACCATAGATACAATTGCTGCAGGTACTCTGACAGAGGGAAATACTTTTAATTAACCTTGAAATAAAAGAATAGTAATTTTACTAAATTAGATGGCAGGCATGTCAAAATGATCAGATTAGATTTTATGTGGGTGTAGTCGAACCAAAAAACGTGTATCTAGCATCTTCTGGCCCCGAGATCCCGTTTCCTCTGAAATGAAATATGAAAATGAATATGTGTTTAGTCTCTGGGCGAAGCTTAGGACACCAGACACAGAGATATGACCATTTCAGATATTTCATATTCTTTTCTGTCTGTCATGACAAAGGGGCAGAGCTGGATCATGTGGCAGACACTGCCCATCCCCCCTTACCATCTCCACCCTGCAGTGGAGAAAGAGTTAAATGGCTGGATATAGGCTGACAGAGAGTCCCAGCCTATCCATGTACCATCAAGGATATGGCTGTTTAACCATGGACTATTATCCACAGAACTTTCCATAATTAGACTATTATATCTTCTGTTTGGACTTATCATTTTAAAGGACACGGTAACTTAACACATTGCTCAGATTATAACTAGTTATTATTTTCACGTCTAATCTTTTATCATTCTAACTACTGTATATCGATCTTTCAATTTCTGTAATAAGTTTATGCCTTATTTTATTATAAAAGAAACAATTAAAAATCATTTTGTCTAAGTGCTTGTTCTGAAAAGCTCCGCAAAGAGTTTCCGAGTCTCCTAAGGGAAACATTACCATAACTGTTTTTATTAATATTGGCTTTGGCTATCTCTAGAAAGGTTGTTGAATTACCGTATTTTCCGCCGTATAAGACGCACTTTTTCTCCCCAAAAAATGGGGAGAAAAAGTCCCTGCGTCTTATACGGCAAAGGCAGGGAATCCCCAACTTGCGAACGCCCGCCGCTATAAACCGCCGCCCCGCCGCCATTGGGGATTCCCTGCCTGTGTGGGGAATCACTGTGCCTGGCTCCCCCGCGTGCCTTAGCGTTTCCCCTCTATTTACCTCCTGCCCCCCTCCATGTGCGCATCTCCCCCCCCCCCCCGTGTCTCCGATGTGCCCGATGTAAATATTTCCCCCCTCCGGGTCTGCAGCTACAGCGGCTTACCTAATACATGCCGCCGCGAAGTCTGCAGACAGCCGGCTACTCCATATGTTTCCTCTACTGCGCGGCCTGTACTGATTGCGTCATCAGTAGCCGCGCAGTAGAGGAAACATATGGAGTAGCCGGCTGTCTGCAGACTTCGCGGCGGCATGTATTAGGTAAGCCGCTGTAGCTACAGACCCGGAGGGGGGAAATATTTACATCGGGCACATCGGAGACACGGGGGGGGGGGGGGGAACGGGAAGATGCGCACATGGAGGGGGGCAGGAGGTAAATAGAGGGGAAACGCTAAGGCACGCGGGGGAGCCAGGCACAGTGATTGCCCACACAGGGGGGAAGGATTTACAGCGGGCATATCTGAGACGCGGGGGGCGGGTTGAGATGCGCACATGGAGGGAGGAAAATAGAGGGGAAAAGCTGAGGCATGCGGGGAGGCAGTCAAAGAATGACACGTGGGGGAGCCAGGACACAGGAGGACACATGGAGCCAGTCAGGACACATGGAGCCAGCCAGGACACATGGAGCCAGCCAGGACACATGGAGCCAGCCAGGACACATGGAGCCAGCCAGGACACATGGAGCCAGCCAGGACACATGGAGCCAGTCAGGACACATGGAGCCAGCCAGGACACATGGAGCCAGCCAGGACACATGGAGCCAGCCAGGACACATGGAGCCAGCCAGGACACATGGAGCCAGCCAGGACACATGGAGCCAGCCAGGACACATGGAGCCAGTTAAGACACATGGAGCCAGCCAGGACACATGGAGACAGGACACAGGAGGACACATGGAGACAGGACACAGGAGGACACATGGAGCCAGCCAGGACACATGGAGCCAGTCAGGACACATGGAGCCAGCCAGGACACATGGAGCCAGCCAGGACACATGGAGCCAGCCAGGACACATGGAGCCAGCCAGGACACATGGAGCCAGCCAGGACACATGGAGCCAGCCAGGACACATGGAGCCAGTTAAGACACATGGAGCCAGCCAGGACACATGGAGACAGGACACAGGAGGACACATGGAGACAGGACACAGGAGGACACATGGAGCCAGCCAGGACACAGGAGGACACATGGAGCCAGCCAGGACACAGGAGGACACATGGAGCCAGGACACAGGAGGACACATGTGGAAGACAGGACACATGGGGAGAAGGGGCACACAGGACACATGGGGGAGAGGACACAGGAGGACACATGTGGGAGATGGCACACAGAAGGACAGATGGGGCACACAGGTGGAGAGATAAGGTACACGGGAGGACACAACATGTACAAAGACGCTCCTGGAATATAGACGCACCAGATTTAATATATATATTTTTTCCCAGGTTTTTGCCCTCTAAACTTGGGTGCGTCTTATATTCCGGAGCGTCTTATACGGCGCGAAATACGGTAACCCTTTTTCCTTCAGGATTTAGCTAGAGTTAGATTTTGTGTATCCGCACATTTATTGCGGATTGGTGGCAGCGACCTGGCCTCTATATGAGATCACAAAGTGTATCGATTGTACTTACAATAAAAATTGTACTGTGTGTGGACTCACCAGCCAATCCAAAAGGTTACTTTACTTGTAGTGCTGCATACCTTCAGGATTCCCTCAGGCTAGTTTCACATTGCAGATTGAACATTGCACATTGCTGACACACTGCACTCCAAAAATAGGCCTTTAGGCAATACTGTGTTAATACACGGTATTCCCTTTCTGGTATTCAGCCAAGCAGGAAGTGACGCAAACTTGACCTTGTGGTCACTTCCTGCTTTGGGTATGTGGAAGTGCACGGAAGCGTATTGTAAAAATATGCGTCCACGCATGCACGTCGTAACATCGCTGCATTGCCGCCGACAACATTTTTAAAATCCCTGCATCGCCATAGACTTTAATGACTTATGGTCAACGCATGGCGATGCAGACACGTGCAGTAATGTCGTTTTGGAGCCGCGTCAGATCGAGCACTTCCAGTGCACCGCAGATAATATGAATTTACCCATAGACTCTCATTAAGCTTGCCTTAACCTGTGTTAAAGTAGCGCAACGACACAGTGTGAAAGAACCCTCAGGGTCTTAGGCTGAATGGTAAACTGTGTCAAAGGGAACCGGATTTGGAGGGTGACTTTGCATACGTCACAGGCCCTACTAAGAGTGTCTTGTTGGTGCCTCTCTAGTTCTGACAAGACACAGCGGAGAATCTGCCCACAATACAGGTGGGTGGGGCAAGACCAGACTCTCCTAGAATAGGGATTTCAAAGAAAGTCTCAGTATGAGTCAAAGGAAGGAGAAGCCAACATAGTTAAGGTAACTACTCGATATCAATTATACAACAAGGCAACCCAATCGATTGTTTAGATCAATTTCTACCCAAAATTACTTAAAAAGATTGATCAGGCATGCTGGAAAAACTCAGTTTCAAGGGCTCAATCAGGTCCGCAGCGGAAACAGCCTTTGATTTCCCAATGACCCTTAGCTGGTGTCCCCCAAGTGCATGTGTCTCCCCTCAGGCCCCTGGTAAGAACTGAAGCCCACTTGTCACATTAGAGCGAATCCTTGCCTCCTCCATTTTCCTGCATCTTTTTGAATTCTCACCATGAGCGCCTGTACCCTGTGATACCGGCACATGAAGTGATATCACATGGTACAGTCATCTGTGGTGTAATTCAAAAAGACGCTAGACATCAGATGAGGTTGCAATCTATTGAAGATCTGCCTGCAGTGTGTGGACAGGAAATAGATCCCTCTCTGAACAGATTCACCAGGAAGCTCTATCCGATGGTCAATCAACAGGTGTGTATGGCCACCTTACGTCTGGGGAGACACCTTTCAATGTGTCATCAACAGATTCTGAAAGTGTTGTATTTATCATGGTAACATGAACTCACTTTTTGTCTTTACTGTTAATATTGTCAGCATCAGCCAGATTGTCCACAGCGATAGCCAAGAAGACATTCAGCAAGATATCTGCAGTGAGGGGTTAAGGAAAAACTCCAGAGAAAACATTCAAAATCTCAGACAATGAACTAATGTAACAAAAATTACAAAACTGGCAAAGAAAACATGTATGGTTTACACTGGAGCAAAAACAAAATTGTAATTACAGCTACACCTGAAAATGTAGTGCAGTGCAATAGAGGATAGTACTCTGGGTCCCTGGTTCGATTGCCAGCCAGGACTCTATCTGCACAGAGTTTCTATGTTACCTGTGTTTTCACCGGGCACTCTGGTCTCCTCCCACATCCCAATAAACATACAGATAAGTTACTGTATTTTTTGGTCTATAAGACTCACTTTTTCTCCCCCAAATGTGGGGGAAAAAGTTGTTGCATCTTACAGTCCAAATGCAGGGAGTTCCTGACTTTGGAACATCTTCCAATATGAACCTCCAACACGCCGCAATGTCGGAGACTCCCTGTACTGTGCCCATGCAGAGGAGGACACAGGGGGACACAAAAGTGCATAGAGGAGGACACAAAGCAGACACAGGAGGACATAAGGGGACAGAAAAGGACACAGGGAGACACAAGAGGTACAAGGGGGCATGAGGTACAAAGGGAGCAAAATCCACAAGATGCCCCTTCACCATGGATGCACCAGGTTTAGTAAATATTTTTTCCCCTTGCGTTTGTCCTCTAAATCTAGGTGCGTCTTATGGTCAGGAGCGTCTTATAGTGTGAAAAATATGGTAATTGGCTTTCCCCAAACATACAGACAAAGTAAATTTGTCAGAACTTTGGGCTTTATTTTTTTATTTACAATGCAAGTAGAGATGGGCCAAACTGTTCGCCCGGCAATTTTTTTGCGGCAAACAAGGGATGCTCACATTCGCCCCCTCAGGCGAATACAGGGTGTGTTCGACCCACCCCCTATACATTATTATTGAGCTAAACATTGACCCCTTACCTCACAGTCAGCAAGCACATGGCAGCTAAGCAGCTATCCTCCCACCTGGACCCTCCACCTATCAGAAAGCCAGCACAGAAGCCACTTTGCAGTCTGTGTTTGGCTTCTGTGCTAGGCAAATTAGGGACAGTGTGTTGTGACAAGGAGAGAGTTAGGTAGGCCTGTGTTCTGTGTCCTCAGTGCAGATTCTTGCTGTTACCACATTGTCCTGAACAGCTAAGTCCTTCTTAGGGCTGATACATTGTTTTTCTTGCTTTTGTATTGCTCTTCTGTGGCCAGTGCACAAGTTAGCTGTTGGAGACAGGTCTGCTGGCCATAGTACTGCACCGACCATAACCCAATAATACTTCACACCACTTCTGGCATCTAGCATACACTACTGGCCCCTCTATAAGACCTCGGTGCTATTGGAGACAGATCTGCTGGTCCTAGTACTGCACCGATCATGACCCAATAATACTTCACACAACTACTGGCATCTAGTATCCACTACTGGCCCCTGTATAAGACCTCAGTGCTGTTGGAGACAGGTCTGCTGGTCCTAGTAGTGCACCAACCATAACCCAATAATCCTTTACACCACTACTGGCATCTAGTATCCACTACTGCCTCAGTGCAGAATCAGTGTTTTTTGGCCACATAACTGTCACTGAACTACCTCAGCCTGACCATAGAGGCTGGAAAACTGCAATCACCTGCACTTCCACGATTGTGCAAACAAGCACGGCGGTCACTACACACCACTACTCAAAGATTGCCGCTGAGAGGACTAACATTTATGTCCTGGAGTCGTCAACTAGTGAAAACAAAGAAATGCTCACCTGACGTAATCACTAAAGGTCTTTGCAGTTGATTGCGGACTGCGGTACGTTAAATGCAGCGTTTCGTCTGTCAATGTGAAGCGGGCGCAACCCTCACACTACCTGATGTACATATACATACGACGGACATTGTAAAGCACTTTATTCCACCAATGAAACACGTCAAGACCACAGGCTTTACCCCCCCCCCCCCCCCCCCCCATGATCAGGCCATTTTTTACAAAATAGGCCACTGCAGCTTTAAGTCCTCGCTGCAGGGCCGTACAACTCAGCACACAAGTGATTCTCTCCCCCCCCCCCCCCCTTTTTCTGCCCACCAATGTGCTCAATAAATATCCTTTGTATTTACAAAGTTCTCAATGTTGAGGTAAGCCACCTCAATTCTTTCTATTTTAACTGTTTTTAAAAGTTTTATACATACCAGGGCGCCTCTTCCCCAAATGTGCCCATCAACAGAGCTTTCTGTTGGTGGGGTTTGATCGCTCCCACAATGATTATTTATTTTTGTGAAAATATTTTTTTGTTTATTTTTTAAATAAATTCTACTATTTTTTTTTACTTTTTTTCCCCTTCCCTCCCCCCACAATCAGCCAATGACAGCGATCAGCTATCATAGGCTTAGCCTATGCCAGCGGATCGCTCCTGAGTGTCTCAGGGGGACAGCCGTGTCACACGCTGTCCCCAGTACAGTGCTGCCTAAGTCCCCAATTATTAATGGATTTCCTTTTTGTACCTTTTTGCTAGTGCTATGGTTTGTTTGATAAAGGGAGCCTGGTTTTGGTTAGGTGTGTAAATGTTGATTGGTGTGATAGGTCTATTATCAAATTCTGCTACCAAAATGAGAAATCTCCCCTGTGGGTCCTGAATTTCTTTAATGGGATTAAATGTAATGTTAGAGCTGATCGCTATGATTACCCCTTTTTTCTTTGTGTCTGCACAGGCTTTGAAGATGTGAGGAAATTTTGGAGAATTTAGGTTATTTTTCTTTACTAAAATGCAACTCCTGTGTACAGATTATGTCAGATTTTTCTTTGATGGCATCTTGGCAAAGTCTCGACCTCTTGTAAGGAGAATTAAGGCCTTTGGCGTTTATTGAGCATATTTACATAGTGATTATTCAGTAGAAGAAGGATAATTAGTATAGGTAGTAATTAGTATTACAATAATTAATATGATAAGAGTGACATTTTTAAGTTTTACAGAACCTGGTATACCAAAGCAATTCCGGTATGTAAGAACTGGCACAAAAAACAGAATAATAAACAGTAAACATAACTGAATCAATATGTATGGAACTGGAAACCGCCATTTAAAGGAGGCCATCAGTTGAGATCTATTAGTATGATCACACAAAAATTCTGAATTTAATAATAGCAGTAGGGTATTGTACTGTGTTAGCCATCAGTAAAAGCAAGAAGTTTTAAATCAGGATGATACCATTTATTGGCTAACTACAAATGAATAAGAATAAACAAGCTTTCGGCCTTGCAGCCTTCGTCAGGTTTACATCCTGTTAGTTTGCAAGCTGGTGGTACAGACAGCTTATATACATGCAACATCAAAAGGGAAAACAGATATTTTTTTCAAGCATAAATACATCATTAAGATGCCTTAATACAAACAGACCATCTAAATGGGGTAAGATAAGGATCCTTGTTTACTTTATTGCTCACAGACCTGGTATTAGGATTGACCCAGAGGTATCGTAAATTCTTAGTTCACAAGTTCAGCTAGGGTGGCTGAGACAGTTCATATATCATCAATCTCATACCAATATAGAAAGTTGTTGTCCTTATTCAAACCCTTCTGCACAGCTTTGAAACAATTTATAAATTTTGTTTCTGCTATTAATCGGTCATTTGACGTTTTGAAGCCGCCCTTCAGGGCAGTGACACGAAGATCATCCATGCTGTGTCCGTTGGACCGAAAGTGTGTAGCAACTGGGAGTCCAGATTTAGTATCACTAATAGTGTGCCTGTGTCCATTCATACGTTTGCGCAGAGTTTGTCCAGTTTCTCCCACGTACATAACATTGGGGCATTTAGCACACATGATCAGATATACCAGATTGGTGGACCCACAAGAAAATTTACCTTGTACTCTGTACTCCTGTTGTGAACCTGGTATCGTTACCCTGTCAGTGGAGTAAATGTGTCTGCAGGTCCCACATATTTTTTGTCGGCAGGGTGATGTTCCGTTTTGTTGAGGCCTATTCAAAGAGCTCCTGACAATCATGTTTTAGATTGTGTGGTTGCCGATATGACAAGAGTGGAGGTTTAGGGAATATCGTTCTCAGTCTGTGATCCTTGTGTAAAATGGGATGAAGTTCCTTAGCAATCCTCCTTAACATTTCCAGGTGTGGGTTGTAGGTGACAACCAAAGGGACACGTTCCTCTTTCTGGTTTTGCTTATATTTCAGGAGTTCAGTCCTGGGGATGTTGCTGGCTTTCCTGATTTGGGCCTCAGCCATGGGAGGACTGTAACCTTGTTTAATGAAAGTGTTCTTAAGGTGATCCAGGTGCTTGTCTCTGTCCATCCTGTCAGAACAAATCCGGTTGTACCTTATAGCTTGGCTGTAAATTATAGAGTTCTTAATGTGCTTGGGATGAAAACTGTCATATCTTAGGTATGTGGGACGGTCTGTAGGTTTGCGATACACAGAGGTTTGTATGTTGTTACCCCTGATGTATATGGTGGTGTCCAGAAAGTTAATCTCTGTGTGAGAGTAGGTAAGTTTCAATTTGATTGTAGGATGGAAGGCATTGAAGTTCCTGTGGAACTGGAGAAGATCATCCTCACTTGCAGACCAGATGATTAAAATATCATCAATGAAGCGGAAGTAGGCCAAGGGTTTTATGCCACATGCATTGAGGTATTCCTCTTCAATTTTGGCCATGAATAGATTTGCATACTGTGGAGCAAATCGCGAACCCATTGCCACGCCCATCTGCTGTAAATAGAGGTCCTGTCCAAAAGTGAAATAATTCTGAGTGAGAATGAATTTGATCAGTCCAGTAATAGGCTTTACAGGTATGCCCTGACCCTGAAGATATTTACGGCAGGCCGCAATACCATCATCATGGGGAATGTTCGTGTACAGGGACTCCACGTCCATCATGGCCAGTATGGTTCCCTCAGGTACTGGGCCGATGGCTGACAGTTTGTTCAGGAGGTGGGTGGTATCCTGTAAGTAGCTGGGTCTTTTACAGACAAGAGGTTTCAAGATGTTTTCCAGCCACCCTGAGATGTTCTCTGTAAGAGTTCCGCTCCCTGAGATTATGGGCCTGCCTGGGTTTCCCTCTTTGTGGATCTTGGGAAGCATGTAAAAGCAGGCTGTTCTAGGCTCTTCAGGGATAAGGGTCCTTACATGTAGTCTGATGTTTGCAGGCAATCTGTTAACCATCCTATTAAGTGCCATCCTGTAGCCTTTTGTGGGGTCCCCCTGTAATTTGGCATAGTGAGCGGTATTGGATAATTGTCTTTGTGCCTCCTGGATGTAGTTAGTGATGGGCGAACACCTGGATGTTCGGGTTCGGGAAAGTTCGCCGAACATGGCCGAGATGTTCGGCATGTTCGGGCCGAACCCCGAACTTCCCAAACATCCCGCTTTTGGGGGCCCTATGGGGTCGCAGGCATAAGGGGGGAGCATGCCCCGATCGCGGGGGGGGGGTCGGAAATTCCCCCCACCCCCTCCGCTAGCGCTCCCCCCTCTGCCCGCTTCCCCATACAAAAGTTTAAGCAAAGTACCTGTAATAGTGGATGGCCTGGCAGTGGCACTGTGGAGTGAGGAGGAGGAGTCCGGAGAGTGACGCGTTGAGGGAGGCCGGGCAGCGGGCGTGAGGTCAGAGAAAGGGCGGAAGTACCACAAGGGTACTACCGCTGAACCGCCCGCTGCCCGGCCTCCCTCAACGCGTCACTCTCCGGACTCCTCCTTCTCACTCCACAGTGCCACTGCCAGGCCATCCACTATTACAGGTACTTTGCTTTTAACTTTTGTATGGGGAAGCGGGCAGAGGGGGGGGCGCTAGCGGAGGGGGTGGGGGGAATTTCCGACCTCCCCCCGCGATCGGGGCATGCTCCCCCCTTATGCCTGCGACCCCATAGGGGGGCAGTATTCGGCCGAACAGGGCCCTGTTCGGCCGAACAGGGGCCCTGTTCGGCCCTGTTCGGCGGCCATTTAGTAGTTCGGGGCGAACCCGAGCTTAAAAGGCCGAACACCATCAGGTGTTCGGCCGAACTCGAACATCACCCGAACAGGGTGATGTTCTGCAGAACCCGAACAGTGGCGAACACTGTTCGCCCAACACTAGATGTAGTCACTGGTGTTCATTATGACTATGGCACCACCTTTATCCGCTGGTTTAATAATAATGTCCTTATTCTCCTTAAGGGATCTGATGGCCTGTCGCTCCTGTGGTGTTACGTTCTGGGCCAGTGTCTTTCTTTTACTCAGGATCCTGTCAGAGATTCTGCGTCTGAATTTGTTAATGTATTTATCCAGGGCCAGGTTTTTTCCTTCTTTGGGGGTCCATCTTTTTTTCTTTTGTTTCTTTTTAGATCTGGTGCGTTTTGGTCCATTATCCATTGTATCACAGGCTTCCTTATCATGGTAGTGTTCCTTGAGTCGCAGCTTTCTGAAAAATCTCCACAGAGTGCAATCCTGTCTATGGGTCTCGCAGGGCAGAATGACAGGCCTTTGGAGAGTACTGACATTTCAGCTTCAGTAGCCTGATAAGAGGAAAGATTCATTACACCTGTGGGTTGCTCTTTTTCTGCTGCTTGTGCATCCAGGCGTCCACTCTTAATTCTAAGTCTCTGAACTTTTTTCTTTTTGTTGTTAATTAGGAATCTCTGTAGTTTCCCATAGAAGGTCTGTAGTTGATCCCATGTATATCCAGTGTGGTCATCATTCAGAGACAGTTTCAGGCTCTGTATCTCATCCTTTGTAATCCTCTTACGGTTATAGCAGACTCTTAAAAGGTTATTCCGTATTCTCTCCGAGCTCCTCCTGCAGATTTCTTCTGCAAACCTGCTATTGTATGTATGCAGGGTGGGATTCTGTATCCTTAGTCCTTGAGGTATAAGTTTTTCCTTTTTGCATGTAGTCAAGAAAAAGATGTCGCTGTCCAGTTGTGCAAGTTTCTTCAGGTCTTTCTTTAGTTCCAGGAAAACGGAACATCACCCTGCCGACAAAAAATATGTGGGACCTGCAGACACATTTACTCCACTGACAGGGTAACGATACCAGGTTCACAACAGGAGTACAGAGTACAAGGTAAATTTTCTTGTGGGTCCACCAATCTGGTATATCTGATCATGTGTGCTAAATGCCCCAATGTTATGTACGTGGGAGAAACTGGACAAACTCTGCGCAAACGTATAAATGGACACAATCACACTATTAATGATACCAAATCTGGACTCCCAGTTGCTACACACTTTCGGTCCAACGGACACAGCATGGATGATCTTCGTGTCACTGCCCTGAAGGGCGGCTTCAAAACGTCAAATGACCGATTAATAGCAGAAACAAAATTTATAAATTGTTTCAAAGCTGTGCAGAAGGGTTTGAATAAGGACAACAACTTTCTATATTGGTATGAGATTGATGATATATGAACTGTCTCAGCCACCCTAGCTGAACTTGTGAACTAAGAATTTACGATACCTCTGGGTCAATCCTAATACCAGGTCTGTGAGCAATAAAGTAAACAAGGATCCTTATCTCACCCCATTTAGATGGTCTGTTTGTATTAAGGCATCTTAATGATGTATTTATGCTTGAAAAAAATATCTGTTCTCCCTTTTGATGTTGCATGTATATAAGCTGTCTGTACCACCAGCTTGCAAACTAACAGGATGTAAACCTGACGAAGGCTGCAAGGCCGAAAGCTTGTTTATTCTTATTCATTTGTAGTTAGCCAATAAATGGTATCATCCTGATTTAAAACTTCTTGAATTTAATAAAGATCTTGTCTTGGAGGGGTGGAATCTTTCAAGTGTGTTAAAAAGTCAAGAAAGTGTTCGGATGGAACGAATAAGCGCATTAGACTCTCGTGTGGCTCAGGTATGCTGTTGATAAAACCTGTGCCCCAATTTTGGGCGTTAGCAGGGTGATCAAGCAATTAAGTGTTATTTGTGGGAGAGGAAGAAAGAGAGACTGTCTGTTTCTTTGGCTTTGTTGCTCAATGGAATGGTTTTCCATTCTTCCTGGCAGCGTTGTGGAGAGCTGCTAGCAGATGACATAGGAGAGGGGATCTAATGCGAGGGAGAATGCTTTTTCCATTTATTTAGGAGGGCCTCTCCGTCAATAGGATTGTTTACGATGAATGATTGGCCGTCATTAGTTATGATGATCTTTGTAGGGAAACCCCATCTGTATGGTATTTTTTCTTCTCTGAGTCGTTTTGTAAATTCTTGGAATGTTTTCCTGTGAGCTGCAGTGGCTGCAGAAATATCTGCAAAGAATCTAATTTCCCTAAATTGCTCGGGTAGATCAGGGGGTTTCCTCAATATAGACATGAGTCTGTCCATTACATGGAAGAAGTGAAGTCTCGCAAGCACATCTCTAGGGACTGTTTCTGGGAGGCCTCTTGGCTTAGGAATTCTGTGTATCCTATTGATCAGTAGGTCAGAGTCAATAGCTCCGGGTAGCAAGATCTTAAACATTGTTGTTACAAAGTCTTGTAGTTCAGTTGTGGGGACTGACTCTGGTATGCCCTTGAATTTAATGTTGTTTCGTCTGGATCGATCTTCCTGATCAATAAGCTTACTTTTAATCCATGAGACATCCTCAGCTAGATCTGTGTGTGCTTCCACTAGTTGATTATGAGCAGTGGCAAATTCTACAGTTTTGGTTTCTAAGTGGTCTGTTCTTTCTCCTAAATCATCCACTGTTCTCTGCAGTTCGAGGGTAGCTCTGGAAATGTCTTTTTGACGGGTGGATATAAGTGAGAGAAGCATATCTTTTAAGACATTCTCAGTTACAGTGTTATTGGAGGCTGGGAATTGTGAGAGAGAGTCCAAATCCAAATCCAAATCCAAATCCAAAAAAGCTTTATTGGCAGGACCAAATACATTTAGCATTGCCAAAGCAAAACAAAACATTAACATGGGGGGGGGGGGGGGGGTCACGGACGGTTGCGGGGCCGCAGACGCGTCCTGGAACCGCCCATGAAGAAAAAGCGATCGCACTCGATTCCCTGCATCAATTGCGCTTCAAATCGATACAATCTGGGTTGAGTGTGTAGGGGCAGCTGAAGTCCTTTTCTTAGCAGAGAGAGCACCATCCTAAAGGCTGGATGGCTCTTTTGATATGCTAATGAGCCTGAGCCTAATCTGCCCCGGAGAGTCCCTGGCTTCAAGCTGTGCTGATGGCCCATCCATCAGGTATAAGGTGACAAGCACCATGGCAGAAGCAATCTAGTTGGGGGGAAGTCAGACCCACTGGCTCCCTCCCAGCAGGGGAGGTGACACCTCGCTGGCTGCTCCAAACTTCAAAGAGCCTTTGCCTGGGAATAACCTGAGTCTCATAGCATATCCATAACTTCCCAGATCTGTCATATTTCTGGGGTTCCTGAGATGGCAGCTTCGCCAAACGTGGGGGAAGTGTAGCATGAGCCCCGGTGCTGGTTCTGAGGAAGTTTCAGAACATTCTGAGGTAAGGACTGCCAGTTAGGCAGTTTGAAAATGCCCTGATGATACCACAGGGGTCCCACCCCTCATGTCTGGTATCAGGGCGCTGGGTAAATCGAGACAGACCTGAAAATGTTAATAAATCCGCCCTGACCTGTACGGTTCTGTGAGATAGAGCCCATATATGGGTAGATATGATTTCTAGCCCCCAGGACAAGGGGAGGGCTCATCTCATCTTCTAAGGGGGTGTATGGCTCCCCGCCCTCACTCCCTCCTACTGAAGCAGGGGAATAAGAATGGCAGAGGACCCAAACTCAGTGTCCTCCACCCTGAAAACACCTTGAACTCATCAGGTGCCAGCTTGAGGATATGCTGGCATCCACCTGGTCTGAACTCTGAACTCTGATTGAAACCCAGAACTCTGTTTTTCCCACAAAAAGGACATCTTTCCAGGAACTAAGTATTTTTCTCCCTTCTTTTATTTTTTATACTGGCTATTACTGTCTTAATAATTGTGATTTTAATAATTGTCTGTATATATTAATTATTTATATTGCGTGAATAAACGACTTTCTCCAAGTCATTCACTGTCCGCTACCCTGCTTATCAGCACACACAGAACTGATCCCGGGTCTCTGAAGATACGCTACTGTTTGTTTGTTGTTGGCTAGACAGAATAACGTGTGTTTAACCGTTTTATTCGCAGGATTAGTCAGTCAGTTAGTGGGCTCCACGGTCCCATGATAACCGCGGTGGTGGCAGTTTACTCTGAACCAGTGGGTGAAGTTGTAATCACCCGTGTCTCACAGGCTCCCTTCTGAGTTGTCTGCGGCTAATTCTTAACGGTTCCTGCGCATTGACTGCGACCAGAGTTCGCACGATCTGTGCGCTGGCACCGTTTAGAAGGCTAAGTGCGGTCAGCCACTAGGGCTCCTGTGACAGTGTTAGGCAGAGGTTGGGACCTGTGTTGTGCTGAAAGTATCTAAGATAGCGCTAGCGCTATCAAGACACGAACTAATTCGTTGGTGTAGCTGGAAGGCAATATATTTTTTATATATACAGAGAGACTGTGTAGCCAGTACCCCTCCCCAAAAGTTTTATTTTATTTGGCATGGAAATGTCCGGGAATTACCAGAACATGTGCCTGTCGGACCTGCAAAATCTTTGCCAAGCGAGAGGCATTGACGTCGGCCGCAGGAAACAACAGGACCTGATAGCAGACTTGTCCAGATGGGATACCCAGCAACTGCAGGAGCCGGGAGTGTCCGCTGAGGTGGATACCAGCCCATCTGACAATCGAGGGGAACCAGAGGCTGAAGATCCTAGGCGTACAGAGGTTGAGCATCCTGCGGGCCCTGTTGCAACAGTTACGCCAGAGACTGTCAGTATGGACCCCAATCCCAGAGTTTCTGAAAGTACTCGCCTGGAACCGGCCAGTACTGGACTGTCCATGGGTGCTGACCCGGTAATGCAGCAGTGTCACGGACGGTTGCGGGGCCGCAGGCGCGTCCTGGAACCGCCCGTGAAGAAAAAGCAATCGCACTCGATTCCCTGCATCGATTGCGCTTCAAATCGGTACAATCTGGGTTGAGTGTGTAGGGACAGCTGAAGTCCTTTTCTTAGCAAAGAGAGCACCATCCTAAAGGCTGGATGGCTCTTTTGATATGCTAATGAGCCTGAGCCTAATCTGCCCCAGAGAGTCCCTGGCTTCAAGCTGTGCTGATGGCCCATCCATCAGGTATAAGGTGACAAGCACCATGGCAGAAGCAATCTAGTTGGGCTAAAAGCCAGACCCACTGGCTCATTCCCAGCAGGGGAGGCGACACCTCGCTGGCTGCTCCAAACTTCAAAGAGCCTTTGCCTGGGAATAACCTGAGTCTCATAGCAAATCCATAACTTCCCAGATCTGTCATATTTCTGGGGTTCCTGAGATGGCAGCTTCGCCAAACGTGGGGGAAGTGTAGCATGAGCCCCGGTGCTGGTTCTGAGGAAGTTTCAGAACATTCTGAGGTAAGGACTGCCAGTTAGGCAGTTTGAAAGTGCCTGATGATACCACAGGGGTCCCACCCCTCATGTCTGGTATCAGGGCGCTGGGTAAATCGAGACAGACCTGAAAATGTTAATAAATCTGCCCTGACCTGTACGGTTCGGTGAGATAGAGCCCATATATGGGTAGATATGATTTCTAGCCCCCAGGATAAGGGGAGGGCTCATCTCATCTTCTAAGGGGGTGTATGGCTCCCCGCCCTCACTCCCTCCTACTGAAGCAGGGGCATAAGAATGGCAGAGGACCCAAACTCAGGGTCCTCCACACTGAAACATCTTGAACTCATGAGATGCCAGCTTGAGGATATGCTGGCATCCACCTGGTCTGAACTCTGAACTCAAATTGAAACCCAGAACTCTGTTTTCCCACAAAAAGGACAACTTTCCAGGAACTAAGTATTTTTCTCCCTTCTTTTATTTTTTATACTGGCTATTACTGTCTTAATAATTGTGATTTTAATAATTGTCTGTATATATTAATTATTTATATTGCGTGAATAAACGACTTTCTCCAAGTCATTCACTTTCCGCTACCCTGCTTATCAGCACACACAGAACTGATCCCGGCTCTCTGAAGATACGCTACTGTTTGTTTGTTGTTGGCTAGACAGAATAACGTGTGTTTAACCGTTTTATTCGCAGGATTAGTCAGTCAGTTAGTGGGCTCCACGGTCCCATGATAACCGCGGTGGTGGCAGTTTACTCTGAACCAGTAGGTGAAGTTGTAATCACCCGTGTCTCACAGGCTCCCTTCTGAGTTGTCCGCGGCCAATTCTTAACTGTTCCTGCGCATTGACTGCGACCAGAGTTCGCACGATCCGTGCGCTGGCACCGTTTAGAAGGCTAAGTGCGGTCAGTCACTAGGGCTCCTGTGACAGTGTTAGGCAGCGGTTGGGACCTGTGTTGTGCTGAAAGTATCTGCGATAGCGCTAGCTCTATCGAGAAACGAACTAATTCGTTGGTGTAGCTGGAAGGCAATATATTTTTTATATATACAGAGAGACTGTGTAGCCAGTACCCCTCCCCAAAAGTTTTATTTTATTTGGCGTGGAAAAGTCCGGGAACTACAAGAAAATGTGCCTGGCGGACCTGCAAAATCTTTGCCAAGAGAGAGGCATTGATGTCGGCCGCAAGAAACAAGGGGACCTGGTAACGGAATTGTTTCAATGGGATACCCAGCAACTGCAGGAGCTGGATGTGTCTGCTGAGGTAGACGCTGACCCATCTGACTCAAGGCAAGGGGAACCAGAGACTGAGACTCCTGACCGTACAGAGGTTGTGCATCCTGAGGGCCCTGCATCAACAGTTACGCAGGAGAATGCCAGTGTGGACCCCAATCCCAGAGTTTCTGAAAGTACTCGCCTGGAACCGGCCAGTACTGGACTGTCCGTTTGTACTGATCCGCTAATGCAGCAGGCATTACAAAAGCTGATGGACACTGACCTGGACAAGTACCTGCAGTACATGCGTGAAGAGCGCCAAATGCGGGAGGAACGGGAGCGGCAAGCTGCTGCTGCTGCTGCTGCTGCTGAACGCCACGCAGAGAGGGATGCCGCTGAGCGAGAACGGGAGCGCCAATCTGCAGAGGCGCGGGAGAGACGACAGCATGAGCTCAACATGGCAAAGGTTCAACAGGCCAGCCGGAGTTCACCGCCCAGCCTCCCTGCTGAAGGAGCTGCACCACCCGTAAGTGCAAAATTTAAATTTGCTAATATTGAAAAAGACACAGACATTGACTTGTTTTTGCGGTCTTTTGAAAAAGCATGCCGTCAGTATCGTCTGTCCCAAGACCAGTGGGCCAGACATCTGACACCTTTGCTGCGCTACAAAGCGCTTGATGCCTTCGCAGAATTGCCTGCGGAGAAGGATAATGATTATGCTGCTATAAAAGACGCTATCATTACTAAGTACCAGCTGACGCCAGAAGCCTATCGGAAAAAGTTCAGGCCTGGCAGAAAAAGCCTTCTGATTCGTACCGAGATGTGGCCAGCAGCTTGCTCACCACACTACGCCAGTGGACTCTAGGCCTCACCAAAGGGTCTTATGGCGTCCTGGAGGACTTGATAGTCCTCGAACAATTTCTGAACATTTGCCCTGCTGATGTACGACAGTTTGTGTTAGAACGCAGGCCGGCTTCAGCCACTGTCGCTGCAGACCTTGCTGAGACTTTTGCAACTACCCGGGTGGCTGATACCCGCAGAACTGTCCCATCCAGCTGGAGAGGAGGTCAGCCCAATACCTCGGCAGACCCTCCTGCCCCTGTGAGCCGTCCGCCACAGAGGCCACCCAGCGCAGCTGCTGCACCCAGGCCTGCAGCGCCTGGAGAGGTCACCTGTCACTACTGCCGCCAGCCCGGACACATGAAATTCGACTGTCCGGAGCGGAGACAGACACCACCAGCACCTGGATCATCTGCATCACCTGCACCTCACCCACAGCAGAGGCAACCCGCCAGCGAACCACAGCCCGGATCATCAGATTTTGTCCTGTTTGCCCGCGGAAAGGAAATCCACGACCGAACCGACCAGCAGCAACTTGTTAGAGTGAACGGCAAAGTTGTCACCGGATTTCGAGACACCGGAGCTGACATCACGTTAGTTCACTCACACCTTGTGCCAAAGGAGAGCATCAGCTCCAGCCGATCCCTTGCCCTTACTGGAGTAGAGGGCACCCTTTTTCACATAGCCCACGCGACAGTGAAGCTGGATTGGGGATAAGGGATCCACGAAAGGGTTGTTGGGGGTTATGAAGGATCTCCCAGTCCCTGTGTTGCTGGGGACTGATTTTGGCAAGCTTGTGTCCTACTATGAACCTGCTACGACCGCCTTGTCGCTCACGGAAGGAGACGGACTCTCCACCCACCACCAGGTACTTTATACACTTGGGGGAGCACCAGGGGGAGGCGGGTTGAATGTGCCCAGTTCAAGGGTATCAGGTTCAATAGTGCCTGCTTCAAAGGCACCTGAGTTTGATGTACAGACTGTCTGTTGTGATGATGCTGTAACTGTACCTGAGTTTACTGTACAACCTGTCTGTAATGAAAAAATGTCTATACCTGTCAATGACATTACTGCATGCAATGATGACTTGAGTAATGTCCGTCTGTGCCATTCTGACAGTGTACCTGTGCTAGCAGTACCGCGCAGCTGCACTGCTCAGAACCCGAGCTCAGAACAGGTGGAGGGGGTTCCGGCCTCCTCCCCCTCCTCTGACCGCAGGGATGAGACCTTTCAGCCGCTGGCCTCGTGTGACATGAGCCAGTTGGCTGAAACTGACAGCGCCGTATTCTCAGCCGCACTACAACGTGACCCAAGCCTGGAGGTGCTCAGGCAGCAAGCCGCTGAGCCCCTCGCAGACGGGGCCGCTTTCAAGGTGTACTGGGAAGGTGGGAGACTGTACAGTGAGTCTGTACAGCCCCCTACAGGTAGATCCCACGCGAATACCAAATGGCTTGTGGTCCCGAGTGCGTTCAGGGGACATGTGCTGAAATCCGCACATGGTACTCCTCTGACAGGGCACTCGGGTGTCCGCAAGACACTTGCCGGTATTCGGAACCAGTTTTATTGGCCCCGGATGAACAGGGATGTAGCAAACTACTGCAGGGCATGTGCCGTCTCTCAGGAGCTGGGAAGGTCCAGGGATTCCCGCGGGGTTCCCTTAGGCCCACAGCCACTTAGCAGGGGAACCCTGCGTGGGCTGGCAGTTGACCTAACCAACGCACTGCCCGTTGTCAGCAGTCCCGGCAGACACCACGTCCGACTGCAGTGGCGCAAACGCCCTGTCCAGAACGGTCCATGTCGGGTCAACCCTGAGGGTAGCAGACCGCGACCGGTCCAGGGGAACCGAGCCACAGGCTCCAATAGGTTTTCCCGCCGTACCGGCAACTCGAGGCCCGTCAGCCAGGTTAGCGGCGCCGCCACACATCTTGCTGATGCATGTCTATCTGCCTTCTCCCCAGGGGGTGCTGTCACGGACGGTTGCGGGGCCGCAGACGCGTCCTGGAACCGCCCATGAAGAAAAAGCGATCGCACTCGATTCCCTGCATCGATTGCGCTTCAAATCGATACAATCTGGGTTGAGTGTGTAGGGGCAGCTGAAGTTCTTTTCTTAGCAGAGAGAGCACCATCCTAAAGGCTGGATGGCTCTTTTGATATGCTAATGAGCCTGAGCCTAATCTGCCCCGGAGAGTCCCTGGCTTCAAGCTGTGCTGATGGCCCATCCATCAGGTATAAGGTGACAAGCACCATGGCAGAAGCAATCTAGTTGGGGGGAAGCCAGACCCACTGGCTCCCTCCCAGCAGGGGAGGTGACACCTCGCTGGCTGCTCCAAACTTCAAAGAGCCTTTGCCTGGGAATAACCTGAGTCTCATAGCATATCCATAACTTCCCAGATCTGTCATATTTCTGGGGTTCCTGAGATGGCAGCTTCGCCAAACGTGGGGGAAGTGTAGCATGAGCCCCGGTGCTGGTTCTGAGGAAGTTTCAGAACATTCTGAGGTAAGGACTGCCAGTTAGGCAGTTTGAAAATGCCCTGATGATACCACAGGGGTCCCACCCCTCATGTCTGGTATCAGGGCGCTGGGTAAATCGAGACAGACCTGAAAATGTTAATAAATCCGCCCTGACCTGTACGGTTCTGTGAGATAGAGCACATATATGGGTAGATATGATTTCTAGCCCCCAGGACAAGGGGAGGGCTCATCTCATCTTCTAAGGGGGTGTATGGCTCCCCGCCCTCACTCCCTCCTACTGAAGCAGGGGCATAAGAATGGCAGAGGACCCAAACTCAGTGTCCTCCACCCTGAAAACACCTTGAACTCATCAGGTGCCAGCTTGAGGATATGCTGGCATCCACCTGGTCTGAACTCTGAACTCTGATTGAAACCCAGAACTCTGTTTTTCCCACAAAAAGGACATCTTTCCAGGAACTAAGTATTTTTCTCCCTTCTTTTATTTTTTATACTGGCTATTACTGTCTTAATAATTGTGATTTTAATAATTGTCTGTATATATTAATTATTTATATTGCATGAATAAACGACTTTCTCCAAGTCATTCACTGTCCGCTACCCTGCTTATCAGCACACACAGAACTGATCCCGGGTCTCTGAAGATACGCTACTGTTTGTTTGTTGTTGGCTAGACAGAATAACGTGTGTTTAACCGTTTTATTCGCAGGATTAGTCAGTCAGTTAGTGGGCTCCACGGTCCCATGATAACCGCGGTGGTGGCAGTTTACTCTGAACCAGTGGGTGAAGTTGTAATCACCCGTGTCTCACAGGCTCCCTTCTGAGTTGTCTGCGGCTAATTCTTAACGGTTCCTGCGCATTGACTGCGACCAGAGTTCGCACGATCTGTGCGCTGGCACCGTTTAGAAGGCTAAGTGCGGTCAGCCACTAGGGCTCCTGTGACAGGGGGATTGTGGGAATAAGGGAAGGATAAAGGGGGTTGGGGTATATAGTCCATAGGTGTGTGGAGGATGTAACGGACAGCATGGGGGACTGGGATATACAGTCCATAGGGGGGTATTGGGGGGAATACAGTCCATGTGGTATCATGTTCCTCTCAGTTGGTGGCAGGCTGTGACATATCGGGCAGCTATTTGCACGGTTGTTTCCTCCTCCCCCAGTAGGATGTAGAGTTTCCTCTCTTCATCTGTGGAGGTAAAATCCTGGATGTGGGCGGAGAGTCTCTGGAAGTGGGCGGTCCTCACAGGTGCGTATTTGCTGCAGTGTAGCAGGAAGTGGGCCTCATCCTCCAAGACCTCCTGGTCGCATTGTCTGCACAGTCTCTCCTCCCGGGGCTTCCATGTCTGTCTGTGCCGCCCTGTCTCTATCTCCAGGCTGTGGGCACTCAGACGGTACAAACTCAAGACCTGTCTGTCTTTGTGGTGATGTAGCCTCTCCAGATATGGAGCCATTGTATACTCTCTCTGTAGTTATTGATAGACAGTAAGTTTCTTGGAATTCTTTATGTCACTTCTCCATTCCTCTATGTATCGTTCCTTGCAGCTTTCTATAGTCCGTTTTATTTGGGCTTTTGTCAGCCTGTGTTGGTGGCCTTGGCTAGGCTGGCTGCTGATGCTTTGCTTGAGAGCGCGTGGTATGGCCTCGCCCCCCTGGCTCAGTGAGGCTTTATGGGGGTAAGTGCTGGGGTTGCTGCTCTGTATATGCGCCCAGTATGAGAGTGCCCTCTGCTGGATAGTAAGCCATAGTGGGAACCTGCCTAGCTCTGCCCGGCAAGCTGAGTTTGAAGTGCTTTGATGGACTTGGAGGAGATACTTGCAGAACTCTAGATGGAAGATTTCTGTTGGGCTGGAGTCCCATTTTGATTGGACAGGGTAGGTGACCGGGCCCCATACCTCACTGCTATAGAGCAGGATTGGGGTGATGATGCTGTTGAATATCTTTGCCCACACTCTCACTGGTGGTTTTAGGTGGTAAAGCTGTCTTCTGATGGCATAAAATGCTCTGCAGGCTGTCTTTCAGGGCCTGTACTGCTGGTTTAAAGCTTCCTGATTGGTTGATCTCCAGCCCCAGGTAGGTGTAGCTGTTAGTGGACACTAGTGGGGAGCCATTTAATATAAATGAGGAGGTGGGGGTTTTATTTCCATTCTTCCTCTGGAACACCATCACTTTTGTCTTCTTTGGCCATGCCCATGTGGTACAGAAAGTCTCCAATACTGACAGGCTGTCCTGTAGTCCTTTCTCTGTTGGGGAGAGCAGCACAAGGTCATCTGCATACAGCAGGAACTTCACCTCACGGTCATGCAGGAGGAGGCCTGGAGCTGGGGAGGATTCCAGGGCTACAGCCAGTTGATTAATGTATATGTTAAAGAGTGTTGGGCTCAGACTGCAGCCCTGCCTGACTCCTCGACCCTGCTTGAAGAACGCACTTCTCTTCCCATCTACTTTCACACTGCATTGGTTCCCAGTATATGAACTCTTGATGACATCATAGGTTTTTCCTCCTATTCCACTCTCTAGGAGTTTTAGGAAAAGGCCTGGGTGCCACACTGAGTCAAACGCCTTCTTAAAATCAACAAAGCAAGCGTGTATTTTGCCACGTGAGCTGTGGACATGGGTCTTGATGAGGCTGTGCAGTGTGTAGATGTGGTCGGTTGTGCGGTGGTTTGGCATGAACCCGGCTTGGCTTTTGCTGGGTACGTCTTGCTGTGTGAGGAAGGAGAGGATCCTCTTATTGGTGATGCTGTTAAACAGTTTCCCCAGTGTGTTGCTGACACAGATTCCTCAGTCCCCCCCCCCCCCCCCCCCCCCCCCCCGTCTGATGTATGTTTTGCTTATTTGATGTAGCAGTTGTCAATAAAGATTTGTTTTCATCTGAAAATGTTTTTTGGTTTTTTTAATCAGGGGTAAAAAACGCCTCTCAAAAGCGCATTGCTATTTGCGTCTATGCACTAAAAAAAACGCACCCATTCACTTGCATTGCTGTGTGCTTCAGAGCACAATGCACAGAAATGCCTCTCAAATGGACAGTAAAGTGCATAGCTGTGAACGTGGTACATTAAATGAATGTAGAAAGCTGTACCTAGCAAAGCGCACAGCGCAATGCGCTGTGAAAAGTGTACAGCAACGTCCCTAGTGTGAAGGAGGCCTTACAAAGAACTGTCCCTCTTCCTATGCCTCACCCTTAACCCCCCTGGTGTCACCTAACCCTAAGCCCACTTGCCACAGCCCCCCCCCCCGGTGGTGCCAAAAACCTTAACCTCCCCCCCTCCCGCCACGGAGTTGGGTTTTGCGGCAATGAGTGTAAAGTTAGGTGCAGGCGTCTTCCTGTGCTCCTAACACTCACCCCCGGGGTCGTCTAACCCTTAACCTTCCCACCTTCTTGTAGCACCTAGCTATAACCCCCCACTGGTGGCACCTAAACCATAACCTCCCACCCAGCTCGCTATGCAAAGCTGCAATTAGCATAGAGGGAAGACTCAGCGCTCACATCTCCCCTCATTGCTGCAAATCACAGCTTTTATAATGGAAGCCTATGGAGCCGCCCCTTTTTCCTGTTTTGCATAGCCATATCAGCAATCTTTGTCTGCCTCTTACAGTTCATTTCTCTGGCTACATGTATGCAAATACAAGTGTTATTACGGCAAAGGGTCGGGAATACAGGCAAGGAATGAAAACAGGGACTTATGCTGCAGCTGCATGTATAGAAACAGCCTTCAGTGTTTTTGTTAAGAGATGACTTTGTTGCTGCAATGCTACTGCTGCTATTAGACAAAACATTGTATAACTATCAAAGTCCCACTTGATCGATTATTGATTGTTTTAATTATCAAACACTGATTAAGAAAGGCAGTTTTTTTACTCAATGAAGTGCATCAAGAGTGCAGAATGGGAACGGTGCACAATCGATGGCCGCTTTGAGCAGTACAAAGCAAGAAATGGTCGAGTTCTATTCGGTATTGAATCAGATCTGTGCCATAATTTGCTCCACTGTTACAAAGTGGTAATGCAGGTAATGACCATTTTTAGGTAAATGCTGATTGCTTACCTTATCTACCACAAGTCTAAGGCTGTTTTCACAGTGGGACGTTACAGGCGCACGTTACAGCAGCCTGTAACGCACCCCCACCGCACAGCAATGAAAAATCAATGGGCTGTTCACAGTGCCCACGTTGCGTTACACAGTAACGCTTCACGTCAAGACAACATACTGCATGCAGTACTATATACGCGGCTAAGCCGCGTTAGACTGTTTGCACATGCTCAGTACAGGTGGTCTTTTTTATTTTAGGGGCGGAGAGGAGATGGGGAGAGGCCGCTACGTAGCCAGGCACATGGCTACTTTATATTCACTGCACTTGCAGTGTTTACTTCCAGGAGCGGCCGCTGATTGGCTGGCGGGACCACGTGATGCGGAGAGCTCTGCTCACGTGGTCTCCGCAGCGCCTCCGACAGAGCAGGCGCACCAAGAGCTGCTTGTAACGCGGCACTTGGCAGCTTCCTGCTCCAACACCACCAGGCGTTGCGTTAGGGGCACGTTATGTGCCCTATAACGTCCCCTGAACGCAACGTCCTGGTGCGTAAGTAGCCTAACAGTTGATGGCCTACGAGTAGTATAAAAGTAGGTGCAACTTTTTGAAATGTCATTTTATTGAGCGTAGCTAGTTCAAAGTGACATAGAAGTAAAAAACAACAACTTATGATATAATGAATTGTAAGTGTCGTACGGATAATTAATAGAACATTAGTAGAAAAGAGTCTCATATTTTTATTTTCAGTTATATATTTTTTTATATACTATTCCATCATTCTGTCATATATGCAATTTACAACTCACACTCTGGCCCATATGCAATTCATTTTTTCACCTGCTTTTTCTCCTGGGTGATATTTTCAAAATTTGTCAATAAAATACATTTTAAACAACCAAGTAAGCAAGAAAATACACAAAATAATTTTGATAATTCTTTTTCACCAACCTTTTGGTACCTTTTCAGTTGCAAAGGGTTGAAAAGTTATTTTAAATAGAAAATGAAAAATGATCTCCTAGGAGAAAACTCAGGTGAAAAAGTGAATTGCATATGGCCCTCTGTATTTTAAACAATGAAACAGAGCAGAGCTAATGACTCTTTGAACTTCCCTGCAGTAAAACCTTATCTGAAGCTGTGCCTCACTTTTTCTTTGATGTATAAGGTACTCAGAAAACAGCACTGTAGCCGACCCAAATTGGGTCAGAGCTCAGAGAAGCTCTTTTGCATAGATAACAAATGACATTTCTTAACTCTTCCTGTACTGGAAACAATATGAGGCCCTTTCATATGAGACAATATGAGATTTCTTTACAACTACTGTAATGTATTTTTTAGCTGTACTACACATACAATTCATTAATTCATACGTTTATTTTCACTTCAGATTCCCTTTAAAGAGTAACTGTCAGGCTGCAGAAGCTAATGTAAACCTCTATTCTCCTGTGTTAAACAGTTTAGAAGGAAGCCCAAAAGCCATTAGTGAAGATAAAAATCTCAGTTACCTTTGATGTGTGCTTATCAGCAAGTCTGTTATAGACCCATAAGGACGCAAGCCGCATACTAAACTGCAAAGCATTCTGGGGCCCTCCCCTCGCCTGCTAATGAGACGTTACAGAAGCTTGTAATCAGTCCAGCGTGTAGCACTGATAAATCTCGGGGCAGAGTACTCTGCAGGAGTCAGCTATTGTTCCTAGCCACATGGCTCATTAATATTCACTGCACACTGTGTTGTTCAAGTAGGAGCTTATCTGTGATCAGGAAGCAGGCAGGACATGACGACACATTTGACAGAAAAACATGGAGCCTGCCATGAGCTGTCAGGAGCATCTATCTCTGCATATACTATATACAAATTCTGTGAAATCCAAACGTGGACAGTGAAATGCATATGTAATGTAAGTACAGCCAATCTTTAGCTACTGATATATGTGTTTATTTTCTCTGAGACCTTATACCTAACAGCTCCTCTTTAAACCATTAGGTACCAGCAGTCTCTGGCCCCTTAAAGTGGTCTAACACCCAGCATTTCAACTTTGGTTTAAAAGATTGCTTACAGCTTAGAAACTATTATGCCAGATTTATTTTTTTAGCAGAAATGTACTGAATGGGTTAAACATGACAATTTAGTGTTGCATTTAGCTAGAAATCCATGTCAGTGCTGAGGTTTAGATACAAATGTATCTATTTACAATGTAAATAAACAAACGCCTCTCTGAGAGAGCACAGAGGGCTTCTCAGACAGGCTTTTCAGAGGTCTATTTGCATTCCAAACAAAGATACATTTGTATCTAAACCTCAGCAATGGATGCGGATTTCTAGCTAAATGCAACACTAAAATGTCATGTTTAACCCATTCAGTGAATTTCTGCTTAAAGAGTAACTGTCAGGCTGCAGAAGCTAATTTAAACCTCTATGCTCCTGTGTTAAACAGTTTAGAAGGAAGCCCAAAAGCAATTAGTGAAGATAAAAATCTCAGTTACCTTTGATGTGTGCTTATCAGCAAGTCTGTTATTCTTAAGAAGACGCAAGCCGCATTCCATACTGCAAAGCATTCTGGGGCTCTCCCCTCGGCTGCTAATGAGACGTTACAGCAGCTTGTAATTGCGTAGCACTGATAAATCTCGGGCAGAGTACACTGCAGGAGTCAGCTATTGTTCCTAGCCACATGGCTCATTAATATTCACTGCACACTGTGTTGTTCAAGTAAGAGCTTATCTGTGATCAGGAAGCAGGCAGGACATGACAACACATTTGACAGAAAAACATGGAGCCTGCCATGAGCTGTCAGGAGCATCTATCTCTGCATATACTATATACAAATTCTGTGAAATCCAAACGTGGACAGTGAAATGCATATGTAATGTAAGTACAGCCAATCTTTAGCTACTGATATATGTGTTTATTTTCTCTGAGACCTTATACCTAACAGCTCCTCTTTAAAAAAAATCTGGCATAATAGTTTCTAAGCTGTAAGCAATCTTTTAAAGCAAGTTGAAATGCTGGGTGTTAGACCACTTTAAGGACCAGAAACTGCTGGTACCAAAAACCACTGCATACTGACGAATCACTGTACATAACTGCTGCTCTCGCCGGTCACGCTGCTCTCTCACCGCTGCAGGCCCCTCTCTCTGCCATCGCTATGACGGTAGAGCTCTGTAGGCCAGTCAGGAGCCGCTTTCATTGGCTCCTGACCCTGCCCATCAATGTAAGCAAATGGGATTGGTGTACAGCGGTCAGGAGCCAATTTAAGCGGCTTCTGACCTGCTCACATAGCTCTGCCGTCTTATAGACGGCAGAGAGAGGGAATTGCAGCGGTGAGAGTATAACGCGTTTCGGCGTAGCAGCAGGGACGCGGAATACCGAAGCAGTGAAATCTACGTCCTGTCAGAGCCGTAGCATCATCTGCAGGACGTAGATTCGAACGGCTTTGGTTCAGAAGCAGTTAATATCATTGCTGTGCAACAGGATACAGTTACCACAAATGAAGAGGATGATAAAATACACACAGACCAACATTCCAGGGAAAAACGGCCCCCCATACGCCATGATCCCATCATACATCACTGCGTTCCAGTCCTCGCCTGTCAGAATCTACAACAGAAACAAGAGGAGAGAAAAAGTAATGGCTATGTGACCAGGTGGTTATTCCAGAAAAAAAAACACTCAACACATTAAATGCAAACATACATATGTGCTATCTAATCCAGATAAGAAGCCACATTATTTTTATTAAAGGAAATCTGAAGTGAGAGACATATGAAGGCTGCCATGTTTCTTTTAAAACAATGCCTGGCTGTCCTGTTGATCCTCTGCCTCTAATACAGTACTTTTAGCCACAGATCCTGTACAAGCATGCGGATCACGTTTCTGACAAAACAGAAGCTTGCCTTTTTAAAACAGAAGGTATCTGTAATTGTTCAGATTGGAGTGAGCATATGATGTCTCCCACAATGGATCACTGCTGAATATGTAAATTTTCCCTTTGTTGTCCCTGTAAGCTAAACAGACCAACAGAACCACAATAATCCAACATACATACAGATGTTTCAGACTGGTTGGTCCTCATCAGTGCATGGCATGGATTAATGTGGCTCTATGTGGTAGGACTTGAAACACCCAGAGTTATACACTACCCAGCAAGCTCATGGTGAGCCAGAACTCCCAGGAGCTTGCTGGGCAATCTATGTTTCTGACAAATCTCTGACACTAAAAAAAAAAAAAACTTTGGCTGCAAGCAAAGCAGGAAGTGGGGCTCTCTAGCGCTCACTTCCTGTGGCCGAAAATTGTTTTGCGCAAAAATGTAATGAAAAAATTAGGTTCCGAGCATGCGCACTGCAACGCAAAACTTACATGACTTCCGGTTTGCCAGGGCACTTCTGGGGGATCGCGTCGCACCGCGCCAGGTATGAAATGCCCCATAGACTTTTATTGGTGTAGCGTTACCCTGCGGCAAAACAGGGTAACGCACCGCGCCAATGTGAAAGGGGGCTAAAGTGTACCTGAGCTAAAGCTCAGGTACAAAAAGAGAAACTTCTGTCTGTAAAGACCATGCAGATCATGACTTTACATTCTGTCACTGCAAACAGACACAAGGAACTAGCAAATTAATACATGTCTGAATGGATCCTATGTTTAACATAAGATCCATCGACGTGTCTGTTCCTCTATCATGATCCGTTTCTGAAATGGACTTATTTAGAGTGTAGTGCATACATGTCAAACTACGGCCTGTGGGCCAAAACCATCAGATTTGGCCCACAAATGGTTTCCCCACTTTTCGATATGTTTGTCCTGCTGTATACCACAAGGGAAGCTATATTGAAGGTGAAGCCTTAGAGTACTAGGGAAGCCCTAGAGTACTAGACACCAAGGGGTAGAGACCAGTGAACTGTATAAGAGAGGACCACTAAACATCAGGGAACTGTACAGGGTAGGAAAGGGGGCAACTCGACACCAAGGAACTGTGTAGGAGAGGGAGATAGGGGAGCGCTAGATACCAAAAAACTGTATAGGCCCTATTCAGTTCCTTGGTATCTAGCGCCCCCTCTCCTACACAGTTCCCTGGTGTCTATTGGCATATAATATAGGAGAGGGAGGACCACTACACACAAGGTAATTCTATAGGAAAGGGAAGGAGGACCACTGGACACCAGGAAACTGTATAGGTAAGGGAGGAGGCATTAGACAGTGTATAGGGGAGGGAAGGGGCCACTAGACCCCAGGGAACTGTATAGGGGAGCGAGCAGCGATCATTGGATACCAGGGATACCAGGCAACTTTCTATGGGAGGACAGTGGCCGCTAGAAATTAAAGTTGGCCCGCGACTTGGTTGCACTGCAGTGTTCAATTTCGGCCCACTTTGTAATTGAGTGTGACATCCCTGGTGTAGTGTGAGCCCAGACTTGGTCAGCAAGCTCATTAAGACAGGAACTTCTTCTCCAGTGTCACGTTTGTCATTCTTCATCTCAGGTGTGTAATTTAAATCCCATATTTAAAGAGGAGCTGTTAGGTATAAGGTCTCAGAGAAAATAAACACATATATCGGTAGCTAAATATAGTCTGTACTTACATTACATATGCATTTCACTGTCCACGTTTGGATTTCACAGAATTTTTATATAGTATATGCAGAGAATGATGCTCCTGACAGCTCATGGCAGGTTCCATGTTTGTCTGTCTCCTATGAAGCCAAATGTGTCGTCATGTCCTCCCTGCTTCCTGATCACAGAAAAGCTCGTACTGAATAACACTAGTGTGCAGTGAATATTAATTAGCCATGTGGCTAGGAACAATAGCGGACTCCTGCAGTGTACTCTGCCGGGAGATTTATCAGTGCTGTGCGCTGGACTGAGTTAGGGCTGGTTCAGACGGACGCTTGCAGAGCGTTTACAGCCAGCGTTCAGGGCTTGGTGTTAAACGCTCCCATTCAAGTGTATGGGAGCGTTTGTACCAAGCTTTCAAGCGCGTTTGCACGAACGCAGCGTTCAGGTCCCGATTTTCCCTGGCGTTCAAGGAGCCCCTGGAAGCTACATGTAGCTTCCAGGGGAGGTTAACCGCGACGGCTAATGTCCCCCTAGGGGAAGAAAAAACGCGACCGCATCCAAACGCACACGAACGCTGCTGAACGCGACGCCAGCAAACGCAACGCCTCCAAACGTCCGTCTGAACCAGCCCTTACATGCTATTGTTACTTGACCCTGTAACTTCTCATTAGCAGCCGAGGGGAGAGCCCCAGAATGCTTTGCAGTTGTATGGTATGGGGCTTGCGTCTTCTTAAGAGCTTGGGAATAACAGCTTTGCTGATAAGCACACATCAAATGTAAGAGAGATTTTTATCTTCAGTAATGCCTTTTTGGCTTTCTTCTAAATTGTTTAACACAGGAGAATAGAGGTTTAAATTAGCTTTTGTAGCCTGACAGTTACTCTTTAAAGGGAACCTGAAGTGAGGAAAATTATTTAAAATAAACACATGACGTAGCTGCAAATGAATATTCCATACTAACCTCACCGTCAGTTCCTTTCAGAGGCTCACCATTTTCTTCTTACAGTGATCCCTTCCATTTCTGACAATATTTTGTCAGAACTGAAATATACCAGTTGCTGTCAGTTATAGATCAGCAGCTGTCAGTTACAACTAATTTTGCAAGGCAATGCCCCTGTTTCCCTATGGCTCAAGTGGGTGATATTACAGTTTAACAGTGTGCTGACCAGGAAGCTGTTACGGGGTAATGGCCATTTTTAAAATGGAGAACGGAGAATTCCATTGATCACAGTGGACAAATGGGTCGCAGGAGAGGAGAAAGACAATGGCCTCAATTCACTAAGATCATGCTGGAGATAATAAGGCAAGAGAACACTTACCTCCACACAGTGAAAAAAATTATCTTATCTCTTCATTCCTTACGTTACCTCCTCTGTAGTTAATTTAACTCCTCTGTAGTTAATTTACCTCCTCTGTAGTTATTTTCACACGCAGTTAATTTACAGCCTGTCTTTAACTCTGGAGTTATTTTAAGGATTGGAGAGTTAACTTAAAGACAGAAGAGTTAACTTTAGGTTTGCCTGAGGTAAAATGTTTCCTGAGTACTACATGCCTTATCACCATGGTAACAACTCTAGAAACGTTATTAAAGACAGGAGATAAGCTAGATTAGTGAATTGAGGCCATTGAGTAGTAGACTACACAGGAGGTAAGTATGACCTGTGTATGGTTATTTTGACTTTTTATTTTCAGTTCAGGTTCTCTTTAAAGAACTAAACAAAACAAAAACACCACAGAGCAAGTGCTGACAAGTAAAGTTCTGCTAGTTACATACCCTTTTCTGTAGTGTAGTGGGTTGCGTGGCCTCCTCCAATCACAATAGACTGTCATTACGAACCGCCAAAACCAGGCGCCCCATAGCAGCAATGTTATGCTGCGTGGGGTGCGTAAGAGTAATTCGGGGCGCTGGCAAACACTGGACCCTGAATTACACCTCCCTCCGAGTTGTGATGACTCGGATGAGGAATAGTATTTAACGCCGCTGGGGAGTTTAGCGGCAGCAGAGAGAGCTATCATTCGGCTTGTCCTGCACCCAACTCAACGATGGCGTACTAATACGTACGTTGTTACTATACCGGGAGCTAGGAGCATGTCACTGTTGCTTAGTTCTGGTTGGTCCTACCTCCCACAGACTAACGCTAGGTGGCATGTGTATAGCGTTCCTCAAATTGGCTCACTACTGCTAGCTATAAAGGATAACAATAATAATGATACATGCAGCAACCAATAAGGCCTCGAGGCCTTGAATGAAACAAAGAACTTGATCAGTTTCCAACAAAAAGCTCGTTTTCTTCAGCTTCGTTCACAAAATAACTTGTGAGAACATTACTTGACAAGTAGCAACCAGTCATCTAGAATCTAAATCATAAGCACCAAAAAAGTAAATAAAGGATCACCTGAAAGACAGTAAGCAGCGCCTGAGGAAAGGTGTCAAAGGTACTCCTTTTGGTCTGGGTCTCGTCAAAGTTGAATTTTCCTCCGAAGAGCTGCATCCCAAGCAAGGAGAAGATGATGATGAAGAGGAACAGGAGCAGCAGTAAAGAAGCAATGGATTTCATGGAGTTCAGCAGGGAGGCGACCAGGTTACTTAGCGATGCCCAGTGTCTGTATGTTGGAGAGGAAAGTGATGGCGAGGTGGGAGAGAGACAGAGAGAGAGAGAGAAGGATGCCAGGTGGTGTGACACACCATGCACCTCATGACACACACACACACACACACACAGGGCCGGCGCTACCATTAAGGCAAGGAGGCAGCTGCCCCAGGGCCCCAGAGCTTGTAGGGGCCCCCAGTGGCTACAAGAGGAAAAAAAATGTTTTCAAATCGGCCTTATAGTTTTTGAGAAAATCGATTTTAAAGTTTTAAAGGAAAAAAAAACACATTTAAAAACCTGCCGACTTTAATGGTTAATAGCAAATCCACCTTAAATGCTAGAAACCCTAAATTTGCAGGATATGTTAAGGAGATCATTGGGAATAAGAGGAAAAACTATTTTTCAAAAAGACCTTATAGTTTTTGAGAAAATCGATTTTAAAGTTTAGAAGGAAAAAAGTATAGTTTTAAATGCGGTAAATGTAACTTTTAGTAGCAAACCTAACGGTAGTGTAATTTTACATGTATCAAACGAAAGCGCAATCAATTTCCTGACGGGGTTTCCAGGGGGTCTATACGCAGCCGCAGCGCTTTGGCCAGGGATCGCTATACAGCGCAATATGGCTGTATGAAGATCCCTGTCATTTTTTCCTATTTTCCCAATTTTTTTTTTATGTGGGAATTTAAAAAAATAATAATTATGTGGGGTTCCCCCTCCTGAAACTTTTTAACCCCTTGTCCCCCATGCAGGCTGGGATAGCCAGAATGTGGAGCTCTGACCGATTGGGACTTCACACCCTGACTATACCAGCTGCAAAAAAGGTCCCCTAATGCCGATTTTTGTTCCGGGGTATATGTTGGGGGGGCCCCCCAGGTTTATTCTGCCCTAGGGCCCCATTGTTGCTTAAACCGGCCCTGCACACACACACTCACTACCAAATTATCAACAGGATTGTCAGTAACCACAGCCAAGGCACTGCATATACATCACCCACAGATATGATGCACAACATTAGTGCTAGTGTAGTGATGGTCATGTCTAGGAGGCAGTGCTGCCATCAGAAATTTCTGGGCCCCATACGGGGAAAACCTACTGGGCCCCCCTCACTCTCCTCCCCTCTAAATTAAAGCAAATCCCCTATATAGAAGATGATTGCTGGTGATCAGCAAAGCACTGTGACAAATGTAATCCTATGGGGTTGCTCTCACTGCAGTGCTTGAGCAGCGCTTGCAACTAGCAAAAATCGCAAACGCCCTGCATGCAGCATTTTCTCAGTGATTGCAGTGGCATTGTTCACCGGGCCCCATAATGCAGACCCACCTGTGATGCCCTGAAGGTGGCCCTGCTAGGAGGACTCATGGAGAAGCATGTGATCAGTTTGGTCAGGTGATAGATATACAAGTCTCTTATTTGCTAGTTATGATCATGTGCTAAAGCAGGATGTGATCACAGCAAATCAGAGCTTTGCAAATATATCAGCTCATCAAACAAATCCCATGATTCTCCATGCGTTCTCCTAGACATGACCACCACTACTTGTGAGGTCTCATTCAAAGACTCTTTCACCAAGTATACTGCACAAATGGGGCATTATCAATATTCGGAATCTTATATTCTGACAATTAAAAATGACCATTCCAATAATGGTACTCTTTAACCACTTGAGGACCAGAGGTTTTTACCCCCCTAGTGACCACACCATTTTTACAATTCAGCACTTCACAGCTTTAATGGTTTATTGCTCAGTCATACAACTTAGCACCCAAATTAATTTTACCTCCTTTTCTCCCACTTTTGGTGGTCTCTGATTGCTGCTGCGGTCTTTAGGTTTTTTATTAATAAAAGATGATCATTAAAAAAAAAAATATTTATTTTATTCTCCCCCCTAAATTAGCCCTATACTGCGATACATACACGATATGATACATACATAGGCATCAGCCTATGATCTCCATCCTACATTTCTGATCTTACTCAGAGGTACACACCTAGCCGCTCACTCCGCTCTTCCAATGAACTTCGCCTAACCGCCCCCCGCATTACCCAGTCCCATGCACGCCTCCAGGACTTCTCAAGAGCTGCTCCAACACTATGGAACTCCCTACTAGGGCAGCCCCCTCCTTCAGCATATTCAAGAAAGCCCTCAAAACTCACCTTTTCACTCTGGCCTACTACCCCTCACAAGTGCTCTAAACCCACAGCTGAACTCTGGTCCCCTACCTTTCGTGTCCTGACCTCTCCCTCTAGATTGTAAGCCTTTGGGTAGGGTCCTCCTCCTTTTGTGTCCTACCTGATCATGTACCTCCATTACTGTGAACCCATGCTATGCATCTGAGTGAACCTAACTTGCCTAATCTCCATGCTCCATCCAGTGACTGACTAAGCATTACCTTGTACTCATACTGTGCTGCATGATCTGGTCTTTCTTGTATTCATGTATTGTCATTTT
Organism: Hyperolius riggenbachi; assembly: GCF_040937935.1. Classification (NCBI taxonomy): domain Eukaryota; kingdom Metazoa; phylum Chordata; class Amphibia; order Anura; family Hyperoliidae; genus Hyperolius; species Hyperolius riggenbachi. Next base: position 231,696,120 of record NC_090653.1, on the reverse strand, counting down.
GCTGTATGTCACCCCTAAATATTGTCTGTAACCTAAACTAATGTCCAGCGCTGTGTAATGTGTTGGCGCTTTATAAATACAATAAATAATAATAATGACAGGGATTAGATTGTGAGAGGTTTAGAAGGACAGTTAAATGGGCACTACAGCGAAAAACTGTAAAATTTAAAATATGTGCAAACATGTACAGCGCTACTTTAGACTGCAGCACTGTACACATATACAGTGGGTTGCGAAAGTTTGGGCAACCATGTTAATCGACATGATTTTCCTGTATAAATCGTTGGTTGTTATGATAAAAAAGTCAGTTAAATATATCATATAGGAGACACACAGAGTAATATTTGAGAAGTGAAATAACGTTTATTGGATTTACAGAAAGTGCGCAATAATTGTTTAAACAAAATTGGGCAGGTGCATAAATTTGTCATTTTATGGATTCCAAAACCTTTAGAACTAATTATTGGAACTCAAATTGGCTTGGTAAGCTCAGTGACCCCTGGCCTACATACACAGGTGTATTTATTCATCAAAGCGCTCGGGAAATCATCTTTTTCAAGCGCTTTGCGATTTCCCTATACTTTCTATTGAATCACAAACGCTCAGAAAATGGTCCAGGAGCCTCCTTTGCAATTCAATAGAAAGCGCATCGCTCATGTGAGAACACTCACATTGAGCATTATTGCACTAGCGCTTTTAGGGCCCTTTTCCACCTGCAGTCGCTAGCGTTCACGCTGAACGCTAGCGATTGCTGAATCGCAAAACCGGCGATTCCCCGACGTTCACGGCCGCGATTTTGCTATGCTATGCACTGCATAGCAAAATCGCGACAAATATCGCTCCGCCGCGCGTTTGCGTTCCCTGTCAAAAGCGAATCGCGGTAGTGGAAATGACCTACCGCGATTCCTATGTTAAAAAGCAAACCGTAGCGATTGTAAAATCGCTAGCGGTTTGCGTTTTTGCGATTCAGCCAGCGTTTGCGCTGGTGGAAAAGGGCCCTTAAGGTGATTTTTAAAATCATTTTTAAAATCACCAGCGCTTAAAAAAGAGCGAAATTGCTCTTAGTGTGAACAAGCCCTAACTCATCCTTAACTACTGAACAACTGCACAGTGAGATTTTCAGTATTCATAGTCCTTGATATTGTTCATATACAACCAAACATTTTATTCAGCAATATTACAAAAATAATACTGTTTGAAGAACAATTTCTAATTATATACGGACAATATCATAGACCAGAGCCGGGGCAAGGTCCTCCATCACCCAAGGCTGAGACACCAAAGCGCACCCCTCCATCCTTCCCACCCCAGGCGTCACACACTGATTGCTATTACACTAAGAGGCGCCTGGGCTGGTTCTAGACTTTTTGCTGCCTGAGGCAAACGTGTGAAGATGCCCCCCTCCCAATTTAGAATAATCGCACAGCACTCTGGTTCATTTTATGTTCTCACATGACATGCTGCAGCTCAACACAATAGCACACTGGCTGGCTGTGAACTGAGGCTGTGGCAAAGGGAAAAGGAATTGGAGTGTCACAGTCAGCCGTGTGTACAGCTCTATAAATGGATATTAAACGAGATGCTTATGGCGCTTGTCACATGTTCCACATCGCTTAACAATCAGATCGTGTAGTGTTTCTTCTGTAGTCATTTACATCAGATCATGTAATTTTGTTAATATCTTGAAGGATAGATTGTGGAAGGATCATTCATCAGCTGATACACACAATCTATTTTTGTATGTATGTGTAGCGAGCGCAGCCGCGGCAGACTGTATCGCCACCGCGGCTGCTTCTGGGCCCCTGTCCGTCTCTCCGGCGTCTAGGACGCCGGGGTCGGAACTATCTTTCCCTTGCAAGGTCGCATAGACAGGACCTTTATTCGAGGAGACCTTGCGCGCATAGACAGGACCTTTATTCGAGGAGAAGGCTCGTCAGCTGACCTGCTGGTCAGCTGACATCAGAGGAGACTCACGGCGCCCCGGATTGGCTACAGCAGGGGGCGTGCCGGTGAGGTCTCCTCTGCTTCTTAAGCCTTCGGGCTTCACTCCAGCGCTGTCTGTTGTCGTGAATGCTTGCTTGTTAGCGTTAAGACCTTAGACTAGATCCCAGGTGTTGATGCTAAGGACTTCACACCTAGTCTAGGATATTGCTTCATTGTTACTGTTTATTTGTTAGAATAGTTCCGGTGTGTTTGATCTGGGAGAAAACCAGGGATTTCACACAAGGCTAGGAATCCTGTTCATTGTAGTGAGGTTCCTGTGGATGATAGATGTATATGCAGTGTTTGCCATATACACAGCCGTCTCATCCATCAGGCAACTCTAAATTATTGCCTGGAGCGCCACAGGCGGAGAGAGCGCAAAACCACCGCTACTGCAGTGTGTTTTTTATTTATTTACATTCATGCCTGCCCTACTCAGTGCCCGAGTGCTGCCTCTGCTACCGCCCCCTCTCCTCTCATTCAGAGCGAGCAGCCACACAGATTGATCCAGCAGATCGGAGATGCTGCATTGCTCCGCCCCTTCCTGCCTCTCTCTACTGTGCTTGACACAGTTTGAAAAAGAGAGCGGCAAGCAGGAATGAAGAGGCCAGAGAGCGGAGGAAGAAGGAGGCAGAGCTGATCCATGCTGCAGAGCCTCCAGAGGTAGATGCTGCTGGAGATGATGGAGACTCGGAGGCTCATCTATGCTGGCTGCCTAAGTGATCTTAGGCAGAGAGAGGGCAGGAAGCAAATGGCTACATCAAACCCTGCAAGGGCACAGACTGCGGGCAGCACACAGTAAGTAATTACAGGCATCTTTCACGTTGCCCCTACTGATCTATCCCAGCTGCCAATCGCCATCATCAGAGAGAGACACAAGGCTCACTGCAAAGTTACTTCCTGTCTGCGTGATGGAGCTAATTGTTTCTCCTCTGCACTGTGATGCAGGCTGGGTGTCTGCTGGGCTCTGCCAGGGATCAGTAAAGGATGGGTATGGCTTCTGCTGTGTGATGCAGGCTGGGTGTCTGCTGGGCTCTGCCAGGGATCAGTAAAGGATGGGTATGGCTTCTGCTGTGTGATGCAGGCTGGGTGTCTTCTGGGCTCTGTCAGGGGTCAGTAAAGGATGGGTATGGCTTCTGCTGTGTGATGCAGGCTGGGTGTCTGCTGGGCTCTGTCAGGGGTCAGTAAAGGATGGGTATGGCTTCTGCTGTGTGATGCAGGCTGGGTGTCTTCTGGGCTCTGTCAGGGGTCAGTAAAGGATGGGTATGGCTTCTGCTGTGTGATGCAGGCTGGGTGTCTGCTGGGCTCTGTCAGGGGTCAGTAAAGGATGGGCATGGCTGTTGCTGTGTGATGCAGGCTGGGTGTCTTCTGGGCTCTGTCAGGGGTCAGTAAAGGATGGGTATGGCTTCTGCTGTGTGATGCAGGCTGGGTGTCTTCTGGGCTCTGTCAGGGGTCAGTAAAGGATGGGTATGGCTTCTGCTGTGTGATGCAGGCTGGGTGTCTTCTGGGCTCTGTCAGGGGTCAGTAAAGGATGGGTATGGCTTCTGCTGTGTGATGCAGGCTGGGTGTCTGCTGGGCTCTGTCAGGGGTCAGTAAAGGATGGGCATGGCTGTTGCTGTGTGATGCAGGCTGGGTGTCTTCTGGGCTCTGTCAGGGGTCAGTAAAGGATGGGTATGGCTTCTGCTGTGTGATGCAGGCTGGGTGTCTTCTGGGCTCTGTCAGGGGTCAGTAAAGGATGGGTATGGCTTCTGCTGTGTGATGCAGGCTGGGTGTCTTCTGGGCTCTGTCAGGGGTCAGTAAAGGATGGGTATGGCTTCTGCTGTGTGATGCAGGCTGGGTGTCTGCTGGGCTCTGTCAGGGGTCAGTAAAGGATGGGCATGGCTGTTGCTGTGTGATGCAGGCTGGGTGTCTTCTGGGCTCTGTCAGGGGTCAGTAAAGGATGGGTATGGCTTCTGCTGTGTGATGCAGGCTGGGTGTCTTCTGGGCTCTGTCAGGGGTCAGTAAAGGATGGGTATGGCTTCTGCTGTGTGATGCAGGCTGGGTGTCTTCTGGGCTCTGTCAGGGGTCAGTAAAGGATGGGTATGGCTTCTGCTGTGTGATGCAGGCTGGGTGTCTGCTGGGCTCTGTCAGGGGTCAGTAAAGGATGGGCATCGCTGTTGCTGTGTGATGCAGGCTGGGTGTCTTCTGGGCTCTGTCAGGGGTCAGTAAAGGATGGGTATGGCTTCTGCTGTGTGATGCAGGCTGGGTGTCTTCTGGGCTCTGTCAGGGGTCAGTAAAGGATGGGCATGGCTGTTGCTGTGTGATGCAGGCTGGGTGTCTTCTGGGCTCTGTCAGGGGTCAGTAAAGGATGGGTATGGCTTCTGCTGTGTGATGCAGGCTGGGTGTCTTCTGGGCTCTGTCAGGGGTCAGTAAAGGATGGACATGGCTGTTGCTGTGTGATGCAGGCTGGGTGTCTGCTGGGCTCTGTCAGGAATCAGTGAAGGATGGGCATGGCTTCTGCAGAGACGTTTCTGACAGGAGTTTATCTCCTGTACTGTGGTGTCGGGTGTCACAGGAGCTGGATGACTGTCCATGCAGGATCAGCAGAGGGATGTCCTCATGTGTAAATGTATGCTGCAACCCTGCTGTGCCCTGAATTTCACAAGTATAGCACATGAATATAATGTGATGTCTAATGAACGTTTGTGTTGATGTAGCAGTCTGTATATTTAGCACTGACAGTACACTCACTGTGCCTTATTTATACTTACCTGGGACTTCCTTCAGCCCCATGAGGACTATAGGCGCCCTCACCATCCTCCCTAGTCGCTCTGTTGTCGCCTTCTGTATTTTCTTAAGTCATGGCCAGTCGTGGTGTTCTGCACATGCCCAGTCACGAGTGTGCCCCATTCTTCACCCAAGCGCAAAATACTCCCAGCCACGGCAACGTGTGACCAAGCTGCACATGCACAGAGCACTGCAACTGAAAAAGATACGTGAGGCGATGCTGGGACGAAGGAGTGGTTGATGTGGACGACGAGGAAGCTGGCGGTCCTTATGGGGTGGGAGGAAACCTCAAGTATAAATTAGGCACAGTGAACTGTCTGAGGTCCACTTTAACAACTGAGTGTCAGTGCCTGAAATGATAGAATGCATTAATTATCAATTTGCTGTGAATGCTTGAGCTTTCTAAGCTACACATAACTGTATTAAAAGTAAAGATAATCATTCCTTTGGTATGTAAACAATGAGACTGTGTTGTTGGCAGGGCTGTGGAGTCGGAGTCGTGGAGTCGGGCAATTTTGGGTGCCTGGAGTCGGAGTCGGGAAAAAATGCACCGACTCCGACTCCGACTCCTAATGAATTTGTAACTGTAATTAAAATAGAAAATATGATAAAATGTTCTATTTTTCAGATAATAGTCATTAAAAATAATGTATATATACAGTAATAGCTGTGCTTAGTCCACAAAAATGAAATAAACCAATCAAAATTAGTTACTTGTGCTGCTTCAATAAAGCAGTCCCCGTATTTTTAAGGTCAGATATACATATCTGATTGTGACTGTATATATGATGTGTACACAGGAATCTCTTATATATACTAAATAACATCTATGTTGTAAGAATAAAGCCTGATGTGTAGCTGTGTCACTAATAGAGATGGTCAACGAGATGGAAATAATTCTGCATTGCTGATTTATGCAAATGTATGCACTCCCTTTGCTGATGAAATCAAATAATTTGATATGTTGTTAAAATTTGGTTTGGTGACTACAAATTAAAGGGTAACTGAGACGGATGAAAAGTAAAGTTTTATACATACCTGGGGCTTCCTCCAGCCCCCTTCAGGCTAATCAGTCCCTCGCTGTCCTCCACCACCCGGATCTTCTGCTATGAGTCCTGGTAATTCAGCCAGTCAGCGCTGTCCGGCCGCATGCCGCTCCCACAGCCAGGAACATTCTGCACCTGCGCAATAGTGCTGCACAGGTGTAGTATGCTCCTGGCGGCGGAGTGTGTGCATGCGCACTACGCCCGACTGGCTCAAGTACCTGGACTCATAGCAGAAGATCCAGGTGGTGGAGGAGGACAACGAGGGACTGATTATCCTGAAGGCGGCTGGAGGAAGCCCCAGGTATGTATAAAACTTTAATTTCATCTGTCTCAGGTTTACTTTGTTACACAGTAGTACTATACTCTACATATGCACTCCCCACAGAGCTGCAGGGAATCCACTGAGAATGCTGTGCACATTGAACACAGAGGTGTGTCTTTTACAATCTCCTCATTCCCCTGCAGAGTACCTGCACATCACTCTTACATGTACCCACAGTTAAATTGCCTAGGGCCTGATCCATGTTCAGATTGTGCATGAAGAATGTGTAATAGAGGAAGAATCTCCTCATTCCCCTGCAGAGTACCTGCACATCATTCTTACATGTACCCACACTTACATTGCCTAGGGCCTGATAGATGTTCTTTGTTCCGGTTTGTACCTTTTACAAGTACTCTTACCAAGGACTAGTTTTAGTCTAAAGGGAATAAATATAGTAGTCTACATATCCTTCTCACTTCAGTTGTCTTGTAAAATTCCTAAGCGTTGGCAGTTAAGAGACAAATTTCATGTTACATACTTTTAATCAACAAAATTGTAATATGCAAATTAGAGGAGTCGGAGTCGGTGGAATCCTAAACTGAGGAGTCGGAGTCGGTGTATTTTTGGACCGACTCCACAGCCCTGGTTGTTGGATGTAACATCATGCATACCTTGACGCCAGGAAACTGTACAGGAAGGGGAGGAAGGCATACGCAGCATGTAAGAATGGTGTGTGTCTAAAAGTGTGGCAGGGGCATGTCTTAGTGTCCCTCTTTCCAGGCTCCAAAAGTTGGGAGGTATGACGTGTGTGCAGCCAGCGTGTGACGCAAAAGGCATTCGGGTGCCACCGCTGGCTTCAGACAGGAGACTGTGCTTCCTTGACGTGCCCCCCTGGCCCCATTCACTTGTTTGTTGTGTGTCTCCCTCAGAGCTCCAGAGGCGCAGCAGGTAGTCCAGCACACCCTGTGTGTGTGGGAATAAGGACTGGTGCTGTGTGGGGTGGGGGCGCCCTGGGAGGGGGGGGGGGGGGCGCCACAGGTGTTCTTGCCTGGAGTGACAAAATGGCTAGAAACGCCCCTGGCCATATACATCTATCTATAGTTAGTTCATTATTGTATTATTCTGTATTGATCTCCTGTGTATGACTCTTAGCTAGTACTTTGACTCTGATCAAGCTTTCTGATCCTGTGCCTTTGCCTGTCTGCCTTGTTAGTTGCTGAACCTCTGCCTAATTACCGATTACTCTCCTGTCTCACGATTCTGTACTGATACTTACCTCTCTGTTGCCGAAACTTGCCTGTCTGACCACTCTACTCACCAGTGGGCCCTCGCCACTGGTGAGGTGCTAGCTTCACCTGTGCCTCTGGTGAAGTTATTCTTTAGCGCAGTCCTGGTTGTGTCTCCTAGGCTGCAGTGCAGTCTGACTCACCTGTTATCAGGCAATTACTAGTGCAGTATACAGTAGCTGGAGGGCGCTGCTCAGACAATATGTGTGAATACAAGACCGATACTGTATACACTGTTTCTTGCTGCTACCTACTCAGGTGGGGTAAACCCCCGTTCCCCACCGTCCACAAAGGGGGGATATAAAGCAGTATATTGAGAGGTGCGCTGGACAAATGATCTCTACTGTGTGCGATAAAAAATTATTTCTGTATTTATTTCACAATAGAAGGTACATAAAAAACCTGCCAACATTCACGACATACACAACATCATACCACCACACTTATCACATTCACTGTTACTGCACCAACATACATGGGTGTCCTGGTTCCCCTAAAAAATTATACGCATATACCTGCAGGGTTTCCTCCACTATAGAAATTGGAGTATAAATGTGGAATATAAATCAACAATAGGGATAAAAGTTGGAATCCAGGAAATATAATAATTGTATGCAGAGATAATTTCAGTAGGTCCTCAGATTTCCAATATAATCACAAACAAGTCCCCGACGTTGCTGCAACTATTCAATACGTTCAGATATGTTATCTCACCATATGTTCCAATAGCGACTTTCAGTTCCAAGAGAAACACCCCTCTAGGTACTCCTTCCTCGACTGGAAACACTTGTGCATCTATCTCACCTCGTATGGTGTATCTCCCGTGGGGGGTGGTGGTGTCCTAGTTCCGCATCAGCTCTGGGTAGCTAGTCTCCCTCGGATGACTAGTCCTGACGAACCTCCTCCGGGAGTCAGCAACGGGGAGCCGGCTCACAACACCGTCGCTCACCCCTCAAACGGCTTCCGGTACTTCCATTGCATGAACGCCCGAGGAGAGTGCACAATACAAATCCCAGCTGGGTGGAACGCAAGGAAGTAACCTGTGCAGCGTGATGAAGACGGTCGTTACCGTCGAAACATGTCAATCATCTTTACACTGCAGTAGTGGTGAAGGGGCGCCCCATTCTACCTACTAGTCAGCGTACTTCCATTGCATGAACGCCCGAGGAGAGTGCACAATACAAATCCCAGCTGGGTGGAACGCAAGGAAGTAACCTGTGCAGCGTGTGAGACGCACTGGAGGAAGTGACGTCATCACGGAGGAACAGAGAACCGGAAGCCGTTTGAGGGGTGAGCGACGGTGTTGTGAGCCGGCTCCCCGTTGCTGACTCCCGGAGGAGGTTCGTCAGGACTAGTCATCCGAGGGAGACTAGCTACCCAGAGCTGATGCGGAACTAGGACACCACCACCCCCCACGGGAGATACACCATACGAGGTGAGATAGATGCACAAGTGTTTCCAGTCGAGGAAGGAGTACCTAGAGGGGTGTTTCTCTTGGAACTGAAAGTCGCTATTGGAACATATGGTGAGATAACATATCTAAACGTATTGAATAGTTGCAGCAACGTCGGGGACTTGTTTGTGATTATATTGGAAATCTGAGGACCTACTGAAATTATCTCTGCATACAATTATTATATTTCCTGGATTCCAACTTTTATCCCTATTGTTGATTTATATTCCACATTTATACTCCAATTTCTATAGTGGAGGAAACCCTGCAGGTATATGCGTATAATTTTTTAGGGGAACCAGGACACCCATGTATGTTGGTGCAGTAACAGTGAATGTGATAAGTGTGGTGGTATGATGTTGTGTATGTCGTGAATGTTGGCAGGTTTTTTATCTAATTACTAGTGCAGTATTGGTTGTGTCTCATAGGCTGCAGTACAGTCTGAATCGCCTACTCCTTAGGCGACCAGTAGTTGCAGCATTGTCTGTGCCTCCTGCTCCTAGGCTGCAGTACGGTCTGAGCCGCCTACTCCTTAGGCGGCCATTAGTTACAGCTTTGCCTGTGCCCCCGCTGCTCGGGAGATTCTATCCCAGTTCCAGTATCCCCAGCTTGCTGGGGTTTATACTTTATTATACGGGTGGTCAGTGTATCTTTTGTACCTCGCCAGCATCTCTGGTGAGGTCTTGCCAGACTACGAGGTCACCATATCCGTTAGTGTGTTCACAGAGCCCCGGAGGTCCGGCCGTATTTAGTACTGCCGTGTAGCTACTGTCAGCCAGCACCTCTGTAGGGGCCTAGCCTATGTGGCTCTGAGGCTCATCAGCTCCACTCATGAGCACTCGTTATTTATTTATTATCCTCACTAGCTTCACTGGTGAGGTGTTGCCTAGTGATTGAGGGGACTTTCCCAGCTTCTCTGGAAGGTTCAGCCAAAACCGTCTGAGTCACTAGTATCACCTTTCCAGCTCCCCTGGAAAGGTCTGGCGTAGCCTTCTTGCTACCTGTCAACTAGTTCCTTGCCAGCTCCTCTGGTGAGAACTAGTCGGTCCATTCCTGCAGACGCCTGGTAGATATTCCAGGCCATCTGGTAAAGCTCTGTTAGTACCTGTTTGAGTGGTTCTTGTCTCTCGCCAGAACCCCTGGCAGAGACCAGCTATATTACCTCTGTATTTTCTGTCTGTACCTTTCCTAGAATCATTGGGGAGGTTCTGGTCAAATCTGTCCTGTTTAGTTCTGATAAAACTATTAAAGTTGTGGTTGCACCAAATCACTACACACTCAGCTCTTTGTCTGCTATACTGGTATTATTGGTGATTCTGCAGATCACACATAATCAGGTATAGCGTCTGCATTGTTGGTGATTCTACAGATCACCAAATAATCAGACGTCTGAGTGGCGGCACTAAACCGTCACAGTATTTAGATTAACTGTCAAATTATTTGAGATTATCCATAATCCTATGTACACGAGACACTGTTTGTCACACACAGGGCTGGTTCTAGAATTTTTGCTACCTAACATTTTTATAGACAAATGTATACAACTGCCTATTTTGGCTTTACTGTTTATTTTCTTTTTCAAAAACACCAATAAAAACTATTTAAACATAGAATTTTTGCTGCCATGAGGCAAACTTGTGAGGATGTGCCTTTCACCCCGATTTGGAATGATCGCGCAGCACCCAACAATTTAATCTGCTTCATTTGATGTTCTCACATGACATGCTGCAGCTCAACACAATAGCACACTGGCTGACTGTGAGTCTGTGACAAACAAGCTGCTCACCCTCAGCCACTCCATTCCTCCTCAGTCAGGACAGCAGTGCCACCTACTCCCTTCTTCTGTGCAAGTCAAATGAAACACTGCTGCTCTCATGTCTCCCCCCTCCTCACTCACTTTAAAAACTTCTCACACAGCACAACAAGCTGCTTTTCCCCAATGATGACCTCTTCACCTCATTCTCATCTAGTTTCTCCTCCTACTCTGCACGGTGTTTACACTTACAGTATGCAGTCAAACATGCTGCCCTTGTAATCTCTGCGCCTGATGCAAATGTTTCACCTTGCTTCATGAGAGAACCGGCCCTGGTCACACATAGCTTCCTACCCCCTGTATTACATCACACTCTGGCACTCGCATGCACAACAGCAAACCTCACTGACCTGGTGACTTTGAATATCCTGAGGAGTCGGACACAGCGCAGCACAGAGATTCCCAGAGGTGACATGATATGGAACTCCACCAAGACTGTCTCCAGGATTCCCCCACAAACCACAAAGCAATCAAATCGATTGAAAAAAGACACAAAGTAAGCATGGATGCCCAGACTGTATAACTTGAGGAGCATTTCCAGGGTGAAGAGAGATAGCAGCACTTTATTTGCATAGCCTGAAAGAAAGGAGGCCCAGATGATTCAGAACTGCGACTATCAGGATCAAGCAATCAGTCATGCTGGCAGAAAAAAAAACTACCATCACTTTTTCCTAAACTGCAAAGTGGCAATGCTTGCTTGTTTGGTTTCCAGACTCACTCTACAGTCAAAGTTACAGTGCAATACAGAACAATGTACTACATTTATATGTTGCAGGCTAAGTACTAAATGCTTAGTAGTATCGTTTATGGGATTGAATGCCTGGGTTTCTGGTGATTTTAGTAATATTTATTACTTTGTATTTGACTGCACAACGGAACTGAATGCACACAAAGATCAAATAGCTCAAAATTGTTAAAGTTGACCTCCGCTGTAAATTCCATAGTGAAAAAGAACCAGAATGATACTTACTATGACTGTCCCCATTCCTTTATTTACCCAGTGCAGCAATGGCTGAGTACTACATTACGCAGCAGGGGAGCATCGAGGCCGCTCTAGAATGCAGCCTACTGTGCTTGGCACTGCACTACTTCATCTCTTCTCTCTGTGATAGGCTGGCTCAGTGGCACAGGTAGAAGCAGAGCACCACTCAGGCCACACTATGAGGCACATCCCACCCACAGATGACAGTTTTCAGAAAGGGGGCTTGCCTAACCAACAAAACCTGGATTTTATGGCACAGGGGTTAGTTTTTAGACTTTTTTCCTACTACTTTGTTATAACTTCTGCTGCCTGTGTGCTGATAGTGTGGGTTTTATTTTTACACCGGAGGTCTGCTTTAAAAAAACGTTTAGTCCAAACTGTAGCGATATTGATTGACTGAAAAGACCCCGATTACAGAACCGTAACCAATAGGCTTATAAAAACAAAACTGTAACGAGCAGAACTTAATCACATATGAAAAAATACAGGTCCGCATCATCATCCTATCAATTTAGTCAGAAACCGGTACTCTTAAACGTGGCAACTGTTGTGACTGGTTATTAGACTGGTTATCAGTTTTATTGCCATCCATGTGGATAAGAATAGTAGCATAGCTGATATTTATCAAATAAAAGAACAATACGAATCGTGATTTAAAATGTCATTCTAGCTATCCCCTAGTCATACTAGTCATGGCCAGTAGCACAATCATAGTTCTGCTCTTCGTCTTGTTTTTTGCTGTAAGACTAAACAGTGCCTTATTGTCAAAAACATGTTCTTGCCAATAGAGAGCCTTTTCAGGCAGCGTTTTTACAATAATTTGCCTAAAAATGTTCTTGTTATCGTCAATCCATCATTCTCGCACTCCTCATTAGGTTGCTGATTTCATACTTTGCTTAAAGCAAACCTGAAGCAAAAACAAAATTATGAGATAATGAATTGTATGTGTATTACAACTAAGAAATAGAACATTAGTAGCAAAGAAAAAGTCTCCTATTGTTTTCCAGCACATGAAGGGTTAAAACTTCAGTTGTTATCTATGCAAAAGAGCTTCTCTGAGCTCTTTGACCAAAATTGGGTCTAATACACTCCTGTTTTCTGAAGCAGTTAAAGTGTACCAGAGACGACGGATATTAAAGCTTTTTTACTTACCCAGGGCTTCCTCCAGCCCCAGCGTCCCTCGCTGTCCTTGCGCGTGCCTCTGTTAAGCGGCAATCAGCTCCGGTATTCAACTCAGTGACGTCAGCAGGGGGCCTTCCGCGCATACGCGGACCTTCTGAGTAAGCGCAGAAGACCCCTGCTGACGTCACTGAGTCAGACTGGGCCCGATTGAGCCAAATAACGGAGGCACGCGGGAGGACGACGAGGGACATATCCGTGCTTATAGGGCTGAAGGATGCCTCGGGTAAGTAAAAATCTTTAATATCCTTTGTCTCTGGGTCACTTTAAGCCATCTCTCACTGTTTCTTGGCAGTTTGAGATAAGGCTTTACTGCAGGAAAGAGGGTCATTATTTCTGCTTTGTTTTATAGCTTAACCTATTTTAGTTCCTGGACGTAGAAACTACGTCCAGGAACCATGCGCGCTACCGCACGCTCCCACGGCCGATCGCGCGCGTGCACGCGCACTCCCGGCCGCGGATTCGGTAGCCACGAAATCAATGTATCGGGCTATGGTGCCCGATCACTGATTCCTCTCCCCCGCTGAAAAAGCGACAGCTTCTCTCGGAAGCTGTGCTTTTTCTGGCTGTTCCCTCCCCGATGCGTCACTCTAAGCGTGTGTTACACTTAGAGTGACGTCATGTAAACAAACTCATGGCCGCCATCTTGTGGCCAAAAAGTAATACTACAACTGAAAGTAAAAATAAATAAAAATTAACACACATTTACATTATAAATCTATTGTTTACCTCCCACCCTCCCAAAACTACCCAAATAAAATGTTTACTATAAAAAAAAAAAAAACATTACAATAAAAAAAACAAACATGTAAATATTTACCTAAGGGTCTAAACTTTTTAAATATCAATGTAAAGATGAAATATTTCTATATTTTTTTTATTTTAAACTTGTAAATAGTGATAGATGCAAAATGGAAAAAATGCACCTTTATTTCCAAATAAAATATTGTCGCCGTACATTGTGATAGGGACATAATTTTAACGGTGTAATAACCGGGACATATGGGCAAATACAATACGTGAGTTTTAATTATGGAGGCATGTATTATTTTAAAACTATAATGGCTGAAAATGGAGAAAAAATGATTTTTTTCCGTTTTTTTTTATTCTTCCTGTTAAAATGCATTTACAGTAAAGTGGCTCTTAGCAAAATGTACCCCCCAAAGAAAGCCTAATTGGTGGCGGAAAAAACAAGATATAGATCAGTTCATTGTGATAAGTAGTGATAAAGTTATAGGCTAATGAATGGGAGGCGAACATTTCTCACGTGAAAACGACGGAACGCGAATGGGTTAAGAAATGTGGTTTATAAACTGCAAATATGACAGAATCATGCAATGCTATTAAAAAAAAATGTAAGACTCTTTTCTTTGCTACTAATATTCTATTCATTATCCGTACTACACACACAATTCATTATATCACTAGGTTTGTTTTAAACATGACTGAAGCATTCTACAAAATGCCTAATTAAAGTACCGGCATGTAATATTTTGAAACAAAGTATATCAATTTGTTCATTGCTTGAATGATTCAGGGATTCTATAGAACATGGGTCCCCAACCTGGGGGCCGCGGCCCCCTGGGGGTCCTTGGGCAGATTTCTGGGGGGCCGCAGCTTCTCCCTCTCCCCCCGCGGCCACCGCTCCTGTTACCTTATGAGCGGGCGGCCGCTTCCTTCCTTATATTTCGCCAGCCGCGGCTCTCCTCTTCGCAGCATGTCGTATTACAGCAGCGCTTCCTGCACGGCTGCTGTAAGGAGCCAAGGGAGCCGGGACAGCGGTTCCCATAGTAACGGTGATGCGTATCGCCGCTACTGAAAGACGCTACCCCACCTGCTGGAGGAATATAAGGAAGCAAGCGGACGCCCGCTCATAAGGTAACAGGAGCGGCAGGCGCGGGTGGGGGTGGGGGGGGGTTTGAGTGCACCTCTGCTAGCTACACTGGGGCAGCTATACTGGGGTAACTACTGGCTACACTGGGCTAACTGTACTGGCTACACTGGGCTAACTGTACTAGGTATACTGGGATAACTGTACTTGCTATACTGGGCTAACTATACTTGCTATACTGGGCTAACTATACTTGCTATACTGGGCTAACTATACTTGCTATACTGGGCTAACTGTACTTGCTATACTGGGCTAACTGTACTTGCTATACTTTGGTAACTGTACTTGCTATACTGGGCTAACTGTACTTGGTATACTGGGCTAACTGTACTTGCTATACTGGGCTAACTGTACTTGCTATACTGGGGTAACTGTGCTAACTATACTGGGGTAACTGTGCTAACTATACTGGGGTAACTATACTAACTATATTGGGGTAACTATACTACCTAACTAACTATACTGAGGCAACTATAGTCCTTATACAGGGGCAACTGTGTTAGCTACCTGTACTGGGGGTAACTATACCTAGATACCTACTTGCCTATATACTACACTCAAAATCAGGGAAAAGAGGGGGGCTGCCGCCGCCACTAACCACGCCCCCCCTCCCCCCGGGGGGCCCCAGAGAAAAGTTTGGTCGGGATAGTGGGCCCCTAGCTTAAAAAGGTTGGGGACCCCTGCTATAGAACATCTTGATTTTGTACTTTTCCTGTAACATACATATATATATATATATATATATATATATATATATATATATATATATATATATATATATTTTGTATATACCGTTAGAGTTGGGCCGAACGGTTCGCCTGCGAACGGTTCCATGCGAACTTCAGTGGTTCGCGTTCGCGTCCCGCAGGCGAACCTTTGCGGAAGTTCGGTTCGCCCCATAATGCACCATGGAGGGTCAACTTTGACCCTCTACATCACAGTCAGCAGGCCCAGCGTAGCCAATTAGGCTACACTAGCCCCTGAAGCCCCACCCCCCATTATATAAGGCAGGCAGCGGCGGCCATTACGGCCACTCGTGTGCCTGCATTAGTCAGAGTAGGGCGAGCTGCTGCAGACTGTCTCTCAGGGAAAGATTAGTTAGGCTTAGCTTGTTCCTGTCTGGCTGCATACCTGTTCTGTGAACCCACCACTGCATACCTGTGCTGTGAACCCACCACTGCATACCTGTGCTGTGAACCCACCACTGCATACCTGTTCTGTTCAGTGGACCCGCCACTGTATACCTGTTCATTGAACCCACCACTGCATACCTGTGCTGTGAACCCACCACTGCATACCTGTGCTGTGAACCCACCACTGCATACCTGTGCTGTGAACCCACCACTGCATACCTGTTCTGTTCAGTGGACCCGCCACTGCATACCTGTTCTGTTTAGTGAACCGCCACTGTATACCTGTTCTGTTTAGTGAACCCGCCACTGCATACCTGTTCTGTTCAGTGGACCCACCGCATCAGTGCGCATACCTGTGCAGTTAAGTGAACCCGCCACTGCATACCTGTTCTGTTCAGTGGACCCGCCACTGCATACCTGTTCTGTTTAGTGAACCCGCCACTGCATACCTGTTCTGTTCAGTGAACCCACCGCATCAGTGCGCATACCTGTGCAGTTAAGTGAACCCGCCACTGCATACCTGTTCTGTTCAGTGAACCGCGACTGTATACCTGTTCTGTTTAGTGAACCCGCCACTGCATACCTGTTCTGTTCAGTGGACCCGCCACTGCATACCTGTTCTGTTCAGTGAACCCACCGCATCAGTGCGCATACCTGTGCAGTTAAGTGAACCCGCCACTGCATACCTGTTCTGTTCAGTGGACCCGCCACTGCATACCTGTTCTGTTTAGTGAACCGCCACTGTATACCTGTTCTGTTTAGTGAACCCGCCACTGCATACCTGTTCTGTTCAGTGAACCCACCGCATCAGTGCGCATACCTGTGCAGTTAAGTGAACCCGCCACTGCATACCTGTTCTGTTCAGTGGACCCGCCACTGCATACCTGTTCTGTTTAGTGAACCGCCACTGTATACCTGTTCTGTTTAGTGAACCCGCCACTGCATACCTGTTCTGTTCAGTGGACCCGCCACTGCATACCTGTTCTGTTTAGTGAACCCGCCACTGCATACCTGTTCTGTTCAGTGGACCCGCCACTGTATACCTGTTCTGTTTAGTGAACCCGCCACTGCATACCTGTTCTGTTCAGTGGACCCACCGCATCAGTGCGCATACCTGTGCAGTTAAGTGAACCCGCCACTGCATACCTGTTCTGTTCAGTGGACCCGCCACTGCATACCTGTTCTGTTCAGTGAACCCACCGCATCAGTGCGCATTCCTGTTCTGTTTAGTGAACCCGCCACTGCATACCTGTTCTGTTCAGTGAACCCACCGCATCAGTGCGCATACCTGTTCTGTTTAGTGAACCCGCCACTGCATACCTGTTCTGTTCAGTGAACCCACCGCATCAGTGCGCATACCTGTGCAGTTAAGTGAACCCGCCACTGCATACCTGTTCTGTTCAGTGGACCCGCCACTGCATACCTGTTCTGTTCAGTGAACCCACCGCATCAGTGCGCATACCTGTGCAGTTAAGTGAACCCGCCACTGCATACCTGTTCTGTTCAGTGGACCCGCCACTGCATACCTGTTCTGTTTAGTGAACCGCCACTGTATACCTGTTCTGTTTAGTGAACCCGCCACTGCATACCTGTTCTGTTCAGTGGACCCGCCACTGCATACCTGTTCTGTGAACCCGCCACTGTATACCTGTTCTGTTCAGTGAACCCACCGCATCAGTGCGCATACCTGTGCAGTTAAGTGAACCCACCTACCTACGTGAGTGCACGCAGTGTGATATACCACTCCGTGCATACCCGATATGGACAAAACAGGTAGAGGAAGAGGTAGTGGCAGAGCCAGAGGAAGGCCACCCGGCAGGTCTGCGCGAGGTCGTGTAAATGTAATTTCGTGTGGACCTGGCCCACAGTACAGTGCTCGGAAGAAGGCACGTCCCATCACCTCCCAAGATTGTCAGGACGTGGTTGAGTATTTAGTGACACAGAACACCTCATCTTGCTCAGCCACCAGTGCTACTACTAGCACCACTTCCGCTGCATTTGACACTTCGCAAGAATTATTTAGTGGTGAAATCACTGATGCACAGCCATTGTTGTTACAGCCAGATGAATTTTCACCAGCTCATATGTCTGAGTTACGCGGCAACATTATGGATGTAACGTGTAAGGAGGATGAAGGACCTACTGATGTTGGTGTATGTTTGGATTTGTCTGAGGCAAGCGAAGCTGGGCAGGATGATTACGATGATGACGATGATAGGGATCCTCTGTATGTACCCAATAGAGGAGATGAAGAGGGGGATAGTTCAGAGGGGGAGTCAGAGAGTAGGAGGAGGAGAGAAGTTGCTGAAAGAAGCTGGGGCAGCTCTTCGTCAGAAACAGCTGGTGGCAGTGTCCCGCACCATGTATTGCCACCTATGTACAGCCAGCCAACTTGCCCTTCAGCATCAGCTGCTAAGGTCCCCATAGTGCCCACATCCCAGGGTGGCTCAGCGGTGTGGAAATTTTTTAATGTGTGTGCCTCAGATCGGACCAAAGCCATCTGTTCGCTCTGCCAACAAAAATTGAGCCGTGGAAAGGCCAACACTCACGTAGGGACAAGTGCCTTACGAAGGCACCTGGAGAAAAGGCACAAACAGCAATGGGATGGCCACCTGAGCAAAAGCAGCAGCAGCACACAAAAGCAAAGCCACCCTCCTTCTCCTCTTCCTCCTCCATCAGGTGCATTATCTGCTTCTGCCGCTTTCTCCCTTCCACCTTCACAGGCACCCTCCTCCACTCCGCCTCTGCCCTTGAGCGCTTCCTGCTCCTCTGCCCACAGCAGCAGTCAGCTGTCCGTGAAGGAAATGTTTGAGCGGAAGAAGCCAATTTCGGCCAGTCACCCCCTTGCCCGCCGTCTGACAGCTGGCATGGCGGAACTGTTAGCTCGGCAGCTGTTACCATACCGGCTGGTGGACTCTGAGGCCTTCCGTAAATTTGTGGCCATCGGAACACCGCAGTGGAAGATGCCAGGCCGCACTTATTTTTCGAGAAAGGCCATACCCCAACTGCACCGTGAAGTTGAGAGGCAAGTGGTGTCATCTCTTGTGAAGAGCGTTGTGTCAAGGGTACACCTGACCACGGATGCCTGGTCTGCCAAGCACGGGCAGGGCCGCTACATTACCTACACAGCCCATTGGGTGAACCTGGTGGTGAACGATGGCAAGCAGGGCGCAGCGGACCAAATTGTGACACCTCCACGGCTTGCAGGCAGGCCTCCTGCCACCTCCTCTCCTCCTGCTACATGCTCTTCGCTGTCCTCCTCCTCCTTGGCTGAGTGGCAGTTCTCCTCTCCAGCTACACAGCCCCAGCTCCGCAGGGCCTATGCTGCATGCCAGGTACGACGGTGTCACGCCATCTTAGACATGGCTTGTCTCAAAGCGGAGAGTCACACTGGAGCAGCTCTCCTGGCTGCTCTTAAGAAACAGGTGGATGAGTGGCTGACCCCGCACCACCTGGAGATAGGCAACGTGGTGTGCGACAACGGCAGCAATCTGCTTGCCGCTTTGCATATGGGGAAGCTGACACACATACCCTGCATGGCACATGTCATGAATCTAGTGGTTCAAAGATTTGTGGCAAAGTACCCTGGCTTAGCGAATGTCCTGAAGCAGGCCAGGAAGTTCTGTGGGCATTTGAGGCGGTCTTACACAGCCATGGCACGCTTTGCGGAAATTCAGCGCAAAAACAACATGCCGGTGAGACGCCTCATTTGCGATAGCCCGACTCGCTGGAACTCAACCCTGCTCATGTTCTCCCGCCTGCTAGAACAGAAGAAAGCCGTGACCCACTACCTCTACAACTGGAGTAGAATGAAACAGTCTGGGAAGATGGGGATGTTCTGGCCCGACAACTGGACACTGATGGAGAATGCATGCAGGCTCATGCGGCCGTTTGAGGAGGTGACCAACCTGGTGAGCCGCAGTGAGGGCACCATCAGCGACTTAATTCCCTACGCTTACTTCTTGGAGCGTGCTGTGCGTAGAGTGGCGGATGAAGCTGTGAATGAGCGTGACCAGGAACCGTTACGGCAGGAACAGGCATGGGACCAATTTTCATCAGACCCAGCTGTTTCCTCAACACCTGCGGCAGCACAGAGGGGGGAGGAGGAGGAAGAAGAGAAGTCGTGTGCAGAAGACGAATCAGACTCAGAGGATGATGAGCAAGGTGTTTCTTTGGGGGAGGAGGAGGAGGAGGAGGGGACAGCGGCAGGAGAACAACCTCAGCAGGCATCGCAAGGGGCTTGTGCTGCTCAACCTTCCCGTGGTATTGTTCGCGGCTGGGGGGAGGAGGTTGACTTACCTGACGTCACTGAGGAAGAGCAAGAGGAGATGGAGGGTACTGGATCCGACTTTGTGCAGATGTCGTCTTTTATGCTGTCCTGCCTGTTGAGGGACCCCCGTATAAAAAACCTCAAGGGGAATGAGCTGTACTGGGTGGCCACACTACTAGACCCTCGGTACAGGCACAAAGTGGCGGACCTGTTACCAACTCACCGGAAGGTGGAAAGGATGCAGCACATGCAGAACCAGCTGTCAACTATGCTTTACAATGCCTTTAAGGGTGATGTGACGGCACAACGCCAGCAAGGTACCACTGCCACTAATCCTCCTCCCGTGTCCACGCAGTCAAAGACAGGACGCTCCAGCGATCTCATGGTGATGTCGGACATGCGGACGTTCTTTAGTCCAACGCCTCGCCGTAGCCCTTCCGGATCCACCCTCCACCAACGCCTGGAACGGCAGGTAGCCGACTACCTGGCCTTAAGTGTGGATGTAGACACTGCTGTGAACAGCGATGAGGAACCCTTGAACTACTGGGTGCGCAGGCTTGACCTGTGGCCAGAGCTGTCCCAATTTGCCATCCAACTTCTCTCCTGCCCTGCCGCAAGCGTCCTCTCAGAAAGGACCTTCAGCGCAGCTGGAGGCATTGTCACAGAGAAGTCGCCTAAGTCACAAAAGTGTTAAGTACCTCACCTTTATCAAAATGAATGAGGCATGGATCCCGGAGGGCTGCTGCCCGCCCCAAGACTAAGTCAGTCCCCGCACATACAGCATCTCTGCCTGCACGCCGTGTGACTGGCTGCCTGGCCTGCCCCAAGAAGACTAAGTCGCTCCCAGTCCCTCCACACAGCATGTCTGCCTGCAGGCCGCTTGACTACCTTCTCCGCCACCACCAACAGGGTCCGGGACTCCAGGCGGATTGCTGAATTTTTTAGGCCGCTGCTAGCAGCGGCCGCTGTAATAATTTTTCGGGTGCGTGTACATGACTGCCTAATTTTTCTGGCTGCACTGCGGGCAGCTGCAACAACAAAAGAAAAGGCATGTACATGCGCCCATTCCCCTTCGTGATCATTACCTTGCCGTGGTGAAGGGGCTTGCGTATCACAATGGAGCAATGACCGGCGCCTAGATGAGTGTCTCGGGGGGCACACCCACGATAATAAGGTCGTTGCCTCATTGTGGTCAGACCAAATTTGATCAGCTGGACAGTCACTGTTCTGTCATTCAGCTACATCAGCCAGGTGACCATATGGGCTGTAAAGCCACCAAAACCTGCACTCTCGCCATGGTGCGCACCAGTAAAGCACGGCCGTCACTACACAAACAGCTGTTTGCGGTGCGTTACACGATGAGTTTGGTGTGTCAGTGTGAAGCAGTACCTTAATTACACTACCTGATTGATGTATACACATGCAAGATGTTTGAAAGCACTTTAGGCCTGTCATTTAGCATTCAATGTGATTTCTGCCCTTAAAACGCTGCTTTGCGTCAAATCCAGATTTTTCCCGGGGACTTTTGGCATGTATCCCACTCCGCCATCCCTCCCTCCAGGTGTTAGACCCCTTGAAACATCTTTTCTATCACTTTTGTGGCCAGCATAATTATTTTTTTTTTCAAAGTTCGCATCCCCATTGAAGTCTATTGCGGTTCGCGAACTTTAACGCGAACCGAACCTTTCGCGAAAGTTCGCGAACCGAAAATCGGAGGTTCGGCCCAACTCTATATACCGTATATACAGTTTTATAAGTAATGCTATATTATTGGTAACTATAGGGTGAGCCATTTATATGGATACACCTTAATAAAATGGGAATGGTTGGTGATATTAACTTCCTGTTTGTGGCACATTAGTATATGTGAGGGGGGAAACTTTTCAAGATGGATGGTGACCATGGTGGCCATTTTGAAGTCTGCCATTTTGAATCCAACGTTTGTTTTTTCAATTGGAAGAGGGTCATGTGACACATCAAACATATTGGGAATTTCACAAGAAAAACAATGGTGTGCTTGGTTTTAAAGTAAATTTATTCTTTCATAAAAAAAATATATATATATTCTTTCATGAGTTATTTACAAGTTTCTGACCACTTATAAAATGTGTTCAATGTGCTGCCCATTGTGTTGGATTGTCACTGCAACCCTCTTCTCCCGCTCTTCACACACTGATAGCAACACCGCAGGAGAAATGCTAGAACAGGCTTCCAGTATCCGTAGTTTCACGTGCTGCACATCTCATATCTTCACAGCATAGACAATTGCCTGGCCACCATGGTCACCACCCATCTTGAAAAATGTCCCCCCTCACATATACTAATGTGCCACAAACAGGAAGTTAATATCGCCACCCATTCTCATTTAATTAAGGTGTATCCATATAAATGGCCCACCCTGTATTTGTTAAGGTGGCCATACACCTGTTGATTTGCCACTACATTGACCAGCAGATGGATCCCTCTCTGATCGAATCTGATCAGAGCGGGATCAATTCCCGGCCAACACACTGCAGACAGATTTCCAAAAGATTTTATCTTATGATCTATTCAAAATCATCCTTGCGCTGCACCCCCAAGTGATTATGTCATGTACACCCCCACAGACTTGTAGTGAGTGTGGAAGGCTCACCTACCACGCCAGTGCAAATCTTCCCATCCTCTGGTGTCCGGCATCTTTTTGGATTGTCACAGCAAGTACCTGTACGATGTGACACCACAGCATGTACTGATGTCACTACATGCGCTGGTGTTATGTGGTACAGGCACCCACAATGACGATTCAAAAAGACGCCTGTAGCACTGTAAGAGGCAAGGATTTATGCTAGCTAGACAAGTGAGCATACTCGCGCAGGTGCTGTACTAATGCGCCCATGCACAGAGGAGTGCGGCCACAAACTTTCAGGCCCGGAGAACGGCGGTGGTCTCGAGGAGTACATGGGAAACCTCTGGAGCAGGGGTCAGGAACCTTTTTGTCTGAGAGAGCCATAAATGCCACATATTTTAAAATGTAATTCCATGAGAGCCATACAATATGTTTCAAACTGGGACAGTGCGCATGCGCAGCATAGGGCTCACATCCCTGTTGCCATGGGGATGTGTACACAGTTGATCCTTAGGGCAGTGGAAGTGTCAGGCACGTCTTTAGCTTCTCTTGGGTTTCAGCAACATCAGCAATTTCTCCCGAAAATCAGACAGGAGAAATACCGACTAACAGCTTGTACAATTAGCTAGTGGACTTGAGGGTTGATTCACTTTGTAGGTCGAGATCCCCGCACTTTGACTCAATAGGCTGCCTGTCAAGTGACAGACAGCCTATTGGGCCAATCAAAGTTCAGGGATCTCTTCCTACAAAGTCACTGGACCTGAGAGGACCCAGAGTGGGACAATTGGAGCAGCTGTTATTTTTTTGAAGGGAGTGCGAGTAAGTTAGTAATGCACACTACAGTAGTAGCGTGCCTACTCTGAAAAATGTACTTGCTCTGCCACACTAAGCTGCGCTGCTTGATAAGTATAGCTTAGTGAATCAACCCCTACTGATTTGTCTGTGAGCCAGATGTAGCCATCAAAAGAACCACATCTGTCTTCCGAACCATAGGTTCCCTACCCCTGCTCTGGAGGATGCAAAGCCTTCCCTCTTCATAGTTTAAGTATCTTACTTTTTTTTATTAATCCACCTTGGGTTCATGTTACAGTTTTTTCACTTTACCAACTTCTTATTTAGAAAAAAACTGCACAGCAATGGTGAAATTGATGCACTTGATCACCAGCAGAGAAATAGCTGATTCAATTGCTGGAATATGCCGGGAATGCAATGAAAGAATTTAGCTTGAGTGATAAGCCTCGTATACACATACAAGGTCTGTCGCTTGGCAGGAAACAGGAGCAGCTCCTCGGGCTTCAGGTCGGATGCCGTACAGATGTCTTGCTAGCATTTAGGCTAGCGACACATCTGTAACTATTACATGGGGGGAGGAGGGACAACGTGCGGCGTGAAAAAGAGCAGCAGCCGGCAGGTGGAGTGAGCAGAGAGAACAATACGCTCAGGGGTGGAGAAAGGCGCCATGACGCTAAGGGAAGGTAGATTTGCATAAAAGGATGTTTCTCCGCACAGTTCCCCAGCCTCTGATGAGTCATTATGATGAAACATGTAAGGCGGGGTTACTGATGCGGAAGAAACAGCTGATCCACGTGGGCAGAGCGGCGTCCTGAGCAGTGGGGATAGCGGAAGTGCACACCGTATCGTACTCAGCAGAGGGACTACAAGTGCCAGCCGGGGCCCAACAAAACGGGGGAGAGCCCGTATCAAACAAACTCTGTGCTTTTTTTAAAAGAAGGAAAATTGTAAGTGCAATCTTTTTTATATAAAAATAAACATCGCTGGTTTTACACTATGTGAGGCATTTGTTTTGAGGTAACAAGTGCATGGAAGTCGGCATCTAATGTGAAGGGGAAAGTATAGGAGAATCAGTTCCGGTGGTGACATACAGCAGATCGGTGTGGTGGGGGATGGCCCGAAGTGTCCCAAAGCGCTGATAGACCTAATTGAGGTCTGTCTTTCTGGTGAGTGTCTGCACACCGGGTGATGGTGGAGGATAGATGAAGATAAGAAGTTATCATATTGTGATCCTCAGATGCGGACTCAGCGGTTGATGCCTCTTTATGCAAATTAAAGGTGTGACCAGAAGGGGCAGCTTCAACTTTTATTGCTGGACTCTATATTTTAGAACCTTGTATGTGTGAGGTGTAGCGCTAGACTCCTTATATGAACTATCTTTTATTATACAAGGAGTAGCGCACCCTTTGTTTCGGGTATTGTGTATATACAAAATGACGGACGTGTTTGAACAGCGAGCTAAGCGATTGATTAATTTAGATGAGATTTTTATAGATAATGGGGAAACTGTGATTAATATGGAACAGGATTTTAAAAGATTGCAGAATGTGATGACCAAAGAACAGTCTACATGGTGGGATGTGGCCACCCTTACGAAATATGATAAGGAGGGTATTATACCCAAAAGGTTAAGGTGGGAACTAATGGCTAATGATGGAGAGGATAATGATGAAAATGATCAGGAATGGGAGGAATATTTTAATAAATGTGGCCAAGGATTGGTGAAGGTTCTTATAAAAAGAAAAAATAGGAGATTAGAGAGATTGGGAGTAGAAATAGAAAATATAAAGAAAAACCTTGACCCTTATAGTTAGAGTGACCAGACGTCCCGGATTGCCCGGGACACGTCCCGGATTCGGGGTCCGCTGTCCCAGGCAGCATGAGGTCCCGGGAAACGTCCCGCTTTCAGCAGCGGGACGTCCCGGCCTCGGGACTCTGGCCACTCTCTCCTCAATGAACTGGCAGCGGCGTCTATAGACGCCGTGCCAGTTCATTGCCTGCAGCCCCGCTCCAGCCTCCTCTTCCGGTGTCTGTTTCCGACACCGGCAGGCGAGCAGGGCTACGGCAAGATGGCTGCCGAAGCCCTGTACTGGAGACCTATTTGTGTCTCCAATACAGGGCTTCGGGCGCCATCTTGCCGTAGCCCTGCTCTGCCAGGCTGTCAGAGCGGGCGGAGCAGTGCTTTTCAGCGCTGCTAGCTTTGGGCACAGCCAGCGCCGCCATAGACTGTAATGGGAATCAGTCTATAGCGGCGCTCAGTGAGGAAGGTCGGCTCCGTCAGAAGACGGAGCCGAAGTTGTTTAAAAAACACAATAATTCGGCCTCCAGCAATCGCTGGAAGCCGAATTATTTCATTCCCCCACTATCCATGTCGGCCTGGAGGGAGAATAGTAATTAAAACGCCCCGGACTTGTGCAGAAGCAGGACCAGCCATTTAACAGCTGGATCCTGCGCCCAAGTCTACCAGCGCCGTATTCAAATGTACGCCAGCGCGGGAGACTGCAGGAGAAGTAAGACGGTCCCAGGAGCAGCGCGCCAGAGGCCGGAGACTTCTGCCAGGTGAGTAAATGCTTTCTTTTCCAGGTGAAATGTTTGCCCGCATTGTTTCTTTTCCAGGTGAAATGTTTGCCCGCATTGTTTCTTTTCTGGTGAAATGTTTGCCCGCATTGTTTCTTTTCTGGTGAAATGTTTGCCCGCATTGTTTCTTTTCTAGCTAAATGTTTGCCCGCAGTGCGTTTCTTTTCTGGTGAAATGTTTGCCCGCATTGTTTCTTTTCTAGCTAAATGTTTGCCCGCAGTGCGTTTCTTTTCTGGTGAAATGTTTGCCCGCATTGTTTCTTTTCTAGCGAAATGTTTGCCCGCAGTGCGTTTCTTTTCTGGTGAAATGTTTGCCCGCAGTGCGTTTCTTTTCTGGTGAAGTGTTTGCCCGCATTGTTTCTTTTCTAGCGAAATGTTTGCCCGCAGTGCGTTTCTTTTCTGGTGAAATGTTTGCCCGCATTGTTTCTTTTCTAGCGAAATGTTTGCCCGCAGTGCGTTTCTTTTCTGGTGAAATGTTTGCCCGCATTGTTTCTTTTCTAGCGAAATGTTTGCCCGCAGTGCGTTTCTTTTCTGGTGAAATGTTTGCCCACAGTGCGTTTCTTTTCTGGTGAAATGTTTGCCCGCATTGTTTCTTTTCTGGTGAAATTTTGCCCGCATTGTTTCTTTTCTGGTGAAATGTTTGCCCGCATTGTTTCTTTTCTGGTGAAATGTTTGCCCGCATTGTTTCTTTTCTAGCGAAATGTTTGCCCGCAGTGCGTTTCTTTTCTGGTGAAATGTTTGCCCGCAGTGCGTTTCTTTTCTGGTGAAATGTTTGCCCGCATTGTGTTTATTTTGTACCGACATGTTGCCCGCATTGCGTTTATTTTGTACTGACATGTTTGCCCGCATTGCATTTATTTTATACTGACATGTTGCCCGCATTGCGGTTATTTTGTGCTGACATGTTGCCTATTGCGTTTATTTTCTGGTGTCTGGGGTAACTGTTACTGCATTTATTATTTAATGGTCATAGATGGCTATGTTTGCTGCTTTGTGGTTACGGTATACTATTAGCATCACACAGTTTCTGCACACCCATGATGCAAAGTCTCGTTTGTCCACATCATGGCGTAAACACTGCTTTCTTATGCCTTGCTGTTACGTCATTACGTTAGCTCCGCCCATACAATGTCATGGCCACGCCCATCATCCCCCCCCCCCCCCCCCCCCGTCCCACCCCCCCGTCCCACCTTCCCGTCCCAGGTTGGATCCACAAAAATCTGGTCACTCTATTATAGTGGAACAGAGGAATATAAAACTAAATCACAGAAACTTAGTGACTTGATGACAAAGAATGAGAAGGAAATTATTGTAGAGAAAAAGAAAAAATTTCAAAGGGACGCTGAAGCCACTAGAAAGAAAGAGGTATATAAATGGCAGATAAAGCGAAAGGAGGAAAAAATGGCAAAGGAAAGACAAATAGAAATACAAAGGATGAGTGAAGAGATTAGAATTAGTGAGGAACTATCAAGGGGAGGAGGTGGTAGAGGAGGAGTTTTTGACAATAGGAATGTACAGGTAATGGGGAATCACGGAGGTGATGAAGGTAAGTATCAATATAGGGGAAGGGGTGGTGGAGGAGCTCAGAGAGGATGGGGAAATCCCTCGTTAAGGGGACGTGATTATAATATGGTTAGGAATAATGGTAATTATGGGGGGAAATATAATGTAACCACATTTAACCGTTTTGACCCTATTCAGCACCAGGGAACATATGAACCTTTTTTAGGGGTTCGACCAGGGGGAGGGCGGGGGGAATGGAGGGGAGGGGGGTGGTCAGAAAGGGGAATGGGATACAGGAGGTATTCAGGAAAAAGAGGACAAGAAGAGGAAGAAGAGGAGGGGGGAGGAATAAAAAAGAAGAGAAACCTATAGGGGTGGGTATATATAATTTGAGTGGTGAATCATTGGAGAAAAGGGAAATTTCACTGTTAGATAAAGGTTTGAAGTATGCACCAAAAAGAGGATTGGATAAATTTGCTACCTATGTAGATATTAATAAATTTTCGAGACAACTCCATCTAAAAAAGTATTTTAGTGGGCGTCCAAAGGGGAGGGAATGTGTTTCTGAACCTTCCATGTTTAAACATACGGAATTTCGGAGTAAATCAAATTTTTTTCCACAGGATCAGGGATACAATGCTATAGATGTATTTAAAAATTTGGCAATTGATGATCTGAAACAGATCCCAGACATGAAAACTGGATGGGAACAAAAAGTGGCACGGGATATGTTGGAGGAAAAAAATTTGGTAGTGAGACCAGCCGATAAAGGGGGGGGGGGTTGTTATTTTAACAAAAGATATGTATCAACGAGAATTGGATAGGTTGATAGGGGATTGTGACACATATAGGTCACTCCGGGGTAACCCCACGAGCAAGCTTATGAGTGAACTCAGAAGCATATTGAAGAGGGGGTTGGACTCTGGAATGCTCACAGACACAGAGTTTAGGTTTCTTATCCCCAACACCCCACGAATACCAATTGTGTATCAAATCCCTAAGATTCACAAAAATGCTGAGAATCCTCCTGGGAGGCCCATCATCAGTGGTATTGGATCCGTTACCCACAGGTTGGGACAATATCTTGATTATTTCCTACAGCCACTGGTGATGGGCCTTCCTAATGTTCTGAAAGACACGACGCATCTATTGAAGGTTTTGGAAGGAGTAAAGATTGAGAAGGGTGATTTATTGGTAACGGCCGACGTGGCCTCACTTTATACAAATATAGGTCATGATTGGGCCAAAAAAGCTGTGGAATACTATATGAAAAAGGATGGTGATCTTAAGGGGGAACAGGCAAATTATCTTATTGAGTTACTGGATTTTGCACTTAAGTCTAATTATTTTTGGCACAAGGGAGTATATTATACACAACACAAGGGCTGTGCCATGGGAGCCAGCCATGCACCGAGTGTAGCAAATTTGTTCATGGGGATGTGGGAGGAGGGGATAGTTAATAATAGTAATATTAGAATCTGGTATAGATTTATAGATGATCTCTTCTTTGTGTGGAAGGGGGGACAGGATAGTTTAGGGGTATTCTTGGAATCACTTAATAATAATGATAGGGGTATCACACTCACTGCCCAATTTAATGGTGAAAAAATTCAATTTTTAGATTTAGAAATAATTGTTAGGGGTCATTCATTGCACACTATAAATTACTTCAAACCTACTGATAGAAACTGATATATTCCTATGACAAGCTGTCATCACCCTCAGTGGAAAAGGAATATACCGAAAGGACAGTTTCTGTGCCTTCGCAGGAACTGTACTGAGATTAATGATTATGAGGCCCAATCACTGGTGTTGAAACAAAGATTTGAGGAGAAAGGATATGGGGCACATGATTTGGAGAGGGAAATTGGGGAGGTAAGGGATAGAAATAGATTAGAACTAATTAATGGGCAAAAAAATCGGGATAATCCCAACAAATATGAGTGCTCGTTTATTACAGGTTATAGTGACCAGTATAAATGGTTGCAAAATATAATATGGAAGCATTGGGGGGTTTAAAAAAAGATCCTGTTCTAAGGGGTATCATACCGGAAAAACCGAAATTTATATATAGAAAAGCTAGAAATTTAAGAAATATGATAGCACCCAGTTGTGTGGACCCCCCTAGGTCTAATTTGATCCCTAGGGATTGGCAGAGACCGGGTTTTGTCCCGTGTAGAACCTGCAAGGCTTGTCGGGAAGGTAGCCCTAAAAAGGTGGATAATTTTGTCTCTTTTGCTAATGGTAAAGCTTTTAAAATCAAACAGTTTATAACCTGTAATGATCGTTACGTGGTGTACCTGGCCTGGTGCCCCTGCGGGTGGCAATATGTGGGTCGTACCACACGCACCCTTAAGGAGCGTATGGGGGAACACACGCGTAATGTTAAAAAAGGTTTTCAAAATCATAGTTTATCTGCACATTTTGGAGAAGAACATTCCTGTGATGCTAGTCTATTATCTTTTTGTGGCATATATAAATTGATCCCAAACTGGAGGGGATGTGATAGGTTAAAATCCATCTCCCAGGAGGAGACCAGATGGATTTATAATTTGGGTACTTTAACCCCGGGTGGGCTGAACATTGATGTGGATATTAAGTGTTTTTTGGGGGATTAGAATCCCCATATGCTAATTCCTATGGTCGTCAGGAAAAGTTTTAATATTTTGTATATTTTAATGTTATACTGTAAGCGGAGTTTCCTCTGTTGTGTTGGGCAAGGTTTTGTAATATTATTGACAGTTATGGGCTGTGGGGATATTGTTGTGGATGGTTTTCTTTTCTGCCGCCTGTATATATAAACCTTTTGATACGCCGCGCTGGGATTGATCCGCGTCCCCACTCGTAGGTTGGAGTGGTGGAACGCTTCAGTGGAACACAGCGGCGCCATGACTACATGTGAAGGGAACGTAGGTGTAGGAGGGGCTGCCGCGCGAGGCCTGATGATTGGCTCTCGTGGCGTGGGGAGGAGGGGAGCACTTGGGAGGGTGGAGAAAGGCGCCATGACGCTAAGGGAAGGTAGATTTGCATAAAAGGATGTTTCTCCGCACAGTTCCCCAGCCTCTGATGAGTCATTATGACGAAACATGTAAGGCGGGGTTACTGATGCGGAAGAAACAGCTGATCCACGTGGGCAGAGCGGCGTCCTGAGCAGTGGGGATAGCGGGAGTGCACACCGTATCGTACTCAGCAGAGGGACTACAAGTGCCAGCCGGGGCCCAACAAAACGGGGGAGAGCCCGTATCAAACAAACTCTGTGCTTTTTTTAAAAGAAGGAAAATTGTAAGTGCAATCTTTTTTATATAAAAATAAACATCGCTGGTTTTACACTATGTGAGGCATTTGTTTTGAGGTAACAAGTGCATGGAAGTCGGCATCTAATGTGAAGGGGAAAGTATAGGAGAATCAGTTCCGGTGGTGACATACAGCAGATCGGTGTGGTGGGGGACGGCCCGAAGTGTCCCAAAGTGCTGATAGACCTAATTGAGGTCTGTCTTTCTGGTGAGTGTCTGCACACCGGGTGATGGTGGAGGATAGATGAAGATAAGAAGTTATCATATTGTGATCCTCAGATGCGGACTCAGCGGTTGATGCCTCTTTATGCAAATTTAATCACATGAACTTGGTTGTGTAGCGCCATACCTTCTGTTTTAAGTGTATAAAGGTGTGACCAGAAGGGGCAGCTTCAACTTTTATTGCTGGACTCTATATTTTAGAACCTTGTATGTGTGAGGTGTAGCGCTAGACTCCTTATATGAAATACGCTCAGGGGTACCTTGAGCATCAGAATTTCCTAAAGATGCCAGAACTTTAGGCGACGTTGGGGGGCTCTCATACACACTCTAGTTTCTGCCCTATATCAGCTGCTTTGAAAGGAACTGGACTGGGAAAGCTTAAAAAGAATACAAGATCAATCCCTTCCATCCCTAGCCAGGTGTTACCTTGTATCTCGGTAAGCCATTCAGGTTGCCGGTAGTGCTCAGACGCTATGGTCAGAGTGTTCAGAAACACCAGGAGAAGGACCATCCAGTAAAATGCGACCGACTTGACCGCCTGACGGCATTTCCTCCGGAAAGCTCGGTTACATCTCTTCAGTTTCCGGCTGTGACAAAAAATGAATGTAACATCAAAGCAAACCAATCACAAATCTTAGTGAGATAACACATACATACAGAAAAATACGATATCAGAGTTCACCATCAGGAGAACTGTATGTCAATACAACCTGTAGTTCCAGAAAGTGAATGCTGCAATGGTATGCAAATGAACCCATGGTGAAAATAAACTGACGAGATAAACCACTGATAAACAATTATCTATCCTTCTAAATATCTCCCAGTTTTATTTTGTGTTTACAAACTCAAAAAGTACATTTAATGGTTTATTGTCTGCTCAATGACACAGTCTTTCAAGTGGCCCAGAGGGAAAATACGTGAACTATTGACCTTTTTATCTATCCCCATGTACTCAGAAGCTGTTCTCTGAGAGGCAAGAGTTTTATGGCTGTAATTTCTTACCACAGAGTGTTACCCTATAGTCTGACTAGAATGGAGAGAAACTGTCACTTGCATACTTGAATGTTTCCCTCTTTCAGGCAGAAAAAGAAGAAAATGAACATAGCTTAGTTATGTGTATGCTTGGCACTGTATATACACGTATCTATCTCATCATGTCACCTCAGGTACACTTTAAAAGTCATGCTTTGTTGCCCTAGGACCAAACTGGCATTTGTACAAGGCTTCAAAAAACATATGTAGGGGCTTTCCAGGTGACTAATAATGTGTTTAGCCCCTAACTTACCAATGATTCACAATGCAACTTAGTGCATAAAACTGCTTAGTGGCCTGTACATGCAGACCAATGGAGGTTACTAGAGCAAAACACTATATGTAGATGTTTTCTAATGCTGACGTGTGATGCATTCACCATATTTCACAAGCGAATACGTCATTTTATATCAGTCACAAGTGTTAGAAATGACCATTAAACTTTTCTCCGCTATGAGCTGAGCTGTCAGTCACATCAAAGGGAGCTCTTCCCAGTAACCCCTATTGTGAGAAATTGTACATTTTTTAAGAAGCGTAAACACACACAAATAAAAAGTACATTTCTTTCACAGTAAAATGAGCCATAAATTACTTTTCTCCTATGTTGCTGTCACTTACAGTAGGTAGTAGAGATCTGACAGAACAAGATGCCCCTTCACCATGGATGCACCAGGTTTAGTATATATAATTTTCCCCTGATTTATGTCCTGTAAACCTAGGTGCGTCTTATGGTCAGAATCGTCTTATAGTCTCAAAAATATTGTATAAATATATATAGTATTTATAGTAGCTAGTAGAAGGTGAGATTTTTTTTTATGTTATTTCTCCTATTTAGTTGACCCTTGGGCTTTTGGCATGGTTCCCCAGTGCTGCGTGCATGCTTTGCATAGTATTGCATAAAATTTGGTTTGTGCTGCTCATCCCGATATATATTATTTTCCCCTGTGAGCGTGCATAACTACGCCCACCTTTTAGCACAGTTAAAGTGAACCTTAAGCCAGAAAAAAAATGAGTTTTACTCACCTGGGGCTTCTACCAGCCCCCTGCAGCAGTCCTGTGCCCTTGCAGCCACTCACTAATCCTCTGGTCCCCCGCTGCCAGCTAGTATCGTTTTTGCAGACAGGCCTGTCAGGACTGGCCACGCGTATCTTTTTCCGCATTCCCGACTGTAATTAGCACTATTGCGGGCCACAACGCGTGCAGAAATACACGTTGCCGCATATCTATGCGAGCGTAATGCGGCCCGCAATAGCGCTAATTACAGTCGGGAATGCGGAAAAAGATACGCGTGGCCAGTTCTGACGGCCTGTCGGCAAAAACGAAACTAGCTGGCAGCAGGGGACCAGAGGATTAGTGAGTGGTTGCGAGGGCTCAGGACTGCTGCAGGGGGCTGGTAGAAGCCCCAGGTGAGTAAAACTAATTTTTTTTTTCTGGCTTAAGTGTCTCTTTAAGCATATAAATGAGCGGAGCTCATAGTTCAGTTAGTAGCTAGTAGAAGGTGAGGTGTTTTTAATGTCATTTCTCCCATTTAGTTGACCCTTGGGCTTTTGGCATGGTTCCCACTAGAATGCTGATAAAATCTAGCATTTTTGCCTGGTTAGAGTAGGACTCACCAGATCAGGGGCACTTTGGCGCAGTTGGTGAGCTTAAACGCGTTAAAGCGTAAACCAAGAGCCCCTGTCACAGTTTTCCTGTTGTGTGCTGCAGCCCCTCTGTATATATATATAATATATTGTGATGGTCAGAGCAGATGTCTTCTTGATTCTGGTCTGGAATTGAAGAAAAAAGTCCTGGATAGTGTTAGTTGTTGCATGTTTGCAGCACACGCTATCCTGTAGGTTAGTATGGGATCCAGGACTGGCATGTATTGGGAGAAGGGTTGGCTTTACATACCACTCCTCCAGGTCCAGGCCTGAGTCAGGCAGAGAGGGGGTTAATTAACTCACCTGTGTTATTTGAATAAAAATCTGCATCACCCAGTATGCAGTGGGCTGTGTATGTGGAGCAAGAAAGGCTCCGGAAAGGTTGTGCAGCCACGAGGGCTGCCAGGCCTGTTGCAGCAGGGAATGCAGTATGCAGTAACCCCGAAGGTAACCAGAGGTCAGGGTTGACACAGAAGCAGAGTGCTGTACATACAGTGTGATAAATACCCAGTGTGGTGGATTTATGTTTCTGTTTTGGACATTGTTTGACTGGCAATAAAAGATGTTTTGTTTTATTTTAACCTTAAGAAGATTCACTGTCTGGCATGTTGTGACCCCTGATGCTGCTGACCTACTCTACAAATGAGCTAAAAAAAACAGAATATCAATATATATATATATATATATATATACAGTATATATATATGTTAGCTGAAGACCCGGTGATGCTGGGGTATGTATTTGGTTGTTGTTGGGTCAATCTGATTGGCTGTTTGTGGCTCCAATTGTAACCCCAATCACCTAATGGCGACTGTGGCGGGTTTGAGGCCTTTGCCATTAACAATGTAAAAATGGCAGCTTGATCAGTCGGGCAGATGCCTTGCGGGATGGGGGTCAGGGGCCGCTGTACACACGCCTGACTATTGGCTAATGCAGTAGTTATCAGCTGCCTTAGGCCCGGTTCACATTAGCGGTCGCCGTCCGGAATCGCCGTGCCGGAGCCGGACCGCATGCAGAACGGACGGAACGGACGCACGGCATAGCAATGAAAGCCTATGCGTCCGTTCACATGCGTCCGTTTCGTCCAGACCGGATCCGGATCCGGACCGGATCCGGACTCCGGCATAAGACCCAACATGCGCTATTTTTTGGTCCGGCTCCTCCGGCAGCCGTATCCGGAGCAGAGCCGGACTGCACCATCCGGCCAATACAAACCAATGAGAACCGGAGAGCGCACAACACACTGGCTAAAAATCCGGATGTTCTACCCCACTTCCTATGCGTATTGTAGCGGCGATTTTGGATGGGGACACATGGGCAAGCATTTTGGAGTGGAGCAGCAGTGATTTTAAACGTGCTGGAGATGTTGGCAGTATGTCGGAGGTGGAGGTGAGTGCTAAACAGCGGAGGGCCTGATTCCACAGGTCCACCTTCTGCTGACCTCCCAGACCCCAACATTTTTATTCTATTTCTACTATCTTTTGCCAAACGGATCCGGATCGCATCCTGATGAACACCTAATGCAACCTGACCAGATCCGGATCGGATCCGGATCAGAACCGTACGGTTCCGATCCGGATCCGGTCCGGATCCGGTCAGGTCATCCGGTCCGTTTGGCAGAGAACCGCAAGTGTGAACCGGGCATTAATCAGGTGTGTGTATGGGCCTTAAGGGATGATGTTAGATATAAAACACACTTTGCATTCTTATCTTACAATCTTTTCTACATTATCATGAATCTTACACCTCTATCATTAACTATAATAACCATAGAAAACACCAAGTCAACATTGTGTTGTTTGCCATTTATTTAGTTAGTGGAATACATTTGGTTTCCAGCACTTGATATACGCAGTTGGGAGCCTGCTGTGATCTTCAGTGCCAGGATGGTGATGCAGTGTTATTTAGATAGTGGAGTACACTGAGTTTCCTGCCCCTCAAATAGCTGGGAGCCGCCTGATATCTTCAATGCCAGGATGGTAATACAGTGGTATTTGGGAAGTGGTGTACACTGGGTTTCCTGCCATTCATATTGCTGGGAGCCACCTGAGATCTTTAGTGCCAGGATAGTGATGCAGAGGTATTTAGTCAGTAGAATTCACTGGGTTTCCTGCCATTCTTATAGCTGGGAGCCGCCTGAGATGTTTAATGCCAGGATAGTGATGCAGTGGTATTTAGTCAGTTTCCTGCCATTCTTATAGCTGGGAGCCGCCTGAGATGTTTAATGCCAGGATGGTGATGCAGAGGTATTTAGTGGAGTACACTGGGTTTCTTGCCATTGATTTAGCTGGGAGCCGCCTGAGATCTTTAGTGCCAAGATGGTGATGCAGTGGTGTTCAGTTAGTGGAGTACACAGAGTTTCCTGCCCTTCATATAGCTGGGAGCCGCCTGAGATGTTTAGTGCCAGGATGGTGATGCAGTGGTATAAATACTTAAATAAACTAATTAATACTTAAAGAAATAGATAAATACTTAAAGAAATATATAGTTAGTGGAGTACACTGGGTTTTGTACTCTTTAGTCCATTGGGAGCCTCCTGCGGTCTTTAATTCCAAGACGATGGTGAA
The DNA here is from genome assembly GCF_040937935.1 of Hyperolius riggenbachi. Lineage (NCBI taxonomy): Eukaryota > Metazoa > Chordata > Amphibia > Anura > Hyperoliidae > Hyperolius > Hyperolius riggenbachi. The sequence continues at coordinate 231,659,823 of NC_090653.1, read as the reverse complement.
ATGGTAAAGTCTCTGGAACATTCACACGCAGGACTGGCCATTTAACCTCCAGCACCTGTATAATAAGGCGCGCGTTGCTCCTTGTAGCCTCATCACAGCTGGCCAGTGCAGTCATCATGTTCTCATGTATTTGCTGGATGTCCTCCAGAGGTAAATCATGTGCTGCTATGCTCTGTTTCAGGTGGTTTATGAGCCTCCATAAAGCTGGTTTGTCTGCCGTTTGTAACAGTTTGTGGCAGTTACACAAAACGGTCTTCAACAGCTTTAAGCTATTCAGCTTTGAATAAATGTCTCGGATCGCCTCTAGGCCAGCGAGTTGCTGTGCATCTTGTTGTCGCTGGCGAGGTCTGAAAAGTCGCCTCCACCAGGGAGCTCTGGTACACTTCAGATGGCGGATGCACTCGAGGAGAGTACGTTGGGCAGCTTCACTCGGTGGTATTTTGCTGCTTTCCAGCTGAAGCATCAGGAAGGGCAGGTGTTCTTCAATGGCATTTATAACAGAACTGCGCAGAGGCCCTGAGATTCTGCGCAGAATCTCTCCGGAGAGTTCGATAGCCAGCAGCTCTCCGTCAGCCTGTGTGGCAAGATATTTGCTGCTGAGCATAAACAGGTCTTCCATGTTTTCAAAGAGTAATCGGTAGTCCAAAGCCAGAGGTCAGTATCAGAAAGTTCAATCCAAGCTGGGTCGTCTAAGCCAAATCGATATCCAAAACCGTAATCCGTAAACCAAAGCCAAGAGTTGAGAAGATAAGGTAAGTCAGTGCCGGGTCGTCAAAACAAAATCAATATCCAAAGCCGTAATCCGTAAATCCAAAGCCAATAATCAGTATCAGTAATTCACTATCCAAATCGCAAGCTAGAGAGTCTCTGAGGTCTGAGCTTGGAAGGTCAGGTGCAGTGGTAAATATGTGTCTTGGCTCGCGATGTCACAATGGGACAAGGTGGGTGGGGCCACTAACAGCCAATGAAATGTCACCTATTGATCACCAGGCTGGAGCCAGTGAGCTCATGCTCATGCTCATGCTAGATTTCATGTTTGCTTGCATGAGCTCACTGGCTCATGCAAGCAGGCTGCTGATCACCTGACATCTAACTGCTAAACAGCCACCTGCACAACTGCCATCTTCGTGTTTGCTGTTTACCTGCATCAGTGTTTTACTACAGCTTACATCTGGAAATATGCCTGAAGAAGGGGACTAGATCCCAGAAAGCTTGCATTATTTAACTTTATCAGTTAGCCATTAAAAGGTATTACTTTTACAAGACTTTGTTTTTTTCTACCTACATACAATTGAGAAATGAAAACTGCTGCCATTTTTGTGCTTTGAATGCCAGGCTTCTTTAACATTAAAGTGTTGGTCACTGGGTGACTGTAGTTCACGGATTGGAGAAAAAAGGAGTGGACCAACAACAGCCAATCAGATGTCACAATGGGACAAGGTTGTAAAAGTGGGTGTAGCTAATAACAGCCAATTACATGTCACATTGATTTACAATGGGAATATATAAATTGCTGCTAATCTTAAACTGTTATTAATGAAAGGTTCAGCCATTGTCCTTAATGAGAAAATATATACTGCTGCTACTTTTATAGTGTAAATGCCAAGTGTACCAAACTTACAAAAAATTAATTACTGAGTGACCGCAGTCAAAATGTAGGAAAAGTGGGTTGGGCCAGAGACAGCCAATAAGATTTCACCTATTAAAGTAAAATTTAAAATTTGAAATACTGCTATTCTCCCAATATTAATGATTCCCAATTGGTCAAAAGGTCACTGGAGTGAAACATTTTTTTTAAAGTGGGCGGAGCAACCAATAGCCAATCAAATTTCAATCATTGACTTGAATGCAAAATTTTAAAATGCTACCATTTTCACAGTATTAATGCCAAGGACATCAAGGCCCTTTCACACTGGGGCGGGGCGGTGCAGCATTTTTAGTCTATGGGGCCTTTTATATTGACGCAGTGCGGCGCGATGCAAGTGACGATTTCACCACATCCCCAACACAAGGGCAAACCTACATTACCGTACGGCTCTGCGGCGACGTATGGCGGACCGGAAGTCATGTAGGTCTATGATGACCCATGTTTGTCAAAATGCCAAACGCAAGTTTTACATGACGCGCATGCGCAGACGTGTATTTTAGCGATGAGCTTTCGCGCACGTGATCGCTTCAGACATAGGAAGTGAGCATCACTTACTGCTTGCCCAGCTGCCAGATGGGGATGACCGCGTACTAACTAATCCCTGAAGACCTGCTTTTGGAGGTAAGTCCTCTGGACACACAGTTGGTCATTGGGTGACTGTGCTTCAAAGTTAGAGAAGGTGGGTGGAGCTACCAACAACCAATCAAATTTCACTTATTGACTTCAGTGGCAACATTTAGAAAGATTTTACTCTCACAGCATTAAATCCAGAGTCGCCAAACTTGGCACAGTTGGTCACTGGATGAGTGGGTCTAAAAAAATAGAAAAAGTGGGTAGACCCTATGACAACCAATCAAATTTCAGCCATTCATTTTAAATGAAAAAATTTAACTGCAGCCATCCTTAGACTGTTAATGGCAGGATCTTCAATCTTGGCACAGTCGGTCATCAGGTGACTGGGATGCAAATTCAGAGAGGTGGCTGGAGCCACAAACAGCCAATCAGATTTCTCTGATTGATTTTAAAGAGAATCTGTATTGTTAAAATCGCACAAAAGTAAACATACCAGTGCGTTAGGGGACATCTCCTATTACCCTCTGTCACAATTTCGCCGCTCCTCGCCGCATTAAAAGTGGTTAAAAACAGTTTTAAAAAGTTTGTTTATAAACAAACAAAATGGCCACCAAAACAGGAAGTAGGTTGATGTACAGTATGTCCACACATAGAAAATACATCCATACACAATCAGGCTGTATACAGCCTTCCTTTTGAATCTCAAGAGATCATTTGTGTGTTTCTTTCCCCCTGTTCTCATGCACTGAAGTTTCAGGCTTCTCCTTTCTACCTGCAAACAGCTTTGCCCTTGTCTGTAATTCTTCAGTATGTGAAAGCCCAGCCAGCTCAGAGGACGATTTATCCAGCTTGTAAAAGATAAGAGAGAAGAGAGAAGCTGCTCTAATCCTAAATAACACACAGGCAGTGTGCATATAGGGGCCTGGAAGGGGGAGTTCATAGCAGAACTACAACACTGAAGAACTTGGCAGCCTTCCAGACACAGGCCGACAAGTCTGACAAGAGAGGGATAAGTTGATTTATTACAGAGACAGTGATAGTATAAAGTGCTGCAGTAAGCCAGAACACATTAGAATAGCTTTTTGAACTTGTAGGATGATAAAAAACAGGATGCAATTTTTGTTACGGAGTCTCTTTAAAGGAAACATGTAAATATTTTCACATTATTGATGCTAAGGACACCAAAGCCGACAAACTTGATCATTGAGTTAGAAAAAGTGGGCAAAGCCAAAAACAAATACATACCCGAGCAACGGTGGGTCTTCAGTTAGAGTGTGTGTGTGTATGTGTATATATATATATATATATATATATATATACAGTGGTTTGCAAAAGTATTCGGCCCCCTTGAAGTTTTCCACATTTTGTCACATTACTGCCACAAACATGCATCAATTTTACTGGAATTCCACGTGAAAGACCAATACAAAGTGGTGTACATGTGAGAAGTGGAACGAAAATCATACATGATTCCAAACATTTAAAAAAAATCAAATCAAATAACTGCAAAGTGGGCTGTGCGTAATTATTCAGCCCCGAGTCAATACTTTGTAGAACCACCTTTTGCTGCAATTACAGCTGCCAGTCTTTTAGGATATGTCTCGACCACCTTTGCACATCTAGAGACTGAATTCCTTGCCCATTCTTCTTTGCCAAACAGCTCCAGCTCAGTCAGATTAGATGGACAGCGTTTTTGAACAGCAGTTTTTAGATCTTGCCACAGATTCTCGATTGGATTCAGATCTGGACTATGACTGGGCCATTCTAACACATGGACATGTTTTGTTTGAAACAATTCCATTGTTGCCCTGGATTTATGTTTAGGGTCGTTGTCCTGCTGGAAGGTGAACCTCCGCCCCAGTCTCAAGTCTTTTGCAGACTCCAAGAGGTGTTCTTCCAAGATTGCCCTGTATTTGGCTCCATCCATCTTCCCATCAACTCTGACCAGCTTCCCTGTCCCTGCTGAAGAGAAGCAGCCCCCGAGCATGATGCTACCACCACTATATTTGACAGGGGGGATGGTGTGTTCAGAGTGATGTGCAGTGTTAGTTTTCCGCCACACATAGCGTTTTGCATTTTGGCCAAAAAGTTCCATTTTTGTCTCATCTGACCAGAGCACCTTCTTCCACATGTTTGCTGTGTCCCCCCACATGGCTTGTGGCAAACTGCAAATGGGACTTCTTATGCTCTTCTGTTAACAATGGCTTTCTGCTTGCCACTCTTCCATAAAGGCCAACTTTGTGTAAAGCACGACTAATAGTTGTCCTATGGACAGATTCCCCCACCTGAGCTGTAGATCTCTGCAGCTCATTCAGAGTCACCATGGACCTCTTGACTGCATTTCTGATCAGCGCTCTCCTTGTTCGGCCGGTGAGTTTAGGTGGACGGCCTTGTCTTGGTAGGTTTACAGTTGTGCCATACTCCTTCCATTTCTGAATGATCGCTTGAACAGTGGGATGTTCAAGGCTTTGGAAATCTTTTTTGTAGCCTAAGCCTGCTTTAAATTTCTCAATAACTTTATCCCTGACCTGTCTGGTGTGTTCTTCGGACTTCATGGTGTTGTTGCTCCCAATATTCTCTTAGACAACCTCTGAGGCCCTCACAGAGCAGCTGTATTTGTACTGACATTAGATTACACACAGGTGCACTCTATTTAGTCATTAGCACTCATCAGGCAATGTCTATGGGCATATCAGACACTCAGACCAAAGGGGGATGAATAATTATGCACACACCACTTTGCAGTTATTTATTTGTAAACAATGTTTGGAATCATGTGTGATTTTCGTTCCACTTCTCACGTGTACACCACTTTGTGTTGGTCTTTCACGTGGAATTCCAATAAAATTGATTAATGTTTGTGGCAGTAATATGGCAAAATGTGGAAAACTTCAAGGGGGCCGAATACTTTTGCAAACCACTGTATATATATATATATATATACTGCATATATACAGCCAATTGAATGTCAATTATTGATCTGAATGGGAAGATGTAAATTGCTGTTATTTTCACAGTATTAATGCCAACAACCTCAAAGTCTACACAGTTAGTAATTTGGTGACCATGCTTCAAAGGTAGGAAAAGTGGGTTGGAAAAAGCCGAGCCCAATCCGGGTCCAAGCTATTGCGCAGGCTCCAGAGATGTCCATATTTAACTCTTTTTTTTCCCCTTTTCAAAAAAATTGTCTCGGGTACCCTTTAAATGGATATTATATTAGAATTTAATGTCTTTGTAAAAAAGGAAAATAAAGCCTCTGATCGCCCTGTAATGTACTAGTTCTTTATCTTTTGCAGACTACACACTGCAGTTCTTTATCTTTTGCAGACTACACACTGCAATGTGTCACAGAATGTATGCTGAGCGGTTTTCCTATTTTAATGTTTTTGGAAGAGAGAACTTTGCCTATTTAAGTTTGGAGATTTAAGGGGGGACCCTGTTATGTGCGGAAAATAAAGTGGATTATGACAGTTAGGTTTGTAGATGTAAGGGGACACTCTGCTTACTTATGTTTGGAGATTTTAGGGGGGGGGGGTCCCTGCCCAATTATGATTTTGGGGGATCTCCAACTAATTATGGATTGGATTTGGGTAACTCTGCCTATTAATATGAAATAATGCCTAATTATGTTGACAGGCTGCAGAGTTATGTTTCTTTTTTGCAGGGGGCATGCACGCTTTTATTTCTCCAGTTCACCAGCAGTTTCGCACTTTCAGGCCAGAAACCCACTGGGAGCGCTTTTTAAGCGTGAGTGATTTCAAAAAGCTCTTGGTAATGCAATGCTATGGGGGATTTTTAGAAAATCACATCACTCAAGTGGGATCACACCCATAGCATTACCTTAGCTGGAGCTTTTCAAATCACAAAGCGCTCAGAAAAGCTCTCCTAGTGGGTTTCTAGCCTCATAGAGGTTTTCATCCATATTTGTAATCATTTCTGCATGGAGGGACAAAAGGAACACAAGGAATACACCGCTACACTCCAGCAGTAGACAGAGCTGGACCTGGGCAGCCTAGGCCAGTAAGCAGATGAAAGAAGAGTGTGGGTCCGCTGACATGTTTCGGACCTAAACTTGGTCCTTAATCATAGGCTATGATTAAGGACCAAGTTTAGGTCCGAAACATGTCAGCCTTTGTATGTCCTGTTGCTGTTTTGGGATAAGTCCCTAATAAATTCTTGGAGACATTGAAGCGGACCCACACTCTTCTTTCATCATTTTTGCATGGTATTGTGTGACACCTAACACCACCCCCCCATTTCCCACCCTTTATTTTTTCACTGCAACAAGCTCCACACATATGTCCATTTATCCTCCCTTTCCCATTTTCCAGGCTTACCCTTGGTCAGTATCCCTATATATATTTATGATATATATTATATATTCCATATAGCAGATTGGCTAATTACATTCAGCAATAGGAGTAATTTTATTGTTTTTTAATTATGTTTTTATTGTACAACTGTTTTCCCTAATAAAGTTACCTTTATATTTCCTGCACATCAATTGCAATTGGTATTTCTTGTTCTACCTACGAGCTACTTCTTCTTTAGGTGTTTACGTGTTGTTCATCAGCTCCATAGATGGTGAAATCTACTTGTTTGCTCATTTATTTGGTTGCACTCAAAAATTAATAATCTCCATATTTTCTTCATATTTCATGGGTTGGAAAGCTGCCGAGTGGCCCACTATTGCAGAGGTTGCTGGGATCAGCCTGGCGCCCGTTCTGATAGGTTTTCAGCTCAACAGGACTTTCAAGACCTGGAGAAATGCTGGTTTGAGGCCGCACTGTTTTAATACGCTTGTAATAAAGGGTAAACTGCCCCCCTGTTCCAATTACACAAGGCTGGACTTGTGCGTGTCATACCCACGTCCAGCTACAGGAGGGGGGGGGAGGGGATGGCAATTTTTCACAAAAGGTTAAAAGGGAGCCTTTTAGTATGGAGTGGAGAGGTAGCAGATTCCTCGGGGCAGCCTTTAAGCCCACCAGCAGCCCAAGAAGTCGTCCTTGAGCACTGTGAGTACTGCCGCCGATTTTTATGGGTTGCTTGAGACTGACGCTTAATTGAGTTCTGGATAACTGGGACTCTACTGTATTGTAGTCAGAGGTTCAGCACTACAGTCAAGAAAATAGCATTGTTAAAAAAAGGCAACATGGCAGCTTCCATACCTTGTTAGTGACAGGCAGGCACGTTGCTAGGGGGTTACATCCAGGGCTAGTGCCACAGATCTGTGTGAATTGTGCCCCGAATGTTATGTTCTGGAATGCCCACAAGAGTGCCCTGACAGTTCGGAGATGCCGGCCACCATTTTGTGCTTGGCACTCGCCGCACAAAACAGAAACCTCTTCCTCCTTGCAGCCAGCCTGAGCCTCCTACCATTGGAGCCAGTAACGTCTTCCCGCCTTTATGGGCTTTACACTGCCACCCCCTGCCAATCACTTGCATCTGGCAGGGGGCATGGATTTCAGCTTCAAAGGCAGGAGCTTGGAGAGCGTGAATAACTCAGCCCCTGCCACATAAAGACACAGGGGACCTCATTGGCACGCCCACCGTGTGGCATCAGGAGTGGAAAGACTCACTGATACTGCCGTATCCACCATCATTTTCAGGCCTAGTAACATCATAGCCTGGCTGGAAACAGCGTGGAGATTATTAGACATCATCTGGACTTCTCCAATTGAGCTGATCAGGTAGTTTGCTTGGCATACAGTGTGCAGCTCGAACACGTGTATGTAGTATTGTTAGTGTGTAGGTAGGGATTTGTTTGTGCACTTAGTCATAGCTCCCAACTGTCCAATTTTTGGAGGGACAGTCCCTTTTTGGGAGCTAAATTCCTCTGTCCCTCTTTCTTCCTCATTTGTACCTCTTTCAGGACTCATATACAGATCTACATAAATATGTGTATTTTTCTACCAAAAAATGTGTTTAACCACTTAATCCTATCTATTTCTGTCCAGATAGGCTTCATGTAGCGGAAAGAATTGACAGATTACTGGGTGGGGCTGGGGAAGACCCGTCTGTCATGGTACACATTGGCACCAATGACAAAGTTAGTGGGAGATGGAAGGTCCTCAAAAATGATTTTCAGGTACTTGGAGATAAACTTAAAGCAAGGACCTCCAAGGTGGTGTTTTCTGAAATACTGCCAGTGCCACGTGCTACATCTGAGAGACAGAGGGAGCTTAGGGAGTTAAATAAGTGGCTGAGAAATTGGAGGAGGAAAGAAGGGTTTGGGTTCCTGGAGAACTGGGCAGACTTTGCAGTCGGCTACAGGTTCTACAGCAGGGATGGGCTGCACCTTAATGGGGAGGGTGCAGCTGCATTGGGGGAGAAGATGGCTAAATGGTTGGAGGAGATTTTAAACTAGGATCTGGGGGGAGGCGGGAGGATAAAGTCTCAATACGTAGACAAGATGAGGTAAAAAGACAGTGGGAACCTAACATTATGGGGGGTGGAGAGGGGGGTGGGGACAGTGTAAAGATTAAGGAGGTTGGTAAAAATTCAAGTAGCCCATTTCATGTAAACAAAATTGGTAAATGTGGTGGTAAAAATATAAAGTGCATGGTAACCAATGCTCGGAGCCTTGCAAATAAAATAGACGAATTAGAGTTCATTCTGAATGACAAAGGCTATGACATTGTGGGAATAACCGAGACATGGATGGATGAAAGCCATGACTGGATAGCTAATTTAAAAGGATACAATGTGTTTAGGAGGGATAGAACAGGGAAAAAAGGTGGAGGGGTTTGTCTCTATGTTAAGAATTCTCTTACAGCTGTCCTCAACGATGAGATGGAGGAAGATTGCGAAGATATGGAGTCCGTTTGAGTAAATATTCATGGTGGAAATAAAAGTTGCCAATTGCTTATTGGGGTATGCTACAGGCCACCTCTTATTAATGAAGCTGCAGAACTGCGATTACTACAGCAGATTGAAAAAGCTGCAAGTAAAAATGAGGTCATAATTATGGGCGACTTCAACTTTCCAGACATTGACTGGGGTATTGAGGCTACCCATTCTGGTAAAAGCAGCAGATTTCTGGCAGCACTACAGGACAATTACTTGACTGAAATGGTAACTGAACCAACTAGGGGGAATGCGTTACTGGATCTGATCATTTCTAATAGACCAGATAATGTATCAAATGTGCAGGTTCAAGAACATTTGGGAAATAGTGATCACAACATGATAACGTTTGATCTGGTGACTGATAGGCCACGGGGCAGCGGGACCACTAAAACTATGAATTTTAGAAAAGCAAAGTTCAATCAAATTAGGCAGGCACTAAGTTTGGTGAACTGGGATAATGTACTACAAGGGGAAGACACTGAAGGGAAATGGCAAGCTTTTAAACTTATACTTAATCAATATTGTAGTATGTATATCCCATATGGAAACAAAATGTCTAGGAATAAAAAAAAAGGCCTCTATGGATGAATAGAAAGGTTAAAGATAAAATGAAGAGGAAAAAGAATGCCTATAAGGTCTTAAAACAGGAGGGGACCGTGGCTGCACTAAGCAATTATAAGGAGTGCAATAAAAATTGTAAAAAAAAAATTAGGCAGGCAAAGATTGAAGCTGAAAAACAAATCGCTAAGGATTCAAATCTAACCCAAAAAAGTTTTACAAGTACATTAACTGTAAAAAAAGAATAGTTGACTGTATAGGACTCCTAATGGATGAGGGTGGGAACTCAATGGTGGATGACCAAGGTAAGGCAGAGTTATTAAATGCTTTCTTTGCTTCTGTCTTCACAAAAGAAACAGCACTGTTGCAAACTACAGAGGCGGAAGAGTCTCAATCTTCTAACTGTAATATTAAATACTTAACGCAGGAAGAAGTGAAGGCAAGACTAAATAAATTAAAAATAGACAAGGCACCTGGCCCGGATGGCATGCATCCTCGGGTCCTAAGGGAATTAAGTTCAGTTATAGATAAACCCCTTTATCTTATCTTTTGTGACTCTCTTGCAACTGGCAGAGTCCCAGTGGATTGGTGTACAGCCCACGGTTTCCCATTATTTGAGAAGGGCAAAAAATCAAATCCAGGAAATTATAGACCTGTAAGCTTAACATCAGTTGTATGCAAACTATTTGAGGGGTTACTAAGAGATACTATACATTACTTCATAGTAGAAAATAATCTTATTTCTCAGCATCAACATGGGATTACTAAAGACAGGTCCTGTTTGACTAACATGCTCAGCTTTTATGAGGTAGTGAATGCTAATATGGATATTGGGAATGCTGTAGATGTGATATACTTGGACTTTGCAAAGGCCTTCGACATTGTTCCCCACAAAAGTCTGGTGCAAAAGTTGAGGATGCAAGGACTGGGGAAGAGTCTGTGTTCATGGATAGGGAACTGGCTAATGGACAGAAAACAAAGAGTTGTGGTCAATGGATAGTACTCAAAATGGGAGACTGTTAGCAGTGGGGTCCCACAGGGGTCTGTTCTGGGTCCAGTGCTCTTCAATTTATTTATTAATGACCTAGTCGATGCAGTAGTGAGTAATGTTGCTATTTTTGCAGATGATACAAAATTGTGCAGAATCATCAACTCTCAGGAAGATAGTGTCATATTGCAACAGGATCTGGATAGGATGGCTATATGGGCACATACATGGCAGATGAAATTCAATGTTGACAAATGTAAAGTCATGCATTTTGGACGTACTAATGGTCTAGCACCATACAAAATAAATGGGATACAGTTGGGGACATCAAACTTGGAGAAGGACTTAGGAGTACTCATTGACAACAAGTTAAATAATCGTACTCAATGCCAAGCAGCTGCAGCTAAAGCTAACAAAATGTTGGGATGCATTAAAAGGGAAATAAAAACTCGAGATGCTAGCATAATATTGCCCCTGTTTAACTCTCTAGTAAGGCCACATCTGGAATATGGAATTCAGTTCTGGCACCACATTACAAAAAAGATATTGCAGTTTTAGAGCAGGTGCAGAGACGAGCAACAAAATTGATACGTGGGATGGAAGGTCTCACTTATCAAGAAAGGTTAGATAAACTGGGTTTATTTAGTCTAGAGAAAAGACGCCTTAGAGGGGATCTAATTAACATGTATAAATACATCAGAGGGCAATATAATAGCTTGGCGGATGAGCTTTTTGTCCCTAGGCCTTCTCAAAGGACTAGAGGACATGATCTGCGCATGGAGGAAGAACGTTTTAGCCATTTATTTAGGAAAGGGTTCTTTACAGTAAGAGTGATTAAGATGTGGAATGCATTGCCACAGGAAGTCGTTATGGCAAACTCTATACCTGCATTTAAAGGGGGCTTAGATGCTTTCCTTGCGTTGAAAGACATCCATGGCTACAATTACTAGGTAATGCCTAATGATGTTGATCCAGGGATTTTATCTGATTGCCATCTGGAGTCGGGAAGAAAATTTTCCCTTTAGGGGCTAATTGGACCATGCCTTGTAAGGGTTTTTTCGCCTTCCTCTGGATCAACAGGGATATGTGAGGGAGCAGGCTGGTGTTGTACTTTATACTGGTTGAACTCGATGGACGTATGTCTTTTTTCAACCAAAATAACTATGTAACTATGTAACTACTGCAGCTGACAGGCATGCGCAATCCCGCGCGTGCTCCCGCTGCCTTCCATACAGCTCCCATTCATTGATCTAAGTCCCTGTATGAAAGACAGACGCCATCTAAGAGTCCCTACTGTCCCGTCCACGCATTACTTCCATTTTGTGTACTAATACTACGCAAAAAGAAGTGAGTAACGAGGACATCTTGTGGCCAAATAGTAAAATTACATCTGGAAATAAAAATTTCCAGATAATGACTTTTTTTTTACTTTTAAAATTAGCCCCTTACCTCCCATACTCCCCAATAACTACACAAACATTTTTTGATTACAAAAAATATATACAATAAAAAAAATACATACCTTAGGGACTGAAATTGTTTAATACGTATGTAGTAAGGAACATTACTGTTATTATTTAAATGATGGGCTTGTAATAAGTGATGGATGCTAAAACTGAAAAAATGCACCTTTATTTCCAAATAAAATATCGGCACCATACATTGTGATAGGGAAATAATTTAAACAGTGTTATAACCGGGCCGAATGGGCAAATAAAATACATGGGTTTTAATTACGGTAGCATGTATTATATGAAAACTATGAAATAATGATTTTTTTTTTATATTTTTTTCTTAATCTTCCTGTTAAAATGGATTTATAATAAAATAATTCTTAGCAAAATGTACCACCCAAAGAAAGCCTAAATGGTGGCAGAAAAAAACAAGATATAGATCATTTTGTTGTGATAAGTAGTGATACATTTTGGCAAATTGAATAGGAGGTGAAAGTTGCTCGGATGCATAAGGGGAAACAACACTGAAGGCTGAAGTGGGTAATATTCTTTAAATGTTATTTCAATTACTGTATTTAAATTAATATATTTCTTATTTTTAAATGTTTGAATAAAGTAGAACTAATAATAAAAGAGAGGACCAGAGAGGTCTGAATTGTAAAACTGTCTTTTGCTTCTGAATTATTTATGGTATCATTGACTAGGGGCAGGCCCGGATTTACATTACTGGAGCCTATAGGCACAGATGTCCTAGACTTTGCCCTCCATTAACCTAGAACCCCCACCAAACCACAACGCAAGTGTGCTGGCTGGCCCAGCTGTAACATCTCCCTTACTTCCCTTGACCATCATAGGTAACTTCAGCTGTTACTTAGCTTTAGGTAGCCAGAGCTATCCTCGGCATTAAGTATCTAGAGGTGCTTCCATGTATTAGGTAGCTAGAGGTGCTCCTGACTGAAAAGAGATCTAGTCAGTGAGTAATCTCTCATTTACACTCTGCTTGGCACTCTGCATAGGGAAGAAGTGAGGCACTTGGGGAGCTGCCTTTCCATCATCAGGTGCCTGTAGGCACGTGCCTACAGTGCCTTATGGTAAATCTGGCCCTGACTAGGGGTGTGGTGGGGGCGTGTCTGGTGGTGTGTCAGGTATGTGTTTCAAAGTGTCCCGCTTTCTTATCTCAAAAAGTTGGGAGGTATGCTGTTAGTTGATTTATTTACTGTCCCAATCAGCAACTTTTTACATACTGTGTGCAGTGACCACTCTATGAAAAATAACCATTATTTCCTTCCATGTAACATATTTTCATTCAGTGTGACTGTCATGCTTTAGGGAAGCACAGTTGTACCCCAAAGACCTTACACCTCTGTCAGTGGGAAAAAATATTAAGCTTATTTCCACTGACAGATAAACCCAGTGACCAGCTCCTTTTTGCGTGACATTGATTGCATAATACATTTTTTGGGGCTGGTACATTCTCTCTCTCTCTCTCTCTCTCTCTCTCTCTCTCTCTCTCTCTCTCTCTCTCTCTCTCTCTCTCTCTCTATATATATATATATATATATATATTATATATATAATATATATATATATAAATATATATACATAGATAGATAGATAGATAGATAGATAGATAGATAGATAGATAGATAGATAGATAGATAGGTAGATAGATATACAGTACAGACCAAAAGTTTGGACACACCTTCTCATCCAAAGAGTTTTCTTTATTTTCATGACTATGAACATTGTAGATTCACACTGAAGGCATCCAAACTAAGAATTAACACGTGGAAGTATAGTACATAACCAGAAAGTGTGAAACAACTGAAAATATGTCATATTCTAGGTTCTTCAAAGTAGCCACCTTTTGCTTTGATTACTGCTTTGCACATTCTTGGCATTCTCTTGATGAGCTTCAAGAGGTACTCACCTGAAATGGTCTTCCAACAGTCTTGAAGGAGTTCCCAGAGATGCTTAGCACTGTTGGCCCTTTTGCCTTCACTCTGCGGTCCAGCTCACCCCAAACTATCTTGATTGGGTTCAGGTCTGGTGACTGTGGAGGCCAGGTCATCTGGCGCAGCACTCCATCACTCTCCTTCCTGGTCAAATAGCCCTTACACAGCCTGGAGGTGTGTTTGGGGTCATTGTCCTGTTGAAAAATAAATGATGGTCCAACTAAACGCAAACCGGGTGGAATAGCATGCCGCTGCAAGATGCTGTGGTAGCCATGCTAGTTCAGTATGCCTTCAATTTTGAATAAATCCCCATCAGTGTCACCAGCAAAGCACCCCCACACCATCACACCTCCTCCTCCATGCTTCACGATGGGAACCAGGCCTGTAGAGACCATCCGTTCACCTTTTCTGCATCGCACAAAGACACGGTGGTTGGAATCAAAAATCTCAAATTTGGACTCAACAGACCAAAGCACAGATTTCCACTGGTCTAATGTCCATTCCTTGTGTTCTTTAGCCCAAACAAGTCTCTTCTGCTTGTTGCCTGTCCTTAGCAGATATTCTACCATGAAGGCCTGATTCACACAGTCTCCTCTTAACAGTTGTTCTAGAGGTGTGTCTGCTGCTAGAACTCTGTGTGGCATTGACCTGGTCTCTAATTTGAGCTGCTGTTAACCTGCGATTTCTGAGGCTGGTGACTCGGAGGAATTTATCCTCTGCAGCAGAGGTGACTCTTGGTCTTCCTTTCCTGGGGCGGTCTGCATGTGAGCCAGTTTCATTGTAGCGTTTGATGGTTTTTGAGACTGCACTTGGGGACACTTTCAAAGTTTTCCCAATTTTTTGGACTGACTGACCTTCATTTCTTAAAGTAATGATGGCCACTCGTTTTTCTTTACTTACTTTCTTTTTTCTTGCCATAATACAAATTCTAACAGTCTATTCAGTAGGACTATCAGCTGTGTATCCACCTCACTTCTCCACAACGCAACTGATGGTCCCAACCCCATTTCTAAGGCAAGAAATCCCACTTATTAAACCTGACAGGGCACACCTGTGAAGTAAAAACCATTTCAGGTGACTACCTCTTGAAGCTCATCAAGAGAATGCCAAGAGGGTGCAAAACAGTAATCAAAGCAAAAGGTGGCTAGTTTGAAGAACATAGAATATGACATATTTTCAGTTGTTTCACACGTTTGGTTATGTACTATACTTCCACATGTGTTAATTCCTAGTTTGGATGCCTTCAGTGTGAATCTACAATGTTCATAGTCATGAAAATAAAGAAAAGTTGAATGAGAAGGTGTGTCCAAACTTTTGGTCTGTACTGTAGATATATATTTTTTTCTCCATGAAGAAGGGGGGGGGGGGGGGGGCATAAGACTCACTTTTTCTCCTGCCCCCTACATCTGTGTCGCACTGCGGATGGGCTGTTATTGCACATGTTTCTTGCATCTGTGTCACATGGCGGATGGACTGTTATCGCACATGTTGTTTTTACACCTATGTCTCACTGCAATCGGCCTGTTAGCGCACTTCTGTGCGCACTAATACTATACTGGTGAACATTCCATGTCGCACTGTGCTGGGCTACCATCCATGCCTCCAACGCTACCCCACCCCCCTCGCACCACCTATTCCAGAGCACAGCTACTCAAATGGGAACATATCTCAGCCCTACACGCGGAGGACAGGCTACTGACCAACTCTGTTTGGAACCAAGCACAAGAAATCACCGCTTCTACGTCCTGGCCTCGCACTAAACAGCGCCGCAGGGGCTGTCGATAAGGTGTTCGGGCGAGGCTGAAGAGAAGAGGCCTGCGGTCATCCATTCCCGCGGTCCTCCTAGCAAACGTCCACTCCCTAACAAGCTAGATGAACTAAGACTCCTCAGCGACAAGAGGGAACTCGGTAACAACACCCCAGTCTTTTGCTTTACCAAAACGTGGCTTCATGACGACATCCCTGAGAGTGCCCTCCAGCTCCCAGGCTTCAGCCTCATCCGAGCAGACCGTGACAGCACCCTCTCTGGGAAAAAAAAGGGGGCGGCATCTGCTTCTACATCAGCTCCGTCTGGTGCCCAAACACCTCTGTACTGGCCAAGAAATGCACACCAGAACTTGAACTCCTCCTCATCAATTGCAGGCCAATCTACTCGCCCAGGGAGTTCTCCTCCTATGTCCTCGTGGGTGTGTATATCCCTCCTGATGCAGAGGTAAATGCTGCCCTGCGTGATCTCAGTGATACCATCATGCAGTGGGAGACAGCCCTCCCGGACTCGATGGTCATTATCTTGGGGGATTTCAACAAGGCCAACCTCCGAAATGAGCTGCCCCGCTTCAACCAGCACATCACCTGCCCCACCAGGAATGCCCCCACCCTCGACCATTGCTACACGGTCCTGAAAGATGCATACAAAGCGACACCGTGGGCAGCACTAGGCTCATCTGACCACTGCATCATCCACCTGATACCTACTTACAAAAGGCGCCTGGAAACCTCAAAACCGGTCACCAAATCCTTCAAGGTGTGGTCAAGTGAGGCCAAACTACAACTTTAGGCCTGTTTTGGACTGCACAGACTGGAAGGCTCTGGAATCGCCTAACCTGGACGAGTGGGCAGACAACGTATCCTCGTACATTGGCTTCTGCGAGAACTCCTGCATCCCTACAAAATCCTTCAAACTATATCCAAATGATAAACCGTGGTTCTCAAAAAGACTATGACAACTGCGACGCAAAGAAGCCGCACACAAGTCCGGCAACCAGGAGGACTACAAGAGGGCAAGAAACGACCTAAACAGGGAACTGAGGTCCGCAAAGAAGTGCTACGTGGAAAAGCTGGAACAGAACCTCTCCTCAAACGACTCACGAGCTGTATGGAAAGGGCTTAAGGCTATCACCAACTACAAGCCTCCCCCTCAGCATGCTACACCCAGCTATGAGCTGGCAGAGAGTCTCAGCGACTTCTACTGCAGATTTGAGAACCAGCCAACACCTGCAAGACTCCCACAGCTGCCTGCACAATCCTCTGACATTGACGCCCTGGGCCCAAACTCGCATCCACCGTCAGTGAGTGAGGCGGATGTGCTGAAACACTTGCGCTCGTCAGCTTGCTCCCACCCTCTCTTCCATCTTCACGAGGTCCCTCCAGGGAGGCAAAGTACCCGCGTGCTTCAAGAGGTCCGCCATTATCCCTGTCCCCAAAAAGCAGGGAATCCTCGACCTTAACAACTTCAGGCCCATGGCACTTACATCCGTGATCATGAAAGCTTTTGAAAGCATGGTGCTCCCCCTCCTTAAGCACTCCACAGAGGGTCTGCTAGACCCACACCAGTTTGCGTACAGAGCAAACAGGTCCACTGATGATGCCGTTAACATCTGCTTGGAGCTCGTCTATGATCACCTGGACAGACCAGACTCCTACGCCAGGATCCTCCTACTGGACTTCAGCTCTGCATTCAATACCATCAGCCCCAGAATACTGCAAGACAATCTTGCCGCGATAGGAGTCCACCCCACCCTACGACTGTGGATCACGGACTTCCTCTCCAACAGGTCCCAGGTTGTTAGGCTGGGCACTATCTCCTCACAACCTACGATCACCAACACAGGAGCCCCACAAGGCTGCGTCCTGTCGCCGTTTCTGTTCTCTCTATATACGAACAACTGCAAATCCAAGTCAGACTCTGTAAAAGTAATCAAATTCGCTGACGACACAACCATTGTCGGTCTCATCACCAATAACGATGAGAAGGAGTACCGCCACCAGGTCGAAGGTGTCTGTCACTGGTGCAGTGAGAACGGATTGGTCCTAAACACAACGAAAACTGTGGAGATGATTGTTGATTTCAGGAGATGCGCCTCCACCCCGCCTCTAATCTGCATCAATGGCAAGAAGGTGGAAAGAGTCCCCAGCGTCCGCCTTCTGGGCACAACCATCTCCAATGACCTGAGGTTGAAGGCCAACACTGCCTCCACACAGAGGAAAGCCCAACAGTGACTTTTCTTTCTCCGCCAACTAAAAAAGTTTGGCATGGCCCAAAAACTTCTAAACTTCTACTCCGCTACAATAGAATATGTCCTATGCTCTTCCATCCTGGTTTGGTACGCCAGCTCCTCTGCCAGCGACAGACTCAAACTGCAGAGGGTCATCAGATCAGCGGAGAGGATCATTGGGAGATCCTCCTCACTGGACCTCCTTTACCACTCCAGGCTGTACTCCAGAGCATTAAAGATCACTAGCAAATAGGAAAAAGGAAGAAGCCGACGATAGTTTAAATCAATCCCAGAGATCAGCAAAGGACTTCTTTCCCAAAACCGGGGGGGCTAGCAAGCAAATAGAAAAAACCCAGACAGGAGCGCACTCTAATGACCCCCAGGAGGGAACACAGAAGGGACAAAGAAATCTGGAGGATATCTGGCAATTTTTAAAAATGCTACCCACTAAGCAAGATCTCACTGAACAAACAGAAAAAATAGTAGAAACCACCAAAGCTGAATTAGAGCTATTCCGTGAAGCCTTACACACTGTAGATAACAGAGTCACCAAGCTTGAAGCAGCTGTAACTGATCTACAGGCTATGAATATTAAGTTATGGGGGGAGAGAGATAAGCAGAATAGCTACTGTGGATCCCTGAGATACCAAGTTGAAGATCTCCAAAATAGATCTAGGAGGAAAAATATCAGAATCCGAGGTTTACCGGAAACCTGCGGCCAAGAGGAACTTCAACCTGTGCTGACCCAGCTGTTTAATAAACTATTGAATAGACCCTCAGAGCAAATAGTGCGGTTCGAGAGATGCCACCGAGCACTAAGACAGACCCCCAAAACAGGCGAACTACCAAGAGACATTATTTGCCGTATACATCATTTTCATGAAAAGGAAGCAATAATGGAGGCAGCTAGGAGCCAGGGAAACATCCTATGGGAAACACATAGAATCCAGCTCTATCAGGACCTGGCCCCAAGCACTTTACAACAGAGGAAAGCTATTCGCCCCTTGCTGA
Organism: Hyperolius riggenbachi; assembly: GCF_040937935.1. Taxonomy (NCBI): domain Eukaryota; kingdom Metazoa; phylum Chordata; class Amphibia; order Anura; family Hyperoliidae; genus Hyperolius; species Hyperolius riggenbachi. Next base: position 231,640,792 of record NC_090653.1, on the reverse strand, counting down.
CTGTCTTACAAAAAGAAAATATACAATATAGATGGGGGTTTCCGTTCAGTTTAATTGTTAGGAAAAATCAAAGAACTTTTTTCCTTAGACATCCAGGAGATCTCCCAGATTTTTTTTCATTTCTAGCAATTGAGCCTGTGGAACTTATTGACTGGGACCCTGACGCTGGGATGTATGAGCCTAGGTCCAGGAGTCATAAATGATCATATATATAAGCGCCTTTTCTTTTTTTCTTTTTTTTTTTTTTTTTTTTTGTGAAGTGGGGGGGATTTGTTGGGGACGGGGGTGGGGGATGGGGGAAGGGAGAGGGGGTGTTTTTTGTCTCTATTGTTATTTTTTTTGGTAAATAAGAGCATAATGGTCGATATGACATACATGAGCTTCTAGGCATGCTGCTGGAAATTTGTATAATATTAGACCTTATATTATGTAGCGGAGCATTTAGGCAAAACATTATAGGTAATTAAGAGGGGGGCCTCACGCTGCTCCCCTGAGGATGACCAAGGGCTATAATAATTAATGTACACTAATACAATTGGAGGAAGAGGTAGAAAATTTATAGTAGCGATAAGGGGAGGTGGAAGGGGGATTGGGAAACTCAACCCACATAATATTTAGTAAATAGATTAAAGATTAAATAGTGAGGATATCGTTGCCCAGATGGCCATCCGGGGGGGGGCATGTGTGGGCCCCCCCCCCCCTTTTTTTTTTGCTTGTTTCTCTGCTCTTGAGATGCTATGGTGGAGAGAGGTCTTAAACATAATTGATATCATGCCTGGATAAGGAGCCGAATTAAGATGTCACCCCAAAGGAGGTGGCTGGGTGGACAGGATTAAAAGTTATGAGTAAATACGAGTAAATTGGGGATTAGGTTAAGAGTATATTTGATTACACCGTAAGTTATTAGTAAAGAGAAGAGGGGGGATATTAAATAAAGCTACATCAGATAAACAGTGGAAAGAAACGAAACCATGTAAAAATATGAAAATGGTCATCAGTGAGATCCTGTTCCAGGTAGCCACCTTCTCGGGGAAAAACAGATATTGACTCTTGCAAGAAAGTGCATAATGTTGCTAGGAAAGCTAGGTTTTTTCCAATGGTTATACTGATAAAGATGTATAAGTCACAGATGTTTTGTTATGGGGAGTAAAAGGACACGATGGTAAATTATAAGCACTACTGTATTTAGGGGTGGAAGAAACCTGCTTAGGTTGAGTAGGTGGAACCGATTGGCGGTGGCGAATGAGACAGGAGCAATAGTCTTCATTAGGAAGAATAAACACATATATACCTAGAGTAAGAGTAAAATGGTGATTAAGTTATGTGCACACTTAAATAAGTCAGTTATCTTTGGGGGAGGAAAAGAAGTTGGTTTCTTGATAAGGTTATAAATAGACACATAGGGGGGGGGGAGTAATTTCACGTAATAACAGGAAAAGACACTAGTAGGATCCTGTCTCACATCGCCACTGCCAGGAGGGGGGGGGGGGGGGAGGGAGGAGAAGAGAAAATTATGATCTATATAAGAAAGGGCACAATGTAGGTTAGGAAATCTATGATTATATAATGATTATATTGTTAAAGAAGAAAATATTTGATGTGCACATAGTATGGAGGGCCTATATGGGGATAAGTGGGGAAATTATAGATAACACTATAGTAGATAAGGGGGATCAATAACCATTGTAAAGGCTATATATAATAAGATGATGAGGTGATTCTGACTGCACTTTATACATAGAACAGATATGAAATCTGTGAAACCAACCTATGTTGGATAGATTGGTGTCCTCTTCCTGCTTCTCCCCTCTTTTTCCCCTTTTTTTTTTTTTTTTTTTTTTTTTTTTTTCTTCCTTCTTCTTCTCCCGGTCCCTCTCCCCTTCCCTCGCTCTCCCTTCCCCGCCTCCCCCCCCCCCTTTTTTTTTTTTTTTTTTTTTTTTTTTTTTTCCTTTTCCCCAATGGTGCTGAGGATGGGGGTGGGGACGGGGGGGACTGGGTCACTGAGGTCATCCGTAGTATTTTGTCCCCTAGGGGTGAGGAACCCCAAAAGGGAATAGGGAAGAGGTCTAACAGACCACCCTATAGAAAGAGAGCACGTAGCTCAGAAGCCCTCTTGAGGAGGGTACAGGTGGAATTGGTCCACCTTAAAGAAGGTTCGATGGAATGGTCTGGGTATGAATTGCAAGTGAGCACGGGTGAATGGCATGAATGTGGTGAGAATGGTGGAGGCGGGGGGTGTGGGGGGAGGGGACGAAGGGGAGCCCTTGAAGAAGCATGGAGATCATGGTCAGGCGCCAAAAGATGACCCTCAAATTTATGACCCTGAATGCCCGAGGCCTGAACAAACCAGAGAAACGGTCTTCCCTGTTACTAGAGAGCCACAAACTGGGAGTAGAGGTAATATTTCTGCAGGAAACCCATTTTAAAAACTCTGGACACCCCAAATTAACTAATAGGAGGTACCCCAAGGCTATATATAGTAGCGCTGAAGATGTGAAAAAAAGGGGAGTAGCTATAATAATGGCGAGAGGATTTCACCTAGAAGAGGAAGAAGTTTATAGAGACTCGGAGGGTAGATTCCTACTGATAAAAGGAAAATATGAGACATGTAGACTGACTTTGGGTACATTCTATGCCCCTAACAGTAAACAGCTGGATTTCCTGGAGACTTTTTTGAGAGTGGTGGACGAGTTCTCGGAAGGGAGTCTAATAATTGGGGGAGACCTGAATTTCACTTTGGAACCGGTAATAGATTCATCTTCAGGTAAATCCTTCCTCACATACAAAGGGATTAAAAGAGGGAGGAAATCCTTGCAAGACAGGCAACTTTGTGACATATGGCGTCTCCAGCACCCTGCAATAAAAGATTACACATATTTCTCCCCACCCCACAATATGCATTCACGTATTGATTATATGTTTATTTCCCAAAATTTGCTCTCATATCGCCCGGAAACCTCCATCGGCTGCGCCACCTTGTCAGATCATTCCCCTGTTTTTCTAAAAATAGACCTAGTAAAAAGACAGCATGGGTATACACAATGGAGACTAAATCCCTACTTATTGCAGAAAGAGGAAATCAGAGACAGAGTCTCAAAGGGCATAGATATGTACTTTGAGACGAATAGATCTGAAGAAGTCTCCCCTATGATACTATGGGAGGCGCATAAGAGTGTAATCAGAGGCAAGCTAATTCAAGAGGGAAGCCGTTTAAAACGGGAGAATGAGAAGCGTAGAAAAGAACTCATGGCGAATATAGAGAGGCTGGAAAGACAGCATAAAGGGAATAGGACAGAGGATATACTTAGAGAATTAACAGCAGAAAGAGAAAAATATAAAGCCTTAATGTATACACGAGCCAGATATGCCCTCCAGAGATGCCAAAAAACGTTCTATGAGCATGGTAATAAAGGAGGAAGATTATTGGCCAGGGCACTCAAACAGCAGCAACAGGCCAACTATGTACCCTTCATTGTCGATCGAAATTCCAGGAAACATCATAGGAATGAATCAATAGCTAGAGTTTTTAAAGAATTCTATGAGGAACTGTACGGGATAGGGAGAGGGGAAACTGAGGAAAGTAGAGCTAAAAGACGAGGAGAGATACTGGAATACATGCGGGAATCCGGGATGCCTAAGCTAAATGAGGATGATATACGAAAATTGGAACAACCTATTACATTAGAAGAGGTAGAGAAGGCCATAGCCCATTGTAAATTAGGTAAGGCCCCAGGCCCGGATGGATTTGGCGCAGAGTACTATAAATGCTATAAAAATGCTCTGGCGCCATATCTGGTGGAGGCAGTGAATTCTTTGGCGGAGAGAGGGGACAAACAAACGGATTTCGGCAGGGACTCCTTGCAATCTGTGGTCTCGGTCATACAGAAAAAGGGCAAGGACCCAGCACAGTGCACTAGTTATAGACCTATTGCATTGCTGAACGTAGATCTAAAGATATTTGCTCATATTCTGGCAGCGCGACTAGCACCCAGGCTACCAGCTCTGATCCATCCAGATCAGGCTGGGTTCGTCCTGAGAAGAGAGACTAGAGATAACGTTATGAGAGCAGTGATGCTTATGCAAGCAGCTGAAGTGTCTGGGTCCCCTGTCTTGTGCCTATCGACAGATGCCGAGAAGGCATTTGACAGGGTGGACTGGGAATTTATAGAGGTTACCCTCAGGCATGTGGGATTGGGAGAAAACATGCTGTGCAGAGTCTTGGCACTATACACCTCCCCCTCGGCAAGAATTAGGGTTAATGGGGTACCCTCAGAACCTATACAGATCTTTAATGGAACTCGGCAGGGATGTCCCCTCTCTCCGCTGATATTCGCGCTAACATTAGAACCCTTTCTGAGAAAGGTCAGAGCAAACTCAGATATAAAGGGCATGGAAGTGGGCGGAGATATGCACAAGGTCGCCGCTTATGCAGACGACCTTTTATTTTTTCTTACAGGAATAAGAGTGTCCCTGCCATGTTTGATGGCTGAGTTTAAACGATACGGACATTTATCTAAGTTTAAGATCAACTGGCCTAAATGCCAAGCTATGGGGGTAGCCATGGAACAAGAAGAGGTGGAACATCTAAGAGGAAATTTCCCATTCAGTTGGATGACCTCCACGTTAAAATATTTAGGAATAAATATCTCCCCGAATATTCAGAAACTATACCATAGCAATTATAAAGTAGTAGCACAAGAAATAAAAAAGGACTTAAATTACTGGAATAGACCAGAATTCTCATGGTTCGGACGAATCAACATCATAAAAATGAATGTCATGCCGAGATTGCTGCATGTGTTCCAGTCTCTCCCGATAAGAGTACCTAAAGCCTTTTTTGATACATTGAGGAAAGATTTTCTGAGATTCATTTGGCACTCTAGGCCACCACGCATCAATTATAGGCTTATGACACAGCCTAAAGAGAATGGGGGAATGGCGGTCCCTAACCCACAAATATATCATGCAGCAGCAGCCCAAAAGAGGATAATAGATTGGCACAGAAATAGAGAAGATAAAATATGGGTGAGATTGGAGCAAAATTTCATACAGACACCCTTAACAGGGATCCCATGGTTAAAGAGGAAAACCTCAATTGCACATCCCGCAGGATGTTTCCTTAGATGCTCTCTGGAATTACTATCCCTATACTCCCGTAGAACTCAATTAATTAATCGGCCCTCGCCTCTCCTTCCGATATTAGACAATCCCGATTTTAGCCCGGGGCGTAATAAGAAGGCATTCATGCAGTGGGGAGACCCCGAACAAATTAGAGCTTTTAAACTAGTTAAGGAAGGAGACTGGGTATCTATTTCAGAGCTCAAGGAAATATTACAGAAACCTAGACTGGAAGAATGGTCTTTGATTCAAATCAGATCATTCTTAAGGTCCCAAGGTACAAAAGTGGAATTCTCTAGAGATTTGAGGCCCTTTGAAAAAATGTGTGTGGGAGTGGGACAAAATAGAGGCTCCATCTCAGAAATTTATAATCTCTTGAACACGGAATCTGATCTGACAGGGAAATGGAGAGAGAAGTGGCAAAGAGACCTACAAAAAGAATATACAGATACCGAATGGAAGAGGATATTATATTTCGCCCATAAAAGCTCGATGTCCATAAGAATCCAGGAGTCAGGAGTCAAGATGATAAGTAGGTGGTATCATACGCCAGATAGGTTAAATAAGATCTTTAGAGAAGCGGAGGCAGGGTGTTGGAGATGCCGGACAAAAAGGGGAACTTTATTTCATATATTCTGGGAGTGCCAGGAAATCCAGCCGTTTTGGGCAGAGGTTAAAAAATATCTAGGAAAAATAACTGGGTTAGCTCCTCCAGAGGACCCGGACTTTTATCTCCTGCATGTAAACCCCTTTAGTATCAAAAAATACAGGAATTCAATAGCGAGACATCTAATAAACGCAGCAAGAATACTTATAGCTAGACACTGGAAATCAGTGGATACCCCATCAGTAGGGGAATGGTTGAGGGAGGTGACACATATCTCTCAGATGGAGAAATTGGTTCAGGAAAATAGGGTAGGAGAACAATTAACAGAAAAGAGTTGGGAAAAATGGAATTTATTTGTGGACACGGAGGAATATGCATCTCTGATGAGCAGGGAGTGAGAGAAAGAAAAGAGGGGCATTCATTAGGGGAAAAGAGAGAAAAGAGAAAAGTTAAGAGGAAAGCGCTCTGGCTCTCCGTGGCTCCGGGGGCTCCCCCCCCCCTCCCCCTCCCCCTCCCGGTTAAATTTTTAGATGACTGAATGAATGGCAGAGTTGTGGGCGGAAATGAAGGACTATCAGACCATGGGTGGATGGTAGAAAGCATGACTGAACATATAGTGATGGGAATGGAGGTGAATTAACAGTATAATATGGTGATATAAGGTTTACACCTGCTTGTTAATATGATGTCCACTAGGAGTATCCATTTTAAGCAGAAATGGCCCCCTTGAAAAGGGACCAGAACGATGTAACTGGTGGATACCAGGATATGTGATATGTATTGATATGTATTATTGATGGTTTTTGTAAAAAATTTTTGGTATAAATAAAGATTCTAAAAAAAAAAAAAAAAAGATCACTAGCAATCCCTCACACCCAGGCCATCGCTTCTTTAGTCAGCTCCTCTCGAGCCGGAGGCTCCGGTTCCGGTCCATCTTCACCAAGACCTCAAGGCATAAAAACAGTTTCTTTCCCTCGGCTGTCAACCTTCTGAACTCTCTCCACGTAACTGCCCATCCCCACACCACAACACCATGTCCGCACTGAGGCACTCTGCACGTGGAAAGACGGCGCCCTAGCTCAAGCTGACTTTTTTTGAGTGTTTGAGTGTTTTTTGTGTTGTAACTAGGTTCTGTTCCTTTCTGACTGTTTGACTTGTCCTGTATCTGTATCTATATCCTGTATCAGTACCCTGTATGTGCCAAGACCAATTCCAGGCACGGCCGAGTCGTGCTTTGCGAAAATAAAGATTCTGATTCTGATAGAGGAGGACACAAGGGGACAGAAAGGGGCATAGAGGAGGACACAAGGAGGACAGAGGTGGGCACATGGGGAACACCGAATGACACAAGGGGAAAAGAGGAGGACACAGGGAGACAAAAGAGGTACAAGGAGACATGAGGTACAAAGGGGGCATAATCCACAAGATGCCCCTTCACCATGGATGCACCAGGTTTAGTATATATACTTTTCCCCTGGTTTATGTCCTGTAAACCTAGGTGCGTCTTATGGTCAGGATCGTCTTATAGTCTGAAAAATATGGTATAAATATATATATATCTATATAGTATATATAGTAGCTAGTAGAAGGTGAGGTGTTTTTTATTTCATTTCTCCCATTTAGTTAACCCTTGGGCTTTTGGCATGGTTCCCACTAGAACGCTGATAAAAACTAGCATTTTTGCCTGGTTAGAGTAGGACTCACCAGATCGGGGACACTTTGGCGCAGTTGGTGAGCTTAAATGCGTTACCAAAAACCCCTGTCACGGTTTTCCTGTTGTGTGCTGCAGTCCCTCTGTATTTATATATTTTTTGTGGAGATTGGGGTTCTCCAGTGCTGCGTGCATGCTTTGCATAGTATTGCATAAAATTTGGTTTGTGCTGCTAATCCCCTGATATATATTGTTTTCCCCTGTGAGCGTGCATAACCACGCCCACCTCTAGCACAGTTAAGCATATAAATGAGCGGAGCTCATAGTTCAGTTAGTAGCTAGGAGAAGGTGAGGTGTTTTTAATGTCATTTCTCCCATTTAGTTGACCCTTGGGCTTTTGGCATGGTTCCCTCTAGAACGCTGATAAAATCTAGCATTTTTGCCTGGTTAGAGTAGGACTCACCAGATCGGGGACACTTTGGCGCAGCTGGTGAGCTTAAACGCGTTAAAGCGTAACCAAGAGCCCCTGTCACGGTTTTCCTGTTGTGTGCTGCAGCCCCTCTGTATTTATATAAATATATATATATTGTGATGGTCAGAGCAGATGTCTTCTTGATTCTGGTCTGGAATTGAAGGAAAAGGTCCTGGATAGTGTTAGTTGTTGCATGTTTGCAGCACACGCTATCTTGTAGGTTAGTATGGGATCCAGGACTGGCATGTATTGGGAGAAGGGTTGGCTTTACACACCACTCCTCCAGGTCCAGGCCTGAGTCAGGCAGAGAGGAGGTTAATGAACTCACCTGTGTTATTTGCATAAAAAGCTGCATCACCCAGTATGCAGTGGACTGTGTATGTGGAGCAAGGAAGGCTCCGGAAAGTTTCTGCAGCCACGAGGGCTGCCAGGCCTGTTGCAGCAGGGAATGCAGTAACCCCGAAGGTAACCTGAGGTCAGGGTTGACACAGAAGAGCGCTGTACATACAGTGTGATAAATACCCAGTGTGGTGGATTTATGTTTCTGTTTTGGACATTGTTTGACTGGCAATAAAAGATGTACTGTTTTATTTTAACCTTAAGAAGATTCACTGTCTGGCATGTTGTGACCCCTGATGCTGCTGACCTACTCTACAAATGAGCTAAAAAAAAACAGAATATCCATATATACATATATATATATATATATATATATATATATATATATATATATATATATACAGTGTATATATATATATATATATATATATATATATATATATATATATATATACTAGCTGAAGATCCGGTGTTGCTGGGGTATGTATTTGGTTGTTGTTGGGTCAATCTGATTAGCTGTTTGTGGCTCCAATTTCAACCCCAATCACCCAATGGCGACTGTGGCGGGTTTGAGGCCTTTGCCATTAACAATGTAAAAATGGCAGCTTGATCAGTCAGGCAGATCCCTTGCGGGATGGGGGTCAGGGGCCGCTGTACACACGCCTGACTATTGGCTAATGCAGTAGTTATCAGCTGCCTTGATCAGGTGTGTGTATGGGCCTTAAGGGATGATGTTAGATATAAAACACACTTTGCATTCTTATCTTACACTCTTTTATACATTATCATGAATCTTACACCTCTATCATTAACTATAATAACCATAGAAAACACCAAGTCAACATTGTGTTTTTTGCCATTTATTTAGTTAGTGGAATACATTTGGTTTCCAGCACTTGATATACGCAGTTGGGAGCCGCCTGATATCTTCAGTGCCAGGATGGGGATGTAGTGGTGTTCAGTTAGTGGAATTCACTGGGGTTCCTGCCATTCATACAGCTGGGAGCCGCCTGAGATCTTCAATGCCAGGATGGGGATGCAGTGGTGTTCAGTTAGTGGAATTAACTGGGTTTCCTGCCCTTTATATAGCTGGGAGCCGCCTGATATCTTCAGTGCCAGGATGGTGATGCAGTGTTATTTAGATAGTGGAGTACACTGAGTTTCCTGCCCCTCAAATAGCTGGGAGCCGCCTGATATCTTCAGTGCCAGGATGGTGATACAGTGGTATTTGGGAAGTGGTGTACACTGGGTTTCCTGCCATTCATATAGCTGGGAGCCATCTGAGATCTTTAGTGCCAGGATAGTGATGCAGTGGTATTTAGTCAGTTTCCTGCCATTCTTATAGCTGGGAGCCGCCTGAGATGTTTAATGCCAGGATGGTGATGCAGAGGTATTTAGTGGAGTACACTGGGTTTCTTGCCATTGATGTAGCTGGGAGCCGCCTGAGATCTTTAGTGCCAAGATGGTGATGCAGTGGTGTTCAGTTAGTGGAGTACACAGAGTTTCCTGCCCTTCATATAGCTGGGAGCCGCCTGAGATGTTTAGTGCCAGGATGGTGATGCAGTGGTATATGAATACTTAAATAAACTAATTAATACTTAAAGAAATAGATAAATGCTTAAAGAAATAGATAAATACTTAAAGAAATATATATAGTTAGTGGAGTACACTGGGTTTTGTACTCTTTAGTCCGTTGGGAGCCTCCTGCGGTCTTTAATTCCAAGACGATGGTGAAATGGTAAAGTCTCTGGAACATTCACACGCAGGACTGGCCATTTAACCTCCAGCACCTGTATAATAAGGCGCGCGTTGCTCCTTGTAGCCTCATCACAGCTGGCCAGTGCAGTCATCATGTTCTCATGTATTTGCTGGATGTCCTCCAGAGGTAAATCAGGTGCTGCTATGCTCTGTTTCAGGTGGTTTATGAGCCTCCATAAAGCTGGTTTGTCTGCCGTTTGTAACAGTTTGTGGCAGTTACACAAAACGGTCTTCAACAGCTTTAAGCTATTCAGCTTTGAATAAATGTCTCGGATCGCCTCTAGGCCAGCGAGTTGCTGTGCATCTTGTTGTCGCTGGCGAGGTCTGAAAAGTCGCCTCCACCAGGGAGCTCTGGTACACTTCAGATGGCGGATGCACTCGAGGAGAGTACGTTGGGCAGCTTCACTCGGTGGTATTTTGCTGCTTTCCAGCTGAAGCATCAGGAAGGGCAGGTGTTCTTCAATGGCATTTATAACAGAACTGCGCAGAGGCCCTGAGATTCTGCGCAGAATCTCTCCGGAGAGTTCGATAGCCAGCAGCTCTCCGTCAGCCTGTGTGGTAAGATATTTGCTGCTGAGCATAAACAGGTCTTCCATGTTTTCAAAGAGTAATCGGTAGTCCAAAGCCAGAGGTCAGTATCAGAAAGTTCAATCCAAGCTGGGTCGTCTAAGCCAAATCAATATCCAAAACCGTAATCCGTAAACCAAAGCCAAGAGTTGAGAAGATAAGGTAAGTCAGTGCCGGGTCGTCAAAACAAAATCAAGATCCAAAGCCGTAATCCGTAAATCCAAAGCCAATAATCAGTATCAGTAATTCACTATCCAAATCGCAAGCTAGAGAGTCTCTGAGGTCTGAGCTTGGGAGGTCAGGTGCAGTGGTAAATATGTGTCTTGGCTCGCGATGTCACAATGGGACAAGGTGGGTGGGGCCACTAACAGCCAATGACATGTCACGTATTGATCAGCAGGCTGGAGCCAGTGAGCGCATGCTCATGCTCATGCTAGATTTCATGTTTGCTTGCATGAGCTCACTGGCTCATGCAAGCAGGCTGCTGATCACCTGACATCTAACTGCTAAACAGCCACCAGCACAACTGCCATCTTTGTGTTTGCTGTTTACCTGCATCAGTGTTTTACTACAGCCTACAGCTTACATCTGGAAATATGCCTGAAGAAGGGAACTAGATCCCAGAAAGCTTGCATTATTTAACTTTATCAGTTAGCCATTAAAAGGTATTACTTTTACAAGACTTTTTTTTTCTACCTACATGCAATTGAGAAATGAAAACTGCTGCCATTTTTGTGCTTTGAATGCCAGGCTTCTTTAAAGCGGAATATAACCCTGCATTTCAACTTTGCTCTAAAACATTATTTACAGTATATTATATGCAACCAGCATTTTTTTTTTACTAGACCAGCATTGGAAGGGTTACACAGGGCTTTAAAGTCCCTGGAGATTTTTGCAGACACATCCGAACTTGAGTTAGATACTTTTTGTTTACACAAATGTATCTAAGTGTTTATTGTGACTCATCTCTCTCACTGAGAAGGAGTTGGAGGACAGCCAAAGAGTGTGTAACATTTCTAAATATATACATATAACTAAATAGAATGTAACTATCTGAACGTCTGCACGGAACTTAAAATCTCTGTGTTTAACCCTTCCAATGCTGGTCTAGTAAAAAAAAATGCTTTTTGCATATAATATGCTGTAAATAATGTTTTAGAGCAAAGTTGAAATGCAGGGTTATATTCCGCTTTACATTAAAGTGTTGGTCACTGGGTGACTGTGGTTCACGGATTGGAGAAAAAAAGAGTGGACCAACAACAGCCAATCAGATGTCACAATGGGACAAGGTTGTAAAAGTGGGTGGAGCTAATAACAGCCAATTACATGTCACATTGATTTACAATGGGAATATATAAATTGCTGTTAATCTTAAACTGTTATTAATGAAAGGTTCAGCCATTGTCCTTAATGAGAAAATATATACTGCTGCTACTGTTATAGTGTAAATGCCAAGTGTACCAAACTTACAAAAAATTAATTACTGAGTGACCGCAGTCAAAATTTAGGAAAAGTGGGTTGGGCCAGAAACAGCCAATCAGATTTCACCTATTAAAATAAAACTGAAAATTTAAAATACTGCTATTCTCCCAGTATTAATGATTCACAATTGGTTAAAAGGTCACTGGAGTGAAACATTTTTTTTAAAGTGGGCGGAGCAACCAATAGCCAATCAAATTTCAATCATTGACTTGAATGCAAAATTTTAAAATGCTACCATTTTCACAGTATTAATGCCAAGGACATCAAGGCCCTTTCACACTGGGGCGGGGCGATGCTGCATTTTTAGTTTATGGGGCCTTTTATACCGATGCAGTGCGGCGCAATGCAAGTGACGAATTCACCACATTCCCCAACGCAAGGGCAAACCTACATTACCGTACGGCTCTGCGGCGACGTATGGCGGACCGGAAGTCATGTAGGTCTATGATGACCCATGTTTGTCAAAATGCCAAACGCAAGTTTTACATGACGCGCATGCACAGACATGTATTTTAGCGATGAGCTTTCGCGCACGTGATCGCTTCAGGTATAGGAAGTGAGCATCACTTCCTGCTTGCCCAGCTGCCAGATGGGGATGAACGCGTACTAACTAATCCCTGAAGACCTGCTTTTGGAGGTAAGTCCTCTGGACACACAGTTGGTCATTGGGTGACTGTGCTTCAAAGTTAGAGAAGGTGGGTGGAGCTACCAACAACCAATCCAATTTCACTTATTGACTTCAGTGGCAACATTTAGAAAGATTTTACTCTCACAGCATTAAATCCAGAGTCGCCAAACTTGGCACAGATGGTCACTGGATGAGTGGGTCTAAAAAAATAGAAAAAGTGGGTAGACCCTATGACAACCAATCAAATTTCAGCCATTCATTTTAAATGAAAAAATTTAACTGCAGCCATCCTTAGACTGTTAATGGCAGTATCTTTAATCTTGGCACAGTCGGTCATCAGGTGACTGGGATGCAAATTCAGAGAGGTGGCCGGAGCCACAAACAGCCAATCAGATTTCTTTGATTGATTTTAAAGGAAAAATGCAAAATGCTACTATTCTCACATTATTGATGCTAAGGACACCAAAGCCCACAAACATGATCATTGAGTTAGAAAAAGTGGGCAAAGCCAAAAAGAAATACATACCCGAGCAAGGGTGGGTCTTCAGTTAGAGTGTGTGTGTGTATGTGTATAAATATATACAGTGGTGTGAAAAACTATTTGCCCCCTTCCTGATTTCTTATTCTTTTGCATGTTTGTCACACTTAAATGTTTCTGCTCATCAAAAACCGTTAACTATTAGTCAAAGATAACATAATTGAACACAAAATGCAGTTTTAAATGATGGTTTTTATTATTTAGTGAGGAAAAAAAACTCAAAACCTACATGGCCCTGTGTGAAAAAGTGATTGCCCCCCTTGTTAAAAGTGATTGCCCCCCCTTGTTGTTTTCCCCTTTTCAAAAAAAATTGTCTCGGGTACCCTTTAAATGGATATTATATTAGAATTTAATGTCTTTGTAAAAAAGGAAAATAAAGCCTCTGATCGCCCTGTAATGTACTAGTTCTTTATCTTTTGCAGACTACACACTGCAGTTCTTTATCTTTTGCAGACTACACACTGCAATGTGTCACAGAATGTATGCTGAGCGTTTTTCCTATTTTATTGTTTTTGGAAGAGGGAACTTTGCCTATTTAAGATTAGAGATTTAAGGGGGGACCCTGTTATGTGTGGAAAATAAAGTGGATTATGACAGTTTAGTTTTGTAAATGTAAGGGGACACTCTGCTTACTTATGTTTGGAGATTTTAGGGGGGTCCCTGCCCAATTATGATTTTGGGGGATCTCCAACTAATTATGGATTGGATTTGGGTATCTCTGCCTATTAATATGAAATAATGCCTAATTATGTTGACCGGCTGCAGAGTTATGTTTCTTTTTTGCGGGGGGCATGCACGCTTTTATTTCTCCAGTTCACAGATTACTAAACATCACATATTTTGCACTTACCAGCAGCCAGTCTGTGACAACTTACTCCTGCGTAAGAAAAAGAAAGCATAACGTCAGTATGGAACTTAGAGAATTCCTTATACAATCTCACAGGATATGCCTGATTTTAAATATCAGGCAATGCACAGAAGGTCTATCTATATATATATAATAAGCTAAGTGCCTCAACCTTCAAGCAAGAAGAAGAAGTAGCACCCTGCCCCCGGGGCCAGGCCAAGCAAGAAGTAGCGCCCTGCCCCCAGGGGTGGTCCTACACTTGCCGCCGAGCTTGCTGGAGGGGGTAGCGGGCAGGAAGGGGGTATTGGGCACAGCGGCGGGGAGGGGAGTCTGACCCCCCCTCCCTCACCTAGGTTCCCATTTGCGCTCCCCCACTAGCGTAAGTTGAGCAGCAACCGCTGCTATTAGTAAGAGGCAGCCGGCCGGGATGACTCACCTCTTCCGCGTTCCAGCGCGTGCGTTCCACTGTTGTCACTTCCTGCAATGCCGTCCACTTACAATACAGTGCAGGAAGTGACGACAGTGGAACGTACGTTGGAACGCGGAAGAGGTGAGTCATCCCCGCCCGCTGCCTCTTATTAATAGTGGCGGCTGCTGCTCAACTTAAGCTAGAGGGGAGCACAGATGGGGTACCCAGGTGAGGGAGGGGGGGTCCGACCCCCCTCCCCGCCGTTTACTTAAGCTGGAGGGGGAGAGCACATGGGGGACCCAGGTGAGGGAGGGGGGTCTGACCCCCCCACCCCGCCGCTGTGCCCAATACCCCCGTCCTGCCCGCTACCCCCCTGATGCGGCGTATGCTATGCCATGGGTCAGCTAGTTGAATATAATAATTTACAAAGGGATATCACAGTTATCGCATATTAACTAGTAAAATGACTCACAGGCACAGGGAGCAGCAGTTGCTGTGTTCATCATCTATATTCTCTGTATTGAGAGAGGTGGTCTCACTTGCAGGGAGGCTGGCTGTAAAGGAAAAACACCAATCAGCATTCATAGCATTCAGTCATGAAATATGATTTGCCGAAGATTCCAAAATGTGGCCTAAAGGTTTCGGATGTATGAGCAATTATCCCGCTGGGGACATATTAGCTAGAGGGCACTCACCCCATTTTACTTTCTGTTTTTATCACCTGTATTTATATACTATTGGCATATTATGCAGTTTTATGAAGTACACAAAACAAATTTTAGGTGACTCCCCGATACTGAAACCCAGAATGTGCTTTCAGAAACACGAATAAATTATATTGCAACTAGACTAGCCTTTTCTCGAATAGATCATCAGGCAGGGACGTCTGTGTGGCTGATCTTGTGGTGGAACCACTCCCCCAATGTGATGTCAGGACCCTGGCCCTGACAGTTTCCGGTCTCTGTACCTCGTAGTATGAAACCTAAATACATTATTTCTCCAAGCTCAAGATTCAAGCTAAGCTAGTTTTATGTACATTTAACCAGGGCCGGTTTAAGCAACAATGGGGCCCCAGGGCAAAATAAACCTGGGGGGCCCCCTCAACATATACCCCGGAACAAAAATCGGCATTAGGCCCCGTTCACACTGCACGCGTTTCCAGCCGCGTTTTGGAAACGCGTGCAGGTGGCCGACACGCATGACATCAGACATTGCATAGAGAGCAATGTCTGATGTTCACACTGCATGCGTTCCGGACCTGTGCGGTCCGGGAATGCATGCTGCATGCATTTTTTGCCAAAATGCATGGCTGTCCCATTCACTTTTCAGTGATGGGATCAGCCACGCAATGCATACAAACGCGGATGGCGTGCGTTCGTACGCGTTGCGTTACGCGTGCGTTCCCGTACGCGTTTATAATGTGAACGGGGCCTTAGGGGACCTTTTTTGCAGCTGGTATAGTCAGGGTGTGAAGTCCCAATCGGTCAGAGCTCCACATTCTGGCTATCCCAGCCTGCATGGGACACAAGGGGTTAAAAAGTTTCAGGAGGGGGGACCACACATAATTTTTTTTTTTTTTAAATTCCCACACTCTAAACATAAAAAAAATTGGGAAAATAGGAAAAAATGCCAGGGATCTTCATACAGCCATATTGCGGAAGTATAGCGATCCCTGGCCAAAGCGCTGCGGCTGCGTATAGACCCCCTGGAAACCCCGTCAGGAAATTTATTGCGCTTTCGTTTGATGCATGTAAAATTACACTACCGTTAGGTTTGCTACTAAAAGTGACATTTACTGCATTTAAAACTATACTTTTTACCTTCTAAACTTTAAAATCGATTTTCTCAAAAACTATAAGGTCTTTTTGAAAAATTCCTAATGATCTCCTTAACATATCCTGCAAATTTAGGGTTTCTAGCATTTAAGGTGGATTTGCTATTAACCATTAAAGTCGGCAGCTTTTTAAATGTGTTTTTTTTTTTTTCCTTTGAAACTTTAAAATCGATTTTCTCAAAAACTATAAGGCCGATTTGAAAAAAATGTTTTCCTCTTGTAGCCACTGGGGGCCCCTACAAGCTCTGGGGCCCTGGGGCAGCTGCCTCCTTTGCCTTAATGGTAGCGCCGGCCCTGCATTTAACAAACTATTATTTTAAATTAATTATGCTGAAAAGATTTGTTTAATGATGCTCTCCAGATCACTCCCTTTCTCCACTACTAGTCTATGAGGATAAGATTACGGCTGGGTGCATACATGGCTGTGCGTGAAAGGTCGAGTTTTCTGTCATGTCTGTTTTTTTGTGTGTGCGTTTTGTGTGCATTTGCGGTTTTTCCCCGCATATGCGGTTTTCTAGCATTTTGCATGCATTTTAACGTGTTTGCGGTATGCGTATACAAAACGCATGTGCGTTTTGTATGCGTTTTTCAATTGCGTTTTATGCAAATCACTAGGAAGACAATAGAAAGCGGAAATACATCAGAAAACAATTTTAAAAAAAACGCATACAAAACACCATTGACTTTCATTATGTGCGTTCTTGATGCGTTTTTGAAAATGATGCAACAAAACCAGCTTTTTTAAAAACGCATGTTTGAAAATGCATACAATACGCATATGCGTTTTTTATATGTGCTTTTTGATGGGGCCCATTGACTTCCATTAGCGGCAAAAACGCTGCATTTTCCACAACGCTAGCATTTCTGCTAATTGTGTTCCTAGCCATAAGATTTTGCATTTGCAATTTTTCTGTTTTAAAATCTGACAGTAGGTGTGTTTTTTATGTGTGAGGGCTGGAATCCACTAAAGCGATTTTTTCAGCGTTTAGGGAGGTTTTCAAAACGCTAGCGCTCAGGTAATGTTAATGGATGGGCCAAATTCCACTGGAGCGATTGCGATTACCAAAATCGCAAACGCAGGATATGCAGCACGTTTACCGATTAGCCTTAGCGTCTCTGCAATGTACAGTATATAAACGCTGGCGTAATCGATCGTCAAAACCTACACAGAGCAATTTTGCTAGCGTTTTTAAATTACTGCACACTGTAAAAAAAAAAGTCAAATTAATTGAAATGACTAGTCAGAATTAAAACCGCTAATCGCAAATTGCTACACAATCGCTGGCAAAACGCTACACTTAAACATTGCTAGCGATTTGCGATTTGTAGTGAGTTCTAAGCCTGAGTCATGTTTCAATGCAGTGGGACAGCAGAAAAAACACAGAAAAATTGTGTTTTTCATAAAACATTGTACACAATTTTGAAGTGTATCAGATACATTTTAAAATGAATCTTATTTTTATTCACTAAGGGCTTGTTTACCCTATGGGCTTGATTCACAAAGCGGTGCAAACTGTTAGCACGCTGGTGAAAAACCCCTTATCACGCCAAAACTCAGTTTAGGCATGATAAGCTTAGGCGTGATAAGTTTAGGCGTGATAAGTTTAGGCGTGGTAAGTTTAGGCGTGGTAAGTTTAGGCGTGGTAAGTTTAGACGTGATAACTATAGCACCAACTGGGTTAGCACCGCAGTGCACAGCTGATCAAAAGTTTTGCGCTAGCAAAGTCTAGTGTGCGAAACATCGCATACAGTTTAATGGCGCTGCTTTGCGCGCGGGACTTTGAGATCTAAACTTATCTAAACTTATCACGCCTAAACTTATCACGCCTAAACTTATCATGCCTAAACTGAGTTTAGGCATGATAAAATGGTTATCACGCCTAAAGTCTAACTGGGTTATCACCGCTTTGTGAATCGAGCCCTGTGACTGTTTTGAGCTTTTTTAAAATCGCTAGCATCTTTAAAAGCGCTGTAAAAGCACTTGTGTAATGAAATCCAATGTGAGTGTTCTCACATGAGCGATGAGCTTTCTTTCCAATCGCAAATGCATGTCCTGCACCATTTTCTGAGTATTTGTGCCTAAATGCAAGGTATAGGAAAATCGCAAATCGCTTTAAAAGCACTTAGAACATTGATTTTCTGAGAGTTTTTCAAGCAAATTTGCTTTAAAAGACATTCAGTTCTGAGTCACAGAATTCTATACCTCTTTGTCTGCACACAGAAAATCTCAAATCAAAAAAGCTTACAAAATCACTTGCAAAAAACGCAATTCACATAAAAATCACTGGCAATCGCTTCACAAAATTGCTAACAAAAACGCTTGGCGATTGCACTTGCGATTTGTAGTGTGAACGAGGCCTAACAAATTGCAAAATTAATGTCTGAAAACAAACAAAAATCTGCAAAAAATTTCTACCAAAAAAGACCAGAAAAACACAGATTCGTGCATGGGGAAGGAGCATGCACAAAATGCTAGAACACATTTCACCAGCTCCTGGTAATGTGAAAATGCTCATAAATACCTTAAAGGGACCCTGAGTGGTGTCATAAAAAAAGAAAATTGGACTTACCTGGCCCACCATAGCCTGCAAGGTCCCCACCATCCTTCTGGCCCCCTCCACTGTCTCACTGGAGCGCCGACTTCGGGTGAAGTCACGAGGGCTCGGCCCTGCAGCGTACCCGTTTCATCATAGTGACGGCCGCCGTAAGAGTCCTGCAATGCACAGTTCAGTCTTTTGAGACCCACGCTTGCGCAGTACTCTTACGGACACTGCTCAGGGTCCCTTTAGGCTGGTTCCACAGTGGGAGGTTAAAGTCCCACGTTACAGCAGCCAGTAACGCAGCCTAACTCACAGCACTGTAAAATCAATGTGCTGTTCACAGTGCACACGTTGCGTTAGGGTATAACGCTGCACGTTAAATGAAAGTGCAGCGTGCTGTACATTATAT
This sequence comes from Hyperolius riggenbachi, assembly GCF_040937935.1. Classification (NCBI taxonomy): domain Eukaryota; kingdom Metazoa; phylum Chordata; class Amphibia; order Anura; family Hyperoliidae; genus Hyperolius; species Hyperolius riggenbachi. The sequence continues at coordinate 231,621,593 of NC_090653.1, read as the reverse complement.
CCCTATAGAGCTGCGTTAGATTGTTTGCACATGCTCAGTGACTAGCCACATGGCTAATTAATATTCACTGCACTGTGGTGACTCATGGTGGGACTGTAGTGTTGTCCGGATCATGAACGAATCGTTCATTTGATCCGGATCTTTTTTGTGAGTCGAATCATCCGGATCATCACAATGAAAGAGTCGGTTCACAGTGGATGTCTGTCTGGAAGAAACTGGAACATACAGAATGTACAGTGCAGGGAAAGTCCTGTCATGCTAATCATTTCACCCAGTCTGCTTCCCTAGTAAAATGATTCAAATGATTCTGTTCAAAGATCCAGATCTTTTCAATGATCCGATTAGAATGATCCGAATTCTTAAAAAGATCCGGACTTCCCATCACTAACCTGGAGAGGCTGCTTTGAGAGCCGCATAACGCTGCTCAATTTGACGTCCAACTTCAACACCACCATGCGTTGCATTAGGGGCACGTTATGCGACCTAAACGTCCCCTAAAACGTCTTGGTGTGAAAGTAGCCTTAAAGGATACCCCAACTGAAATGTGACATAATGAGATAGACATGTGTATGTACAGTGCCTAGCACACAGATAACTATGCTGTGTTCCTTTTTTTATTTTTCTGCCTGAAAGAGTTAAATATAAGGTATGCAAGTGGCTGACTCAGTCCTGACTCAGACAGGAAGTGACTACAGTGTGACCCTCACTGATAAGAAATTCCAACTATAAAACACTTTCCTAGCAGAGAATGGCTTCTGAGAGCAAGAAAGAGGTAAAAAAAAGGGGAATTTCTTATCAGTGAGGGTCACACTGTAGTCACTTCCTGTCTGAGTCAGGACTGAGTCAGTCACTTACATACCTGATATTTAACTCTTTCAGGCAGAGAAAGAAAAAAAGGAACACAGCATAGTTATCTGTGTGCTAGGCACTGTACATACACATGTCTATCTCATTATGTCACATTTCAGTTGGGGTATCCTTTAAGATAGCTCTAAAAAGCTTCTTGGGTTTTCCTTCATTCTGGTATGACTATGTAACAACCAAATTAGGAATAACAATAGAAGCCATAGACTTTGGAGAGCATGCTGTCCAAACCACTTCCAACTTCCACCACTGCACTTCCCTTCTCCATTAACTCCAATAGGAGGGGGTTGAGTATCAGCTTGACCACGCCTCCTCTCCTGCAAGGCATCAATCCTCCACTAGAGCCCAGGAAGAAGAACACAGTGCAGTGTCGATTTTATAGGTAAGTTAAGGTATTTATGAGTGTTTCAACACTTTTAGTTCAATGCATATTAAAGAAAAAACTGTACCCTGACTGAGGAGTTAAAAGAAGCCTACCGGCATAGTTTCACGTTTTACTATAGAAAATACAGTATAACCCAGTTGTTGGTTCAAGAATACTTTGGCCTGACAAATGACCAGATTCATACTTGCCCCCTTGGCACTCTTTTACCAACACAACAAAGCCCACAACAACTAGCAATGGATTGTTCTGGATTACTGAGCTTTGAGGACTGGGTTCACTTAGACCACTGTAAGGGCTAGTATAAATAGTCCTTCAACTTAAGGTTCATGTCAGTTTAATATACTTTTCGGTCCAGTCCAATTGCAGGTTGAAGTCAGTTGATAATTTTGTCCTCAGTTCAAGTGTAGGCTGTCCTCAAGCCAACCTCAGTTTCTCTTTCACCTATATAGCTGGAACAAGGACTGACATCAAAACTACTGTATGTAAACTAAAATCCAGCTGAAGTCAAACATCCCTGTATACAAATGAGCCCAGTACATATACAGAGACAGCTAGGCACCCTACCTAAAATCAAGGAGCATATGTCTGGGATTTGCAATACTAAGAGCCAGTTCACACTGGCACATTCTGGGAAATGGATCCATGAAAACGGATTCCATTTCTGTTCAAGCGGATCTGTTTCCGTTCCATTTCCATTCCATTGGTTCAGTTCTATTTCCCCATATCCTCCCCAGGCCCCCATCACCAAAGTAGATTTTTTGCTGGTTAGAACGGTCTATTTTCTAGCCAGTGTGATAACAGGATTCTTTTCTCATTGCAAACAATGCAGTGCTTCAGCATCTGTTTCCATTCCACTGGGCTCAGCGGTCTGGAAAAATCCCTGCAGCACCAAACTTGCGGTCCGTTCAGCGGACCAATGCAAATGGATCCATAGGTTAACATTGGATCCGTTTGCATCCGTTACAATCCGTTCCTTCTATGAACAGACCGTTTTTTTACTGCCAATGCGAACCAGGCCTAAAACTTTTTTAAAGCAAATTTTCTCCAGTTGCTATATCCTCCCAGAACAGTTTGCACATCACCAACAGATATATCCCACTATACACAGTACAAAATGTATACTGACACCAACCTCCCCGGTACACAGGCCCTCCAAGGACAGCCACTGTGTGAGAGAGGTGTAAGCGGAGGAAAACAAATGTCTGGTTAAAGTGGAACTAAACCTGGAACTTCTTTGCTATAAAATGTTAGCCACAGGATAACTTTTATGGACTAAAAAAGTCTTAATTTCAATTTATGGAAATTCTTAAAGTTTAAAACTTGGTTTCCCTTTGTAGGGAGCACTGAAGGGGTTAAACCTCAGCATTTTCTGTATGTTGAAAGAGCGATAGAGGGACTCCTGCAGTCTGTTCACAGCTGCTAATAAGAACTAATTAGACACTTTGATCCGGGTAAAAAAAAAGCAACTATATGTGGAATAAACTTTTTTGTGGTGTGCTTTAATGATTTTTTTACTATTCAAAGCACATATAGAGGTGAGCTAATGCAGGGACTAGAGGAGTGCCCCACGTGGGCCCCTCAAGTCCAGGGGCGCTGGTGCAGTCGCAAACTCTGAAACCCCTATTGATATGCCACTGGAGTTGGATTTTGATATCAGCATTTCCTTCAAAACTATTTTGTATTTCATGATCTCGCCGTACGGCTATATCTAGAGATAGAGCTATATACCACAACACTGACACACCACATCACAGATTATGGTAAGGAGTCACATGTCACAGGGATGTGGGAGACTGTGGAATCAGCCCAACGGAAGACACTACAGACTAGTCACAGGCCACAAGTCACAGAGCGTGCAAGCCATAGAATTACTGTGGGTTTCTGAGGAATGGTTAGGATGCATTAACCATTGGAGTCTCCCCTTCCTCCTCCCAGTCAAATCAGCCAGGGTGACGCCTGTACACAGAAGACAGACAGACATTGCACGGGACAGACAAATGGACATCATACACAAAAATACATAGCGATGCTGAATGTCATAATGATTTCATGGGTGAATAATGCAATGTACAGATTTCATTTGAACAAATAAACAGGATGAGACCTGTAGAGTGAACACCAAAGATTCCTTCTGAACTGGATCTCTTGGAAGTCTGAATCTGATTAAAGTAAATTCGACAGCTTTGCATAGAAGGTAGATTACTGTGTAGCAGGTTAAAGAGACACTGAAGCGGAAAAATAAATTATGATATAATGAATTGTATGTGTAGTACTGATAATTACTAGAACATTAGTAGCAAAGAAAATATTCTCATATTTTTATTTTCAGTTATATAGTGTTTTTTATAACATTCCATCATTCTCTAATATTCGCAGATTACACACTACTCAGCATTCTAAATGATTTTATAGAGCAGGCTAGTGAACTTTTGAACTGTCCTCTGGAGAGAAAAAGAAAATACAGTGACTGACAGTTGAGATAACAAGCTTCAGAAGACAGAGTTCTCTGCAACTTTGAAAGCCGTGGAGCTCAATGGCTCTTTTGCATAGATAACAACTGGAGTTACTTAACTTTTCCTGTACTGGAAACAATATTAGACTTATGTCTCTGCTCGTAATGTTTTATTTCTTAGCTGTACTACACATACAAATCATTATATCATAATTTTTTTTTCTCGCTTCAGTCTCTTTAAGAACAACCATTGTACGAACATGCTGCTCACCTCTCAGCCTGTTCTGTTATATAAAGAGGGAAAGGGGAAGGATGAACAGGAGGCGTCCTGCTACAGGAACGACAAGTGTGATTGGCCGGTTGAGCTCCAACACAGCAGACTAGTGTAGTGAAGTGCGCTGACATAAGGGGACACCTGTTCTCATATTAGTTTTTCACACGAGGTGATGATGATGAAAAATCGTGTTTAGTGGTGAAAATCTAGTATAAGTATGTTGCTTAGAAGCAATTTCATTTATTAGTAAATGAATATACACTGTGTATGCAGGCAAAAGGTTTTGTAGGCCAAATGTCACTGCCATAGTCCATGTCAGCCTATTCCCTTTGGGTGCAGCCGGTTGGCCGGTCAATCCGCTATGTAACTACCAAATTAGGAATAACAATACAAGCCATCAGTGGGGTAGCTACAATTTATGGGGCCCCCCAGCTAAACTTTGATTCCCCCCCATCCACAACACTTCCCTTGCCTCCCCTTCACATCCTTGGGGCTCATCTCACAAGGGTGATAAAACAAGTGTGGCCATCATGATCTTCACACCCATAATAAGTGTAGCCACAAATACACCTGATCTGAAGTATAGTCCTCTGTATAGGTAAGAGGGATGGTTAGTAGTTTGGGCCCCCCACAGCTCTGGGCCCCTCGCAATCGCAGGTGCTGCTCCCCTTTAGTTACACCCCTGCAAGCCATGATACATTCTCCAGCATTCCTCCATTACAGTAGTAAACATAACACATGGCTAAAAAAGTATACTCCCATTACTGCATCTATCTTACTGCATCCATCTAGCACTGTTTTTAATCTTCTTACCACGCGCATAGTTGGTGGACGAGCTCCTTCCGGGGCAAACACATTTATCCACATGTGGCACACGACTATACTGGAACGTATCACAGCATCCCCAGTGTGGCAAAAGAAGAGGAGCCCAGGAACCAGAGGATCTACTGTTTAATATCAGATCCTCGGCTCTTAAGAGGGACGCAAGTTTGACTTCTGGTAACCCATATGGGTGTCTCCACCATACATACGAGGAGAGACCTTTGCAGTAGGGCATTGTCCCTGCATCCATACCACTATTTCAGTGTGCTCTCTCTTTTTGTCTACCTTCATGCTAGATACTGTCCTGCACCAGAAGCAGCACCTGAAACCACTACCCTCCTCTCTAATCGCTACCTTGAGATTCATTTTCTCATAACATTGCCTTCCCTCTACTGTAGACTGACAGCTATGACTGTAGACTGCAGAAAGGTGTGGCTTCAAAAGTATGTGTAGTGAAAAAAATTGCTTACCTCAGGAGGGGGAAGCTTCTGGATACTAATGAGGCTTCCTTCCTCCTCCTTAGCACCTCTGATCCAATGATGGCCCCCTGGAAAGTCCACCGACAAGAGCTCATCGGCGGATCACGCAGGTGCACTACAGGTTTTACCAATGGGTCCCCCAAACAGTGTGCACCTCACACAGGCACAGTAGCTGCTTTCTACTCGGGCTCCAGCGGAAATAGCCAAGCCCGATTGGGTCTGCTCTACTGCGCAGTAGCATGTGATTCGTTTGATCAGCTGATAGATTTGTAAGGCTCTAATTTGCTGGTCATGTTCTAAACCAGAAAGTCATCACAGCAAATCAGAACCTTACACATCTATCAGCGGAACAATCTGATCACATGCTTCTCCAGGAGTTGTCCTAAGCATTGCCATCCCTAATTCCAGGATATGAGACCTGCGCTGAAAGCCATGCGCATACATGTGCACTTGTGTGCCACTGTTCAGGGGCGTAACAATAGGGGATGCAGCCCATGCACCCACGTTGGGGGGGCCCACTCAGGGCCGTTATGGGGGGGCAGGATAGGTCGCAGCATGAGGGGAGAGCATTGCACATCGGCGGGGAGGGGAGTCGGCCCCTCCCTCCCTCACCTCGGGCTCTCCTCTCAGCACTCCCCTCCTGCAACTATCACTGGCAGCGGCGGCAGGCAGGATACAATCGGAGGTTCCGATCTCTAAGTGCTTCACACTACTTCCTGTTTAAACAGGAAGTAGTGTGAACTGTGAAGCCCTTAAATACCACTCAAATTCTTGCAGGCGGGCCCGGTGACTTCTAGTTACGCCCCTGCACGAATGAATGATTGCTGCTGTAGCAACCAGCAGTAATCTTAAAAGTTGAAAAGGAACCTAAAGTGGTAAAAAAGTTGGCAGTTTAACTTACCTAGTACTTCTTCCAAGCACCCTGCAGTCCTTTTGTGCCCTCGCCATCATTCCACCATCCTCTATTGAGCTGCAGTGCCCTTCTGACAGCGAAATTGGCAGGCTCAGTCAGGCTGCGCGCCTCCTGATCACGATCCCATCGACAGGAGTCTTATGTGCTTGCACAAAACACCTCCAGCCATTGAAGTGCGATTGAGGAGGTGCGCGGAAAGGGCCGCGCAGGCACAGCAGCACATGACTGGCCGAGGGCGATGCAGCTCAATGTAGGAGCGTGGAATGACCGCAAGGGCACAGAAGCACTGCAGGGGCCTGGAAGAAGCCCCAGGTAAGGAAACTGCAAACTTTTGTTTCACTTTAGGTTCCCTTTAAAAAAAGGTTTTTGTTTTTGTTTTTTTTTAAAGTTGATCAACGTGACAGTGTCACGCTAAATAATAAAGTGTTTTTTTTTTTTCTTCCTTGCCGTGAAGATTTAACCCCTACACAAGTAATTAACCACTTATGTCAATTAGGCCTTAAAGAGAAGGTCCGAGCAGCTGAAAAAAAAAAACATTTACGGTACTTACCCAGGGTTTCCTCCAGCTCCTAGAAGCCACTATGTCCCTCGCCGCAGCTCCTCCAGCAGGTGAGTTTGGAGCTGCAGCGAGGGACATAGCGGCTGCTAGGGGCTGGAGGAAGCCCCGGGTAAGTAAATGTCTTTTTTTTCAGTAAATGTATTTTTTTCAGCTGCTCAGACCTTCCCTTTAATGGATAACTGTAATGAGAGGGATACGGAAGCTGCCATATTAATTGTCATTTAAGCAATTCCTGCTGATCCGCAGTATAGAGTAGTGAGAACCGGCACCAGTGTCTGATTGGCAGTGGAGGAGCTGTGGGCGCAGGTAGCTGTGCCTGTAGAAGTACAATAACATTAAAAGAAAAAGGAAATCCATGCAACAACTTGCAATTCAAAAAGTCCCCTTTTTAAAGCAAGCCCGAGCCCGAGCGGGTTTGCTATTAAATATATTACCTTTAAAAAGAGGGAAGCCTCAGGATCCTATTGAGGCTTCCCTTGGTCGCAGCAGCCCTCCAATGCTGAGCGTAGCCTCCCGTTGCTGAGCGCGGTCCCTCTCCACATCAGGGCAGCGCAGCTCCTCTCCTTGCAGTCACGGCTGCACAAGAGACGGCCGAGCACGGCTGCACATGCCCAGTAGGATGGAGCCCGCATGTGCGGACTCGACCGTCTACAGCGCAGCCAAGAATGCGATAGAGGAGTCACGCGGCCCCGATAGGAATTGGCGGCATTGCTATGTCACCAGCAATGTCGCCAATCTCCGGGTAGCCACGTTCAGCAACGGGGGAGAGCAGAGCAGAGAGGGAAGCCTCAAAAGGTTCCTGAGGCTTCCCTCTCTTTAGGTATCTACTTTTATACCCTTCGGCTCAGGTACACTTTAATACTCCTCCAACAAACCACATACAGTACAAAAAAAATGCCTTGTCCTGCTGATCCTCTGCCTCTAATACTTTTATCTATAGACCCTGAACAAACATGCACCAGATCAGGCGATTCTGACATTATTGTCAGATCTGACAACATTAGCTGCATGCTTGTTTCTGGTGTTATTCAGACACCACTGCAGCTTAATAGACCAACAGGACTGCCAGGCAACTGGTATTGTTTAAAAGGAGATAAATATGGCAGCCTACATATATTTCTCACTTTACCTGTAATGACTGCAGCTCTTAGTAATCAGTAATCAATGTGATCACTAGGGCGACAGTTCAAGGACCAAACGCTGTATGGATGTATCGCTGTGCTGTTGCCTAGCAATGTCTCTGTACAGCATCAGGGTCCCTAAGCTATGCACCCTAGTGATTGCATCCAATCGCTACAGACCACAGGCTGGTGATAATGGTACGCTACATGCCCAACCATAATATGGCATATGTGGTATCATTTTAACCAGGACAAGCCAAATAATATATTTTGAGTTGTTTTATAACTGTAGCATCTGTCGTGTGGAAATTAGGAAGGGTGAAAAATGTAAGAAAAAAGTGTATTTTCGGCATTTACGCCAATTTTTTCCATGTAAAATGTCTATGAAGTTAAATAATTCTTGTAAAAACAATATTACCTAAATAAAGCCTAGATTGTCCTGAAAAAAACAATATGTGTATCACTTTGATGGCATAAGTACCAGTAATAATAAAAAAAAGTTGTTACTGTATCAATAGCGACACAGCTGAAATGCCAAAATTGTGAGGAATCATAAAGTAAAGAGAAAAAATTGCCCTTGGGGAGTACTCACCTCGGGAGGGGGAAGCCTTTGAGTCCTAATGAGGCTTTCCCATCCTCCTCAGGCCGCTCGTTCTAGCACTGGCAGCCCCAAGCAAACTGCAGCAATAATATTTACATTGGCGGTATGCGAATGCACACTAGTGGCTCTCCGCTCGGGCTTCGGGGAAATTGAGCAAGCCTGATCAGGTCCGCTCTACTGCGCAGTCGTCCTGTGCTTGCACAGTAGAGTGGACCTGATCAGGCTCAGCTATTTCTGCCAGAGCCCTAGGGAAAGCCGCTAAAGTGCATGCAAGTACCGCCGACAAGCAGATCTTCGGTGGTCCCAAGCGCCGGAGCCCTTCTGGTGACAAGGGCAGGGGGAAGCCTCTTAAAGGAGTTATCAGACAATATCAAGAAAATAAGTGCTACTTACCTGGGGCTTCAGATCCAGAGGCTTCCCCACCCAAGGTAAGTTTCCCCTGGGAACTTTCCCCTTTCCCTTTTTCCCTTTAGGTGCACTTTAAGGGGTAAAAACACCGTAATGAGTAGTGGTTAAGAACATCAGATCTGTGCACAGACCACACAGCACATACAGTATAACATGCTGGGTACAGACCTATTATTAGTTTGTTTAACATTAGATTACTGCAAGGCTCATACAAAAAATGTGTGGGTGAAAAGCAGACAGCAACATTGTAAACAACAACCAATCAGTTGTTCTTCTATTGAAGTGAAAGCCAACACCTGATTGTTCACTATAGACAAACATATCCGACCCTTCAGACTTCCGTTTACATAACCCAGTTCCGTTCTATTGCAGTTATGACTATTCAATCTATATGTTGTACGATACTCACGGTTGTGTCTTTCATCTCCCTCTTCTCTTTCTGGTTCGATGTCCTCAGCTTGTGTAATCCAGTCTAGATAGCCCTTCAGATCCTCCTCCATCTGCTGCTTCTCTCTCAGCTTCTGGAAATCACCACGAGCCTTGGCTTTCTCCCTTTCCTTAGAGAACTCACTGCCGGTAAAATAATTTTCAGATAAGCATAAGAAACAGAAAATCAGTCAATTTAAGCACAAATAAACTGATCCCATCTTGCCTATTGGCCTACAACCCAGTAACGTGTTTTCTCCATCCTTACCTACCCCCAATCTGAAAGATGGACCATCAAAAATCAGCCTAAAACTACACACAGAGGTTCTCAACTTTGGAGGTGATGCTATCCCACTTTGAGCAGACCATGCTGGAGTGGGTTCCCGTTATCCTGATATCGCCTCACCCCGCAGGCCATATGGCACAATAGAAAATCCATAAATGAATATTGTAAAAAAATAAGTAACTATATTATGTTATTTTCACAACAGTAATTCACATTGTGCCAGGCCTGAATTTACCTCACAGGAGCATATAGGCACCTTAAATTTTGCCCATGAACCTACAAATCCCTACCGAACCGCACTGCAAGTGTGCTGGCTGGCCCGATTGTCACTTCTCCCTTAGTTTCCTTGCCCCGTTCATAGGTAGCTACAGGTGTCCCCTAGCATTTGGTAGCCAGAGGTACCCTCAGTATTAAGCAGCTAGTGGTGCCTCCGACTAAAGGGAGATCTTGTCAGCGAAATGCCTCTCATAACCTCTCATTTTCTCTCAGCTCGGGACTCTGCATAGAGAAGGAGAGAGGTACTTGTGAAAGGAGTGAGCCACCTTTCCATCATCAGGCGCCTGTAGGCATGTGTCTACAGTGCCTTATGATAAATCTGGCCCTGCATTGTGCACACTGTTCTGCATTTCTCCACACACAAGCACGCATTAAATCTGATAGGCCATGTAAATCAGCAGGCGTATCACCGTCCAGTGCCTCTCTTCATGCACAGGGAAAGGAATCCCAACTTGCCGCTTTTTTTCATGCACCGCATACTTTTTACATTGAAAAGTATTGTGTTGCCCCGTGCATGAAAAAGGTGTGAATGCAGCCTCATTGCTGTGTTATTTGTGGGGAGGAGGAGCAGTGATCCAGAGCCCATATCTGTTTACTGTTAGTGGCCTCACCCAGTTAGGACCCTGGGTGAATATGAATCAATATCTTCTTAAAGAAGAACTGTGGTGAAAATACCGTAATGAATACAATTGCTTATTTTTTACAATATTAATTTATTATTTAGTCAGTGTTTGCCCATTGTAAAATCTTTCCTCTCCCTGATTTACATTCTGACATTTCCCACATGGTGGTGACATCTTTAGTTCTGTCCGGTGCAGCTCTGTGAAGTGTTTGCTTCTGAGAATTCCAAACCAAGTGAAATTAAAGGGAACTCCAGCTAAGAAGGATATGGAGCCTGCCATATTTATTTCCTTGTAAAAATTGCCAGTTGCCTGGCAGCCCTGCTGAATTTCTGGCATAAGTAGTGTCTGAGTCAAAACCCCGGAACAAGCATATGGCTAATCCAGTAAAACCTGAGTCAGCTGAGTCAGAGTACCTGATCTGCTGCATGCTTGTTTAGGATCTATGGCTTAAAGTATTAGAGAAACAGGATCAGCAGGACAGCCAGGCAATGTGCAGTATTTAAAAGGAAATAAACATGTCAGCCTCCATATCCTTCTCACCTCGGGTTCCCATTAATGCTTGGTCTCCCAGAATGCTCTGGGAGGAGAATTCCGCATAGCTAAACAGCCTAGGCTAAGCATCATTGGGAGAGCAGGGCTACATAACAATATACAGCAATATTTAGGTATAGGAAGTGTTTCTGATGCTGAAACCAGGAAAAGTGGGTATCCCGAATAATTTAAACGCATTCTACTATATGTCGCTACAGCGCCTCTTTAATAATGGTATGTTTGCTGTGTAAGGTGCATGATTGTATTGGTCTGACTACACCAAACTATTAACTGATAGGTTACAGAGAGATGCAGCACCTGATCTGATTGCCTTGTTCAGTAAGACCCATATACCCCATAACCCTTTAACTTCTGAACCCACAATATGTACACTTACCCACTCAGCACACCCAATACAAGGTTTAAGACAAAGAACGATCCAAAAATAACCAAGCTGACGAAGTACACCCAGGGAAGCTCGTGGCCCATGGCATCCTGCATCTGGAAGCACAGAAAAGTCGCATTTTAATACTAAATGGTTAAGAAAACGTTCTGCTTTCAGTCTCAGTGAATTTAAGTACAGCATCCGCTACTATTGAACGACATTCAGAATCTATATTATAACAGCAAGCATCCCCCTCATAAATAGCAGCTCTGGTCAAGTGTCTGATAAGTGCCTTCATGTGCTTCAGGGAGGACCCCCTGGCTGGGGCCCCATACACTTCTATCTCCTGTGATGGTCTATTGGCGGCCCTGATCCCACCATCAGAAGGCCTAACTACTGGCATAATCTATTTTAGTAGCATAAGATGCCTGCAAAAATTAAAAAAAAACACATTTGAAAAAAAAAACCTACATCAAATTAAATTATAAGGATATTAGATGGCAATTGAGGTTCAATGTATGTGGAAAACAGTGGAAGTCATTTCCACTGATTTAAGGCTGTCAGCAGGAGCCACCTTTAAAGAGACTCCGTAACAAAAATTGCATCCTGTTTTTTATCATCCTACAACTTCCAAAAGCTATTCTAATGTGTTCTGGCTTACTGCAGCACGTTCTACTATCACCATCTCTGTAATAAATCAACTTATCTCTCTCTTGTCAGACTTGTCAGCCTGTGTCTGGAAGGCTGCCAAGTTCTTCAGTGTTGTGGTTCTGTGATGCATCTCCCCCCTCCAGACCCCTCTCTGCACACTGCCTGTGTAGTATTTAGAGTAGGGCGGCTTCTCTCTTCTCTCTTATCTTTTACAAGCTGGATAAATCCTCCTCTGAGCTGGCTGGGCTTTCACATACTGAGGAATTACATACAGGCAGAGCTGTCTGCACTCTGCAGGAAGAAACAGCCTGACACTTCAGTGGAAGATAGCTGCAGGGGGAAAGAAACACACAAATGTTCTCTTGAGATTCAAAAGGAAGGCTGTATACAGCCTGATTGTGTATGGATGTATTTTCTATGTGTGGACATACTGTACATCAACCTACTTCCTGTTTTGGTGGCCATTTTGTTTGTTTATAAACAAACTTTTTAAAACTGTTTTTAACCACTTTTAATGCGGCGAGGAGCGGCGAAATTGTGACAGAGGGTAATAGGAGATGTCCCCTAACACACTGGTATGTTTACTTTTGTGCGATTTTAACAATACAGATTCTCTTTAAGCTGTTATGGTCAATAACACTAGGAATGTACCCATAACCTTTAAAGGGATACTGTAGGGGGGTCGGGGGAAAATGAGTTGAACTTACCCGGGGCTTCTAACGGTCCCCCGCAGACATCCTGTGTTGGCGCAGCCACTCACCGATGCTCCGGCCCCGCCTCCGGTTTACTTCTGGAATTTCTGACTTTAAAGTCAGAAAACCACTGCGCCTGCGTTGCCGTGTCCTCGCTCCCGCTGATGTCACCAGGAGTGTATAGCAGAAGCCCAGTATGGTCTGTGTCTGCGCAGTCCGCTCCTGCTGCCATCAGCGGGATCGAGGACACGGCAATGCAGGCGCATTGGTTTTCAGACTTTAAAGTCAGAAATTCCAGAAGTGAACCGGAGGCGGGGCCGGAGCATCGGTGAGTGGCTGCGCGGGCACAGGATGTCTGCGGGGGACCATTAGAAGCCCCGGGTAAGTTCAGCTCATTTTCCCCCGACCCCCCTACAGTATCCCTTTAAGAATAGGTCTTATTACACTTTGCAGGGGAAAAGTACAAAACTAAGAGTATGTAATGGCAGGCACTTGATAGGACTAAGGGCTGGCTCTTACTGGTTTCTGCCAAGCTTTCGCTCGGTGCCACATTCAAACACTGACGTTCAAATGCCTTTTGGGAAACCTTCAAGGCTAGCGGTTTGGCTCCCTACACTTGTTTCCCAGCGTTTACCGCCTCTGAAAGCAACAACATACCAACAGGCTTTCATGAAAGCCTGCAAAAGCTTGTCCCGAACACTCCCATTTACATGAATAGGACCGCGGTAGAGCCCAATAAATGTCATGTCTAAACGCTGGTGGTAAACGCCGGGAAAGCGTCCATGTGAACCAGCCCTAAGAGGTGATTTTGTTTGATATCATGTTAGCTAGGAACCATTATTTCCTGTGTAAGACTTTAAATTTCAGGCATCCTCTGTGTTGTCATTAGGGTTACCTTCATATGTTTTTATACACTATGGCCTCAATTCACTAAGCTTTATCAAACACTTTATCAAACGTTTGATAATTTATCTCATGGGTAAAATCTAATTTTGAATTCACTAAGGTGTTATATAGATCTATCGAATCATGTTTTATCGATAAAACGTTCAATAAATTTATAACACCTTAGTGAATTCAAAATTAGATTTTACCCATGAGGTAAATTATCAAACGTTCAATAAAGTGTTTGATAAAGCTTAGTGAATTGGAGCCTATATGTTCAATGAGTGAGATACATATGAAGGTACCCCAGGTATGTTGTATTTCTATTTTCTGGCCAAATAGTGCACTTTTGAAGACAGAAACATATTAGCGATTGACTCCTTATTTATCCTAAAGCTTCATATACATGCTATACAAAAGTCATTTGAAACATCCGACGAACTACAGATTTCGCCATATCGCTGTGAAAAACGTAGACAAATGATAATGACGAGTGACTGTTATCAGGCATTTTGCCCCATCCAACTGGCGGTTCGATTGTTGGTACAGTCAGCCAGGTGTGTACAATGTCGTTTAAACCACACTGTTGCACAGCATGCTCGCATATGTCATGTGAAATGTTACATACTCTTGTGCGCACAGTATTCAAACGAGTCATTTAGACTACCTTTGTGTGGACAACATTGTTCAAAAGACTCATCGTTTCTTTTTGCTGGGGTAATGCCGTTTGCACAATGTTGCTTGTTTGTTTCCTTCAACTTTAAAGAGAACCTGTACTGAGTAAAAATATGTAAAATAAACACATGAGGTAACTTCAAATGAACATTACATAGTTACCTTGCCATCAGTTCCTCTCAGAAGATCACCATTTTCTTCTGACAATAATCCCTTCCAGTTCTGACAACATTTTGTCAGATCTGAAATATATCAGTTGCTGTCAGTAAAATATCAGTTGTTGTCAGTTATAGCTGAGAGGAAAACTGATGCACCAGGTAATGTCCATGTTTCCCTATGGCTCAAGTGGGCGATGTTACAGTTTAACTGTGTGCTGACCAGAAAGCTGTTATGTGGTAACGGCCATTTTCAAAATGGAGGACGGAAAATTCCCTTGATCACAGTGGACAAACAGGACGCAGTAGAGGAGAAAAACACTGAGGAGTAGACTACATGGAAGGTAAGTATGACTTGTGTATGCTTATTTTGACTTTTAATTTTCAGTTCAGGTTTTCTTTAATCTAAGGTACGTACGGACCTTAACAGCGAGCGTGTAAACAAAGTGGTTTCCTGCACATTACTGTGGAAGCAGAAGGCGCATGCATTAGCATAGTTCCCTCTGGCTGGACCTGAAGTACAGCTGAAAGGGGGAACTAGGGATACTTTGAAAGGTGAACACTACAAGGACACTTATTCTTAAATTGCAAGATCCTTTTAGTCTCACATTCCCACTTATAACCTTATGGTGCCCATACATGGTACAATTTTTTCATTTTTTTTCGATTAGATAATTTTGTTTGATTATTCTATTAGATTGAATATAACGTTTTTTTCCAACATGTCCGATCGGATTTTTATAAAAAGACAAAGAAAAAAAAGGGACAATCGTTTGATCTTAA